>NC_092772.1:37932388-38667388 GCF_047496795.1 Chiloscyllium punctatum
GTATGAGTGTTTGTGTATGGGTGTGTGTCAGTGTGTGTGTGTGTGAGTGTGTGTGTATGCGTGTGTGTGTCCATATGTGTGAGTGTGTATATATGGGTGTGTGTCAATGTGTGTTTCAGTGTGTGTGTATGGGTATGTGTCAAAGTGGTGTCAGTGTGTGTGTGAGTGTGTGTGTATGGGTGTGTGTCAATGTGTGTGTGTGAGTGTGTGTGTATGGGTATGTGTCAGTGTGTGTGTGAGTGTGTGTATGGGTATGTGTCTGTGTATGTGTGTCAATGTGTGTGTCTGTGTGTGTCAGTGTGTGTGTGGGTGTGTGTCAATGTGTGTGTCTGTGTGTGTGTCAATGTGTGTCAGTGTGTGTGTGTATGGGTGTGTGTCGGTGTGTGTGTCAGTGTGTGTGTGAGTGTGTGTGTCAGTGTGTGTGTCAGTGTGTGTGTGTATGGGTGTGTGTCGGTGTGTGTGTGAGTGTGTGAGTGTCTGTGAGAGTGTGTGTGTGTATGGGTGTATGTGAGTGTGTGTGTGAGCGTGTGTGTATGGGTGTGTGAGAATGTGTGTGTATGGGTGCGTGTCGGTGTGTGTGTCAGTATGTGTGTCAGTGAGTGTGTGTGAGTGTGTGAGTGTGTGTGTGAGTGTGTGTGAGTGTGTGTCTGTGTGTGTGTTTGTGTGAGTGTGTGTGTGTGAGAGTGTCTGTGTGAGTGTGTGTGAGTGTCTGTGTGTGAGTGTGTGTGTCTGTGTGTGTGTGAGTGTGTGTGTGAGTGTGTGTGTGTGAGTGTCTGTGTGTGTGAGTGTGTGTGTGAGTGTGTGAGTGTGTGTGTGAGTGTGTGTGTGTGAGTGTCTGTGTGTATGGGTGTGTGTCTTCCAACTCTTCCAAGTTCTCCTCTCTCTCTCTGAGGATCTCAGTGAGTCCCTCTCTCGCTGAATTCTCAGCCACCTCCTGAAGCAGGCTCACTTCCACAGCCACCTCATTCCCTCTCCCATCCCTAACATTATCCCAGTCCCAAGCCTCCGACTCGGCACTGCCCTGCTGACCTGTCCACCGCCTTTCCCCAACCTTCCCCTCCGACCTATCACTTTCTTGCTCACCTTCCTCTGCGGATCGCATTGTCACCTCCCCCACCCCATCCCCTCTCCTGGTTATCTCTCTGCTGCCGGTATCGACAGATGGTGTTATCCCCCGACAAGGATTTCCTCATCATCATTCAACCGTTAATTCCGCATTCTTTCCTGAAACCCAATTCCATCCGTTGTCATGTCAGTGGAATATTTCCTGAGTTGCTGGATTCATGGTCGATTTGTGATACCATTGTCTCCCCTTTAGAAGTGCCCATCTAAATACTTCTCCAATATCATGAGGCTTTCTGCCGAGTTTACTGTGCTCCTGACATGGTCTTCACTACATCATGAGCTCACCCAGCGTCTCAGCCGGGCCCACAGGGAGCGACCGGACCTCCCAGTCCCCCAAGTCCCTTTCCCACTCCCTCTACGACATGCCCATCCTCGGCCTCCTCCATTGCCGGAGTGAATCAGACCACAAAATGGAGGAACGCCACCCCAACATCCGTCTGGACAGCCTACAGCCCGGAGGACCCAACACCGAGTGCTCCCATTTCAAATAACCGTCCCACCCTATCCCCTGACTCCCTTCCCAGCCCCTCCCCCCCCCCACATCCCCCCGACTCCCTTCCCAATCCCCGACTTCCTTTCCCAGCCCCTCCCCCTCCCTCCCCATCCACCCCCCCCCCACCGACTCCCTTCCCATCCCCCAACTCCCTTCCCATCCCCCACGGCACGGTGGCACAGTGGTTAGCACTGCTGTCTCACAGCGCCAGAGACCCGGGTTCAATTCCCGCCTCAGGCGACTGTCTGTGTGGAGTTTGCACGTTCTCCCCGTGTCTGCGTGGGTTTCCTCCGGGTGCTCCTGTTTCCTCCCACAGTCACAAAGATGTGCAGGTCAGGGTGAATTGGCCATGCTAAATTGCCTGTAGTTTTAGGTAAGGGATAAATGTAGGGGGATGGGTGGGTTGCGCTTCGGCGGGGTGGTGTGGACTTGTTGGGCCGAAGGGCCTGTTTCCACACTGTAATGTAATGTAATCTAATCTAACTCCCCTTCCCAGCCCCTCACCCTCCCTTCCCATTCTCCCGACTCCCTTCCCAGCCACCCTCTTTATCTGCAGCTTCCCCCCCTCACACCCACCCCCAGTCCTGGAGGAGGGTTACACCCGAAATGCCAAGTCTCACGAGGGTGCGCCAGCCAGCAAGCCATTGACTGCCACTTTGTTCACTAGTCTCTGCCGAACATCACCTGGGGGCCTACACTAGGCCCCAACCGTTGCCTCAGATGGCCAGTGAAAAAGTGCTACAGAAACTTAAAAAAAAGGGGGAAAATATAAACTCGACAAGAAGGTTTTAAAAAATAGAAAAGCCAACGGAATGGACGGGACCCAGGCTCACGAGCCAGGTCACTGCCTACTCTGCTCCCACCATCTTAGACATGCTACCTGGTAGTGTCCTTACCTCGGAGCATGGAGGGCCCGGACTCGAGCCCCCGTGGCTCCTGAAGTAGGCAATACCACCTTGAAGCAGGTTGATTCAGGGGAAGAAAAAATCTCAAAGGATAAATATTGCAGGTGCTGGAAACCTGAAGCCTATAAATAGTTTGTTGTAGAAATTGCAAAGCAATGGGGTTGGCATTTTGAGTCCGGTACGTTCTTGCAATGCTATGAAATCTAAGAAATTCCTGCCAAGTTTGGCCTCATCTCATTTGCCCATGCTGTGCCCATACAATTTACAGAGGAACTGAAAAAACAACGCACTTAGAGGAAGTTGCAATACGGGGGAAGTTGTGGTACACTGGTAATGTAACCAGACGAGGTTCTGGTGATCTGGATTCAAATCCCACGATGCCAAATAGCAAACTTTTTTTTAAAAAACACCAGTCAGCAAAAAGCTAGCCAAATGATCCATGATGCCGCTTGGTTGAGAAACCCATCTGCCTTCAATGGAGGAGAAAATCTGCCCTCCTTACCTGGCCTGGGCCTACACGGGACTCCAGGCCTACACTGACATGGTTGACTCTTAGCTGGCCTCTGGTGAAAGGCAGGCAGGCAATAAATATTGGCCAAGAACTTCTACTTCTCATGAATTGAATGTGGAGCAAAGATAAAAGGCTCAATCTTTCACAGACTCTGTCTGCAGGACTGGTCTTTCGCCATCGCAGGAGGGACAGTTAGCAAGTTTGCAGATGACACCAAAATTTTAGGCGTAGTGGACACCGAAGAGGGTTACCTCAGAGTACAACAGGACCTTGATCAGATGGGCCAATGGGCTGAGAAGTGGTAGATGGAGTTTAATTCAGATAAATGTGAGGTGTTGCATTTTGGGAAAACAAATCTTAGCAAGACTTATACACTTAATGGTAAGGTCCTGGGGAATGTTGCTGAACAAAGAGACCTTGGAGTGCAGGTTCATAGCTCCTTGAAAGTGGAGTCGCAGGTAGATAGGATAGTGAAGAAGGCGTTTGGTATGCTTTCCTTTATTGGTCAGTGTATTGAGTACAGGAGGTGGGAGGTCATGTTGTGGCTGTACAGGATGTTGGTTAGGCCACTGTTGGAATATTGCGTGCAATTCTGGTCTCCTTCCTATCGGAAAGATGTTGTGAAACTTGAAAGGGTTCAGAAAAGATTTTCAAAGATGTCGCCAGGGTTGGAGGATTTGAGCTATAGGGAGAGGCTGAACAGGCTGGGGCTGTTTTCCCTGGAGCGTCAGAGGCTGAGGGGTGACCTTATCGAAGTTTATAAAATCATGAGGGGCATGGATAGGGTAAATAGACAAGGTCTTTTCCCTGGGGTAGGTGAGTTCAGAACTAGAGGGCATAGGTTTAGGGTGAGAGGGGAAAGAGACCTCAGGGGTCAACTTTTTCACCCAGAGGGCGGTACGTGTATGGAATGAGCTGCCAGAGGAAGTGGTGGAGGCTGGTACAATTGCAACATTTAAAAGGCATCTGGATGGGTATATGAATAGGAAGGGTTTAAAGGGATGTGAGCCCAAGTGCTGGCAAATGAGACAAGATTAATTTAGGAGATCTGGTCGGCATGGACGAGTTGGACCGAAGGGTCTGTTTCCATGCTTTACCTCTTTATGAATTTATGTGTAGATTAGGGTGGATTGACCATGCTAAACTGCCCCTTTGTGTCCAGAGATGTGCAGGCTTGGGTGGATTAGCCATGGGGAATGCAGGGTGACAAGGATGAGGTGGGATGCTCTTCAGAGGGTCAGTGTGGAGCCAATGGACTGAACGTCCATTTCCACACTGTCAGGATTCAATGATTCAAATGCGCTTTTGTTTAAAATGCAGCATCCTGGACTGTCACAGTTCATAATCAAGCACCTTTCCAAATTACCTTTCCAGGTAATACTACCTGCAAGGAGCTGCATAATAATTACTTGTGTTTTGCTCTTCATAGGCTCATTAACTGACTGCATACCATGTCATGAAGAAGAACCTGGCAAATTATAGACTGAAATGACCTGTAGTCAAATCCGAGTGGACAGCTAATGCTCTTCAATGGAGGCATGGGAAGAGTGCAATACCCCCTGCCTCCTTGGTCAATCGCGCACGTCCCCTTACCCACTTGGCACAAGCGTTGGCGATTGCCCTCTTTCCCATTCCCCAGTCCGCCGTCTCACCAGCCTTGCCACCCATCGCTCGTAATGGCAAGGTTGAAGCCTGTTGGGTTTTAGTTTCGCTGCGATTCCTGTTCAAGATCGTGCAAACAGATTTTTGTTTAAAGTTCACTCGTGGATGACGCTGGGGCGAGGCCAACATTTATTGCCCCCGCCCCTCATTTCCCAGAGGGCATTTGTGAGTCAACCACAGGTCGGGAGCCACATGTAGGCCAGACAAAGTAAGGAGGGCAGTTTCCTGGGCATTAGTGAACCAAACAAAGACGTTTATTGACAATGGGTTCATAGTTATGATTGGACTCTTAATGACAGATTCTTATTAGATTCAAATCCCACCATTGACTGTGATGGGTTAGGACTGACATCCTCAGAAATTAACGTCTGGATTAACAGTTCAGAGATAATGCTACTAGACTTGTACCCCATGGGTGAGCTAAACTACTTTAGCGGAGTGATAATTATACGTCCAAGGATATTGGGTTGTCTGTGGGGGGAGGAGAAGGGGGGGGGGATTGGAAATTATTATCGCAGCAGTTGGAAACTATAACACCTCCCCGCACCCCCAACACCACCATCATGACCACTACCTTGGAGACAGTGTTTGAAGTGGAACTGACTGCTGGATCGGCAAGACATGAAGAGGAAGAATTCAGACAGTACAGGTGACAAGACTATGCTGGAAAATCCCTTCAGCAGGGCTGGGAGAGGAAAGAGTGGATCTTGGGAGTCAGGGAGTCAGCAGCTGATTAAGCATTGAGGGACAGAGCCAAGTCACGATGAGCATTCATTTGCATCAAGGTCAGGTTCCTGTTGTCTCAATGCAGTACCTTGTGCAATACAACTTTGGAAAATCCCTTGAAGTCCCTCTGATCCGATTTACTGATGTCTATAAATAGTTGTCAGTGATGTGCAAAGTTTGGAATATGGCAGAAGAGGGAAGCAGAAAAAGCTGGAAAAGATTATAATCCTGAAATCTTATCCCTGCTGCTTTCCACAGATACTGCAGCACACCTGTCACCCCAACACACACACGCACACGCACACATTCTCGCTCTTTCTCTCACACACATGCAGACACACACATTCTCTCTCACACACATATATAGACAGACACACACAAATAGACAGACACACACTCTTTCACACACGCTTACACACACACACAGACGCAGGCACTCACAGACACACACACAGACACACTCGCACATACACACACATTCTTTCTCTCTCACCCACACACACATTCTCTCTCTCACATACAGATGCACAAATTCTCTCTCACACCCACATATACAGACACACACACAAACAAACAGACAGACACACACTCTCTCACACACACACTTTCACATACACCTACACACTCTCACATGCACACACAGAGACACAAACACGCACACATGTCAGATGTGTGTTTCCACCGCCTGGTTGCTAACTCTGATATACTATTCTGCTTTCACCAGGTTGACATGAACAACACCTCTCCAATTGACCTTAAGAGTGAGTGTTCTGTCCATGGTGAAGTTTCTCCCACGTTGGTGTCTGTTCAAGCATGACTCAGTGCTAGCCAAGAGTGTAACTGGTGGTTGAAAGGGCTGAACCTCATCAATCAAGACACCTTTTCTCGAAAAGATTTGGAGAACCAGGGTCAGAATTCTGCTTCTGATACATTTCAGACAATTGGCCATCGACTTGTTGAGGCACATCTCTGGGCAGATCATTGTGACCCAGAGATAAGGACGGTTAGCAGTGCCACTCAGAAACACACCGAATGTTCTGGTATAAGCCACCACCATAATCACCCATTTGACAAATGAAGCAGTTTTTATTTGTTTACTGGAATCAGGGAGTCAGGGAGTCAGCAGCTGATTAAGCATTGAGGGACAGAGCCAAGTCACAATGAGCATTCATTGTCCAACCCTGATGCCTGAGTATACTGTTACAAATCAACACCATCGCTATGGGTCTGGAGTCACTTGTAGGCCCAGAGGGTTGGAGGATTTGAGCTACAGGGAGAGGCTGAACAGGCTGGGGCTGTTTTCCCTGGAGGGTCAGAGGCTGAGGGGTGACCTTATAGAGGTTTATAAAATCATGAGGGGCATGGATAGGATAAAGAGACAAAGTCTTTTCGCTGAGGTCAGGGAGTCCAGAACTAGAGGGCCATAGGTTTAGGGTGAGAGGGGAAAGATATAAGGGGCAACTGTTTCACACAGAGGGTGGTACGTGTGTGGAATAAGCTGCCAGAGGAAGTGGTGGAGGCTGGTACAATTGTAACATTTAAGAGGCATTTGGATGGGTATATGAATAGGAAGGGTTTGGAGGGATATGGGCCGGGTGCTGGCAGATGGGACTAGATTGGGTTGGGACATCTGGTCGACATGGACGGGTTGGACCGAAGGGTCTGTTTCCGTGCTGTACATCTCTATGACTCTATGACCAGGTAAGGACAGCAGTTTCCTTCTGAGAAACATATGGGTGAACCTGATGGGGTTTTGCTACAATTGACGTGTGACCAGTAATGTTAAATTTAGAATTGAATTGAAATTGAGCCCTCAGTTGCGAGTGGGATTTGAACCTGGGGTCTCCCAGATAGTATGGAAGTGATTATGGCAGTAATGTAGCAAATTAGCGTTGCAAAGTATGCCGGGGATCATGTTACTGGGCTCCAGTAACAGATAATGGGAATGCATTGTGAGAGGAGAGTTAAATCACCGGGAGGTGAGGAAGATGGTGCTTTAATGTGATAGGTTCAGTGCGATGGAGGGGACCAGTGTGTCAGACGATGATTGGTTTGGAAAGACAAAGCAAGCCAGCGTGATTGGCTATCTAATGTTATCCAATAACTGCGGGAAGAACAACTGTATACGTTGCAAATGAACAGAGTTTGAGTGGGGGGGGGGGGGCACCCAGGTTCGATTCCAGCCTCGGGGAGTTTACACATCCTCCCCATGTCTTTGTGGGTTTCTTCCGGTTTCCGCCCATAATCCAAAGATGCGTAGGTTAGGGTGGATTGGCCATGCTAAATTGTCCCATCGTGCCCATGGATGTGTAGGTTAGGGTGGATTGGCCGTGCTAAATTGTCCCATAGTGCCCAGGGATGTGGAGGTTAGGGTGGAATGGCCATGCTAAATTGTCCCATAGTGCCCAGGGATGTGTAGGTTAGGGTGGACTGGCTATGCTAAATTGTCCCATAGTGCCCAGGGATGTGTAGGTTAGGGTGGATTGGCCATGCTAAATTGTCCCATAGTGTCCAGGGATGTGTAGGTTAGGGTGGATTGGCCATGCTAAATTGTCCCATAATGCCCAGGGATGTGGAGGTTAGGGTGGAATGGCCATGCTAAATTGTCCCATAGTGCCCAGGGATGTGTAGGTTAGGGTGGACTGGCTATGCTAAATTGTCCCATAGTGTCCAGGGATGTGTAGGTTAGGGTGGATTGGCCATGCTAAATTGTCCCATAGTGCCCAGGGACGTGCAGGTTAGGGTGGATTGGCCATGCTAAATTGTCCCATAATGCCCAGGGATGTGGAGGTTAGGGTGGAATGGCCATGCTAAATTGTCCCATAGTGTTCAGGGATGTGCAGGTTAGGGTGGACTGGCTATGCTAAATTGTCCCATAGTGCCCAGGGATGTGTAGGTTAGGGTGGAATGGCCATGCTAAATTGTCCCCTAGTGCCCAGGGATGTACAGGTTAGGGTGGATTGGCCATGCTAAATTGTCCCGTAGTGCCCAGGGATGTGCAGGTTAGGGTGGATTGGCCATGCTAAATTGTCCCATAATGCCCAGGGATGTGCAGGTTAGGGTGGATTGGCCATGCTAAATTGTCCCATCGTGTTCAGGGATGTGCAGGTTAGGGTGGATTGGCCATGCTAAATTTTCCCATCGTGTTCAGGGATGTGCAGGTTAGGGTGGATTGGCCATGCTAAATTGTCCCATAGTGCCCAGGAATGTTCAGGTTAGGGTGGATTGGCCGTGCTAAATTGTCCCATAGTGCCCAGGGAAGTGTAGGTTGGGGTGGATTGGCCATGCTAAATTTTCCCATCGTGTCCAGTGATGTGCAGGTTAGGGTGGATTGGCCATGCTAAATTGTCCCATAGTCCCCAGGGATGTACAGGTTAGGGTGGATTGGCCATGCTAAATTGTCCCATAGTGCCCAGGGATGTACAGGTTAGGGTGTCACTCAGGGGGACAGATGGTGGAATGGGTCTGATTGGGTTACTCTGCGGAGGGCTGGTGTGGACTTGTTGGGCCAAATGGCCTCTATCCACACTATGGGGATTCTTTGACCAACTTCCTGTAAGGACTCCATTCCATTCTCCAAGTTTCCCCGTCACAGTTGCAGCTGCTCCGGAATGTCCACCTTTTTCCTCAACGGAGGATTTCCCACGACTATGGATGACAGGGCCCTCAGCCCTATCTGATCCATCTCTGGCACCTTACCCCTTCCCTCCCACATCAATGATAGGGTCCTCTGCCTTCACCTTCCATTCCATTTCCTGCCATTTCTATCCCCTCCAGTTGGATGCCCGACAAGTAACCCCCTTCCCTCCCTTGCCAGCCTTCCACAGGGAGCATTCTTACCAGGACATCCTGATGCACACCTCCACCACTCCCAACAACCCTCTACACCCTCTCCTGCAAATGCAGAAGGTGTAAGAATGGCCTATTCACTCCTCCCCCCCCCACCCCCCACAACTTTCTCACTGTCCAAGGCCCCAAGTACACCGCCCAGATAAAGCAGCTATATATATCTGCACATCCACTCAATCTAGTCCACTGCATTCACTGCTCCCAATGTGGCCTCCTCTACACTGGGAGAGCCAGAACACAAACTGCATACCCACACACACACACTCGCAACCGTATATACACACACACACACACACACACACACTCGCAATCGCATACCAACACACACACACACACATTTTGAACTACGTACCCATCCACCCACACACACACTCGCAACTGCATACCCACACACACACACTTGCAACTGCATACCCACACACACACACACACACACTCGCAACCGCATACACACACATACACACTCGCAACCGCATACACACACATACACACACACACTCACAACTGCATACACACATGCACACACACACTCACACACACATACACACACAGACTCACACACGCATGCACACACACACTCACACACACATACACACACACACTCACACACACATGCACACACACACATACATGCACATAGCTCCTGTTCCCAAACACACACTCACACAGACACATAACTACAAGCACGTACATTCACACACAGACACTCATCCACACATCAGCAGACACACACATACAGATAAGTGAACACCCACTCACATACACATACATTCACATACACATAAATACACTCTCTCTCACACATGCACTCACAATCACTCACACTCTCTTTCTCACACACATGCACACAGGCTCACACAGATACACACACACTCTCACACTCACATACTCTCACACATACACACACAGTCACACTCTCACACATACATACACATTCTCTCTCACTCATGCACACAGACACACATGCGTGCGCACACACAAACATCTCCCAATCTCACACACATAAACAGCCCCACGGGTTCATAGGTATGCACAAACTCTCACACACATACACACTCACATGCATACACAAATATACTAACACACACACTCTCACCCACTTTCTCTCACACACACAGACACACACACACATTTTCTCTCTCACACGTACACACACAATCTCTTACTCACACACACAATCTATCTCACACACACACTGTCTCTCTCTCTCTCTCACACACACACACACACTCCACAAGCACTTTCAAGGTACATATTTAAGTGAGTTGAACAGGCTGAGTCCTCTGACATTAAGAAACGTCAGTTCCCTAAACAAAGGCCACATCACTGCTCCCAGGAGAGCTCTGATCTGGTAGATGACAGATGGAACAAGATTAGAGTGAGTGCCTTACACAAACAATGCAATTTGATCCCCTGCGGAAGGCCTTTTTGATCTCAGTTCAGTGACTCATAAACTGGAAATAGATTGTTCTTTCTTGAGACTGTTTCCTGATAACCTTGTGTATCTTCCAACACATCATCACACTCTTCAAGACCCCGATGAGAACTATGTTACACACACATCAAACATCAATCAGGAATTATTTGAATGGTTTATCATCCAGCATTTTCCAATCTCGCAGTCAGCAATAAAGTTCGCTGGTGACTAAACACAACCTGATTGGAGAGGATGGGGGATTTGATAACTGTTCCAACAGATCAGATGACTGGCCATTAGGATGGCGTCTCTAATTACTGTTTCAGTGTCCGCTGGGGCCCCCCAAGAGTCCAGAAGCAGTGACAGATTTCTGGTGTCATTCATGCCCCACGTGGGTGAGCTCAAAGATGCCAGAGTGATGCCCACACAGTATGAGGGGGGACACTAATGGATAGGAGGTGGGCATCGCTGGCAAAGCCTTACTGCTCACCCCCTGGTGGAACTCCTGAACTCTAAACCGGGCCCGCTGTCACTCGGTTTCGAGGGTGGAAAGGTCACCAAAGGGGAAAGGGAAGGTGGGGACTGAGGATTTGCTTCCTTGGAGTTCGTGACCCGACCCTTCCCGCTTACCTGGAGAAGGCCCGTGCTTTGTCATAGCCAACCACGTCGTCAGGAATCACAGACTGAACTTCCTTCCCACCGCGGATATCCTGTGGACTGAATGGCAACTTTCAACATCGACTGACTCCCTATTCACCTTTTCATCAACTGAAGCTGCCATAGTGAAGTCTTAGCCCCTGTCCCGAGAGCAGTTGGCCTCTGGGTGACCAAGCAAGTGACGGTCCTGCTATCTAACCCACCACCTACATGCTCCTTCTGATCAGGAACGCTCCCGATGAAGTGCTTGTGCCCGAAACGTCGACTCGCCTGCTCCGTGGATGCTGCCTGACCTGCTGCACTTTTCTAGCGCCGCACCTTTTTGATTCTGGTCTCTAGCATCTGCAGTCCTCACTTTCCCTTGAGCTCTCCGTCTGTGTGGCTCAGTGGGTTAGCACTGCAGCCTCACGGCGCCAGGGACCCGAGTCCGATTCCCACCCCAAGGGATGACTGCCTGTGTGGAGTTTGTTGTGCATTTCCTCCAGCTTCTCCTTCCCATATCTGCGCGGGTTTGTCCCAGATTCCTCCCACTGTCCAAAGATGCGCGGGCTACAGGGTCAGGGTGGGTCCGGGTGTGATGCTCTGTGGATTCAATGGTCTGCTCCCAAACACTCGAGTGATACTGCAATGCTGGGCTAGCGGGGTTGAAAGCCGATAGGGAAAAACTAGGACTGAAAACCCGAGTCTACGTTAGAGCGGTGCTGGAAAAGCACAGCAGGTCAGGCAGCATCCGAGGAGCAGGAAAATCGACGTTTCGGGCAAAAGCCCTTCATCAGGAATAGAGGCAGGGGGTCTGCAGGGTGGAGAGATAAATGGGGGTGGGGAGAAGGTAGCAAAGAGTACAATAGGTGAATGGGGGTGGGGATGAAGGTGATAGGTCAGAGGGGAGGGTGGGGCGGATAGGTGGGAAGGAAGATTGGTAGGTGGGACAGAACATGAGGACGGTGCTGAATTGGCAGGTTGGAACTAGGGTCAGATGGGGGGAGGGGGAAACGAGGAAACTGTTGAAGTCCACATTGATGCCCTGGGGTTGAAGTGTTCCGAGGCGGAAGATGAGGCGTTCTTCCTCCAGGCGTCTGGTGGTGAGGGAGCGGCGGTGAAGGAGGCCCAGGACCTCCATGTCCTCGGCAGAGTGGGAGGGGGAGTTGAAATGTTGGGCCACGGGGCGGTTTGGTTGATTGGTGCGGGTGTCTCGGAGATGTTCCCTAAAGCGCTCTGCTCAGAGGCGCCCAGTCTCCCTAATGTAGAGGAGACTGCATCGGGAGCAACGGAATCAATAACTGATGTCTGTGGATGTGCAGGTGAAACCTTGATGGATGTGGAAGATTCCTTGGGGGCCTTGTTGGATGGAGGTGTGTATTATCTGGAGATGGGTTCGGTCAGATGCGGAGAGAGAATGGAGACTGAAGGAAGCAAGGTCGGGGCTGCAGTGTTGGCTGTACGTCTGAGTATGATCCACATCACTTTTGGGTCAAGAATGTGGTGCTGGAAACGTGCGGCTGGTCAGGCAGCATCCGAGGAGCAGGAGAGTCGATGTTTTGAGCGTAGGCCCTTCATCAGGGATGTTGGGGGTGTTGCCCAAGGGAGCTGAGAGATCAATGGGAGGAGACTGGGGCTGAGTGCAATGTAACTGGGAAGGCGATAGGTCGATGAAGGCGGTGGGGGAGGGGATGACGATGGTGATAGGACGGGGTGGACCGGACAGGTAGGATAGTTCAAGTTGGCGGTGTCCGGTTAGGGGGTTGGAGCATCACCTGTCGCATTCCCAGCTTCCTTCCCTGCATCCCCTCCCATTTATCTCGCAGCGCCCCCGCGACCCACCACCCCTCCACATTCCTGATGCTCGAAACATCGACTCTCCTGCCCCTTCCGATGCTGCCTGACTGGCCTGGCTTTCCCAGGTTTTTGACTCTGATCTCCAGCATCCGCCATCCCCACTCTCTCCTGAATCACTTTGATCGGAGAGATAGGATCTCCCCCCCCCGAGCTGCGAGTCAGATTTGAAAGGGAACCGCTCGGGAAGACTCGCAGACTTAACTCCCAAACCTCGTCGCGGTTGAGATGGCTCCTTGCAGTCTACTCCCCATCCCATCCTGTGGGGATTAACTGCCCAGACAGCACACAATCTCCTTCGACCAGAGTCTGACTCACTCTGGGGAAACTGTGGTCTGTTTTTAAAGAGGGGACACAGGGGACAGGGAGAGATAACTGAGTGCCTTAGTCAAATGAGAGGGGATCTTATAGAAACATATAAAGTGTTCAAAGGGATAGATAAGACAGAGAGACAGGCAAGTTGTTTCTGCTGGTGGGTGAGAGTAGGACGATGGAACATGGCCTCAAGATTAGGGGGGAGTAGATTTAGGACAGATGCCTTTCCCAGACACTAGTGAAACTATGGAATTCTCAACCCAAGGAAGTATTAGAGATATGAAAAACATTCAAGAGACTGTTGGATTGGTGTTTGCATGGTAGGGGACTGAAGGGTCATGGGAACAATGCAGGGTGGAGAGGCTGGGATGATGGATAGATCAGCCCCGATTTTACCAAATGGTGGAGCAGGCTCGTTGGGCCGAAAGGCCTCCTCCTGCTTCGATGACGCTGGAAGTGGGAACCGATTCCAGTTGGACACGGGGGTCAATACAGTGAAGGGGAGAAAGGCTCCCTCATGTGTCAGAGCCCACACCCTCACCTCTCCCATCCCACTTTAGCTCAGGAGAAGGGAGGGCTGCATCAAAGCTGACGACAGGCTGAGCTTGACATGTCCCCTCCCCCAAATAGACAGAGCACGGGGGTGGGGGGGAGGGGAACCGGAAACAAATCCACCCGGACATACCAGTTTGGCAGGAGGATGAGTGATGAACTGGAATGCCTTACCAACCTGGAGCAGCACCACTCTAATCGAGACTCTGAAGTATTAAATGTCAAACGTAAATACATTTGGATTGAAAGCACTGACGAGTAGTTTTCACAGACTGTAATTATTGGAGATGACCATCCCAGGTAAAGGATCAAACGTTATTCTATCCATATGAAAAGTTAAAAGCCCTTTGTCCACAAATCGATACCCACTTCCAGAAGGAACCTGACAGCAGACACAAAGTTGAATGAAGAACATTACAACAAATAGCACCCGCATTGATTATTGCTTCCTGCAGGTTCCATTATGTTCCTGATCAATGTAACCCCCTCCAGCCCCTCCACCCCTCCCTATCTCTGTAACCCCCTCCAGCCCCTACACCCACTCCCTATCTCTGTAACCCCCTCCAGCCCCCGACACCCCTCCCTATCTCTGTAACCCCCTCCAGCCCCTACACCCCTCCCTATCTCTGTAACCCCCTCCAGCCCCCTACACCCCTCCCTATCTCTGTAACCCCCTCCAGCCCCTACACCCCCTCCCTATCTCTGTAACCCCCTCCAGCCCCTACACCCTCTCCCTATCTCTGTAACCCCCTCCAGCCCCCTACACCCCTCCCTATCTCTGTAACCCCCTCCAGCCCCCTACACCCCTCCCTATCTCTGTAACCCCCTCCAGCCCCCTACACCCCTCCCTATCTCTGTAACCCCCTCCAGTCCCTACACCCCCTCCCTACCTCTGTAACCCCCTCCAACCCCTACACCCCTCCCTATCTCTGTAACCCCCTCCAGCCCCTACACCCCCTCCCTACCTCTGTAACCCCCTCCAGCCCCTACACCCCCCCCTACTCTGTAATTCCATCTAGCCCCTACACCCCTCCCTATCTCTGTAACACACTCCAGTCCCGACTCCCCCTCCCTATCTCTGTAACCCCCTTCAGCCCCTACACCCCCTCCCTATCTCTGTAACCTCCTCCAGCCCCTGCACCCCCTCCCTATCTCTGTAACCACCCACAGCCCCTACACCCCCTCCCTATCTCTGTAACCCCCTCCAGCTCCTACACCCCCTCCCTATCTCTGTAAATCCCGCAGCCCCTACACCCCCTCCCTATCTCTGTAACCTCCTCCAGCCCCTGCACCCCCTCCCTATCTCTGTAACCCCCTCCAGCCCCTACACCCCCTCCCTATCTCTGTAACCACCCACAGCCCCTACACCCCCTCCCTATCTCTGTAACCCCCTCCAGCCCCTACACCCCCTCCCTATCTCTGTAACCACCCACAGCCCCTACACCCCCTCCCTATCTCTGTAACCCCCTCCAGCCCCTACACCCCCTCCCTATCTCTGTAACACCCTCCAGCCCCTACACCCCCTCCCTATCTCTGTAAATCCCGCAGCCCCGACACCCCCTCCCAATCTCTGTAACCCCCTCCAGTCCCTACAGCCCCACCCGATCTCTGTAACCCCCTCCAACCCTACACCCCTCCCTATCTCTGTAACCCCCTCCAGCCCCTACACCCCCTCCCTATCTCTGTAACCTCCTCTTGCCCCTACACCCCTTCCCTATCTCTGTAGCCCCCATCAGCCTCTTTACCCCTCCCTATCTCTATAACCCTCTCCAGCCCCTACACCCCTCCCTATCTCTGTAAACCCCTCCAGCCCCTACACCTCCCCATCTCTGTAACTCCCGCCAACCCCTACACCCCTCCCTATCTCTGTAACCCCCTCCAGCCCCTACACGCCCTCCCTATCTCTGTAACCCCCTCCAGCCCCTACACCCCCTCCCTATCTCTGTAACCACCTCCTGCCCCACATTCCCTCCCTATCACTGTAACCCCCTCCAGCCCCTACACCCCCTCCCTATCTGTGTAACCCCCTCCAGCCCCTACACCCCCTCCCTATCTCCATAAACCCCTCCAGCCCCTACACCCCCTCCCTATCTCTGTAACCCTCTCAGACCCCTACACCCCCTCCCTATCTCTGTAACCCCCTGAAGCCCCTACACCCCCTCCCTATCTCTGTAACCCTCTCAGACCCCGATACCCCCTCCCTATCACTGTAACCCCCTCCAGCCCCTACACCCCCTCCCTATCTCTGTAACCCCCTCCAGCCCCTACACTCCCTCCCTATCCCTGTAACCCCCTCCAGCCCCTACACCCCCTCCCTATCTCTGTCACCCTCTCAGACCCCTACACCCCCTCCCTATCTCTGTAACCCCCTGAAGCCCCTACATCCCCTCCCTATCTCTGTAACCCTCTCAGACCCCTACACCCCCTCCCTATCTCTGTAACCCCCTGAAGCCCCTACATCCCCTCCCTATCTCTGTAACCCTCTCAGACCCCTACACCCCCTCCCTATCTCTGTAACCCTCTCAGACCCCTACACCCCCTCCCTATCTCTGTAACCCCCTCCAGCCCCTACACCCCCTCCCTATCTCTGTAACCCCCTCCAGCCCCTACACCCCCTCCCTATCTCTGTAACCCCCTCCAGCCCCTACACCCCCTCCCTATCTCTGTAACCCCCTCCAACTCCTGTACCCTTTTCCTGTCTCTGTTCCGGTCGCTATTTCTATTACTCACATCTTCTGTCCAACAGCAAGACCATCGTTGCTAGCCTACATTGAGCAGTAAACTTGAGCTCAGACCATTGCTTTTTTTAATTGACTTACGGGATGTGATTTATGGGCATCAATGACCACATCAGGAGTCATTGCCCATCTTTAATTGCCCAGGGGGCAGTTAAGAGCCAATCACATCGCTGTGGGTGTGGAGTCTCATGTTGGCCCAGGCAAGGTAAGGAGGGCGGTTTCTGTCCCTGAAGGACCCTCATGAACCAGATGAGTTTTTCCCAACAGTTGACAAAGTGTTCACGGTCATCATTAGACACTTAATTCCCAATTCCCTCCACCCCTCCCGATTCTTTGTGATCTTAATTCCAGACATTTTTATTGATTTCAATTTCCACCATCAGCCGTGTGGAGGATTCGAACCCGGGTCCCCAGATATTTTCTGGGACTCTGTGTTGACGACCTACTGAGAATTGGTGAGCCCCTCTTACTTTGATAGCAATCTCAGTGCACACATATTTTGACTGTTAAATGGTTCTCTGAAGTAAATGTTCTCATTGCAACTCCAGCTCCTCAGACTTCAATTGCATTTGAATGGAGCAAGCCAGCATTAGAGTGATAGAGTCATCGAGATGTACAGCACGGAAACAGACCCTTCGGTCCAACCCGTCCATGCCAACCAGATATCCCAACCCAATCTAGTCCCACCTGCCAGCACCCGGCCTGTATCCCTCCAAACCCTTCCTGTTCATATACCCATCCAGATGCCTCTTAAATGTTGTCCTTCAATCATTTGATTCTTATTGAGTAATGCTAAACATCAGTGATTTTTAGAGCATTGCTGTTATATATCTTTTTTGACTGTTTTTGCACTTAATGTCTCACTTCCCACAGTGTGGGCAGGCCTAATAATCCCCTGTTTATACCTGTCCTCGCGTTTATAAATATTTCCAACCTTTTTCTGGGTTATGATGTGAATTGCTTACCCAATCATTGGCAGCATGGTGACTCAGTGGTTAGCACTGCGGCCTCACAGTGCCAGGGACCCGGGTTCGATTCCACCCTCTGCTGATCGTCTGCGTGGGGTTTGCACATCCTCCCCGTGTCTGTGGGCAGGCTTTCTCCTGGTACTCTTGACACAGTCGGGAGATGTGCAGGTTGGGTGGATTGGCCGTGCTAAATTACCTCATCGCGTTGCGGGCTGTGCAGTTAGTCACGGGAAATGCAGGGTTAGGGGGGGTTGGGCCGGAGCAGGATGCACCAAGGAGTTGACTAGATGGGCTGAAGGGCCTGCTCCAACACTGTAGTGATTCTGTCCCGATCTCTGTCACTTCCTACATCCCTCCCTGTCTCTATAATCTCCAGCCCAGTGACGCCACTCTCTGGAATATGGCATATAGCTCTGGTTGCCCTGATACAGGAAAGATGTTGTCAATATCTACAATGTAGGAGGAGCCGGTGTTAAACTGGGATCGACAAAGTTCAAAATCACACAACACCAGGTTAAAGTCCAACAGGTTTATTTGGAAGCACTAGCTTTCGGAGCGATGCTCCTTTCTTCTGAGCAGCTTTCATAGATTATAAAACATGCCAGCACAGTACAGGCCCTTCAGCCCTCAATGTTGCACCGATCTGTGGAACCAATCTGAAGCCCGTCTAACCTACACTATTCCATTCTAATCCATATGTTTATCCAATCACCATTTAAATGCCCTTAAAGTCGCAAGTCTACTACTGTTGCAGGCAGTGCGTTCCACGTCCCTACTACTCTCTGAGTAAAGAAACTACCTCTGACATCTGTCCTGTATCTATCACCCCACAATTTAAAGCTATGTCCCCTCATGTTAGCCATCACCAGCTGAGGTAAAAAGCTCTCCCCCTCCACCCTATCTAACCCTCTGATTGTCTTATAGACCTCAATTAAGTCACCTTCTACTCTCCAACAAAAACAGCCTCAAGTCCCTCAGCCTTTCCTCATCAGACCTTCCCTCCATACCAGGCAACACCTTGGGAAATCTCCTCTGAACCCCTTCCAAAGCTCCCACATCCTGTGACCAGAACTGTACGTAACACTTCAGTGCGGCCGCACTGGAGTTTTCTACAGCTGCAGCATGATCTTGTGGCTCCGAATCTCAATCCCTCGACCAATAAAGTTAAAAATCATACAACACCAATAAAAGCTAACACACCATATACCTTCCTAACAACCCTGTCAACCTGGGTGGCAAAATTCAGGGATCTATGTACCTGGACACCAAGATCTCTCTGTTTATCGACGCTCCAAGAATCTTCCCATTAGCCCAGTACTCTTTATTCCTGTTGCTCCTTCCAAAGTGAATCGCCTCACACTTTTTTCGCGTTAAACTCCATTTGCCACCTTTCAGCCCAGCTCTGCAGCTTATCTCTGTCCCCCTGTAACCTGTGATATCCTTCAGCACTACCCACAACTCCACTGACCTTAGTGTCAATCCGCAAATTTACTAACCCATCCTTCTACACCCTCGTCCAGGTCGTTTATAAAAATGACAAACAGCAGTGGCCCCAAAACAGATCCCTGCGGTACACCACTAGTAACTGAACATTTCCCATCAATCACCACCCTGCCTTCTTTAAACTAACCAATTTCTTATCCAAACTGCTGAATCACCCTCAATCCCACGCCTCCGTATTTTGTGCAATAGCCTATTGTGGGGAACCTTATCAAACACCTTACTGAAATCCATATACACCACATCAACCACTTTACCCTCATCCACCTGTTTGGTCACCTTCTCAAAGAACTCAGTATGACGTGTGAGGCACGACCTACCCTTCACAAAACCAGGTTGAATACTCCAAAGACTGCTCTAACATTCCCAAAAACTGTGGACTGGGATGTAAAAAGTTAAAAATCACACAACACCAGGTTATAGTCCTACAGGTTTATTTGGAAGCACTAGCTTTCGGAGCGCTGCTCCTTCATCTGGTGGTTGTGGAGCAGGACCATAAATCATTTGCTATGAATTCTGTGTCTTATTATCCTACTCCACAACCACCAGCTAGTGCTTCCAAATAAACCTGTTGGGCTATAACCTGGTGTTGTGTGAGTTTTAACATTCCCACAAAAAAAAGAGACAAAGTTTCATTGTGTCTCCCATGACCCCATGCTCTGAGTGTGCATTACAGTCAGTAAAGTACCTCAGATGTGCAGTTACTGTGATTTGATAAGGGTCCCGACGGTAGGCTATTGCACAAAATATGGAGGCATGGGATTAAGGGTGATATAATGGTTTGGATCAGAAATTGGCTAGCTGTAAGAAGACATACAATAACCGCCAGTGGTGAGCACTGCTGCTACACAGCGCCAGGGACTCAGGTTCGATTCCAGCCTCTGGCGACTGTCTGTGTGGAGTTTACACATTCTCCCCGTGTCTATTTGAGTTTCCTCCGGGTGCTCTGATTTCCTCCCACAGTCCAAAGATGTGCAGGTTAGGGTGGATTGGCCATGCTAAATTATCCCATAGTGTTCAGGGATGTGCAGGTTAGGGTAGATTGGCCATGCTAAATTGTCCCAAGGTATCCAGTGATGTGCAGGTTAAGGTGGATTGGCCATGCTGAATTGTCCCATAGTGCCCAAGGATGTGCAGGTTAGGTTGGGTGAATTGGCCATGCTAAATTGTCCCATAGTGCCCAGGGATGTGCAGGTTAGGGTGGATTGGCCAAGCTGAATTGTCCCATAGTGTTCAGGGATGTGCAGGTTAGGGTGGATTGGCCATGCTAAATTGTCCCATAGTGTCCAGGGATGTACAAGTTAGGGTGGATTGGCCATGCTAAATTGTCCCATAGTGCCCAAGGATGTACAGGTTAGGGTGGATTTGCCATGCTAAATTGTCCCATAGTGTCCAGTGATGTGCAGGTTAAGGTGGATTGGCCATGCTAAATTGTCCCATAGTGCCCAGGGATGTACAGGTTAGGGTGGATTGGCCATGCTAAATTGTCCCAAGGTATCCAGTGATGTGCAGGTTAAGGTGGATTGGCCATGCTGAATTGTCCCATAGTGCCCAAGGATGTGCAGGTTAGGTTGGGTGAATTGGCCATGCTAAATTGTCCCATAGTGCCCAGGGATGTGCAGGTTAGGGTGGATTGGCCATGCTAAATTGTCCCATAGTGTTCAGGGATGTGCAGGTTAGGGTGGATTGGCCATGCTAAATTGTCCCATAGTGTCCAGGGATGTACAGGTTAGGGTGGATTGGCCATGCTAAATTGTCCCATAGTGCCCAAGGATGTACAGGTTAGGGTGGATTTGCCATGCTAAATTGTCCCATAGCGTCCAGTGATGTGTAGGTTAAGGTGGATTGGCCATGCTAAATTGTCCCATAGTGCCCAGGGATGTGCAGGTCAGGGTGGATTGGCCATGCTAAATTGCCCCAAAGTGCCCAGAGAGGTGCAGGTTAGGGTGGATTGGCCATGATAAATTGTCCCATAGTGCCCAGGGATGTGCAGGTTAGGGTGGATTAGTCAGGGGTAAATATAGAGTAGTAGAGTAGGGTCTGGGTGGGTTACTCTTTGGAGGGTGGGTGTGGACTAGTTGAGCCAAAGGGCCTGTTTCCACACTGTAGGGAATCTAATTCTAATTCTAATATTCATCCAGAACACGCAACAGTTAATTTGCACATGGCACGCTCTCACAGGCAACATTTGAAAACTCTGTGCCTTAGCTTTGACAACTTGTTCTGGAGTGGAAGAACAATGTCTATCCTCAGGGTTAACTTGTAATTCTGCATTCCAACTCCAACTCTGTATCAGGGTTGGGGAGACTTGGTTTGCCGTCCACTCAGATTTGTTTTGAGAGCAGTGGCGGTTGTCGGATGTTTGTTGGCGCCTGCATTTTTCAGGAGTGGGTGCATTGAGGTGAACAGTTCAACGCATTAGGAAAATGCAACAGAAGGATGAAAGCAAACTCTGCTCACTGACGATGCGCGTCCAGTCTCTCAGAACTGGCTAGAAAGTCAGGCGGTGTGTGCTGATTCAATCAAAGCTAAACACTGCTACTGAACCCACCTGTTCACTCCGAACATGCCGAGAAGTCAAGAAGGAGAAAGTTCCCGAAAAGAACTATCATCTGAACAGGGAGCTTTAAGGTGGAGATGGATTGCTGAACAAAGGGACCTTGGAGTGCAGGTTCATAGTTCTTTGAAAGTGGAGTCGCAGGTTGACAGGATCGTGAAGAAGGCAGGTCAGAGCATTGAGTACAGCAGTTGGGAGGTCATGTGGCTGTGGGTTAGGCCACTTTTGGAATCTTGTGTTCAATTCTGGCCTCCCTGCTACAGGAAAACTGTGAAACTTGAAAGGGTACAGCAAAGATTTACAAGGATGGTGCCAGGGTTGGAGAGTTTGAGCTGCAGCGAGAGGCTGAACAGGCTGGGGCTGTTTTCCCGTGGAGCGTCGGAGGCTGAGGGGTGACCTTATAGAGGTTTATAAAATTATGAAGGTGCTTGGATAGGGCTTTAAAGTGATGATTAGTTGCTGAGCAAAGAGACCTTGGAGTGCAGGTTCATAGTTCTTTGAAAGTGGAGTCTCAGGTTGACAGGATAGTGAAGAAGGCATTTGGAACACTTTCCTTCATTGGTCAGTGCATTGGGTATAGGATTTGGGAGGTCATGTTGTGGCCTTAAAGGATGTTGGTTAGACCACTTCTGGAATATTGTGTGTAATTCTGCCTGCCTGAAGGATGTTGTGAAACTTGAAAGGGTTCAGAAAAGATCTACAAGGATGTTGCCAGAATTGGAAGGTTTGAGCTACAGGGAGAGGCTGAACAGGCTGGGGCTGTTTTCCCTGGAGCGCTGAAGGCTGAGGGGGTGACCTTATATGAGGGGCATGGATAGGGTCTTTTCCCTGGGTTGGGTAGAGTCCAAAAATAGACACATAGGTTTAGGGTGAGAGGGAAAAGATTTAAAAGGGAACAAAGAGGCAACTTTTTCACGCAGAGGGTGGTGCATGTATGGAATGAGCTGCCAGACGATGTGGTGGAGTTTGATACAATGACAGCATTCAAAAGGCATCTGGATGGGTATATGAATAGGAAAGATTCGGAGGGATATGGGCCAAGTGCTGGCAAATGGGACCAAATTAATTTAGGATATCTACTTGGCATGAATGAGTTGGACTGAAAGGTCTATTACCATGCTCTGCAGCTCTATGACTCTATGACTTTGTTCTGAGGTTTACATATCTATAAGGTTAGTGTTGAAGGTAAAACAACAAAATATTTATGACTGATTGTTGCATTGAGATTGTGCAAGAGAGATTCAAAACAATCTAATATTGCTCCTTTTTTCATTTTGAATTCAATAAAAATGCCATTCCCTGTCTCAGTGACATCCTCAGTGCTTGGGAGCCTCCTGTGAAACGCTTCCGTGATCTTCCCTCCGGCATTTGTAGTGGTTTGAATCTGCTGCTTCCAGTTGTCAGTTCCAGCTGTCTGCTGCAGTGGTCGGTATATTGGGTCCAGGTCGATGTGTTTGTTGATAGAATCTGTGGATGAGTGCCAGGGAACAGAGAACAGACAGGGAATTCCTACAGGCATGGCACTCATCCACAGATTCAGTCAATAAGTACATCGACCTGGACCCAATTATACCGACCACTGCAACGGACAGTTGGAACTGACAACCGGAAGCGGCAGATTCAAACCACTACAAATGCCGGAGGAAAGATCAAAGAAGCGCTTCACGGGAGGCTCCCAAGCACTGAGGATGTCACCTAGACAGGGGACGAAACGTCTACAACACAAATTCCCAGCTCGGCGAACAGAACCACAACAACGAGCACCCGAGCTACAAATCTTCTCACAGACTTTGAATGCCATTCCCTTTTATTAAATGTATACTGGTAGCCTCTTCTAAGTATGTTCAGTGACTGACCTCCATGGTAAACACACGAGGGTCATGATCTCTCAAGTCAGGCCTAACTCCGGGATCTGACTTTTCCAAATAACCTGGGAAAAGAACAGACTTTTTTTTCCCCATGGAGTCTCTCCAGGTCTTTTTATTGTTGCATCGTCCTGGTACAAGTTGAGCAGAATTAAAATGAGCAGCTATCTACAAAACCTTGCAATGACACCTCCAACTCAATGTCTCAATGAAAACTTTATCAAGTATGAAAGGTTTATAGTGTGGCCGTAAATGGAGCAAAATTAATAAGGTGACTTGGTGCTCTGCTGAGAGACACAGATTTGCTCTTTTATTATAGAAACCCAGCAAACACTTTGAGGCCAGAGGGAAAACCCCGGAAAATGTTAAATGCTCTCCAGACGGTACAAATCTGTCACTGCATAACAGTGGAGTACAGTACTGGCAGGGACAGGACTGTCGCTGTATAACACTGGGGCACAGTACTGGTGGGGACAGGACTGTCGCTGTATAACACTGGGGCACAGTACTGGTGGGGACAGGACTGTTACTGTGTAATACTGGGACACAGTACTGGTGTGGACAGGTCTGTCACTATAACACTGGTGTACTGTACCGGTGGTGACATTTCTGTCACTGTGTAACATTGGGGCACAGTGCTGTTGGGGACACGTCTGTCGCTGTATAACACTGGGGTACAGTACTGGTGGGGGCAGGTCTGTCAGTGTATAACACTGGGGTACAGTACTGGTGGGGACAGGTCTGTCGCTGTATAACACTGGGGTACAGTACTGGTGGGGACAGGTCTGTCACTGTATAACACGGGGATACAGTACTGGTGGGGACAGGTCTGTCGCTGTATAACACTGGGGCACAGTACTGGTGGGGACAGGACTGTTACTGTGTAATACTGGGACACAGTACTGGTGTGGACAGGTCTGTCACTATAACACTGGTGTACTGTACCGGTGGTGACATTTCTGTCACTGTGTAACATTGGTGCACAGTGCTGTTGGGGACATGTCTGTCGCTGTATAACACTGGGGTACAGTACTGTTGGGGAGAGAAATGTCACTGCATAACACTAGGATGCAGTACAGGTGGGGACAGGTTTGTCGTGATATAACACTGGGATACAGTACTGGTGGGGACAGGTTTGTCACTGTATAACACTGGGGAACAGTACTGGTGGGGAGAGGTCTGTCACTGTGTAACACAGGGGTACAGTACTGGTGGGGACAGCTCTGTCACTACATAACAGTGGAGTACAGTACTGGTGGGGACAGGACTGTCGCTGTATAACACTGGGATACAGTAGTGGTGGGGACAGGTCTGTCACTGTATAACACTAGGGTGCAGTACTGGTGCGGGCAGGTCTTTCACTGTGTAACACTGGGGTACAGCCCTGGTGGGGACAGGTCTGTCACTACATACCAGTGGAGTACAGTACTGGTGGGGACAGGTCTGTCACTGTATAACACTGGGGTACAGTACTGGTGCGGGCAGGTCTTTCACTGTATAACACTGGGGTACAGTACTGGTGAGGGCAGGTCTGGTCTGTCACTGTGTAACACTGGGGTACAGCACTGGTGGGGACATGTCTGTCCCGACATAACAGTAGAGTACATTAATGGTGGGGACAGGACTGTCGCTGTATAACACTGGGATACAGTACTGGTGGGGACAGGTCTGTCACTGTATAACACTGGAGTACAGTACTGGTGCGGACAGGTCTGTCAATGCAAATCTCTGAGATAAAGTACTGGTGGGTACAGGTCTGTCACTGCATAACAGTGGAGTACAGTACTGGTGGGGACAGGTCTGTCACTGCATAAAACTGGGTACAGTACTGGTGGGGACAGGTCTGTCGCTGCATAACACTGGCGTACAGTACTGGAGGGGACAGGACTGTCACTGTATAACACTGGGATACAGTACTAGTGGGGAGAGGTCTGTCACTGTATTACACTGGGATGCAGTACTGGTGGGGACAGGTCTGTCACTGCGTAACACTGGAGGACAGTACTGGTGGGGACAGGTCTGTCACTGTATAACACTGGGGCACAGTACTGGTGGGGACAGCACTGTCACTGTATAATACTGGAGCACAGTACTAGTGGGGACAGGTCTGTCACTGTGTAACACTGGGATACAGTACTGGTGGGGACAGGTCTGTCACTGTATAACACTGGGGTGCAGTACTGGTGGGGTCAGGTCTGTCACTGAATAACGCTGGGGTACAGGACTGGTGGGGACAGGTCTGTCACTGTGTAACACTGGGGTACAGTACTGGTGGGGACAGGTCTGTTACTGTATAACACTGGGGCACAGTACTGGTGGGGACAGGTCTGTCACGGTGTAACACTGGGATACAGTACTGGTGGGGACAGGTCTGTCACTGTATAACACTGGGGTGCAGTACTGGTGGGGTCAGGTCTGTCACTGAATAACGCTGGGGTACAGTACTGGTGGGGACAGGTCTGTCACTGTGTAATACTGGGGTACAGTACTGGTGGGGGCAGGTCTGTCAGTGTATAACACTGGGGTACAGTACTGGTGGGGACAGGACTGTCGCTGTATAACACTGGGATACAGTACTGATGGGGACAGGTCTGTCACTGTATAACACTGGGGTACAGTACTGGTGGGGACAGGTCTGTCACTGTATAACACTGGGGTACAGTACTGGTGGGGACAGGACTGTCGCTGTATAACACTGGGGTACAGCACTGGTGGGGCAGGTTTGTCACTGTATAACACTGGGGTAGATTACTGGTGGGGACAGGCTTGTCACTGTATAATACTGGGGCACAGTACTGGTGGGGACAGGTCTGTCACTGTATAACACTGGGATGCAGTACTGGTGGGGACAGGTCTGTCACTGTATAACACTGGGGTACAGTACTGGTGGGGACAGGTCTGTCACTGCATAACACTGGGGTACAGTACTGGTGGGGACAGGTTTGTCACTGTATAACACTGGGGTACAGTACTGATGGGGACAGGTCTGTCACTGTATTACACTTGGGTACAGTACTGGTGGGGACAGGTCTGTCACTGTATAACACTGTGGTACAGTACTGGTGGGGACAGGTCTGTCACTGTATAACACTGTGGTACAGTACTGGTGGGGACAGGTCTGTCACTGTGCAACTCTGGGGTACAGTACTGGTGGGGACAGGTCTGTCACTGTATCACACTGGGGTACAGTACTGGTGGGGACAGGTCTGTCACTGTATCACACTGGGGTACAGTACTGGTGGGGACAGGTCTGTCACTGTATCACACTGGGGTACAGTACTGGTGGGGTCAGGTCTGTCACTGTATCACACTGGGGTACAGTACTGGTGGGGACAGGTCTGTCACTGTGCAACTCTGGGTTACAGTACTGGTGGGGACAGGTCTGTTTCTCTATAACACTGTGTTCAGTTTAACCGGAGGGTCACCGCTTCTCAGGGAATGGGCATGTTTGAAAAGGCAGGCCATGCATGGTTACCACGACAGGTTGGGAAATTGGCCCCATTGTTCAGGCCTCAGTGTGTTCCAGGATTTAGCCCAACGGGCTAGCCTGCCTGGTGCAGTGATCCCAGGTTGTGAGTCCCGTCCCTGATCCCAATTCACTGAACGCCATGAGTTTTTCAGGTTAATTTCCCTACAGTATGGAATCAGGCCCTTCGGCCCAACAAACCCACACCAAACCTCTGTAGATTAACCCATCCCGACCCATTCCCTTATATTTACCCCTGACTAATGCATCTAAAACTAACGGCAATTTAACACGGCCAATTCACCTGACCTGCACATCTTTGGATTGTTGGAGGAAATTGGAGCACCCGGAGGAAACCAAGCAGTTACGGGGAGAATGTGCAAACTCCACTCAGACATTTGCCCGAGGCTGGAATTGAACCCGGGTGCTGTGAGGCAGCAGTGCTAACCACTGAGCTACCATGCCCCTCCATCCTCTGGCGCCAACTGGGTGTGGGGCACGATCTGGTAAATGAACACTTTGGCAGACGATCCCCACCCTCCAGGAAGGATGGAGCTGCACTGGACGAGATGCCGAGGAGATCCTCCAAGATATCCCCCTGTCCATCCTGTGATGGAACGGTTTAGCGATGAAGGCAGGCTGGATAAGCGCAGGTCATTTTCCTTAGAGCAGAGGAGGCTCAGGGTGTGTAAGGTCATAGGGGGATGGACAGCAGCTGAGTTGAAGGGTCAGTAATGGCGGACGGGGGTGGTTAATCTTGTTTCGAGGGGAATTGAGGAAAACCTTTCAACTTAGGAGAATCTTAGGAGGTTTGGCATGCACTGCCTAGGAGTGTAGCTGAGGCAGGAAACATCACAACCTTTACACAGTACGTGGGTGAGCAATTGAAGTGTCATAACATACATGGCTCTGGGCCTAATGCAGGAAAGTGGGGCTAGTGTCGATACCTTTGGTGGTTCAGACTCGATAGGCTAAAGCACTGTATTCTTCAATGATCAGTGTTGAACTAACTCCTCAGAGGCTGGCGTCACATCCCCAAGTCCCCTTTTATTCACACACAGAGAGTTGTCCACACTGACCCAGCTCCCTCAGAGCCAGCTGTGAGAGTGAACAGAACCTCTGACACTCCTCTTTCTATCTGTCAGCCAGGGATCCTCAATTGATGACACCTTGAGACAATAAGACACAGGAGCAGAAATTTGGCCATTCGGCCCGTCATGTCTGCTCCGACATTCAATCATATCTGATAACTTTCTCAACCCCAGTCTCCCGCTTTCTCCCCCTGACCCTTCACCCCCTTGATACTCAGGAACCTATCCATCTCAGTCTTAAATATACTCAATGATCTGACCCCCATAGCCTTTGGTGGCAGTGAATCTCATAGATTTCCCACTCTCTGGCTGAAGAGTTTTCTTCTTATCTGTCCTAAAAGGCCTTCCCTTTATCCTAAGGCTGTTCCCTTGGGTCCGAGTCTCTCCTCCCAATGGAAACATCTTCCCAACATCCACTTTGTCCAGGCCATTCAATCACATCGCCCCTCATCCTGCTAAACTCTATTGAGTCCTCAATTGTTCCTCATTTATTAAACTTTTCATTCCTGGAACCATTCTCATGAATCTCCTTTGAACCCGCTCCAGGGTCAGTATATCGAGAGCTGATAGAACTTCAGAATTACGTTGGACCAGATTAAAAGCCAGGGCTCTCTGATTGGACCAGATTAAAAGCCAGGGCTCTCTGATTGGACCAGATTAAAAGCCAGGGCTCTCTGATTGGACCAAATTAAAAACCAGGGCTCTTTGATTGGACCAGATTAAAAGCCAGGGCTCTCTGATTGGACCAAATTAAAAACCAGGGCTCTTTGATTGGACCAGATTAAAAGCCAGGGCATCCTAATTGAACTAGGCTAACAACCAGTGCTCCCTGATTGGACTGGGTTAACGGCCAGGGCACCCTGATTGGTCCGAGTTAACTGCCAGAGCTCCCTGATTGGACTAGGACCTGTCCCCACCAGTACTGTAGCCCCGTGTTATACAGTGACAGACCTGTCCCCATCAGTACTGTACCCCAGTGTTATACACTGACAGACCTGCCCCCACCAGTACTACCCCAGTGTTCTACAGTGACAGTCCTGTCCCCACCAGTACTGTACTCCACTGTTACGCAGTGACAGACCTGTCCCCACCAGTACTGTACCCCAGTGTTATACAGTGACAGACCTGTCCCCACCAGTACTGTAGCCCCGTGTTATACAGTGACAGACCTGTCCCCATCAGTACTGTACCCCAGTGTTATACACTGACAGACCTGCCCCCACCAGTACTACCCCAGTGTTCTACAGTGACAGTCCTGTCCCCACCAGTACTGTACTCCACTGTTACGCAGTGACAGACCTGTCCCCACCAGTACTCTACCCCAGTGTTATACAGTGACAGACCTGTCCCCACCAGTACTGTACCCCAGTGTTATACACTGACAGACCTGCCCCCACCAGTACTGTACCCCAGTGTTATACAGTAGCAGACCTGTCCCCACCAGTACTACCCCAGTGTTCTACAGTGACAGTCCTGTCCCCACCAGTACTGTACTCCACTGTTACGCAGTGACAGACCTGTCCCCACCAGTACTGTACTCCAGTGTTATGCAGTGACAGACCTGTCCCCACCAGTACTGTACTCCACTGTTATGCAGTGACAGACCTGTCCCCACCAGTACTGTACTCCAGTGTTATGCAGTGACAGAACTGTCCCCACCAATACTGTATCCCAGTGTTATACAGTGACAGACCTGTCCCCTCCAGTACTGTACTCCACTGTTATGCAGTGACAGACCTGTCCCCACCAGTACTGTATCCCCGTGTTATACAGTGACAGACCTGTCCCCATCAGTACTGTACCCCAGTGTTACACAGTGACAGACCTGTCCCCACCAGTACTGTACCCCAGTGTTATACAGCGACAGACCTGTCCCCACCAGTACTGTAACCCAGTGTTATACACTGACAGACCTGTCCCCACCAGTACTGTACCCCAGTATTATACACTGACAGACCTGCCCCCACCAGTACTGTACCCCAGTGTTATACAGTGACAGACCTGTCCCCACCAGTACTGTACCCCAGTGTTATACAGTGACAGACCTGTCCCCACCAGTACTACCCCAGTGTTCTACAGTGACAGACCTGTCCCCACCAGTACTGTACTCCAGTGTTACGCAGTGACAGACCTGTCCCCACCAGTACTGTATCCCAGTGTTATACAGTGACAGACCTGTCCCCACCAGTACTGTATCCCAGTGTTATACAGTGACAGACCTGTCCCCAGCAGTACTGTACCCCAGTGTTATACAGCGACAGTCCTGTCCCCACCAGTACTGTACTCCATTGTTATGTAGTGACAAACCTGTCCCCACCAGGGCTGTACCCCAGTGTTACACAGTGAAAGACCTGCCCGCACCAGTACTGTACCCCAGTGTTATACAGTGACAGACCTGTCCCCATCAGTACTGTATCCCAGTGTTATACAGCGACAGTCCTGTCCCCACCAGTACTGTGCCCCAGTGTTATACACTGACAGACCTGCCCCCACCAGTACTGTACCCCAGTGTTACACAGTGACAGACCTGTCCCCACCAGTACTGTACCCCAGCGTTATTCAGTGACAGACCTGACCCCACCAGTACTGCACCCCAGTGTTATACAGTGACAGACCTGTCCCCACCAGTACTGTATCCCAGTGTTACACCGTGACAGACCTGTCCCCACCAGTACTGTGCCCCAGTGTTATACAGTAACAGACCTGTCCCCACCAGTACTGTACCCCAGTGTTACACAGTGACAGACCTGTCCCCACCAGTCCTGTACCCCAGCGTTATTCAGTGACAGACCTGACCCCACCAGTACTGCACCCCAGTGTTATACAGTGACAGACCTGTCCCCACCAGTACTGTATCCCAGTGTTACACAGTGACAGACCTGTCCCCACTAGTACTGTGCTCCAGTATTATACAGTGACAGTGCTGTCCCCACCAGTACTGTGCCCCAGTGTTATACAGTGACAGACCTGTCCCCACCAGTACTGTCCTCCAGTGTTACGCAGTGACAGACCTGTCCCCACCAGTACTGCATCCCAGTGTAATACAGTGACAGACCTCTCCCCACCAGTACTGTATCCCAGTGTTATACAGTGACAGTCCTGTCCCCTCCAGTACGGTACGCCAGTGTTATGCAGCGACAGACCTGTCCCCACCAGTACTGTACCCAGTTTTATGCAGTGACAGACCTGTCCCCACCAGTACTGTACTCCACTGTTATGCAGTGACAGACCTGTCCCCACCAGTACTGTACTCCACTGTTATGCAGTGACAGACCTGTACCCACCAGTACTGTACTCCACTGTTATGCAGTGACAGACCTGTACCCACCAGTACTTTATCTCAGAGATTTGCATTGACAGACCTGTCCGCACCAGTACTGTACTCCAGTGTTATACAGTGACAGACCTGTCCCCACCAGTACTGTATCCCAGTGTTATACAGCGACAGTCCTGTCCCCACCATTAATGTACTCTACTGTTATGTCGGGACAGACATGTCCCCACCAGTGCTGTACCCCAGTGTTACACAGTGACAGACCAGACCTGCCCTCACCAGTACTGTACCCCAGTGTTATACAGTGACAGACCTGTCCCCACCAATACTGTACTCCACTGTTATGTTGTGACAGACATGTCCCCACCCGTACTGTACCACAGTGTTACACAGCGACAGTCCTGTCCCCACCAGTACTGTACTCCACTGGTATGTAGTGACAGACCTGTCCCCACCAGGGCTGTACCCCAGTGTTACACAGTGAAAGACCTGCCCGCACCAGTACTGCACCCTAGTGTTATACAGTGACAGACCTGTCCCCACCACTACTGTATCCCAGTGTTATACAGCGACAGTCCTGTCCCCACCAGTACTGTACTCCACTGTTATGTAGTGACAGAGCTGTCCCCACCAGTACTGTACCCCTGTGTTACACAGTGACAGACCTCTCCCCACCAGTACTGTTCCCCAGTGTTATACAGTGACAAACCTGTCCCCACCAGTACTGTATCCCAGTGTTATATCACGACAAACCTGTCCCCACCTGTACTGCATCCCAGTGTTATGCAGTGACATTTCTCTCCCCAACAGTACTGTACCCCAGTGTTATACAGCGACAGACATGTCCCCAACAGCACTGTGCCCCAATGTTACACAGTGACAGAAATGTCACCACCGGTACAGTACACCAGTGTTATAGTGACAGACCTGTCCACACCAGTACTGTGTCCCAGTATTACACAGTAACAGTCCTGTCCCCACCAGTACTGTGCCCCAGTGTTATACAGCGACAGACCTGTCCCCACCAGTACTGTATCCCCGTGTTATACAGTGACAGACCTGTCCCCATCAGTACTGTACCCCAGTGTTACACAGTGACAGACCTGTCCCCACCAGTACTGTACCCCAGTGTTATACAGCGACAGACCTGTCCCCACCAGTACTGTACCCCAGTGTTATACACTGACAGACCTGCCCCCACCAGTACTGTACCCCAGTGTTATACAGTAACAGACCTGTCCCCACCAGTACTACCCCAGTGTTCTACAGTGACAGTCCTGTCCCCACCAGTACTGTACTCCACTGTTATGCAGTGACAGACCTGTCCCCACCAGTACTGTACTCCAGTGTTATGCAGTGACAGACCTGTCCCCACCAGTACTGTACTCCACTGTTATGCAGTGACAGACCTGTCCCCACCAGTACTGTACTCCAGTGTTATGCAGTGACAGAACTGTCCCCACCAGTACTGTATCCCAGTGTTATACAGTGACAGACCTGTCCCCTCCAGTACTGTACTCCACTGTTATGCAGTGACAGACCTGTCCCCACCAGTACTGTATCCCAGTGTTATACACTGACAGACCTGTCCCCACCAGTACTGTATCCCCGTGTTATACAGTGACAGACCTGTCCCCATCAGTACTGTACCCCAGTGTTACACAGTGACAGACCTGTCCCCACCAGTACTGTGCCCCAGTGTTATACAGTGACAGACCTGTCCCCACCAGTACTGTACCCCAGTGTTACACAGTGACAGACCTGTCCCCACCATTACTGTACCCCAGTGTTATACAGCGACAGACCTGTCCCCACCAGTACTGTACCCCAGTGTTATGCAGTGACAGACCTGTCCCCACCAGTACTGTACCCCAGTGTTATACAGTGACAGACCTGTCCCCACCAGTACTGTACCCCAGTGTTACACAGAGACAGACCTGTCCCCACCAGTACTGTACCCCAGTGTTATACAGTGACAGACCTGTCCCCACCAGTACTGTACCCCAGTGTTACACAGTGACAGACCTGTCCCCACCAGTACTGTACCCCAGTGTTATACAGTGACAGACCTGTCCCCACCAGTACTGTACCCCAGTGTTATACAGTGACAGACGTGTCCCCACCAGTACTGTACCCCAGTGTTATACAGTGACAGACCTGTCCCCACCAGTACTGTACCCCAGTGTTATACCGTGACAGACCTGTCCCCACCAGTACTGTACCCCAGTGTTACACAGTGACAGACCTGTCCCCACCAGTACTGTACCCCAGTGTTATACAGTGACAGACCTGTCCCCACCAGTACTGTACCCCAGTGTTATACAGTGACAGACGTGTCCCCACCAGTACTGTACCCCAGTGTTATACAGTGACAGACCTGTCCCCACCAGTACTGTACCCCAGTGTTATACCGTGACAGTCCTGTCCCCACCAGTACTGTACCCCAGTGTTATACAGTGACAGTCCTGTCCCCACCAGTACTGTACTCCACTGTTATGCAGTGACAGACCTGTCCCCACCAGTACTGTACTCCAGTGTTATGCAGTGACAGACCTGTCCCCACCAGTACTGTACTCCACTGTTATGCAGTGACAGACCTGTCCCCACCAGTACTGTACTCCAGTGTTATGCAGTGACAGAACTGTCCCCACCAGTACTGTATCCCAGTGTTATACAGTGACAGACCTGTCCCCTCCAGTACTGTACTCCACTGTTATGCAGTGACAGACCTGTCCCCACCAGTACTGTATCCCAGTGTTATACACTGACAGACCTGTCCCCACCAGTACTGTATCCCCGTGTTATACAGTGACAGACCTGTCCCCATCAGTACTGTACCCCAGTGTTACACAGTGACAGACCTGTCCCCACCAGTACTGTGCCCCAGTGTTATACAGTGACAGACCTGTCCCCACCAGTACTGTACCCCAGTGTTACACAGTGACAGACCTGTCCCCACCATTACTGTACCCCAGTGTTATACAGCGACAGACCTGTCCCCACCAGTACTGTACCCCAGTGTTATGCAGTGACAGACCTGTCCCCACCAGTACTGTACCCCAGTGTTATACAGTGACAGACCTGTCCCCACCAGTACTGTACCCCAGTGTTACACAGAGACAGACCTGTCCCCACCAGTACTGTACCCCAGTGTTATACAGTGACAGACCTGTCCCCACCAGTACTGTACCCCAGTGTTACACAGTGACAGACCTGTCCCCACCAGTACTGTACCCCAGTGTTATACAGTGACAGACCTGTCCCCACCAGTACTGTACCCCAGTGTTATACAGTGACAGACGTGTCCCCACCAGTACTGTACCCCAGTGTTATACAGTGACAGACCTGTCCCCACCAGTACTGTACCCCAGTGTTATACCGTGACAGACCTGTCCCCACCAGTACTGTACCCCAGTGTTACACAGTGACAGACCTGTCCCCACCAGTACTGTACCCCAGTGTTATACAGTGACAGACCTGTCCCCACCAGTACTGTACCCCAGTGTTATACAGTGACAGACGTGTCCCCACCAGTACTGTACCCCAGTGTTATACAGTGACAGACCTGTCCCCACCAGTACTGTACCCCAGTGTTATACCGTGACAGTCCTGTCCCCACCAGTACTGTACCCCAGTGTTATACAGTGACAGACCTGTCCCCACCAGTACTGTACCGCAGTTTTTACACTGACAGAACTGTCACCACCAGTACTGTGCCCCAGTACACAGTGTCAGCCCCAACCCCACCAGTACCATACCCCACTGTTACAAAGTGACTGACCTGTTCCCACCAGTACTGTACCCCAATGTTACACAGTTACAGACCTGTCCCCACCAGTACTGTACCCCAGTGTTATACAGTGACAGATCTGTTCCCACCAGTTCTATATCCCAGTATTACACAGTGAAAGACCTGTCCCCACCATTACAGTACTCCAATGTCACACAGTCACAGACCTGTCCCCACCAGTACTGTGCCCCAATGTTGTAAAGTGACATTACTGACCCCTCCAATACCATACCCCAGTGTTATACAGTGACAGACCTGTCCCACCAGTACTGTACCCTAATGTTGTAGAGTGACATTACTGATCCCTCCAATACCATACCCCGGTGTTATACAGTGACAGACCTGTCCCCTCCATTTTAGTACCCCAGTGTTTTACAGTGTCTGGTATCAGTGGAATCATCTGCCCATTATCAATTTGCTATATCTATAAGAAATCTTTGTAGATATGCATGTCACATCCCATTATACGTTTTGCTTAAGCAAAGATTTATTCTCACGTACATTCCTGCACTGATGTTAACAGAAGTCATGTTTAAAATCTTGATCAGTAGTATATACCTTCAAAAATGTGATTTTGTGTTGGTTATTTAAATTATACTTAATAATTTAAACAATCAAAGGTTTGAGAATTATAATTAACTGCGATCAGGGATATCTTGGTGCCCACATTAGTTGATCAAGCCAGGATGCACTCATTGACTATACAAGTGTCCTGGTCAATACCATCTCTCCCCCTCCAGCGTTGTCACATTTGCTTCTGGTACATGTTTCTGAATCTCCTCTCTGTCTGAGGAAAACTAACCCAGCTTCTCCAAGTCGACCAACATTGACTGACTTCAATTGTAACTGTTGGTAATGAACGGAACTTTCAAAACACACTCAATTTGCGCTTCACACTTGCTACAATCATGCAATGCACTTTTATGAACAGTTAAACATTTTGAATAAAAGTCCACTTTTTTAAACAAATAATAGAAACCTCAGTTGAAGTAAGAAGAGAGAAAACTTCTCGAATTCTAAAATTTGGCTTTTTAAAAATTTTCTGTGCTTTTGTAAACATACACAACCCTAATGCCACAGGCTAGCGGGGTGGCTCAGTGGTTAGCACTGCTGCCTCACAGCACCAGGGACCTGGGTTCGATTCCAGCTTCGGGTGACTGTCTGTGTGGAGTTTGCACATTCTCCCCTGTGTCTGCGTGGGTTTCCTCTGGCTGTTCTGGTTTCCTCCCACAGTCCAAACATGTGCAGGTTAGGGTGGATTGGTCATGCTGAATTGCCCATAGTGTTAGGTGCATTAGTCAGGGGTAAATGAGGGTGGGTGTGGACTGAAGATCCTGTTTCCACACTATTGGGAATCTAATCTAATCTTTTTTTATATAAGTACTCACGGTTGACAGTTCTCAGAAACACCTCACAAATACTCTTTCAAAATCCGTACGGATTTTTTTCATTCGTTTCCTCAGTGTGACAGAGTTTGGGTTCTTGGTAAATTAAGGAACGTTTTATCTTTAAAAATTGCCAGTTAGTTTTCTTGTACTTACAAAAAAAGACTGCATTTTCAGAGTCTTTGCACGCAGCATGATTGGCAAGTGGTGATGAATTCAACACAGAGGGGGGAGTTTGGCAAGTATTTTGAACGAGGCAGCTGCAGAATAAACGCCAAGAAATAAACCACCTGCAAAAAATTCAATTTGGATCACTGCTATCCCGAGCTTGGATATATTCTTCAATCTTTCACAGGCGAATTGTACACTTACCTTTATGAGACGAGGTGCAGAATATAAGAGCAGGGAAGTGATGCTGGAACTGTATAAAACGCTGTTTAGCCCACACCTGGTGCACTGTCTGCAGTTCGGGAATCCACATGGATAGCAGGTTGGGGGTTGGAGGAGATTTTCCAGGGGTTGCCTGGGCTGCAGAGTTTTGGATCTGAAGAGAAACCAGACAGACTGGGGAGACTTAGAGCAGAGGAGACTGAATTAAGATTACAATCCCTGCAGTGTGGAAACAGGGCCTTAGGCCCGACAAGCCCACATTGACCCTCTGAATAGTAACCCACCCCTACCCTATTCCCCTACTCTACTCCATTGCTCAACGTTTACCCCTGACGAATGCACCTAATCAACACATCCTTTGAACACTATGGGATAATTTAGCACGGCCAAACCACACTAACCTGCACATCCCTGGACACTATGGGACAATTTAGCATGGCCAATCCACCCTAACCTGCACATCCCTGGACACTATGGGACAATTTAGCATGGCCAATCCACCCTAACCTGCACATCCCTGGACACTATGGGACAATTTAGCATGGCCGATCCACCCTAACCTGCACATCCCTGGGCACTATGGGACAATTTAGCATGGCCGATCCACCCTAACCTACACATCCCTGGACACTATGGGACAATTTAGCATGGCCAATCCACCCTAACCTGCACATCCCTGGACACTATGGGACAATTTATCATGGCCAATCCACCCTAACCTGCACATCCCTGGACACTATGGGACAATTTATCATGGCTAATACACCCTAACTTGCACATCCCTCGGGTGAGGCATTTCAAGACAACATCAAATATTTTGAAGGTGAGAGGAGTTAAGTTTTAAAAAGACAAGTTTTTTTTTAATACGGAGAGTGGGTTGTGTGTGCCAAATGAACTTCCAGAGGAAGTGGGGGATGTGGGGTGCAGTTACAACGTTTCGAAGACATTTCGGTCAGTACGTGTATCAGAAACGTCTGGAGGGATATGGGCCAAGCGCAGGCGGGCCTAGTCTAGATTTTGGATTACGGTGAGCGTGCACTTGTTTGGGCCGAAGGGTGTGTTTCCGTGCTGTATGACTTTAGCATGGTGGATTGGCCATGCTAAATTGTCCCATAGTGCCCAGGGATGTGTAGGTTAGGGTGGATTGGCCATGCTAAATTGTCCCATAGTGCCCAGGGATGTGTAGGTTAGGGTGGATTGGCCATGCTAAATTGTCCCATAGTGCCCAGGGATGTGTAGGTTAGGGTGGATTGGCCATGCTAAATTGTCCCATAGTGCCCAGGGATGTGCAGGTTAGGGTGGAATGGTCATGCTAAATTGTCCCATAGTCAGGGGTGTATATAGGGTGGGGGAATGGTTCTGTGTGGGTTACTCTTTGGAGGGGCGGTGTGGGTTTGTTGGGCTGAAGGGCCGGTTTCCATACTGTAGGGAATCTAATCTCATCTTGAACCCGGGCCCCTGGTGCTGTGTGGGAGCAGTGCTAACCACCAAGCCATCCTATGTTGGTCCATACTTCACCTTGCTGGCTTTTACACCTTCAGCACTGCTTCATTTATTCCCCCCTCAATTATGTTCCCTCGCTACAACAACAACTTGCATTGTGCAGCACCTCGCTCCTGGAGACGCAGGATCATCACGCAGAGTTTGATAGTGAGCACGCAAACCTTTGACACGGGGTTAATCACAGGCAATGTTTCCAACAGAACGCGTGTGTCAGATGTGCTGAGTAACCCGTACGTTTTGGGGTGCTGGACCTTTTGAGCCTTCAACACATTTTTTAATAAAAGACTATCTTCAGAACTCCTGTGAATCACTTTAAGATTCACGTCACTGTTTCCTTAACCTGTTTTAAATTTAAAGATCAAGATTTGTATCATCAGAGTGCTCTGAAGAAGAGCTCCTGGACAAGAAATGTTGATTGACTCTGCTTTCTCTCTGCACAGATGCTGCCAGACCTGCTGAGTTTCTCCAGCAATTTCTGGGGTGTTTTTTTTCTCTCTCTTTCGGATCTGTGGTATCCACTGTTGTTCGTTTTAAGTCAGTATGACAGTTGAAGCAACCAATCACCTCACAGAAATAAATGGAACTAATAATGAAACGCTCAGAAACAAAGAGAAGCTCATAACTAATATCTGTAAGGAAATAAAAATTAGCAAAGCTTAAAAGATTAAGTGTGAACAATCCACAGAGTCATAGAGTCATACAGCATGGAAACAGACTCTTCGATACAACCAGTCCGTGCTGACCATAATCCCAAGCTAAACTAGTCCCACCTGCCTGCACTTGGCCCATATCCCTACAAACATTTCCTATTCATGTACTTATCCAAATGTCTGTTAAATATTGTAACTCTGCCCTTGTCCACCACTTCCGCTGCACACGTATGTAAAATATGTCCTTTTTAAATCTTTCTCCTCTCACCCTAAAGATAGGCCTCCTTAGGGAAAAAAAGCACCTGTCATTCACCTTATCTATAACCCTCATGATCTTATAAATCTTCATTCAGTCACTCCTCAAACTCCAGTGAAGAAAATCCCAGCTGATCCAGCCTCTCCTTACAACTCAAACCCTCCATTCCCCAGCGAGACCCTGACAAATCTTTTCTGAGCCCTCTCCAGCTTAATAATGTCCTTCTTCTGACAGGGCGGCATGGTGGCTCAGTGGGTTGGCACTGCTGCCTCACAGCACCAGGGTCCCAGCTGCGATTCCCCCCTCAGGCGACTGTCTGTGTGGGGTTTACACATTCTCCCCGTGTCTGCGGGGGTTTCCTCCCACAGTCCAAAGATGTGCAGGTTAGGGTGGATTGGCCGTGCTAAATTGTCCCATAGTGCCCAGGGATGTGCAGGGTAGAGTGGATTGGCCGTGCTAAATTGTCCCATAGTGCCCAGCATGTGCAGGTTAGGGTGGATTGGCCATGCTAAATTGTCCTATAGTGTTAGGTGCATTAGTCAGAGGGAAATGGGTTTGGGTGGGTTACTCTTCAGAGGGTCGGTGTGGACTTGTTGGGCCGAAGGGCCTGTTTCCACACTGTCGGTTTTCTAATCGAACTGGACACAATACTCCCGAAAAGGCCACACCAACATCCTGTACAACCTCGACATGCTGTCCCAACTTCTGAACAAGTGACCCAAATACCCTCTTAATCATGGTGACATTTCAAGACGCAGCCGGAAGAGTTAATCTATGCACCTATTAAGATTTTGCGAATCTGACATTCCTGTTGAAGAATGTAGAGAGAGGAAAACAAAAACAGGAAACTACAGCGATCAGGAAATAGCTGGAATGTATTATACATAAAGCTCTTATACTGCACGTTCAAACTTCATTAAATTCCGAAATACATTTATAATGTCACAGTGTAACCAGGTGCAGACAAACAGTTTTCGATAAAACTTTGGACAGAGCTCAGAGAAGGAGAGGGATCCTGGGATTGCTTGTCAACAGATCCCTGCGCGTTAATAGTGTGGTTAATAAGGCCCTCAGGGCAATTGCCTTTACTCCTGATGAAGGGCTTTTGCCCTAACCGTTGATTATCCTGCTCCTCGGATGCTGCCTGACCTGCTGTGCTTTTCCAGCACCGCTCTGATCTAAACTTGCCTTTACCAGTCAAGACGTAGATTATCAGAGCAGGGAGGCTATGTTGGTGAGGGGGAGGAGGGAACTCCATAAATATCTCCATCCTCGACGATGGAAGCGAGTCAGTGCAAAAGAAAAGGCTGAAGTTTCCACATCAATCTTCAGCCGGGAATGTCGGGTGGATGATCCATCTCAGCCCCCTCTGCAAAGCTCTTGACACCAAGACTGCATTCGACCAAGTGTGGTATCAAGGAGCCGTGGCTGAAATCAATCTGTTTTTGGGGGGGAAAGGTCACCCCTGCTTGGAGTCATGCCTGACCTGTCGGAAATTGGTCGTGGTTATTGAAGGTCAGTCATCTTAGATCCAGGACATAGGGTCATCAAGATGTACACCAGAGAAACAGACCCTTCGGTTACAGCCAGCTCAGTAACGGGCAGGCGGCACGGTGGCACAGTGGTTAGCACTGCTGCCTCACAGCGCCAGAGACCCAGGTTCAATTCCCGCCTCAGGCGACTGACTGTGTGGAGTTTGCACATTCTCTCCGTGTCTGCGTGGGTTTCCTCCGGGTGCTCCGGTTTCCTCCCACAGTCCAGAGATGTGCAGGCCAGGTGAATTGGCCATGCTAAATTGCCCACAGTGTTAGGTAAGGGATAGATGTAGGGGTATGGGTGGGTTGCGTTTCAGCGGGTCGGTGTGGACTTGTTGGGCCGAAGGACCTGTTTCCACACTGTAAGTAATCTAATCTAATGTAAGTAATCTAATCTAACTTGCCCAGACTTGTCCTACCTGCCTATCTTCTTTTCCACCTATCCACTCCACCCTCTCCTCCTTGACCTATCACCTTCATCCCCTCCCCCACTCACCCATTGTAATCTATGCTACTTTCTCCCCACCCCCACCCTCCTCTAGCTTATGTCTCCACGCTTCAGGCTCACTGCCTTTATTCCTGATGAAGGGCTTTTGCCGGAAACGTCGATTTCGAAGCTATTTGGATGCTGCCTGAACTGCTGTGCTCTTCCAGCACCACTAATCCAGAATCTGGTTTCCAGCATCTGCAGTCATTGTTTTTACCTTCAGTCCAACCAGTCCATGCCAACCAGATATCCCAACCCAATCCAGTCCCACCTGCCAGCACCTGGCCCATATCCCTCCAAACCCTTCCCATTCATATACCCATCCAAATGCCTCTTAAATGTTGCAAAAGTACCAGCTTCCACCACTTCCTCTGGCAGCTCATTCCATACGTGTACCACCCTCTGGGTGAAAAAATTGCCCCTTAGGTCTCATTTATATCTTTCCGCTCTCACCCTAAACTTATGGCCCTCTAGTTCTGGACTCCCCGATCCCAGGGAAAAAAAATTGTCTATTTATCCTATCCATGCCCCTCATGATTTTGTAAACCTCTATAAGGTCACCCCTCAGCCTCCGACGCTCCAGGGAAAACAGCCCCAGCCTGTTCAGCCTCTCCCTGTAGCTCAGATCCTCCAACCCTGGCAACATCCTTGTAAATCTTTTCTGAACCCTTTCAAGTTTCACAACATCTTTCCGATAGGAAGGAGACCAGAGTTGCATGCAATATTCCAACAATGGCCTAACCAATGTGTTGTACAGCCACATCGTGACCTCCCAACTCCTGTACTCAATACTCCGACCAATAAAGGAAAGCATACCAAACGCCTTCTTCACTGTCCTATCTACCTGAGACTCCACTTTGTCTTTGTTGATCAGTGCATCGTGTGCAGGAGTTGGGAAGTCATGCTGTGCCTGTTCTGGTTCGATGCCTTTCGGAATATTGTGTTCAATTATGGTTTCCCTGCTCCAAGACATAAGTCATTAAATGTGGAAGGGTTCAGAAACAATTTACAAAGGTATTACTTGGACTGGAGAGGGAGTGGATGAATAGGTTGGGGGGCTATTTTCCGTGGAGCGTCAAAGGTTGAGGGGTGACTTTGTGGAAATTAATAAAATCACATGGGGCGCAGCTGGGGTGTATAGCCAAACCCGAAACGTCGATTCTCCTGCTCCTCGGTTGCTGCCTGACCCGCTGTGCTTTTCCAGCACAATCCTTTTCAACTCTGAATAGCCAAAGTTTTTCTCCTCAGGGTCGGGGGTTCAAAGACTAGAAGAGCAGAGGTTTAAAATGAGAGGGGAAAGATATAAAAGAGACCTAAGGGACAACTGTTTCACGCAGAGGGTGGTACGTGTATGGAATGAGCTGCCAGAGGAAGTGGTGGAGGCTGGTACAGTGACAGCATTTAAAAGGCATCTGGATGGGTATATGAACAGGAAGGGTTCAGTGGTATATGGGCCGGGTGCTGGCGAATGGGACTAGATTAATTTAAGATATCTGGTCAGCATGGGTGAGTTGGACCAAAGAGTTTGCTTCCATGCCGTATCTCAGAGTGCAGGTTCATAGCTCCTTGAAAGTGGAGTTGCAGGTAGACAGGATAGTGAAGAAGGCGTTTGGGGCACTCGCCTTCATTGGTCAGATTATTGAGTAACGGATTAAGGAGGTCATGTTGCAGCTGTACATTGGTTCTACGGCGTTTGGTGTGCTTTCCTTTATGAGTCAGGGCATTGAGATTTTCACACAGAGGGTCGTGAAATGATCTGCTAGAGGAAGTGGTGGAGGCTGGTACAATTACAGCATTTAAAAGGCATCTAGATGGGGATACGAATAGGAAGGGTTTAGAGGGATATGGGCCGGGCACTGGAAGACGGGACTAGATTGGGTTGGGATATCTGGTCGGCGTGGACGGGTTGGACCGAAGGGTCTGTTTCCGTGCTGTACATCTCTATGACTCTGGCTCTAACTGCTGCACAAGCATGCACAGAAAGCGGATTTCACAGTTAAATACTTCAGATAATTTTTATTTGTTCATTAATGGGACATGGGCGTCCCTAGCTGGGCCTAGCATTTATTGCCCCGTCCCTTAGTGCCCCTTGAGAAGGTGATGGTGAGCCACCTTCCTGAACTGCTGCAGTCTCTGTGCCCTAAGTATACCCACAATGCCCTGAGGGAGCGAACCATCTGTGCCCTAAGTATACCCACAATGCCCTGAGGGAGCGAACACCAGGATTTGGACCCGAAAGGAGCAGTGATATATTTCCAAGTCGGGATGGTGAGTGGCTCGGAGGGGTACCTGCAGGGGGTGGTGTTCCCATGTATCTGCTGCCCTTAGCCTTCTAGATGGAAGGGGTCGTGGGTTTGGAACGTGCTGCTTGGTGAATTTCTGCACGGCATCCTGCAGATGGTACTTATTGCTGCTCCTGAGCGTCGGTGGTGGAGGGAGTGGGTGTTTGTGGATGTGGGGCCAATCAAGCGCAGGCTGCTTTGTCCCTGAAAGGTATTGAGTTTCTTGAGTGTTGTTGGAGCTGTCCCCATCCAGGGGCAAGGGGGGAGTATTCCCTCACCCTCCTGACTTGTGCCTTATCTTATAGGCTACAGTCAGGCTACAGAAATAACTGCAAGTTCATGATTAAATCCTTTCAGAGACCCAGGAAACCCATATGCCACTAGACCGACTTCAAAAATCCAAGATAAAATATAAATCGATCACACATCTTAAACCTTTGTTGACACTTTTCCAACAGTCAGCCACTGTGTGACAGGAGTGGGAGATATCTCTCAAATGAGCTCTGGGTCAGAGGGCAGGGCTTTATCTTAGGTATCCTTTGGTCCAGACAGGACAATCTCTCCCACAAAGAAACCATGGCAACAGCACTGATTGCCTTCAGCGAAATCTTCCCTGCCCATATTTTTTTCAGCCTGCGCTCTGGCTAAATCTAACCCCAGACACACACACCTGACTTTCAGAGCACAGTGGGATTAATGGCATTCATCTTCCAGTTGCAGTTCCAACAACAGCCATTACCATCGGTGGCGCTGCTGAGGCAGCTTACCTGCCCTCTGTTTGGGCGGGCAGTTCCTGGGACTGGGCCGGCCGCCTTTGATTGGATGACAGGCAACCACGTACAGTAATTGGCTGTGTAGGGCAAAAGCTGGCTTGATTGGCACCACAGCCTCTCCCTCCACCATCGATGCTCAGTAGCAGCAGTGTGTACCATCTACACGACGCACTGCAGAAACTCACCAAAGATCCGGAGACACCTTGCAAACCCATCTTGAAGGCTAAGGGCAGCAGATACGTGGGAACACCACCCCCTGCAGGTACCCCTTCGAGCCACTCACCATCCCGACTTGGAAATACATCGCTGTTCCTTCAGTGTTGCAGAATTTGCCAGCTTCCTTGATCCGAAATCTATCAGGCAAATGTGGCTCAGTGCTCAATTTTGACTGGCACACAGAGGAGGTGGTTAAGGTGGGTCCAACATTTAAAGGGCATCCGGATGGGTACATGAATAGGAAGGGTTTAGAGGGATGTGGGCCAAGTGCTGGCAAATGGGACTAGATTAGGTTAGGATATCTGGTTGGCATAGACGAGTTGGGCTGAAGGGTCTGTTTCCGTGCTGTATAACTCCATGACGTACACCCCTGTAGCATATCAATGTTGCACCTTTTGGAAGGACAATCAATGTTAAGTTCATAAGCAAATTCTTTTGTTTCGAAGTCTGAGGCCACACATCTCTCCGGCCAAAATGCAGTGAGGTGAGAGTCAAAGGAACCAGAGGGAGGGAAAATGTCACTGCACCGCAAGATCTGGCTGTTGGGAACTTGTAGGTAATTCAGGGCTGGAGTGGTCGAAAATGGGAATGAAGGTTTTGGTGAGAGAGACAGAGGGAAGCTGAGAAGTGATTGTAGAGACTTCTAGTTGACTGAGTGAGGGCAAAGTGAGTGGTGAGTCAGAAAAATATCTCGGACTTTAGCCAGGTTCAGTCAAGCTGATGTAGCCAATTTCTCGCATGAATGATACCAGAGATAAGGAGGGCTGCTCTAATTGCATGAGAATGACTCAGCATTGGATGTGGAACTATAGTTTCCTGATCAGTGTTTGTGTTTAGCAATGAAAAGAAAGATTAAAGAAGAACAAAAGGACAGTGACCGAAACAGAAGCTTAGTTGTGCTATTTTCTATTCTTACGTGCGAGCAGCAATGAACCATGCAAGTTTCCAAGGCCCACGCGTTGTAAACAGGCCTTTCCCTCACCTTGCCCCCTCACAGAAGCTGCCGGAAACAGAACCTTTTGTGTTCGGCGAGACCGGTTGCGGCAGAAACCGCAGGCGCAGCGGCAAGGGGGCGGCGGCGATGTTGGTGGGCCCGAGCGCAGGATTCAAGATGGCGGCATCGTTGATGGTGGCTCTGGTGTCAGTGCTGGCTCAAGTGACGACACAATTGCCTTGGCTCAAGAAAGTTTGTGGGCTCTGATACGTCAATTGGTTCCAAGATGGCGGGGGCAGCAGCAAGGGGTTGCCAGCAGCAAGTGATGGCGACGTTGGTGGGCCCAGTTCATAGCAGCCTGTCAGGACAGTGACACGGACACTTTCCTTTCCTTTCATATCTGTTTTTTTACTTTCGCCTCTTATTTTTAATTCTAACTCTTGCGTTCTAAGATGATGCCGGAGAATGGCATTGCGTACATGTGACATTAAAATCTAACCTAATGTGGAAAATATGAACAGGAGTAGGCCTTGAAACCAGTCAATACCATGATGTGGAGGCCCAGTGGCTCAGTGGTTAGCACTGCTGCCTCACAGCACCAGTGACCCGGGTTCAATTCCAGCCTCGGGCAACTGCCTTTGTGGAGTTTGCACATTTCTCCCTGTGTCTGTGTGGGTTTCCTCCCATAATCCAAAAGTTTTGAGTATAAGGGTTTGGAGGTCGCATTGCGGCTACATAGGACATTGGTTAGGCCGCTTTTGGAATATTGCGTGCAATTCTGGTCTCCCTCCTTTCGGAAGGATGTTGTGAAACTTGAGAGGGTGTTGCCAGGGTTGGAGGGTTTGAGTTACAAGGAGAGGCTGAATAGGCTGGGGCTGTTTTCCCTGGAGCGTCGGAGGCTGAGAGGCTGACCTTATAGAGGTTTACAAAATCATGAGGGTCATGGATAGCATAAATAGACAAGATTCTTTCCCTTGGGGTGGGGGAGTCCAGAACTGGAGGGCATAGGTGAGAGGGGAAAGATTTAAAAGGGACTAAAGGGGCAACATTTTCACACAGAGGGTGGTACATGTGTGTGTTGTGTGTGTGTGTGTGTGTGTGTGTGTGTGTGTGTAATGAGCTGCCAGAGGAAGTGGTGGAGGCTGGTACAATTGCAACATTTAAGAGGCATTTGGATGGGTACATGAATAGGAAGGGTTTGGAGGGATATGGGCCAAGTGCTGACAAATGGGACTGGATTAGGTTCGGATATCTGGTGGGCATGGACGAGTTGGACTGAAGGGTCTGTTTCTGTGCTGTGCATCTCTATGACTCCGAACTAACGTCTAACTTTCGGGGAGGAAATCAGCCCATCCTTACCCAGTCTGGCCCACGTGTGACGCCAGACCCGCACAGCCGTGCGTTTGAATCCTAGTCACTCTCATTAAAGTCATTCACCAACCACTAATGCCAAAGGCATTTGCCAAACAAACACTGCCCGATCCCACCAGCAAACAGGACGTTTGATGTCACATTAATCGCTTCCACAGACTCCTCGCTGCCTCGACACTTTCAGCCTGTTAATTTGACAGGCACAACTGATGAGCTGGAATTTCCTGCCACTGTTGCATGAGGAAGACTGAGCTCATTGTTTGTCTGAATTCCTTTCCCAGTTTCCGGCTCTGTTCCCTGCTCATGAGATGAAGCGAGCCACCCATTTGAAACTTGGAGGGCGCCTCGGAACCCAAGTCCGCTCCATCGCCCGAACTTCTGCCACCTGGCTCAATTTGAATCCAACGAAAATAGGAAACCATCGTCGGCTGGCAGGGAGAACCCCATTTGGTGCAGTCACGGGGCCTTCTAGGTGACGAAACGCTGGTCCTTTCTTGGCCTGGGCCTACATGTGACAGCAACCCAATGTGATGTAGCCGGCTGTGAACAGGGCAATAACGCCGAGAGTGTGGCGCTGGGAAAGCACAGCAGGTCAGGCAGCATCTGAGAAGCAGGAGAATCGATGTTTCGGGCATCAGAATTCCTGAAGAAGGGCTGATGCCCGAAACGTCGATTCTCCTGCTCCTCGGATGCTGCCTGACCTGCTGTGCTTTCCCAGCGCCACACTCTCGACTCTGATCTCCAGCACCTGCAGTCCTCTATCTTTCCCTCAGGGCAATAATTGTTGGCCGAGCCAGAGATGGCCACAACCCCCGGAAGGAATTATAAAACAGAAAAGCACCTCCACTCAGCTGTGCTTTCCGGGCACCGCACTTTGACCTTTGACCCCTAGCGGCCCTCACTTTGTACCAGCCTAATTGATGTCAAAGATCTTCTACTCATTGAGCATTTTCAGTGTTGACTCCTGCATTGTCGGTGGCTGAATGCTCACTTGACCAGGCAGACATCCTGCTCAACTCCCTTTGAAAGACTCCTTAAAATCTACCGCTTGGCTTTAGCTATCTGACTCAATATTGTCCTCATGACAGTCAGGCACCGTTTTACAGAGTTGCTCTCAGCTGTCTTTATTCACTCGTGGAATGTGGGCATCGCTGGGCTGGTATTTAATGGACAGCACGGTAACTCAGTGATTAGCATTCCAGCCTCACAGTGCCAGGGCCCAGGTTCGATTCCAGCCTCGGGCAACTCAATCCAAAAGATGTGCAGGTTAGGGTGGACTGGCCATACAAAGTTATCCCACTGTGTCCAGGGATGCGTAGGTTAGGGATGATTGGTAATACTAAATTATCCCATAGTGCTCAGGGATGTGCAGGTTAGGGTGGATTGGCCATGCTAAATTGTCCCATAGTGCCCAGAGATATGCAGGTTAGGGTTGATTGGCCGTGCTAAATTGTCCCATAGTGCACAGGGATGTGCAGGTTAGGGTGGATTGGCCGTGCTAAATTGTCCCATAGTGCCCAGAGATATGCAGGTTAGGGTGGATTGGCCGTGCTACATTGTCCCATAGTGCACAGGGATGTGCAGGTTAGGGGGGATTGACCATGCTAAATTATCCCATAGTGTCCAGGGATGTGCAGTTTTGGGTGGATTGGCCATGCTAAATTGTCCCATAGTCTTCACGGATGTGCAGGTTAGGGTGGATTAGCCACGCTAAATTGTCCCTTAGTGTTCAGGGAAGTTAGGTTGGATTGGCCATGTTAAATTGTCCCATAGTGCCCAGGGATGTGCAGGTTAGGGTGGATTGGACGTGCTAAATGGTCCCATACTGTCCAGGGATGTGTAGGTTACTGTGGATTGTCCTTGCTAAATTGTCCTATAGTGCCCAGGGATGTGCAGGTTAGGGTGGATTGGCCATGTTAAATTGTCCCATAGTGCCCAGGGATGTGCAGGTTAGGGTGGATTGGACGTGCTAAATGGTCCCATAGTGTCCAGGGATGTGTAGGTTACTGTGGATTGTCCTTGCTAAATTGTCCCATAGTGCCCAGGGATGTGCAGGTTAGGGTGGATTGGCCATGTTAAATTGTCACATAGTGCCCAGGGATGTGCAGGTTAGGGTGGATTGGCCATGCTAAATTGTCCCATAGTGCCCAGGGATGTGCAGGTTAGCGTGGATTGGCCATGCAAAATTGTCACATAGTACCCAGGGATGTGCAGGTTAGGGTGGATTGGCCATGCTAAATTGTCCCATAGTGCCCAGGGATGTGCAGGTTAGGGTGGATTGGACGTGCTAAATGGTCCCATACTGTCCAGGGATGTGTAGGTTACTGTGGATTGTCCTTGCTAAATTGTCCCATAGTGCCCAGGGATGTGCAGGTTAGCGTGGATTGGCCATGTTAAATTGTCCCATAGTGCCCAGGGATGTGCATGTTAGGGTGGATTGGCCATGCAAAATTGTCCCATAGTGCCCACGGATGTGCAGGTTAGGGTGGATTGGCCATGCTAAATTGTCCCATAGTGCCCAGGGATGTGCAGGTTAGGGTGGATTGGCCATGCTAAATTGTCACATTGTGCCCAGGGATGTATAGGTTAGGGTGGATTGGCCATGCTAAATTGTCCCATAGTGCCCAGGGATGTGCAGGTTAGGGTGGATTGGCCATGCTAAATTGTCCGGTAGTGCCCAGGGATGTGAAGATTAGTGTGAATTGTCCATGCTAAATTTTCCCATGAAGATTAGTGTGAATTGTCCATGCTAAATTTTCCCATAGTGTCCAGGGATGTGCTGGTTACGGTGGATTGGCCATGCTAAATTGTCCCATAGTGCTCAGGAATGTGCAGGTTAGGCTGGATTGGCCGTGCTAAATTGTCCCATAGTGTCCAGGGATGTGCAGGTTTGGGTGGATTGGCCGTGCTAAATTGTCTCGTAGTGCCCAGGGATGTGCAGGTTAGGGTGGATGGCAGTGCTAAATTGTCCCATAGTGTCCAGGGATGTGCAGGTTAGGGCGGATTGGCCATGATAAATTGTCCCATAGTGCCCAGGGATGTGCAGGTTAGGGTGGATTCGCCGTGCTAAATTGCCCCATCGTTCTCAGGGGATGTGCAGGTTAGGGTGGATTGGCCATGCTAAATTGTCCCATAATGCCCAGGGATGTGTAGGTTAGGGTGGATTGGCCATGCTAAATTGTCCCATAGTGCCCAGGGATGTGCAGGTTAGGGTGGATTGGCCATGCTAAATTGTCCCATAGTGCCCAGGGATGTTCCGGTTAGGGTGGATTGGCCATGCTAAATTGTCCCATAGTGCCCAGGGATGTGCAGGTCAGGGTGGATTGGCCATGCTAATTTGTCCCATTGTGCCCAGGGATGTACAGGTTAGGGTGGATTGGCCATGTTAAATTGTCCCATAGTTCCCAGGAATGTGCAGGTTGTGATGGATTGGCCATGCTAAATTGTCCCATAGTGGCCAGGGATGTGCAGGTTAGGGTGGATTGGCCATGCTAAATTGTCCCATAGTGCCCAGGGATGTGCATGTTAGGGTGGATTGGCCATGCTAAATTGTACCATAGTGTCCAGGGATGTGCAGGTTAGGGTGGATTGGCCGTGCTAAATTGTCCCATAGTGCCCAGGGATGTGCAGGTTAGGGTGGATTGGCCATGCTAAATTGTCCCATAGTGTCCAGGGATGTGTAGGTTAGGGTGGATTGGCCGTGCTAAATTGTCCCATAGTGCCCAGGAATGTGCAGGTTAGGATGGATTGGCCATGCTAAATTGTCCCATAGTGTCCAGGGATGTATAGGTTAGGGTGGATTGGCCATGCTAAATTGTCCCATAGTGCCCAGGGATGTGCAGGTTAGGGTGGATTGGCCATGCTAAATTGTCCCATAGTGCCCAGGGATGTGCAGGTTAGGGTGGATTGGCCATGCTAAATTGTCCCATAGTGCCCAGGGATGTGCAGGTTAGGATGGATTGGCCGTGCTAAATTGTCCCATAGTGTCAAGGGATGTGCAGGTCAGGGTGGATTGGCCATGCTAAATTGTCCCATAGTGCCCAGGGATGTGCAGGTTAGGGTGGATTGGCCATGCTAAATTGTCCCATAGTGCCCAGTGATGTGCAGGTTAGGATGGATTGGCCGTGCTAAATTGTCCCATAGTGCCCAGGGATGTGCAGGTTAGGATGGATTGGCCGTGCTAAATTGTCCCATAGTGTCCAGGGATGTGCAGGTTAGGGTGGATTGGCCATGCTAAATTGCCCCTACTCAGAGGCAAATATAGGTTAGGGGAATGGGTCCAACTTGTCTATGCTGGTCAGATATCCTAAATTAATGTCGTCCCATTTGCCAGCATTTGCCCCATATCCCTCTAAACCCTTCCTGTTCAAATACCCATCCAGATGCGTTTTAAATGCTGTAATTGTACCAGCCTCCACCACTTCCTTTAGCAGCTCATTCCACGCACGCACCACCCTCTGCGTGAAAAAGGTGGCTCTCCTGTCCCCTTTATATCTTTCCCCTCTCACCCTAAACATATACCCTCTAATTCTGGACTCCCCCACCCCAGGGGAAAGGCCTTGTCTATTTACCCTATCCATGCCCCTCATGATTTTATAATCCTCTATAAGGTCACCCCTCAGCCTCCGACGCTCCCGGGAAAACAGCCACGTAATCTTGCACACCTCCATCATGTACCCCCTCCCCACCTCCCCCACGGACTTCCAGCTCTAACGAAAACATCCCAAGCTTTTCCAGCCTCTCTTCATCGCTGTGCTGGGGCAACATCCTGGCGAATCTCGTCTGCACCCCCTCTGGACCAATTTCCCAGAGTGGAACTGCACACAGTACTCCAGCCTAGGCCCAACCAAAGTCCTGTGCATAACCTCTCTGCCCTTATAACCTACGTTCAAAAGCACACAACACCAGGTTAAAGTCCAACAGACTTACTTGGGAAGTACTAGATTTCGGAGAGCTGCTCCTTTGTCAGGTCGCTAGTGGGGCAGGATCATAGGACACAGAATTTATCATAAAAGATCATGTCACCCAACTGATGCGATGCATTGAATAAACCTAGGTTGCTGTCAAGCCTTTAATCACTTAGAATGGGGGTGTGGGTTTTGATGCATTTATGTGTAAATTCCAGAACTTCTTTCAAGTTCCATTCCCGAGATAACTTAAGGTTTTATTTTTATAAAAAGGTGCCATCTCAGCTCAGACAATGCATTAAAGTTGTAAGGTTAGAGTCCGTCTGTATCCCAATCAGACTGGTTCTGTTTCCCAAGTCGGAATTGTTGCAATGTCCCATGGGCTGACTGCCTACAGATTGTGTGCTTTTTGAACAAGATGAAATGGATCTGCAAATATAATTCTGCAAATGCAAGATAAACTCATTGATTTATATGTGCGTGTCCACGTGTTTGAGTGTGTGAGCGAGAGTGTGTGTGTGTGAGCGAGAGAGTAAGAGTGAGAGAGTGTGTATGTGCGTGTGTGAGAGAGAAAGAATGAGCGTTTGTGAGGGAGCGAGGGAGAGTGTGTGTGTGTGTGTGTGTGTGTGTATGGCGAGAGAGTGAGAGAGGGAGAGGGAGTGTGTGTGTGTGTGTGTCTCTGTGTGTGTGTGTGTATGTGTGGTGAGAGAGTGAGAGTGAGAGAGTGCGTGTATGGGAGACAGTGCGAGTGTGTGTGAGAGAGTGTGTGCTTGATACATTGTGTGCATGTGTGACAGTGTGTGTGCGTGTGTGAGGGAGAGAGAAAATGAGTGTATTTGTGTGCGTGTGATGGACAGAGAGAGAGAGTTTGTGTGTGGGAGAGAGAGTGTGTGTGTGGGTGAGTGTGTGTGTCTGTGCATGCCTGTGTGTCCGTGTGTTGGGATGTGTGTGTGTGTCTGTGTATGTTTGTGGGAGTGTGTGGGTGTGTGGAGGCGTATGTGTGTGTGTGTGTGTGTGTGTGTGTCTGTGCGCGCCTGTGTGTGTGTCTGTGTCTGTGTGTGCGCGTGTTGGCATGTGTGTGTGTGGGAATGTGTCTGTGTGTGTGTCTGTGTGTGTGTGTGTCTGTGTGTGTGTGGGGATGTGTCTGTGTGTGTGTGTGCCTGTGTGTGTGTCTGTGTTGTGTGCCTGTGTGTGTGTGTGTGTGTGTTTGTGTGTGTCTGTGTCTGTGTGTGCGTGTGGGTGTGTCTGTGTCTGTGTCTGGGTGTGTGTGAGTGTGTGTGTGTCTATGTGTGTGGGGGTGGGTGTGTCTGTGTGTGTCTGTGTCTGTGCATGCGTGTGGGTGTGTGTGTGTCTGTGTGTGTGTGTGTCTGTGTGTGCGTGTGGGTGTGTGTGTGTCTGTGTCTGGGTGTGTGTGAGTGTGTGTGTGAGTGTGTGTGTGTGTCTGTGTGTGTGGGGGTGGGTGTGTCTGTGTGTGTGTGGGTGTGTGTCTGTGTCTGTGTGCGCGTGTGGGGGTAGGTGTGTCTGTGTGTGTGTGTGTCTGTGTCTGTGTGTGCATGTGGGGGTGGGGGTGTCTGTGTGTCTGTGTGTGTGTGTGTGAGGGGGGGTTGGGTGTGTTTGTGCATGTGTCTGTGTGTGTGTGGGTGTGTGTCTGTATGTGTGTCTGTGTCTGTGTGTGCATATGGGGGTGTGTGTGTCTGTGTGTGTGTGGGGGGGTGGGTGTGTTTGTGCGTGTGTGTGTGTCTGTGTGTGGGATGGGTGTGTCTGTGTGTGTGTGGGTGTGTGCCTGTATGTGTGTCTGTGTCTGTGTGTGCGTATGGGGGTGTGTGTGTGTGTGTGTTTGTGTGTGTGTGGGGGTGGGTGGGTATGTTTGTGCGTGTGTGTGTGTGGGTGGGTTTGCCTGTGTGTGTCTGTGTGTGGGATGGGTGTGCCTGTGGGTGTGTCTGTGTGTGGGGTGGGTGTGCCTGTGTGTGTCTGTGTGTGGGGTGGGTGTGCCTGTGGGTGTGTCTGTGTGTGGGGTGGGTTTGCCTGTGTGTGTCTGTGTGTGGGGTGGGTGTGCCTGTGTGTGTCTGTGTGTGGGGTGGGTGTGCCTGTGGGTGTGTCTGTGTGTGGGGTGGGTGTGCCTGTGTGTGTCTGTGTGTGGGGTGGGTGTGCCTGTGTGTGTCTGTGTATAGTATTTTGGGGTCGAGAAGCTAAGCCACCACTAATAAAGGCAGAACTTCTCTCCCCGATTAACCAGCCGCACCACCTTCAGGGATGTGCGGGTGAAGACCCCAAGCTGAGAGCAGTCGGATCTTTTTGGGACTGAGAGCATGGTCTCTTCCTGCACTGGATTAGTGGTGCTGGAAGAGCACAGCAGTTCAGGCAGCATCCAAGGAGCAGCGAAATCGACGTTTCGGGCAAAAGCCCTTCATCAGGAATAAAGGCAGTGAGCCTGAAGCGTGGAGAGATAAGCTAGAGGAGGGTGGGGGTGGGGAGAGAGTAGCATAGAGTACAATGGGTGAGTGGGTGTCAACACCAACATGTCAGAGACAGCTGTGCCAACCCAGCAATGATTGGCTTGTTGCCAACGCTTGGCCCAGGCATGAAGGTTGGTTATGCCCCCAAACCACATCTTTAAGCCTTAGACTTCCTGATCGGGTCCAATCCTGGGACTGCCCTCGGGTTCGAAGCCCCTTTGTGTACACACGTGTAGTCTCGACACTGCAGGGTATGTGGTCGGTCATTCAGGCCAGTGCATTGTCTGAAATAAACAGAGAGAGGACACAGCTGTGTTATCAGGTTAAACGTAGCTTCGCCAAAGCTGTTAAACATCGAGAGAGAGTAAAGGTGTTTCTCTCCTTCCCTCGATAAGCTCAGTGACCCATCATTATACCTGCTCTTGTTCTGGTCTCCTCCCCTTTTTAAATAAAGGCATCACCTTGGCAGCTTTCCGATTCTCTGGACAAGGACTCTTACACGTGGCCTGTTTGCATGTTTGCTCGGGTCGTCTGCTCACCTTAGTCCCTGCCTGTCGTTAGTGACAGAGTGAGACACAGGGAGAGAGAGAGAGAGAGAGAGAGAGAGAGACGAAGAAATGGAGAGGCAGAGAGAGAGATTGAGAGAAAGAGAGAGATAGAAAGCCAGGAGAGGGTGAAAGAGTGAGAGAGAGGGGCATCCAGGGGAGAGAGAGAGAGAGAAAGTCAGGAGAGGGAGAAAGTGTGAGAGAGAGGGGCATCCAGGGGAGTGAGAGAGAGAAAGAGAGAGAGAGAGAGAGAGAGAGAGAGCCAGGAGAGGGAGAAAGCGTGAGAGAGAGGGGCATCCAGGGGAGAGAGAGAGAGAGAGAAAGTCAGGAGAGGGAGAAAGCATAAGAGAGAGGGGCATCCAGGGGAGTGAGAGAGAGAGAGAGAGCGAGAGGGAGGAAGAGAGAGAGAGAGGGGGGGGAGAGAGAGAGAGAAAGCCAGGAGAGGGAGAAAGAGTGAGAGAGAGGGGCATCCGGGGGGGAGAGAAAGAGAGAGGGGGAGAGAGAGAGAGATAGAGAGAGAAAGGGTCTGGTTGGGATACTCTTCGGAGGGTCAGTGTGGACTTGTTGGGCCGAAGGGCCTGTTTCCACACTGTGGGAATCTAATCATCTCAAGGGCTGCCAGAGAGTGTGAGTGAGCCGAGAGAGAGAGAGAAAGAGCTGACAGAGAGTGTGAGTGAGCCAGGAGAGGGAGAAAGAATGTGTGTGTGTGAGAGAGAGATGGTGCCAAGAGATGGAGAGAGAGGGAGAGAGACAAAGAGGGCCAGGAAAGATAGAGTGAGCCAGGAGGGAGGGGAAGAGAGAAAGAGAGAGGGCCAAGAGAAGGAGAAAGTGTGAGAGGGGAGGGGGAGGGAAAAGAGAGAGAGGGAGAGAGAGAGAGAGAGAGAGAGAGAGGGTGGGGGGTGGGGAGGGGGGTTGGAGACAGAAGGCCTGGAGAGAGACAGGGCCAAGAGAGAGTGGGGGAGGGGGACGAGAGAGAGAGAGAGAGAGAGAGAGAGAGAGCCCGGAGAGAGTGATAAAGACAGGGGGAGGGGAAGGAGAGAGAAAGCATAGAGAGCGAGAGAGCCCGGAGAGAGGGAGAGGGCCGAGAGTAAGACAAAGAGAAAATGAGAAAGAGAGAGTTGCAGAATGAGAGAGAAGGCCAAGAGAGGGAAGGAGAGAGAGAGAGACCAGGAGGAAGAGAGAGAGGGATGGCTGAGAGATAGACAGAGGCAGGAGAGAAAGAGAGAGAGTAAGAAGAAGGGAGAGTGACAGAGCCAGCAGAGAGAGAGAGAGAGAGCGAGCAAGCCAGTAAATAGAGAACTGGAGCCTTATGATTGGAGTCGTCAGCGAGGCGATGGTATGTCAGTTACAGAAAGCCCAGGTTAGAGCACAGCAGGATATTGTAGGCAGCTCTGTACCCCCCTGCCTAAGGGGATGATGCTAATCTTGGAGGGAGTCTGATTTACTGAGACGAGACCAATGCTGGGCCCCAATGACTCCGAGAAATTCATGACACGGGGGCTACATTTGCTGGAATCGCAGATGTTACAGCGCTGTGATTAAAGGGCATGAAGACTGACTTTTCATTCACCCCAACCGCGCGATGTGAGCATCCCCTGGCTGGGCCGGTATTTATTGCCCATCCATCATTGCCCCAAGAGAGCCTTTGCCCTCCTGAACAGGTTGAGGTCGCACGTTTCGGTCAGGCCGCACTTGGAGTACTCCGTTCAATGCTGGTCGCCACATCACAGGAAGGATGCGGAGGCTTTGGAGAGGGGGGAGAAGAGGGCTTCCCAGGACGCTGCCTGGGTTAGAGGGCACGAGTTGAAATGTCTAATATTAGGGGGCATTCGTTTAAGGTGAAAGTTCGAAGGAGATGTGAGGGGTCAGGAATTTTTACACAGAGGGTAGTCGGAGTGTGGGACACATTGCCAAGAGTGATGGCAGCGGTATAGATGATAGGGGCGTTTAAGATGCTTTAAGATAAGCAGATGGAGGGATATGGACTAGGGGCGGTCAGAAGGGATTAGTTCAATTTGGCATCATGTTGGGCATAATATTGTAGGTCAAAGGGCCCATTCCTGTGCTGTACATCTCTATGTTCTGTGTAAATGCTGCAATCTCCACGTTGTAGAGAGTCAGCCTCCAGTAAAGGCAGTGAAAGAACTGTCAGCATCGTTCCAAGCCTGAATGCACCAGAGATGACAGGCAGTGGTGTTCCCATTGATTGCTCTTGGCCTTCTTAGGGCAATTTAGCATGTCCAATCCACCTTAACCTACGTATCGCTGGACACTATGGTACAATTTAACATGGCCAATCCACCCTAACTTACACATCCCTGGGCACGATGGGACAGTTTAGCATGACCAATTCACCCTAACCTACACATCCCTGGGCACTATGGTACAATTTAGCACGGCCAATCCACCCTAACCTACACATCCCTGGGCACTATGGGACAATTTAGCATGGCGAATCCACACTAACCTACACACCCTGAACACTATGGGACAATTTAGCATGGCCAATCCACCCTAACCTACACATCCCTGAACACTATGGGACAATTTAGCATGGCCAATCCACCCTAACCTGCACATCCCTGGGCACTATGGGACAATTTAGCATGGCCAATCCACCCTAACCTGCACAACGCTGGACACTATCGGACAATTTAGCACGGCCAATCCACCCTAACCTACACATCCCTGGGCACTATGGGACAACTTAGCATGGCGAATCCACACTAATCTACACATCCCTGAACACTATGGGACAATTTAGCATGGCCAATCCACCCTAACCTGTACATCCCTGGGCACTATGGGACAATTTAGCATGGCGAATCCACACTAACCTACACATCCCTGAACACTATGGGACAATTTAGCATGGCCAATCCACCCTAAACTACACATCCCTGAACACTATGGTATAATTTAGCATGGCCAATCCACCCTAACCTGCACATCCCAGAAAATTATGGGACAATTTAGCACGGCCAATCCACCCTAACCTGCACATCCCTGGACACTATGGGACAATTTAGCACGGCCAATCCACCCTAACCTGCACATCCCTGGACACTATGGGACAATTTAGCATGGCCAATCCACACTAACCTACGCATCCCAGAACACTATGGGACAATTTAGCACGGCCAATCCACCCTAACCTACACATCCCTGGGCACTATGGAACAATTTAGCACGGCCAATCCACCCTAACCTACACATCCCTGGGCACTATGGGACAATTTAGCATGGCCAATCCACCCTAAACTACACATCCCTGAACACTATGGTATAATTTAGCATGGCCAATCCACCCTAACCTGCACATCCCAGAAAATTATGGGACAATTTAGCACGGCCAATCCACCCTAACCTGCACATCCCTGGACACTATGGGACAATTTAGCACGGCCAATCCACCCTAACCTGCACATCCCTGGACACTATGGGACAATTTAGCATGGCCAATCCACACTAACCTACGCATCCCAGAACACTATGGGACAATTTAGCATGGCCAATCCACCCTAACCTGCATGTCCCTGGACACTATGGGACAATTTAGCATGGCCAATCCACCCTAACCTGCATATCTTTGGACTGTGGGAGAAAACCGGAGCACCCGGAGGAAACCCACGCAGACACAGGGAGAACGTGCAAACTCCACACAGACAGTCATCCAAGACAGGAATCGAACCTGGGACCCTGGTGCTGTGAGGCAGCAGTGTTAACCACTGAGCCACCGTATAGAGTGGGGCGTTTCTTCCCTGAAGAGTCGGAGACTGAGAGGTCACTTTATCGTGGTTTATAGAATCATGAAGGGCATGGGTAGGATAAACAGCTAAGGAGGGGTGTCTCCAAAACTGACAGGGATAGGTATAACGTGAGAGGAGAAAGATTTAAAAGGGCCCTGAGGTGTAAATGTTTCACGCAGAAGGTGGTGTGTGTGTGTACGGAATGAGCTGCCAGAGGATCTGGATGGGTATCAGAATCGGAAGGGTTCAGAGGGCCAAACGCTGGCAAATGGAGCCAGGTCAGATTGGGATGTGTGGTAGCCATGGACGAGTTGGATGGAAGGGTCTGTTTCCGTGCTGTATGACGCTGTGACTCCATGAGCCTTGGTGAATGTGGCTTTTGGATGGTACGCACAGCTGCGACTGGACAGGGCAGGTATGAATAGCAATTCTTCAATCCGAATGCTTAGAGGCTGAATTTATTCACAACTGGCCTGAACTTTCTCTCCTTCCCTCAAAATGCACCTTCTTTCAGGCAAACTTGACTGAACTTCTGCACTTAGCCCCACAGGGCCAATGGGCTGAGAAGTGGCAGATGGAGTTTAATTCAGATAAATGTGAGGTGCTGCATTTTGGGAAAGCAAATCTTAGCAGGACTTATACACTTAATGGTAAGGTCCTAGGGAGTGTTACTGAACAGAGAGACCTTGGAGTGCAGGTTCATAGCTCCTTGAAAGTGGAGTCGCAGGTAGCTAGGATAATGAAGAAGGTGTTTGGTATGCTTTCCTTTATTGGTCAGAGTATTGAGTACAGGAGTTGGGAGGTCACGTTGCGGCTGTACAGGACATTGGTGAGGCCACTGTTGGAATATTGCGTGCAATTCTGGTCTCCTTCCTATCGAAAAGATGTTGTGAAACTTGAAAGGGCTCAGAAAGAGTTTACAAGGATGTTGCCAGGGTTGGAGGAGTTGAGCTACAGGGAGAGGCTGAACAGGCTGGGGCTGTTTTCCCTGGAGCGTCGGAGGCTGAGGGGTGACCTTACAGAGGTTTACAAAATCATGAGGGGCATGGATAGGGTAAATAAACAAAGTCTTTTCCCTGGGGTCGGGGAGTCCAGAACTAGGGAGCATCGGTTTAGGGTGAGAGGGGAAGGATATAAAAGAGACCTAAGGGGCAACTTTTTTTCACCCAGAGGGTGGTACGTGTGTGGAATGAGGTGCCAGAGGAAGTGGTGGAGGCTGGTGCAATTGCAACATTTAAGAGGCATTTGGATGGGTATATGAATAGGAAGCGTTTCGAGGGATATGGGCCGGGTACTGGCAGGTGGGGACAAGATTGGGTTGGGATATCTGGTCGGCATGGACGGGTTGGACCGAAGGGTCTGTTTCTGTGCTGTACATCTCTATGACTGTATGACCTCCCTAAAAAGTGGCCCAGGACCTGTTTCGTTAATTGCCATCTGACTAGTTACGACACAAAAGCCATTGATTCGTTTCAGTTTGGTGACGTTATGGTTGCCACATATTTGAATTGTTATTTTTCACTGGAAGTGCCAACACCCTTCAAGCAGATAGGCTGGGTCTCGGCTTATAACGACATGCAGTTGTGCAGGCAATGTTGTGCAGGCAGATAATTGATATTTCCGGTCATGTATATTAATCATGGGCGTGATTGAGGTCTTGGCAAGTTATACAACAGAAAAACAGGAGAGGCTTAATCAGCTACAGGCTCAGAAAATGTTCGAGAAATCGCATGCCAAGTGAAACTAAATGATGTGTCTCATAGGGGAGAGGAAATGCCTTCCCACAGATTAAAGTCGCAGAGAGTCATAGAGTCACACAGCATGAAAACACGCCCTTCGGCCCTGTACGTCCAGGTTGCCCATTTGCCTACGTTTTCCCCTATCCCTCTAATCCTTTCCAATTAGACTCATGGGGTGACGCAGCATGGAAACAGGCCCTTTGGTCCAACCTAGGCAGAAGGGGATACTGCAGATGCTGGAGATTAGAGTCTAGATTAGAGTGGTGCTGGAAAAGCACAGTACGTCAGACAGCATCCGAGGTGCAGGAAAATTGATGTTTCGGGCAAAGGCCCTTAATCAGGAATGAGGCTGGGAGCCTCGGGGGTGGAGAGATAATTGGGAGGGGGGGTGGGGCCAGGGAGAAGGCAGCTGGGAGTGCAATAGGTGAATGGAGGTGGGGGTAAAGGTGATAGGTCAGAGAGGAGGGTGGAGTGGATAGGTGGGAAGGAAGATTGGTAGGTGGGACAGAACATGAGGACGGTGCTGAATTGGCAGGTTGGAACTGGGGTCAGATGGGGGGAGGGGAAATGAGGAAACTGGTGAAGTCCACATTGATGCCCTGGGGTTGAAGTGTTCCGAGGCGGAAGATGAGGCGATCTTCCTCCAGGCGTCTGGTGGTGGGGAAGCGGTGGCGAAGGAGGCCCAGGACCTCCATGTCCTCGGTAGAGTGGGAGGGGGAGTTGAAATGTTGGGCCACGGGGCGGTGTGGTTGATTGGTGCGGGTGTCCCGGAGATGTTCCCTAAAGCGTTCTGCTAGGAGGCGCCCAGTCTCCCCAATGTAGAGGAGACCACATCGGGAGCAACGGATACAATAAATGATATTAGTGAATGTGCAGGTAAAACTTTGATGGATTTGGAAGGCTCCTTTGTGGCCTTGGATGGAGGTGAGGGAGGAGGTGTGAGCGCAGGTTTTACAGTTCCTGCGGTGGCAGGGGAAGGTGTGAGGACGGGAGGGTGGGTTGTTGGGGGGCGTGGACCTGACCAGGTAGTCGCGAAGGGACTTTGCGGAAGGCGAAAAGGGGTGGGGAGGGAAATATATCAATGGTAGTGGGGTCTGTTTGGAGGTGGCCGAAATGTTGAAGGATCATGCAATTTATGCAGAGGTTGGTGGGGTGGAAGGTGAGGGGCATGAAGGGGTTCTGTCCTTTAGTCCAACCTCTCCATGCCAACCAGAAAAGCGAAATAAAACTAGTGCCATTTGCCAGCACTTGGCTCATATCCCTCCAAATTCTGGATTAGTGGTGCTGGAAGAGCACAGCAGTTCAGGCAGCATCCAAGTAGCTTCGAAATCGATGTTTCGGGCAAGAGCCCTTCATCAGGAATAAATGCAGTGAGCCTGAAGCGTGGAGAGATAAGCTAGAGGAGGGTGGGGGTGGAGAGAAAGTAGCATAGAGTACAATAGGTGAGTGGGGGAGGGGATGAAGGTGATAGGTCAAGGAGGAGAGGGTGGTGTGGATAGGTGGAAAAGAAGATAGGCAGGTAGGACAAGTCCCGACAAGTCATGGGAACAGTTACTGAGCTGGAAGTTTAGAACGAGGGTGAGGTGGGGGAAGGGGAAATGAGGAAACTGGTGAAGTCCACATTGATGCCCTGGGGTTAAAGTGTTCCGAGGCGGAAGATGAGGCGTTCTTCCTCCAGGCGTCTGGTGGTGAGGGAGCGGCGGTGAAGGAGGCCCAAGACCTCCATGTCCTCGGCAGAGTGGGAGGGGGAGTTGAAATGTTGGGCCACGGGGCGGTTTGGTTGATTGGTGCGGGTGTCTCGGAGATGTTCCCTAAAGCGCTCTGCTAGGAGGCGCCCAGTCTCCCCAATGTAGAGGAGACCACATCGGGAGCAACGAATACAATAAATGATATTAGTGGATGTGCAGGTAAAACTTTGATGGATGTGGAAGGCTCCTTTAGGGCCTTGGATAGAGGTGAGGGAGGAGGTGTGGGCACAGGTTTTACAGTTCCTGCAGTGGCAGGGGAAAGTGCCAGGATTGGAGGGTGGGTTGTTTGGGGGCGTGGACCTGACCAGGTAGTCGCGAAGGGACTTTGCGGAAGGCAGAAAGGGGTGGGGAGGGAAATATATCCCTGGTAGTGGGGTCTGTTTGGAGGTGGCGGAAATGTCAGCGGATGATTTGGTTGATGCGAAGGTTGGTAGGGTGGAAGGTGAGCACCAGGGGCGTTCTGTCCTTGTTACAGTTGGAGGGGTGGGGTCTGAGGGCGGAGGTGTGGGATGTAGACGAGATGCGTTGGAGAGCATCTTTAACCACGTGGGAAGGGAAATTGCGGTCTCTAAAGTAGGAGGCCATCTGGTGTGTTCTGTGGTGGAACTGGTCCTCCTGGGAGCACATCCGTCGGAGGCAGAGGAATTGGGAATATGGGATGGCATTTTTGCAAAAGGTAGGGTGGGACGAAGTGTAATCCAGGTAGCTGTGGGAGTCGGTGGGTTTGTAAAAAATGTCAGTGTCAAGTCGGTCGTCATTAATGGAGATGGAGAGGTCCAGGAAGGGGAGGGAGGTGTCAGAGATGGTCCAGGTAAATTTAAGGTCAGGGTGGAATGTGTTGGTGAAGTTGATGAATTGCTCAACCTCCTCGCGGGAGCACGAGGTGGCGCCAATGCAGTCATCAATGTAGCGGAGGAAGAGGTGGGGAGTGGTGCCGGTGTAATTACGGAAGATCAACTGCTCTACGTAGCCAACAAAGAGACAGGCATAGCTGGGGCCCATACATGTGCCCATGGCTACACCTTTGGTCTGGAGGAAGTTGGAGGATTCAAAGGAGAAATTGTTAAGGGTGAGGACCAGTTCGGCCAAGCGAATGAGAGTGTCGGTGGAAGGGTACTGTTGGGGACGTCTGGAGAGGAAAAAAACGGAGGGCTTGGAGCCCTGGTCATGGCGGATGGAGGTGTAGAGGGATTGGATATCCATGGTGAAGATGAGGCGTTGGGGGCCGGGGAAACGGAGGTCTTGGAGGAGGTGGAGGGCGTGGGTGGTGTCTCGAACGTATGTGGGGAGTTCCTGGACTAGGGGGGATAGGACAGTGTCGAGGTAGGTAGAGATGAGTTCAGTGGGGCAGGAGCATGCTGAGACAATGGGTCAGCCAGGGTGGTCAGGCTTGTGGATCTTGGGAAGGAGGTAGAACCGGGCAGTGCGGGGTTCCCGGACTGAGGTTGGAAGCTGTGGGTGGGAGATCTCCTGAGGTGATGAGGTTCTGTATGGTCTGGGAGATGATGGATTGGTGATGGGGGGTGGGGTCTTGGTCGAGGGGGCAGTAGGAAGAGGTGTCCTCGAGTTGGCGTTTGGCTTCAGCGGTGTAGAAGTCAGTGCGCCAGACTACCACTGCGCCCCCTTTATCCGCTGGCTTGATGGTGAGGTTGGGATTGGAGCAGAGGGATTGGAGGGCTGCGCGTTGTGAGGGTGAGAGGTTGGAGTGGGGGAGGGGGGACGACAGGTTGAGGCGGTTAATGTCCCGGCGGCAGTTGGAAATGAAGAGGTCGAGGGCAGGTAATAGGCCAGCGCGGGGTGTCCAGGTGGATGCAGTGTGTTGGAAGTGGGCGAAGGGGTCCTCGGAAGGTGGGCGGGAGTCCTGATTGTGAAAGTAAGCTCGGAGGCGGAGGCGACCGAAGAATTGTTCGATGTCACGTTGTGTATTAAATTAATTGATGTGTGGACGGAGGGGGATGAAGGTGAGTCCTTTGCTGAGGACTGATCGTTTGTCCTCAGTGAGGGGGAGGTCTGGAGGGATGGTGAAAACCCGGCAGGGCTGGGAGGTGGGATCTGGTGTGGGTGTAGAGCTGGGAGTGGGGTCGGAGACAGTACCTGGAGTGGGTGTGATGGTGGGGGGAATGGAGGTGGAGTCATGAGCAGGAGTAGTGTTCCTCTCGGGGTTCTGGGGGGTGGGGATAGTGACAGTGGGGTCTGTGGGGGGCGTGTCAGCAGAATGCAGGTGAGTGGCGCTGGTGGGGGTGGAAGTGGTGGTGACCATGGCAGTAGGGGTGGCGGAAGTCACTGAGCATGTGGCATCAGCGATGATGTGAGGGCCGGAAGTGATGTCAGGTGTGATGCATGAGGAATTGTGAGGGGTGGAAGTGTTTGTGGGAGTGGCCATGATGGGGGCGGAAGTGACATCATCAATCAGCGTGAGGGTGGCAGCTGCATCAGCCGCATGGCTCATGGTGGAATAGGTTCCGAGGCCAGGGGAATCTTCTGGAATGTTTGAGGAGCGCTGGTTATGGAGGTGGGTGGATAAAAGTTTGTTGTACTTACAGTTTTTGATGTTTGAGATGGAGTTGAAATACTGTTTGTTGAGAATATGAATTCTCCTGAGGATGTAGTACAGAGTGGGTCCTTTGCAATTCTGAGAGAGTGTGTCCCTCAGCTGAGGCAGGGCTGACTGTAGAGAGGTTAGGTGCTGGCGCATTGCTGCAAGCGTGGAGCGGAGGATCCTGAAGGAGAACTGTTGCTGGTGTTTTTGAATCTGTAGTCTGTAGTGTTTGTCCTGTTCGGGTCCGAACTCTGCTGGTTTAAAGGTGGTCCAGAGTCCGTGTGGGATGAGTTGGTTACGGAGGCAGGCACTGAGGAAGCAAATGTGGCTGTGGTACCGAGTTTGTTTCACGACATGGTGGAAGAGCTTCAGGGCAGAGGAAATGACCTGGGAGTTGCAGTGGGAGAGGGACTCCCTGAGATTCTTGTAGAGAGAGGAGGAAAACTTCTTCAAGGCAGGCATCGAGACACCTCCCACGCCCTCCACCTCCTCCAAGACTTCCGTTTCCCCGGCCCCCATCTTCACCATGGATATCCAATCCCTCTACACCTCCATTTGCCATGACCAGGGCCTCCAAGCCCTCCGTTTTTTCTTCTCCAGACGTCCCCAACAGTACCCTTCCACCGACACACTCATTCGTTTGGCCGAACTGGTCCTCACCCTTAGCAATTTTTCCTTTGAATCCTCCCACTTCCTCCAGACCAAAGGGGTAGCCATGGGCACACGTATGGGCCCCAGCTATGCCTGTCTCTTTGTTGGCTACGTAGAGCAGTTGATCTTCCGTAATTACACTGGCACCACTCCCCACCTCCTTCCTCCGCTACATTGATGACTGCATTGGCGCCACCTCGTGCTCCCGCGAGGAGGTTGAGCAATTCATCAACTTCACCAACACATTCCACCCTGACCTTAAATTTACCTGGACCATCTCTGACACCTCCCTCCCCTTCCTGGACCTCTCCATCTCCATTAATGACGACCGACTTGACACTGACATTTTTTACAAACCCACCGACTCCCACAGCTACCTGGATTACACCTCTTCCCACCCTACGTCTTGCAAAAATGCCATCCCGTATTCCCAATTTCTCCGCCTCCGCCGTATCTGCTCCCAGGAGGACCAGTTCCACCACAGAACACACCAGATGGCCTCCTTCTTTAGAGACCGCAATTTCCCTTCCCACGTGGTTAAAGATGCTCTCCAAAGCATCTCGTCTACATCCCGCCCCTCCGCCCTCAGACCCCATCCCTCCAACCGTAACAAGGACAGAACGCCCCTGGTGCTCACCTTCCACCCTACAAACCTTCGCATAAACCAAATCATCCACCAAAATTTCCGCCACCTCCAAACAGACCCCACCACAAGGGATATATTTCCCTCCCCACCCCTTTCCGCCTTCCGCAAAGACCGTTCCCTCCGTGATACCTGGTCAGGTCCATGCCCCCCGATCACCCACCCTCCCATCCTGGCACCTTCACCTGCCACCGCAGGAACTGTAAAACCTGTGCCCACACCTCCTCCCTCACCTCTATCCAAGGCCCTAAAGGAGCCTTCCACATCCATCAAAGTTTCACCTACATTGGGGAGACTGGGCGCCTCCTAGCAGAGCACTTTAGGGAACATCTCCGGGACACCCGCACCAATCAACCAAACCGTCCCGTGGCCCAACATTTCAACTCCCCCTCCCACTCTGCCGAGGACATGGAGGTCCTGGGCCTCCTTCACCGCCGCTCCCTCACCACCAGACGCCTGGAGGAAGAACACCTCATCTTCCGCCTCGGAACACTTCAACCCCAGGGCATCAATGTGGACTTCAACAGTTTCCTCATTTCCCCTTCCCCCACCTCACCCTAGTTCTAGACTTCCATCTCAGTAACTGTTCCCATGACTTGTCTGGACTTGTCCTTCCTGCCTATCTCCTTTTCCACCTATCCACTCCACCCTCCTCCCTGACCTGTCACCTTCATCCCCTTCCCCACTCACCCATTGTACTCTATGCTACTTTCTCCCCACCCCCACCCTCCTCTAGCTTATCTCTCCACGCTTCTGGCTCACTGCCTTTATTCCTGATGAAGGGCTTTTGCCCGAAACGTCGATTTCGAAGCTACTTGGATGCTGCCTGAACTTCTGTGCTCTTCCAGCACCACTAATCCAGAATCTGGTTTCCAGCATCTGCAGTCATTGTTTTTACCCCATATCCCTCCAAACCCTTCCTATTCATGTACCCATCCAAATGCCTCCTAAATGTTGCAATTGTACCAGCCTCCACCACTTCCTCTGGCAGCTCATTCTGTACACGTACCTCCCTCTGTGTGAAAAAGTTGCCCCTTAGGTCTCTGTTATATCTTTCCCCTCTCACCCTAAACCGATGCCCTCTAGTTCTGGACTCCCCCACCCCAGGGAAAAGACCTTGTCTATTTACCCTATCCATGCCCCACATGATTTTATAAACCTCTATAAGGTCATCCCTCAGCCTCTGACGCTCCAGGGAAAACAGCCCCAGCCCATTCAGCCTTTCCCTAAAGCTCAAACCCTCCAGTCTCGCTGACATCCTTTCTGCACCTTTTCTAGTTTAATAACATCCTTCCAATAGCAGGGTGACCAGAAGTCTACACAGTACTCCAAATATGGCCTTGCTAATATCTTGTACAGCCATAACATGATGCCCCAACGCCTGTACTCAATAATCCAACTGATAAAGGCAAGCATGCCAAACGCCTTCCTCACCTCCCTGTCTACCTGTGACACAGCTTTCAAGGAACTATGTACCTGAATCCCTGGTCTCTCTGTTCGGTAACACTCCCCAGGGACGTACCAATCACTGAGTGGGTCCAGATACAGAATTCCAAAAGCTTAACAACTTAACGCAGTAAAGCTAACATACCAAACAAAGTAGGCCAGGTAGTGTTTTAAACATACTTCACCACTGAGTGGCTGATCTGATTTTAAACTCAGCTTGACATTCCAGCTCATACCCCAGCCCCAGTAATCAAAAGCAGGAAGTTCAAACACCCAAAGAGAAACAGAATGTGCTGGAAAAATGCAGCATCTGTGGAGAAAGAGAGGGAGAGAGAGACAGACACGCACACACACACTCTCATACACACTCACTCACACACACTCTCTCACACACATACACACATGCACTGTCTCTCTCTCTCACACACACATAAACACACACTCTCTCTCTCTCACACACACACACTCTCTCATGCACACACACTCTCACACATAAACACAAACACTCACACACACATACACACTCTCACAGACACACACAGACACACTCACATGTTCAGACACTCACATACACACACAGACACACTCTCACACACACACACACTTACACACACACATACAGACACACACACACATATACACACGCGCACACACACATACCCACCCACACGTGCGCACATTTTGAGTCTTCTCTGGAACAGCAAAGGCCTGGAAAACAGGGGGTTGACACAGACAGAGGAGGAGTGAGTTGGGCGAATAGTTATGGAGCCCAGAGCAATAGCAAAAGGCAGTGACCGGGGAGGAGGGGTGGGGGTGGTGGGGGGGTGGGGGGGGTGAAGGAGTCACTGAGATGGTAAGTCAGTGCGAACGTTTGGGATGGAAAGGAGAAAAAACGGACCCAACACAGCTAATGGGGAGATGGAAGCGTCAGGTTATTCCCAAAGACCGGAAGTGGTGTGCGGGGATCTGAGACGGTTATAGGGCCAGGAGAGGGAGGATGCATGGTCGGGAAGGGGGACAGCTGAGCTCAGGGAAGAACTTGAGAATTTGAAAACTGCTCCGGAGTTGACACGGGGCAGTGGGCGCTGTGGGTGATGGGTGAACAGGGTTCGTTTTGAGTCGAAATGGCAGAGCTTTGTGTGGTCTCCGGCTCACCGAGGTTACGAGAGAGTGGAGCGGATGTATCTGGTGGTCACAAAGGTACAGGTGAGGGTTGCCATTGTGGTAGTCGGGTCTGGGTGTGGGTGTGGTGGGGGATGGGGAGAACGCTGGAGGGCGGAGAGGTGATTATATGACCTTGGCACAACAGGATGGCTCAGTGGGTTTGCGCTACTGCCTCACGGCGCCAGGGACCTGGGTTCGATTCCAGCCTCGGGCAACTGTGGAGTTAGCACAGTTATCCCTGTGGATTTCCCTCCAGGTGCTCTGGTTTCCCCCCAAGGGCCGAAGATGTCCAGGTTAAGGTGGATCGGCCATGGGGAAAGCGCTGGATTCCTGGGATCGGGTGTGATGCTCTTCAGGAGGTCAGAGTGGATGGGCTGAGTGGCGCCTCCCTGCACTGCAGGGGGTCTGCGATTCTAACTCAAACAAGGCCATAATTGATAACGTTCAGACCCTTGACCTCCGACAGGACGCTATTGCATGTGCTTTTTAATAAATGCGCAAGATTGTTGCGTTGGTATACCCAAAATATTTCATCCCAATTCCCTCCGTCTAGTTAGTAAGTTTGCAGATGACACCAAAATTGGAGGGTGTAGTGGACAGCGAAGAAGGTTACCTCAGATTACAACAGGATCTGGACCAGATGGGCCAACGGGCTGAGGAGTGGCAGATGGAGTTTAATTCAGATAAATGCGAGGTGCTGGATTTTGGGAAAGCAAATCTTAGCAGGACTTATCCACTTAATGGTAAGGTCCTAGGGAGTGTTGCTGAACAAAGAGACCTTGGAGTGCAAGTTCATAGCTCCTTGAAAGTGGAGTCACAGGTAGATAGGATAGTGAAGGAGGTGTTTGGTATGCTTTCCTTTATTGGTCAGAGTATTGAGTACAGGAGTTGGAAAGGTCTGTTTCCGTGCTGTACATCTCTATGACTCTATTCCATCCCTCAATTCTCTTCGACCTCTGACTTCCTCCAAGAGCTGTGAGCCTTTAATACAGCTATGAATTATATCCGTTGAGACTAGCAATCCAGCTCCCATCCTGTAGAGCACTTCCTGTGCACTTTCAGATGCTTTGAATGGACACCCCTTCTGACAGAACACTTCTGTCCCAGTGAGGGTCTGGCATGACCTTTTGACCCGATGGGTCACAGTTCAGAAACAATGAGGCTATTAGATCTGTGGGCTGGGGTCGGTGTCGGAGCTTTGTTCCACTCAAATCGCTTCGTGTTAGCTCCAGCCGTTTCCTAAATGAGTAGAACTTGTTTAAATGGGGCCACAGTTTTGTTAGTTGGACGTTTAATCGCATCTCAAAGTAGAAAGTTGTACCTGGGGTTTCTTTTTTTTTTCCCCATGTTCTCTTGTGTGTCAGCAGGAAAGCCCTGCCCTGTTCTTTACTGTTGACTGGTAATTTGTTTCCTGTCTGCAGGACGGCCGGAACGAAAGATCAAACTCAATTCTTTTGTCCACTCGCAGTCGTTTCTCTGTCCTATCAGCTTTCATCTGTTGTTCTCTCCCGATAGGGCTGGCTTTTTCCAGAGTCATTAGGTCTTACAGCACGGAAACAGGCCCTTCGGCCCAACTCGTGCACGCCGACCAAGAATATCCCAACCTAATCTCGTCCCATTTCGCCAGCACTTGGCCCATATCCCCGGAAGGAGACAGTGAGGACTGCAGATGCTGGAGATCAGCATCGAGAGGCTGGTGCTGGAAAAGCACAGCAGGTCAGGCAGCATCCGAGGAGCGGGAGAAAAATCGACGGTTCGGGCAAAAAGCCCTTCATCAGGAATGGGGTCTGTTGCTGGACGTCGTTTCACCCAAATCGCTTTCTGTTAGCTTCCAGCCACTTCCCTTTCCTGATGAAGGGCTCTTGCCTGAACTGTCGATTCTCCTGCTCCTCGGATGCTGCCTGACCTGCTGTGCTTTTCCAGCACCACACTCTCAACCCATATCCCTCTAAACCTTTCCTATTCATATACCCATCCAGATGCCTATTAAATGCTGCAATTGTACCAGCCTCCAGCACTTCCTCTGGCAGCTCATTCCATACACGTACCATCCTCTGGGTGAAAAAGTTGCCTCTTAGGTCCCTTTTAAATCTTTCCCCTCTCACCCTAAACCTATGCCCTCTGGTTCTGGACTCCCCCACCCCAGGGAAAAGACCTCATCTATTTACCCTATCCATGCCCCTCATGATTTTGTAAACCTCTATAAGGTCACCCCTCAGCCTCCGACGCTCCAGGCAAAACAGCCCCAGCCTATTCAGCCTCTCCTTGTAGCTCATACCCTCCGACCAACGTCCTTATAAATCCTTTCAAGTTTCACAGCATCCTTCTGATAAGAGGGTGACCAGAATTGCACCATAAGGTCTTACAGCAAGGAAACAGACCCTTCAGCCCGACTAATCCATGCTGACCATGTTCCGAAACGAAACTAGTCCCATCTGGCCTCCAAACGTTGTTTCAATATTGTAACAGTCCCCGCATCCATCACTTCCTTTGGAAGTTCGTTCCGGACCCAAACCACTCTCTGTCTGAAAAAAAAGTCGACCCTCATGTCCTTTTTTTAAATCTTTCTCCTCTCGTCTTTAAAACTTGTCGCCCAGTTTTAAACCTCCCCACTCTGAGGAAAAGGTCCTCGACATTCACCTCATAAGAACGTGAGAAGGTGGAGCAGGAGTAAGCCGTCCGGCCCTTCGACCCTGCTCTGCCATTCAATAAGATCATGGCTGATGTTTGAGTGGCCTCAGCTCCACATTCTCACCCTCTCACCGTATCCCTCAGCTCCTTCATGGGTCAGAAAAATCTAGCTTAGCTTTAAAAACGTTCACTGAAGTAGCTTGAACTACCTCGCTGGGCAGCGAATTCCATCGATTTACAACTCTTTGGGTGAAGACGTTCCTTCTCAGTTCAGTCCTAAATTTGCTCACCATAATCTTGACGCTATTCCCCCTTCGTCCGAGTTTCATCTGTCTGTGGAAACCTCCTCTCCTACTCCTGTCTTATCTATACCCGTCATAATTTTCTAGGCATCGATAAGACACTCTCATTCTCCTCAATTCCAATGAATATAATCTGTGCCCTTCATGATGTTATAAACCCTCAGTGCCCGAGGGGGCAGCACGGTGCCTCAGTGGATTAGCCCCTGCTGCCAGGGCCCTGGGTTCAATTCCAGCCTCAGGCCAACTGACTGTGTGAGGTTTGCACTTTCTCCCCATGTCTGTGTGGGTTTCCTCTGGGTGGTCTGGTTTCCTCCCATGGTCCAAAGATGTACAGGTTAGAGTGGATTGGCCATGCTAAATTGTCCCATAGTGCTCAGGGATGTGCAGGTTAGGGTGGATTGGCCATGCTAAATTGTCCCATAGTGTCCAGGGATTAGATTACTTACAGTGTGGAAAACAGGCCCTTCGGCCCAACAAGTCCACACCGCCCCGCCGAAGCGCAACCCACCCATACCCCTACATCTGCCCCTTACCTAACACTACGGACAATTTAGCATAGCCAATTCACCTGCCCTGCACATCTTTGGAATGTGGGAGGAAACCGGAGCACCCGGAGGAAACCCACGCAGACATGGGGAGAATGTGCAAACTCCACACAGTCAGTCGCCTGAGGCGGGAAATGAACCCGGGTCTCTGGCGCTTTGAGGCAGCAGTGCTAACCACTGTGCCACCGTGCCGCCCACAAATGTATAGGTTAGAGTGGATTGGCCATGCTAAATTGTCCCATAGTGTCCAAGAATGTGTAGGTTAGGGTGGATTGGCCATGCTAAATTGTCCCATAGTGCCCAGGGATGTTTAGGTTAGGGTGGATTGGCCATGCTAAATTTCCCATAGTGTCCAGGGATGTGTAGGTTAGGGGCAATAGTTGGAGTAAATATAGGATAGGGGAATGGGTCTGGGTGGGTTACTCTTCGAAGGGTCCGTGTGGACCTGTTGTGCTGAATGGCATGTTTCTACTCTGTAGGGATTCTAACTCTCGTGCAGTACGGTCCCCTCAACCTCCTAAACTCCAGTGAAAAAAATCCCAGTGGCCTTTCTCCCTCAGACCCTCCATTCCTGGAAAATCTTTTCTGAATCCTCTCCAGCTTAATAATGTCTTTCCTGTAACAGGCCAGCCAGAACTGGACACAGTACTCCAGTACATCCTGTCCATCCTGTTGTGTTCGTCTCCTTTTCAAGCCCATTGGAATTTGCATCCCCCATTCACTGGACGGTGACTAATGTTGACTGACCACTCCCCAACGCAACTGGAAAAACCTTAGTAAAACCGGGATCAGGAACATTCCAGCTCCAGGCAGAATTTTAATCCTTGCAACATCTGGCTCTGGAGCCAACTCAACTAACTCCATTGGTGCAGTTGCCTCCGTAAGTGTTGGGACAATGGGCATCTCAAATGTCCATTTCTGGGTTTTGTTGGGCTAGGTGTGGAATTGATAATGTCACTGTCTTGCTGATCCGGACGCCAGTGTTCAAATCCCACATTAGATTAGATTCGATTCCCGACAGAGTGGAAACAGGCCCTTCGGCCCAACAAGTCCACACCGACCCTCCAAACAGTAGCCCACCCAGACCCATTTCCCTCTGTCTAATGCACCTAACACAATGGGACAATTTAGCATGGCCAACCCACCCTAACCTGCACATCCCTGGGCACTATGGGACAATTTACCATGGCCAATCCACCCTAACCTGCACATCCCTGGACACTATGGGACAATTTAGCATGGCCAACCCACCCTAACCTGCATATCCCTGGGCACTATGGGACAATTTAGCATGGCCAACCCACCCTAACCTGCACATCCCTAGGCACTATGGGACAATTTACCATGGCAAATCCACCCTAACCTGCACATCCCTGGACACTATGGGACAATTTAGCATGGCCAACCCACCCTAACCTGCATATCCCTGGGCACTATGGGACAATTTAGCATGGCCAACCCACCCTAACCTGACATCCCTAGGCACTATGGGACAATTTAGCATGGCCAATCCACCCTAACCTGCACATCCCTGGACACGATGGGACAATTTAGCATGGCCAACCCACCCTAACCTGCACATCCCTAGGCACTATGGGACAATTTAGCATGGCCAACCCACCCTAACCTGCACATCCCTAGGCACTATGGGACAATTTAGCATGGCCAATCCACCCTAACCTGCACTTCCCTGGGCACTATGGGACAATTTAGCATGGCCAATCCACCCTAACCTGCACATCCCTGGACTGTGGGAGGAAACCGGAGCACCCAGAGGAAACCCACGCAGACACGGGGAGAATGTGCAAACTCCACACAGACAGTCGCCCAAGGCTGGAATCGAACCCGGGTCTCTGTTGCTGTGAGGCTGCAGTGCTAATCATTGAGCCATCATGCCACCCACGTTGTGGGTGGATTTCAATTTAGGAACAGGAGGAGGACATTCTGCCCATTGACCCTGCTCCACCATTCTGTGGCCCATATCCCTAAATACCTTTGACATGATTTCATTTATTATTGTCACATGCACCGAGATACAGTGAAAAGTATTGTTCTGTATGATATCCAGACAAATCACACCTTACAGAAGTACATCAGGGTAATGGAACAGAATGCAGAATATAGTGTTCCAGCCACAGGGAAGGTGCAGAGAAACATCAACTCTAACATATGAACGGTCGGGTCGTTAGTCTGATAACAGCGGGGAAGAAGCTGTTCTTGAATCTGTTGGTACGTGTTTTCAAACCTTTGTATCTTCTGCCCGATGGAAGAGGGATGCATTGATCTGTCTTCGAATTCAAATTAAAAACTGATCGAGCATTCAGTGCCATCTGTGGAAGAGATTTCTAAACTTCTGCCACCCTTCGTGCTTCCTAACATCTCTCCTGTACGTTCTGAACCTAATTCTCAAACAATGCCCCTGAGAACGCCCAACCAGTGGAAATAGTTTATCCCTCATCTGCTGTCTTTCAAGTTGTTGGTTTGCCCGCTGAGCTGAAAGGTTCGTTCTGAGACGATTCGTCACCAAGCTCGGTAGCATCATCAGTGAGCCTTCGGTGATGTGATGGCCCGCTTGCAATCTATGTGTCTCGGTTTGTTGCGGTGGGTGAGATCATTTCCAGTTCTTTTTTTCTGAGAGGTTGGTAAACGGGGTCCAAATCGAGGTGCTTGTAGACGGAGTTCCGGTCTGAATGCCAGGCCTCTCGGAGTTCCCTGCTGTGCGTCTGCCCCAGGATGGACTTATTGTCCCAGTCGAACTGGTGTCCCTCTTCCTCTGTCTGTAAGGATACTGGTCGTGTCTTTTGTTGGTTAGTTGTTGCTCATGTATCCTATAACTATCACCAGTATCCAAAGAGGGACAACGGTTCGACTGGGACAATATGTCCATCCTGGGGACAAGCGCACGCACATGAATTTCTCCAGGCCTGGCATTCAGACCGGAACTCCATCAACAAACAAAATCCACATGGACCCCATTTACCAACCTCTCAGAAAAACAGACCACAACTGACCAAGACACAGAAATAGTAAGCCACGTCTCACCGGAGGTGATGATGTTACCAAATATGGTGACGGAATGTCTGAGAATGAACCTTCCAGCTCAGCGAGCTAACTTACAACCTGAGCTACAACTCACCTCAAAAATCGCTCTCCCCTCTTTTCTTGCTAATCTCCTGAAAACCTCAATCAGACCACCCCTCAATTTTCTAAATCCGAGAGAAAACAGCTTTAATTTGTATAGTCTCTTCTCATCGCTTGACCCTTGACGTCCAAGTGTTCACCACTTTCAATGTCCACCCACCACCTCCCTCCCCAACAACAGTGTGCATCATCTACTGGATGCACTACTCCAATGCTCCTTTAACACCACCTTAAAAATCCATGGCTTCCACTTCCAGGCAGGTAATGGCCGCACAGATACAGGAGAACACTACTGCACTCCCTTTCCAAGGCGCACAGCATCCTGACCTGGGCTCAATATTAGCCGTTCCTTCAATAATCATGCTGCATGAACTTGACTGAGTTTTTCGAAGAGGTAACGAAGAGGATTGATGCAGGCAGAAAGACGGACGTGAACCATATGCTCTTCAGGAAGGCGATCGACAAGGTTCCTCGTGGTAGCCTGGGTGGCAAGATTAGATCACGGTGAGAACCAGTCATTTGGGTATAGAGCTGGCCCGAGGGTAGGGTGATGGTGGAGGGTTGTTTTTCAGACTGGAGGCCAGTGGCATGCCACAAGGATCGGTGCTGGGTCCACTACCTTTTGTCATTAATATCAATGATTTGGATCTGGGGGCATAAGTTTGCAGATGACACCAAAATTGGAGGTGTAGTGGACAGCGAGGAAGGTTACCTCAGAGGACAACAGGATCTTGATCAGATGGACCAACGGGCCGAGGAATGGCAGATGGAGTTTAATTTGGAGAGGTGCTGCATTTTGGAAAGGCAAATCAAGGCAGGACTTATCCACTTAATGGCAAGGTCCGAGGGAGTGTTGCTGAACAAAGAGACCTTGGAGTGCAGGTTCATAGCTCCTTGAAAGTGGAGTCGCAGGTTGATAGGATAGTGAAGAAGGCGTTTGGTATGCTTTCCTTTATTGGTCAGAGTATTGAGTACAGGAGTTGGGAGGTCATGTTGAAGCTGTGCAGAGTATTGGTTAGGCCATTTTTGGAATATTGCATGCAATTCTGGTCTCCCTCCTGTAGAAAGGATGCTGTGAAACTTGAAAGGGTTCAGAAAAGATTTACAAGGATGTTGCCAGGGTTGGAGGGTTTGAGCTACAGGGAGAGGCTGAACAGGCTGGGGCTGTTTTCCCTGGAGGGTTGGAGCCTGAGAGGTGACCTTATAGAGGTTTACAAAATTATGAGGAGCATGGACAGGGTAAATAGATTAGATTAGATTACTTACAGTGTGGAAACAGGCCCTTCGGCCCAACAAGTCCACACCGCCACGACGAAGCGTAACCCACCCACACCCCTACATCTACCCCTTACCTAACACTACGGGCAATTTAGCATGGCCAATTCACCTGACCTGCACATCTTTGGACTGTGGGAGGAAACCGGAGCACCCAGAGGAAACCCATGCAGACACAGGGAGAACGTGCAGACTCCACACAGTCAGTTGCCTGAGGTGGGATTTGAACCCAGGTCTCTGGCGCTGTGAGGCAGCAGTGCTAACCACTGTGCCACCGTGCCGTACCTGACAAGGTCTTTTCTCTGGGGTTAGGGAGTCCAGAACTAAAAGGCATAGGTTTACGGTGAGAGGAGAAAGATTTAAAAGAGAATTAAGGGGCAACTTTTTCACTCAGAGGGTGGTATGTGTATGGAATGAGCTGCCAGAGGAAGTGGTGGAGGCTGGTACAATTACAACATTTAAAAGGATAGGTTTATAAGAACAGGAAGGGTTTAGAGGGATATGGGCCAAGCGCTGGCAAATGGGACGAGATTAATTTTGGATATCGCGTCGGCATGAACGAGGTGGACTGAAGGGGTCGTTTCCGTGCTGTACACCTCTTTGACTCGACAACTCTAATTGCTGGAGTACGGTTTCGTTCTGAACGGCATTGTGGATTTACCGACAGCACACGGGCTGTGGCAGACAAAGATGGGTGCTCACCGATGCCTTTTGCAGGGCCCAATCGGGACAGGCACCAAATACCAGACTTGTCGTCAATGCCCGCGTGGGGGAGTGACCGGAAAAATCCGGTAAACCAATTCCGAGGTGCAAAGCAAAAAAATGGCCTGCAAGGTGGACCCACATGGAGAGCGAGATGGCAGTAAATATGACCCAAAAGAAAATGTGTGCCTGACCTACGCACACCTTGCAATTCGATGATCCTGTCACTTTCTCTGGCAACATGATCCTCTGCGTGAAAAAGCTACCCCCCCCCCTCACCATAAATTTATGCCCTCGACTTCTGGACTCCCCCAGTCAGGGGTGATAAAAAAACTTCACCTTATCTATCCCCCTCACTACTTTTATGAGCTTCCATTCTTCACCCTTCAGCCTCCTATGTTCCAGGGACAGAACTCCCAGCCGACCCAGCCTCTTCTCAAGCCCTTGGTAACATCCTTGCAAATCTTTTCTACATCCTTTCCAACGTAATGATGTCCTTCCTAAAGCAGGGCAGCAATAATCGTTCGCCAGGGTCCCCGGTTCGATTCCAGCCTCAGGCGACTGTCTGTGTGGAGTTTGCACATTCTCCCCGTGTCTGCGTGGGTTTCCTCCGGGTGCTCCGGTTTCTTCCTACAATCCAAAGATGTGCAGGACAAGGGAATTGGCCATGCTAAATGGCCCCATAGTCATTAGGTGCATCAGTCGGAAGGGGGGAGTGGGTTATTCTTCAGAGGGTTGGTGTGGACTTGTTGGGCTGAAGGGCCTGTTTCCACACTGTAGGGAATCTAATCTACTCCAGACATAGTCTTGCCCAACTCTTATACAGCCGTAACATGACGTTCCAACTTCTGTACTCAATTTAAAAGGGACCTAAGGGACAACTTTTTGTGGTGCATGTATGGAATGAGCTGCCAGAGGAAGTGGTGGAAGCTGGTACAATTACAACATTTAAGAGACATCAGGATGGGTATGTGAATCGGAAGGGTTTGGAGGGATATGGGCCAAGTGCTGGCAAATGCAACTAGATCGATTTCGAATATCTGATCAACACAGGTGAGTTGGACCGAAGACTCTGTTTCCAATCTCTATGACTCATGTTTGTTCAGATACATAGTTCTTGAAAGCTGTGTCATGGGTAGACAGGTATTAACACACTTGCCTTCATTGTTTCAATCATAGGTGGTGGGACATCATATTGAGATCGTACGGGATGTTGGTGAGACCACTTCCGGAGTACTGTATGCAGTTCTGGGCACTTTGCTACAGGATGGGTACGATTAAATTTTGGAGGATTCAGAATCTTGTCGGGACTGGAGGGTTTGAGTTATCAGGAGAGGCTGGATAGGCCAAGCCTTCTTTCATTGGAGCATAGGGAGTTGAAGGGTGACTCAGAGTGTAGTAAGGGTATGGAATGCTTTGCCTGCAACGGTAGTAGATTCACCAAGTTTAGGTGCATTTAAGTCGTCATTGGACAGGCATATGGACGTACATGGAATAGTGTAGGTGGGGTGGGCTTCTGATTAGTATGACAGGGCGGCTCAACATCAAGGGCCAAAGGGCCTGTACTGAGCTGGAATGTTCTATGTTCTTACAGAGGTTTATAAAATCTTGAAGGGTGCAGATAAGATGAATGGCAAAGGTGTTTTCTCTAGGGTGGGGAGTTCAAAAGTAGGGGGCATATTTATAAGGTGAGAGAAGTGAGAGCCCTGAGGGACAACATTTTCACACAAAGCTTGGTTCGTGTCTGGAATGAACTGCCAAAGGAAGTGGCGGATGTGGGTACAGTTCCAACTTTGAAAAGACGTTTGGATAAGGGCACGAATAGGAGAGATTTGGAGGGACATGGGCCAGGAGCAGGCAGGTGGGACTAGTTTAGTTGGGGAAACTTGGCCACCGGGCTGAGTTGGACCGAAGGGTCTGTTCCCGTGACTCGCTCAATGACGTTGGTCACAGTCTGGGCAATCCCTCTGTTCCATTCCCCTCGGTCTCCGACTGTCAAGATGGGGTTCGGTGTCGTGCGCTGGAGGAGGAGAATGCCGAAGGGGCTCACCTTCAAGAGGAATGAAAGACGGGAATTTCGGGGCTGAGACCCTGGAAAATCTCAAAGGCCGCGTGGGTCAAACCACCGTTCACTCAAGTGGACACCAAGAGGCGAACGTTCCTTAAATGTGTCGCAGGTTGAAAGACTGGTTTCGCAAATTTGAGTTATAAAGCACAAGTTGCACCGGAGAAGCGGGGGAGAGTGGGGGGTGAGGGATTACTCTCCACAGTGGGGGGAGGGGAGTAAAAGAGGGTCCAACAACTCTCCCACCCCACCCACCCACACAGATCCCAAGATGCCTTTGAAACGTCACTCCCTCTCCGGCTGGTGCACAATGTGTACCAGTTCCGATGCCCTGTTAAATGCCTCAATCCAGCATCTTTTCCCCCCTTCAACATCGTCTCTTGAATGCAAATGCCAGGCAGCTGTAGAATTTGTGGGCCAAAGCCTTATTTCTTCCATCATGGTGGCTCAGTGGTTAGCACTGGAACCTGAGTTCGATTCCACCCTCGGGGCGACTGTCTGTGTGGAGTTTTCACATTCTCCCCGTGTCTGCGTGCGTTTCCTCCGGGTGCTCGGGTTTCCTCCCACAATCCAAAGATGTGTAGGTTAGGGTGGATTGGCCATGCTAAATTGTCCCATAGTGCCCAGGGATGTGCAGGTTAGGGTGGATTGACCATGCTAAATTGTCCCATAATGCTCAGAGATGTGCAGGTTAGGGTGGATTGGCCATGCTAAATTGTCCCATAGTGCCCCGGGATGTGCAGGTTAGGGTGGATTGGCAATGCCAAATTGTCCCACGATGCTCAGAGATGTGCAGGTTAGGGTGGATTAGGCGTGCTAAATTGTCCCATAGTGCCCAGGGATGTGCAGGTTAGGGTGGATTGACCATGCTAAATTGTCCCATAATGCTCAGAGATGTGCAGGTTAGGGTGGATTGGCCATGCTAAATTGTCCCATAGTGCCCCGGGATGTGCAGGTTAGGGTGGATTGGCCATGCTAAATTTCCCATAATGCCCAGGGATGTGCAGGTCATATGCATTAGTCAGGGGTAAACGTAGAGTAATAGGGTAGAGGAAAGGGTCTGGGTGGGTTACTCTTCGGAGAGTCGGTGTGGACTTGTTAGGTCAAAGGGCCTGCTTCCACACTGCAGGGATTCACTGATTGTACGATTATGTTAGTGACCTCAATCTGAAAAATGATCCTGTCCTTTCATGAAACATTCTGTCGATGGATAAAGCCAATCTGCTGTCCTTTCCACCTGTTGGACCCTTCCCATAATGCTCCCTGTTAGACCTGACTCCTTGCCAGGTCATTTAAACTCTGACCTCACCATCGTAGCCACAAAATCCCTATCACCCTGAACTGACCCCGACTGGGCATGGTCGTCTCACGCCCATCATCCATTGCCAGCTCTCCTCCGCGTTTCTGACGAAAATATGCCGTGTTCGCCACCATACGCATCGGCGTTTTCCAAACCAAACTTGGCACAAATGGCAGTGACAATGTTTTTCTTGACTCGCTCCCCAATTCAGGCCCGGGCCCATAATGAAATATGATGTTAGCCAGAAAGTTTCCACTCCAAGCAAACAGCCCGAGGGGTTCCACATCAGGCAATGACCTTCTGTCAGGGTGGCAGTGGTGGAGTAGGCGTGAGGTCTTGTGCCCGGATCCGCAATCATTCCGCCCACTTCCTTCCTTTCCGTATCTCTATCCTTCCTTCCTTCCTCCTTTTATGTTTTTCTCTCTAGTTTTCGGAGTTCCTTTTGGCGGCTAACGGCTGTGACCCAACAGGAGCCTGGGTAGCGGCAGTGATAATGTGGTCGTTGGTGACCCACGGGCGTGCCAGGGTGGGTGGGTCTTAGCCCAGTGCAGAGTAAAGGTTTGCTCATCACAGGTGGGGGCGGGGGAGAGAGAGAGAGAGAGAGAGAGAGACACAGAGTACCTCCCCCACCCCCTGGGAAAAGCCCAGCGTGAACCATTGGTAGGCCCATGGCCTCAGAAAGGATTGTCCGTTTGCCCTTTCAACTTTATTCCTTTGATCTCCCACTTCGATGCTGAGAGGGTTTGAGCTATAGGGAGAGGCTGAACAGGTTAGGGCTGTTTTCCCTGAAGCGTTGGAGGCTGAGAGGTGACCTAATAAAATCATGATTGACATGGATATGATAAATAGACAAAGTCTTTTCCCTGGGGTGGGGGAACTAGAGGGCACAGGTTGAGGGTGAGAGGGGAAAGATTTAAAAAGGACCTAAGGGGCAACTTTTTCCTGCAGAGGGTGATCACAGAGAGGTACAGCATGGAAACAGACGCTTCGGTCCAACTTGTCCATGCTGACCAAGTATCCCAAATTAATCTAGTCCCATTTGTCAACATGTACGGGGTAAGCTGCCAGAGGAAGCGGTGGAGGCTGGTACAATGGCAACATTTAAAAGGCATCTGGACGGGTATATGAATAGGAAGGATTTAGAGGGATATGAGCCAAGTACTGGCAAATGGGACTAGATGAATTCAGGATATCTGATTAGCATGAATGAGTTGGACTGAAGGGTCTGTTTCTGTGCTGTGTATCTCTATGGCTCAAATGGAAGGGCTGAGCTTTTGAATGTATTTCTTTAGCTTTCTATTTCCGTAACTAAGATGTTGTACCCAGTAACAATGACCCTATGCTGGAGTCATGTGTGCTGAAACAATCCCTAATTGGGATTGTTTTATAGACCCTCTATCACTGAGAAATTGAGAAACAAATTGGTAGGGAGATCTCAGTTATCTGTAAGAATAATAGGGTGGTTATGGTAGGGGATTTTAACTTTCCAAACATAGACTGAGCCTACCATGGTGTTAAGGGTTTAGATGGAGAGGAATTTGTTAAATGTGTACAAGAAAATTTTCTGATTCAAGATGTGGATATACCTACTAGAGAAGGTGCAAAACTTGTCCTACCCTTGGGAAATAAGGCAGGGCAGGTGACTGAGGGGTCAGTGGGGGAGCACTTTGGGGCCAGCGACCATAATTCTATTAGACTTAAAATAGTGATGGAAAAGGATAGACCAGATCTAAAAGTTGAAAGTCTGAATTGGAGAAAGGCCAATTTTGACGGTATTAGGCAAGAACTTTCAAAAGCTGTTTGGGGGCAGATGTTCGCAGGTAAAGGGACGGCTGGAAAATGGGAAGCCTTCAGAAATGAGATAACGAGAATCCAGAGAAAGTATATTCCTGTCAGGGTGAAAGGGAAGGCGGGTAGGTGTAGGGAATGCTGGATGACTAAAGAAATTGAGGGTTTGGTTAAGAAAAAGAAGGAAGCATATGTCAGTTATAGACAGATTGATCAAGTGAATCCTTAGAAGAGTATAAAGGAAGTAGGAGTGTACTTAAGAGGGAAATCAGGAGGGCAAAAAGGGGACATGAGATAGCTTTGGCAAATAGAATTAAGGAGAATCCAAAGAGTTTTTCCAAATACATTAAGGCCAAAAGGGTGACTAGGGAGAGAACAGGGCCCCTCAAAGATCAGCAAGGCGGCCTTTGTGTGGAGCCGCAGAAAGAGGGGGAGATACTAAACGAGTATTTGCATCAGTATTTACTGTGGAAAAGGATATGGAAGATACAGACTGTAGGGAAATAGATGGTGACATCTTTAAAAATGTCCATATTACAGAGGAGGAAGTACGAGATGTCTTGAAACACACAAAAGTGGATAAAGTAGATAAATCCCCAGGACCTGATCAGGTGTACCCTAGAACTCTGTGGGAAGCTAGGGAAGTGATTGCTGGGCCTCTTGCTGAGATATTTGTATCATCAATCGTCACAGGTGAGGTGCCGGAAGACTGGAGGTTGGCAAATGTGGTGCCACTGTTTAAGAAGGGTGGTAAGGACAAGCCAGGGAACTATAGACCGGTGAGACTGACCTCGGTGGTGGGCAAGTTGTTGGAGGGAATCCTGAGGGACAGGTTGTACATGTATTTGGAAAGGCAAGGACTGAATAGGGATAGTCAACATGGCTTTGTGTGTGGGAAATCATGTCTCACAAACTTGATTGAGTTTTTAAAAAAAGTAACAAAGAGGATTGATGAGGGAGAGCAGTAGATGTGATCTATATGGACTTCAGTAAGGCGTTCGACAAGGTTCCCCATGGGAGACTGGTGAGCAAGGTTAGATCTCACGGAATACAGGGAGAACTAGCCATTTGGATACAGAACTGGCTCAAAGGGAGAGGACAGAGGGTGGTGGTGGAGGGTTGTTTTTCAGACTGGAGGCCAGTGACCAGTGGAGTGCCACAAGGATCGGTGCAGGGTCCACTACTTTCTGTTAGTTACATAAATGATTTGGATGTGAGCATAAGAGGTACAGTTAGTAAGTTTGCAGATGACACCAAAATTGGAGGTGTAGTAGACAGCGGAGAAGGTTACCTCAGAATACAACAGGGTCTTGACCAGATGGGCCAATGGACTGAGAAGTGGCAGATGGAGTTTAATTCAGATAAATGCGAGGTGCTGCATTTTGGGAAAGCAAATCAGGGCAGGACTTATACACTTAATGGTTCGGTCGTAGGGAGTGTTGCTGAACAAAGAGACCTTGGAGTGCAGGTTCATAGCTCCTTGAAAGTGGAGTCGCAGGTAGATAGGATAGTGAAGAAGACATTTGGTATGCTTTCCTTTATTGGTCAGAGTATTGAGTACAGGAGTTGGGAGGTCATGTTGTGGCTGTACAGGATGTTGGTTAGGCCACGGTTGGAATATTGCGTGCAATCCTGGTCTCCTTCCTATCGGAAAGATGTTGCGAAACTTGAAAGGGTTCAGAAAAGATTTACAAGGATGTTGCCAGGGTTGGAGGGTTTGAATTATAGGGAGAGGCTGAACAGGCTGGGGCTATTTTCCCTGGAGCGTCGGAGGCTGAGGGGTGACCTTATAGAGGTTTACAAAATTATGAGGGGCATGGATAGGATAAATAGACAAGGTCTTTTCCCTGGGGTCGGGGAGTCCAGAACTAGAGGGGCATAGGTTTAAGGTGAAAGGGGAAACTTTTTTACACAGAGGGTGGTGCGTGTATGGAATGAGCTGCTACAGGTGGAGGCTGGTAAAATTGCAACATTTAAAAGGCATTTGGATGGGTATATGAATAGGAAGGGTTTGGAGGGATATGGGCCGGGTGCTAGCAGGTGGGACTAGATTGGGTTGGGATATCTGGTCGGCATGGACGGGTTGGACTGAAAGGTCTGTTTCCATGCTGTACATCTCTATGACTCTGTGTAAAGAATCGACCTCTGACATCCCCCTATACTTTGCTCCAATGAAAGGACCTCTGAAAGGACTGCAATAATTAATGAAGGCAGTCAAAGACTACATTCTCGAGGGCCAGTCAGGAATGGGAAAACAGCAACATCCCATGAACAACTGAGAAACGAATAAAACAGCAAGCGATATGATCAGCCGTGTGTATCATAGAATCCCAACAGTGTCGAAAAAGGCCATTTGGCCCAACAAGTCCACACCGACCCTCTGAAGAATAACCCACACAGACCCATTCCCCTATCCTATTATTCTACATTTACCTCTGACAAATGCACCTAATCTGCACATCCCTGGGCACTATGGGACAATTTAGCATGGCCAATCCACCATAACCTGCACATCCCTGGGCACTATGGGACAATTTAGCTTGGCCAATCCACCCTAACCTGTACATCCCTGGACACTATGGGACAATTTAGCACGGCCAATATACCCTAACCTGCACATCCCTGGGCACTATGGGACAATTTAGCATGACCAATATACCCTAACCTGCACATCCCTGGGCACTATGAGACAATTTAGCATGGCCAATCCACCCTAACCTGAACATCCCAGGGCACTATGGGACAATTTAGCATGGCCAATCCACCCTAACCTGAACATCCCTGGACACTATGGGACAATTTAGCACGGCCAATCCACCCTAACCTGCACATCCCTGGGCACTATGGGACAATTTAGCATGGCCAATCCACCCTAACCTACACATCCCTGGACACTATGGGACAATTTAACATGGCCAATCCACCCTAACCTGCACATCCCTGAACACTATGGGACAATTTAGCATGGCCAATCCACCCTAACCTGCACATCCCTGAACACTATGGGACATTTTAGCATGGCCAATCCACCCTAACTTGGACACAAATGGACAATTTTGCATGGCTGATCCACCCTAACGTGCACACCTTTGGACTGTGGGTGGAAACCAGAGCACCCAGAGGAAACCCAAACAGACACGAGGAGAATGTGCAAACTTCACACAGACAGTCGCCCAAGACTGGAAATGAAACCCAGTCCCTGTCACCATGAGGCAGCAGTACTAACCCCTGAGCAGGGCTCATTCAATCGGGAGTCATTAAGATTAGGGTGGATTGGCTGTGCTATATTGCCCATAGTGTTCGGGGATGTGTAGGTACGTGCATTAGTCAAGGGTAAATGTGGTGTAATAGGGCAATGGATCTGGGTGGGTTACTCTGCAGATGGTCGGTGTGGACTTGCTGGGGCAAAGGGCATGTTTCCACACTGTAGAGTTTCAAAAATTCTAACGCGTGCTCTCCAGAGTAAACATGCTCCATCAATTAATGCAGTTACTTTAAAGTGGTGACTGAGAGGGACATGAAGCAGAAAGATCACTTCATTCCTGTGCATTTTGCCAGTGAGAATAATGCAGAAGCCTATTACTTAAACAGTGAGAGAATGCCAGGGGGGATCTGGGTGCTGTAGGGCAGAAGGTTAGTGTGCAGGCACAGCAAGTAACCGGGGAAAGCCAGTTGGATGTAATCATGTATTGTGAGGGGCCTTGAATGCAAGAGGGCTGTTATACTTTAGTTGTACAGGTCCATTGGTGAGACCACATCTGGAGCATTGTATCTTCCGTACTGAAGGATGCGGGAATCTAGGGAAGGCTCACTAGATTTAAAAAGAGTGGATTTTCTTATGAGGAAAAGCTCGATAGGCTAGACCAGTACCCTCTGGAGTTTACAGTCATCCCACAAGGCTCTGTGGATCCAAAATGTAAACTCTGCTTTCTCTCCACGGATGTCTGCATAACTGCTGAGTTTCTCCAGCAATTTCGGGATTCCCAGCGTACGCCGTTTTTTTTTTGCTGCTTTTTTTTGTTGTTCGGTCGATTCGCCTCTTGGTTCTCCTCGTTGTTTGTCCTCTCTCCTTTCACCCGTGCTAGGAATCACACCGAGACATTGCCATCAACGCTCTCCCACACTCCTCAGGGTCCTCTCCAGGTGCTTAAAGCCTCAAGTGACAACGAGTCCTCACAATGATCTCAACGTGAGCTTCCCCTTCCTAAAGCGAAAGCAGGCTGTGGAGATATTTCAGAAGGGCCAAAGCACCAAGGGATCTGGGAACGCTAGTCCAGGAATCTCTAAAGGTTAACTTGCAAGATTGAGTCCGTGGTTAAGAAAGCAAATATAATGTTGTCATTTATCTCAAGAGGGTTGGAACGTAAAAGCACTGATGTGCTACTAAGACTTTATAAAGCTTTAGTTAGGCCCCATTTGGAGTACTGTGTCCAGTTTTGGGCCCCACATCTCAGGAAGGACATACCAGCGACTGGAGCGTGTCCAGCGGAGATTCACACGGATGATCCCTGGAATGGTAGGCCTAACATATGAGGAACGGCTGAGGATCCTGGGATTGTATTCATTAGAGTTTAGAAGGTTTAACTTAAACAGAAACTTAAAAGTTAAGGCAAGGCTCAGAAAGAGTGGACGCTGAGAATTTGTTTCCTTCAGGAGGGAATACTAGGAGCCGCGGGCACAGCCTTAGAATTAGAGGGGGTCAATTTAGAACGGAAATGAGGAGACATTTCTTCAGCCAGAGAGTGGTGGGCCTGTGGAATTCATTGCCGCGGAGTGCAGTGGAGGCCGGGACGCTAAATACTTTCAATAATTTCTTGATCTTGCAAGGAATTAAGGGCTACGGGGAGAGTGCGGGTAAGTGGCGTTCAAATGCCCATCAGCCATGATTGAATGGCGGAGTGGACTCGATGGGCCAAATAGCCTTACTCCCACTCCTATGTCTTAATGTCTTCTGGTTGTATTTCGAGAGGTTAAGCCACAGTCACAGTTCTTCACTTTCTGTGGCAGCTTTCCAAGCTGTTTCTTGACTTTCCTTGTATCCCTTGTATCCCTTCCGAGCTACAGATCCTCAAATCCCACTGCTCCCTCAAGAGTTCCGGCATCATCGATCGTTTCGGAGTACAACGGGATCTTGATCTCATGGGCCAATGGGCCGAGGAGTGGCAGATGGAGTTTAATATAAATAATTGCGAGCTGCTGCATTTTAGAAAAGCCAATCAGAGTAGGACCTATACACTTATTGGTCGGATCCTGGAGAGTGTTGTGGATCAGAGACCTTGAAGTGCAGGTTCATAGATCCTTGAAAGTAGAGTCGCAGGTAGATAGAACGTAGAACGTTACTGCACAGTACAGGCCCTTCGGCCCTCAATGATGCACCCACCTGTGAAACAATCTAAAGCCCAGCTAACCTGCCCTATTCTATTATCAGCAGATAGGATAGTGAAGGCAGCGTTTGGTATGCTTTCCTTTATTGGTCAGAGTATTGAGTACAGGAGTTGGGAGGTCATGTTGCGGCTGTACAGGACATTGGTTAGGCCACTGTTGGAATATTGTGTGCAATTCTGGTCTCCTAGCTACAGGAAAGATGTTGTGAGACTTGAAAGGGTTCAGAAAAGATTTACAAGGATGTTGCCAGGGTTGGAGGGTTTGAGGTACAGGGAGAGGCTGAACAGGCTGGGGCTGTTTTCCCTGGAGCGTCGGAGGCTGAGGGGTGACCTTATAGAGGTTTATAAAATCATGAGGGGCACGGATAGAAGATAGAGACAAGGTCTTATTCCCTGGGGTCGGAGAGTCCAGAACTCGAGCAGAGGGTGCTGCATGTATGGAATGAGCTGCCAGAGGAAGTGGTGGAGGAGGAGGCATCTGGATGGGTATATGAATAGAAAGGGTTTCGAGGGATATGGGCCAAGTGCTGACAAATGAGACTAGATTAGTTTAGCATATCTGGTCAGCTCGGACGAGTTGGACCGAAGGGTCTGTTTCCGTGCTGTACATCTCTATGGTTCTCTGACTCTATTTGTTCGACAGACCGTGCAGTGATCCAGAATGTTCCGGCTAGCCCCCAAGCCATGCATTGTATTGAGTTCTGGATTACCAATCACCAGCAGTCCTTTCAGCCAATGTTCTTTTCCATGACCAGTCTGAGGAGATGTTTAATTATTAGTGGCTAAGGCCTGTGAGAGTTATAGAGGATTTCCAACATGGAGACAGGCTCTTCGGCCCGTCATGATGTTCCGGTCATCAATGAACAATCCCATCTAATCCCATTTTCATTTCCATTATAAATACTTAGAGAGCCATAGCCATAGAGCCTGACAGCACGGAAACAGACCCTTCGGCCCAACCAGTCCCTGCTGACCACAATCCCAAACTAACCCAGTCCCAGCTGCCTGCCCCTGGCCCATATCCCTCCAAACGTTTCCAATTCTTGGCCTTATCCAAATATCTGTTAAACTGTCTCCGCATCCACCACTTCCTCAGGAAGTTCATTCCAGACACGAAACACTCTCTGTGTAAAAAAGTTGCCCCTCATGTCTTTTTCAAATCCTTCTCCTCTCACCTTAAAGATATGTCTCCTAGTCACAAAATCCCCCTTCCCTAGGGGAAATAAATATCTGCTGTTCACCTTATCTATGCCCCTCACAATTTTATAAACCTCTATGAGGTCACCCCTCAACCTCCTATGCTCCAATGAAAAAGGTCCCAGCCTATCCAGCCTCTTCTTATAAGTCAAACCTTCCAATCCCGGCAACATCCTAGTAAAACTTTTCTGAACTCTTCCCCAGTACTGAGGGTCAGTACTAAGGGAGTGCTACACTATCGGACGGTCAGTACTGAGGGAGTGCCAAACTGTCGGAGGGTCAGTGCTGAGGGAGTGCTGCTCTGTCAGAGGGTCAGTACTGATGGAGCACCGCACTGTCGGAGGGTCAGTGCTGAGGGAGTGCCGCACTGTCAGAGGGTCAGTGCTGAGGGAGTGCTGCACTGTCAGAGGGTCAGTGCTGAGGGAGTGCCTCACTGTCGGAGGGTCAGTGCTGAGGGAGTGCTGCACTGTCAGAGGGTCAGTGCTGATGGAGCACCGCACTGTCGGAGGGTCAGTGCTGAGGGAGTGCCGCACTGTCGGAGGGTCAGTGCTGAGGGAGTGCCGCACTGTCGGAGGGTCAGTGCTGAGGGAGCGCCGCACTGTCGGAGGGTCAGTGCTGAGGGAGCGCTGCATTGTCGAAGGATCAGGGCTAAGGAAGTGTGTTCTTTTGTGGAAGGATATCTTTAATTGAATTTAATCGTGAAAGTGTTTTTTTTATGTGCCTTTTTGAAACTTAGGTGCTTTCCCGTTTTGGTCAATGTGAGTTTTGTTCCTGGTAGTCTGCCTTTCTTTGAACTTTGGAATGCTGTGAACAGTTTTGGTTCCTTCATCTATTTAAACCCAGAACACAGCTATAATAAAACTGCATTAGTATCGGATGCCTGAGTCCTTTCTGGTTGAACCAGTTCTGTTTGGAATCCGCGATTCCAGTGATATCGGTTGTTATTAATTCCACCTTTATATGCAGGTAAAATGTAAACAAACACAGAGCTAAGAGGAGACAATTCAGTCCTTTCATCCTTTTTCTGAGTAAAAATCTCCTCCTTCAATTTGTTTCATGTCCCAGCATCCACCACACTCCGAGGGGGGAGGGGGAGTGAATTCCACAGCCTCACCACCCTTTGAGAGAAATCGTGTTTCCTCGTCTCGGTTTTAAATCTGCTGCCCCCTTGTCCGAAAAGGATGACCTTTCGTTCTCGATTGCCCCATGTCCACTCCAAGTCAATTTTGTCAATCCCCTTTTGTGGCTTACGTGCCTCCAGTAGCTCTCCCCTCGTACATCGGTGCTCTGACTTACCTTCATTGCTCAGACCTTTGAGTATAGGGGTTGGGATGTCACGTTGAGGTTATACAGGACCTTGAACATAGACTGTAGAACAGTACAGCACAGCACAGGCCCTTCAGCCCCCAGATGTCGTGCTGACCTTTTATTCTACTCAAAGATCCAGCAAACGTACTTACCCTTCGTTGTGTTATCTTCCATGTGCCTATCCAAGAGTCACTTAAATGTCCCTAATGTATCTGACTCTACTCCCACCGCGGGCAGTGCGTTCCACTCACCCACCAATCTCTGTGTAAAGAACCTGCCTCTGACATCTCCCCTAAATCTTCCTCCAATCACCTTAAAATTGTGCCTCTTCATGACAGCCATTTCCACCCTGGGAAAAGGTCACTGTCTATCCACTCTATCTATGCCTCTCATCATCTTGTCCACCGCTGTCAAGTCACCTCTCATCCTTCTTCACTCCAATCAAAAAAGCCCCAGCTCCCTCAACCTTTCCTTCATCAGACATGCCCCCCCGCCCACCGCCCCCCAGTCCAGGGAGCAGCCTGGGAAATCTCCTCTGCACCCTCTCAAAAGCTTCCACATCCTTCCTATGATGAGGCAACTCGACCTGAACACAGTGGTGAGGTCTCTTCTGAATTACTGAGTCCAGTTCTGGTCACACTATCTTAGGAAGGATATTATTAAACTGGAGAAGGTCCAAATACCAGGATGTTGCTGGGAATGGAGGGTTTGAATTCGAAGGAGAGGCTGGATTGGCTGGGAGGTTTTTTTTTCCACTGGGACGTAACAGGGTTGAGGGGAGTCCTTGGAGAGGTTTATAAAATCACGAGGGGGTGCACATAAGCAGGTGTCTTTTTTTCGTGGGACGGGGGATTTCAAGATGAGGAGGCATATTTTTAAGGTGGGAAGAGAAAGATCTTTAAAAAAGTAATGAGGGGCAGTTTTTTTTTAAACTCAGAGAGTGGTTTGCGTGTGGAATGAACTCCTTGAGGAAGTGGTGGATGTGGGTCTAGTTACGTTTAAAAGACATTTAGGTAAGTTCATGAATAGAAAGGGTTTGGAGGGTCATGGGCCAGTGGGACAGGTTTGGACTGGTTGGACCAAAGGTTCTGTTTCCGTGCCGTGTAATTCAATGACTCTGATTCTAAACTGCTCAAACTCACCTCGTAAAGCCAGATTTTCATCTCTGGAATTAAGCTGGTGAACCTCCCCCCCACCCCCCCCTCCTCGAATCGATTTGGATAGGTCCGGAAAAATCCCAAATGATTAGATTGATGCCTTCCTGAGGAGGGGTTTATCGGTCTTCTTGAAGCCCCGAGGCTGGATTATGAAGGGGCCAAAATCACACTCTCACCACACTGATGGCTACACACGTGCACTTTAACGCTGGGATATCAACATTAACATCTTTCATGAGTGCTCTCTGACCAACCCCCACCTTCCCCTCCCCTGTCGTGTTAAGCATAACTCCCATCTTGATCTTTTACTATAAATTCTGTGTCCTATGATCCCAGCGAGCTGACGAAGGAGCAGCGCTCTGACAACTTGTGTTTCCTAACAAACCTGTTTGACTCTGACCTGGTGTTGTTAGCCGAGGCTTAGAGTTGAAGAGCAGGGAGGTGAGGCTGGAACTGTCTCAAACACTGGTTAGGCCTCAGCCAGACGACTGTGGAGGTGCAAATTTCAATTGATCAATACGTAAGCCCCAGAATTTCTTTCAATTCACTGCCCCGTGATAACTTAAGGTTTCAACAGTATATATATTAAAAAAAGGATGATATCTCAACTCAGACAATGCATTAACGGTGTGAGGATCCCAGTCGGGGATCCTCAGTGGTCCGGGGAATTCGGCTTCAGGTGACCATCCTCCAAGGCGGAATCCACATGCGAGTGGGATGGGGGAGGGGAAAAGGTGCCACCCAAGATCTCCGGGTTTATTCAATACATCGCATCAGTTGGCTCTTATAAATTTTGTATCCTGCCCCACTAGTTATCTGTTTTGCGAGGTTTGTGAAGGTTTGTAGCTCAGGTTGAGGTTTAGGGTGTAGGTTTGCTCGCTGAGCTGTCGGTTTGATATCCAGACGTTTCATTACCTGACTCGGTAACATCATCAGTGGTGACTTACAAGCGAAGCCAGTGGTCTGACAAAGTAGCAGCACTCCAAAAGCTTGCATTTTCAAACAAACCTATTAACCTATAACCTGGTGTTGTGTGATTTTTAACTATTGTCCGCCCCAGCCCCACAACATCAGCTATCCCCGTACATGCTGCTAACCACTTTATCTCCCAGTCCCGCCAATCTGTTATCTCAATGATGTTTGTTGACTCGCAATGTCATGCAGCACCAGGTGTTCCCCTGGAGACTGCACTCAGGAATTTCCACAAATCTTTGCGTCTCTCCGTTTATCACTCCGACCAGGAAATCGATGCAGAATAATCTACTGTCGGAACTGCACACTGCACCGAGACACCACTCACCCCTGCTGGCTCTGTGGAGGATTGGATTAGGAGAGACTCGCTATTTTTAAAAAAAAATCACAACAATTTCTTCGCAAATCATCACCCTTCCCTTCAGCCATGGTCCCTGTCCCAACCTGAGCAAAAATTCTCAAACTTTGACCCAGGTGTCCTACCCTCGGGAGGCAGGGATTCAGGTGTTATCTTTTGTTAAAAATCAGGTTTTAGTCCAACAGGTTTATTTGGAAGCACTAGCTTTCAGAGCACTGTTCCTTCACCAGGTGGTTGTGGAGTATAAGGTGATAAGAAACACAATGTTTACAGTTTAATTTAACAGCTTAAGCACCAATACTCAATATAAAACATACATTCATTGCAACATTTCCTTATTTCATCTACGTTAACTTCAACTTTAACACCATCATTTCACTTAATCCACAGTTAACCCTTACTCTAACTTTAACTCTATAAATTTGACTTCAAATTAATTACTACCCTGACCCATGACCAATTTTGTTCTCTGTTTGGATTTTGTTTCCTGGTTCTTTGAAAATTACCTCAGGGCACTCCTTTCTGAAATGTGATCTGGAAGATTTCTCCTGAGGAAATTCCTTTACTCTGTTAAGATTAGATTCTCTACAATGTGGAAACAGGCCCTTCGGCCAAACAAGTCCACACCGCCCCTCTGAAGAGAAACCCACCCCCAACCCATTCCCCTACCCTATATTTACCCCTGACTAACACACCTAACACGATGGGGATAATTTAGCATGGCTAATTCACCTGACCCGCGCATCTTTGGATTGTGGGAGGAAACCGGAGCATCCAGGGGAAACCCACGCAGTCACGGAGAGAATGTGCAAACCACAAAAACAGTCGCCTGAGGCTGGAATCGAACCCAGGACCCTGGTGCTGTGAGGCAGCAGGGTTAACCACTGAGCCCCCCCCACCGTGCCACACAACTGTAACTAATCTGAAAATCTGCCCCTTTCCGGGAAGGTCAGCCCGTGAATTGATCAAAACCACATTGTTCGATCCCAACCCATGGAGCCACAATCTGTGCTCCAGTATGGCGTCATAATTGTCCATCCAGTCACATGGCACCTGCACGTTTGGTCAACACAGCAAGCCACAGGTCATAACACACCTTGGCGGCTGTTTGGAATTGAGGTCAGAGTTCAGACGAGCATGAACAAAACTCCCAGCATGCTTCATCGCGGCTCTTAACCAGTCTGGTAGCCATTACGTGTTGAGGCCAGCCAATCAACTTTACTAGCTACGCACAATAATGCGCTGTGGATGTGGGTTCGACTCCCACTATAGCAGGTGGTGAAATTTGAACTCAACTTGTTTTAAAAACATTTCGGGAGGGTTAGCAGACAAGAGCAGGGATATATTGCTGAGGCTGTGTAAGGCTCTGGTCAGCCCGCATAGGGCATATTGTGAGCAGTTTTAGACTCTGCGTCTAAGGAAGGATGCGCTGGCCTAGGATGGGTCTTCGAGGAGATTTACAATAATGACCCTGGGGATGAACAGCTTGTCATATGGGGAGCAGATGAGGGGTCTATTTTTAATGGAGTTTAGAATGATGAGGGAGGGGATCTGATTGATACATACAGAATACTGAAAGGCCTGGATAGAGCAGAGGTGGAGGAGATGTTTCCAACAGTGGGAGAGACCAGGAGCAAAAGGCACAGCCTCAGAGTGAAGGGATGACCCTTTCGAACTGAGATGAGGAGAGATTTCTTCAGCAGTTACCTCAGGGGGTTGTGGAGGCCAAGTCTTTGAGTGGATTTAAGACAGACAGAGGTAGTTTCTTGATTGATGAGGGGATTGCGGTTTACGGAGAGAAGGTAGGAGAACGGGATTGAGCAACAGCCTCAATGGGCCGAATGGCCTGATTCTGCTGCCCTACCTAGCGGCCTTATGGACTGCACTACCTGGGCATGAGGTGGGAGGCTGGTCCATATTAAGGCATCCAAGTGGGCATTGGATAGCGATGAGCATATAGATGGTGCTGAGGGATATGGGAAGAGGGACAAGAGATCACCTCAAGGTAGTGGAGCAGGCCTGATGGGTCATAAGGATATCAGAAACTGGAGCAGGAGTAGGCCGTTTGGCCCCTCTAGCCCGTTCTGCCATTCAATCATGGCTGATCTTATCTCCACTTACCCGCCCTCTCACCACAATCCTTAATCCCTTTCCTGTTCAAAAATCGACCGTTGTCTTAAAAGCATTCAACGAGGTAGCCTCAACTGCTTCACTGGGCGGGGAATTCCACAGATTCCCAACTCTCTGGGTGAAGAGGTTTCTCCTCAGCTCAGGCCAAAATCGGCTCCCCCACCCCCCTACTTATTTTGAGGCTATGCCCCCTAGTTCTAGTTTCACACACCAGTGGGAACAACCTCCCTGCTTCGATCTTATCTATTTCCTTCCTCATGTTTTCTGTTTCTATAAGACCTCCCCCATCACTCTTCAAAATTCCATTGAGCATAGTCCCAGTCTGCATACTCTGTCCTCATAAGGCAGCCCTCTCAACTCCACCATCTACCTCATGAACCTCCTCTGCATCCCCTCCAGTGCCAGAACATCCTTTTGGATGTAGGTTTGCTCGTTGAGCTGGAAGGTTCATTTCCAGACGTTTCGTCACTCTACTAGGTATCATCTTCAGTGGGCCTCAGACGAAGCACTGCTGAAAATTCCTGCTTTCTATTTATGTTTGGGTTTCTTTGGGTTGGTGATGTCATTTCCTGTGGTGACGTTATTTCCCATGGTGAAGTCACTTCCTGTTCCTTTTCTCAGGGGGTGGTAGATGGGGTCAAACTCGATGTGTTTGTTGATAGAGTTCCGGTTGGATATCGATGCTTCTAGGAATTCTTGTGCATGTCTCTGTTTGGCTTGTCCTCGGATGGATGTGTTGCCCCAGTTGAAGTGATGTCCTTCCTCATCCATATGTGAGGATACTAGCGAGAGAGGATCATGTCTTTTTGCGGCTAGTTGGCATTTGTGTATCCTGGTAAACTCACTAAGTAAGTAAGAAGACCAAAACTGTACACTTTATTCCCGGTTGGCCTCACCAGCCCCCGGTACTCTCTGTTGCGGCATAACCTTCCTGTTTTTAAACTCGAGCAATAAAGGAAAATATTGCCTTCTTAACTGCAAACCAACCTTTTGCAATCCATGTCCAAGGACACTCAGGTCACTCTGCACAGCAGCGTGCTGCAATTATTCTCCATTTAAAGAATAGACCTTTAAAATGGCCTCCTTCTGGGCCCAAACAATTTTGGTGAAAAGCCTAACCATGACTGTGCATTTCCTCTTCTGGCTTTCTCACTCTTTTTAGGGAAGGAAGTCTGTCGATTATATCTGTGTGACTTGACAACCACGGCAACATGGCCGCCTGCCTCTGAACGCACTTACAAAATGGCCGAGTGCTCACTCAGTTCAGGAGCAATGTTGGGAGGGCGGGCCTAGTGAGTGGCACCCATGAAACCGTGAAGGAATACAGAAAATAGAGAAGAAAGAAACAAATTCTAAAAGGAGGAAGAGGTCTGAAGAGGGCTTATCTTCTGTTCAATGCACTGTGAACTTTCCTGGGAATGAGGAACTTAAAAACTAGCCTTCTACCTGACAAAGATTTGTTCACTGGCTGGTGTGGAGCTGAAGTACTTAGATGTACCGGCCGTATTGCTGTATATATGCCTATCTGATATCCAAACTTGGGCTGACAAGTGGCAAGGAACATTCACACCACTTGAATGCCAGGCTATGACCAGACACAAATGAACCACTGCCCCTTGATATTCAATGGTGTCACCATCACTGAATGCCCCACTGTCAACATCCTGGGGATTATCATTGACCTGAAACTCAACTCTATGGCTATGACAGCAGGTCAGAGGCTAGGAATCCTGCAGCGAGTAACTCACCTCCCGACTCCCCAAGGCCTGCCCACCATCTATAACGGCACAAGTCAGGAGTGTGATGGAATACTCCCCACTTGCCCCTGGATGGGGGCAGCTCCAACAACATTCAAGAAACTCAACACCATCCAGGGACAAAGCAGCCCCCATTTGATTGGCCCCACATCCACAAACACCCACTCCCTCCCATACCGACGCTGAGTAGCAGCAGGGTATACCATCTACCAGATACCGTGCAGAAATTCACCAAAGATCCTCAGACAACACCTTCCAAACCACTTCCATCGAGAAGGACAAGGGCAGCAGACACAAGGGAACCTTCGTCCCTCTCAAGTTCCCTTCCAACACACTCGCCATCCAGACTTGGAAAATATGCTGGCATTGCTTCAGTGTCACTGGATCAAAATCCTGGAAAATCCTGATGGTATAGCGGGTGTACCGATAGCACAGGAAGTGCAATGGTTCAAAACCGCAGCTCCTCCCCAACATCTCAAAGGGGATCTAGAGTTGGGCAATACTGGAGCATCAGAGGCTGAGGGGTGACCTTATAGAAGTTCATAAAGTCATGGATAGGATAAACAGACAAAGTCTTTTCCCTTGAGGGGTGGGGGAGTCCAGAATTAGAGGGCATAGGTTTAGGGTGAGAGGGGAAAGACTTAAAAGGGACCGAAGGGGGACCTTTTTATGGAGAGGGTGGATGGAATGAGCTGCCAGAGGAAGATGGAGGATGGGGAAAATTTCTGGCTGAAAGAGCTGCTCCTTTTTTTTTGAGGTATTTTTTTAGGTGCTGGAGGTGATTTCCTCGAATTCCAGGAGCAGCAATTCCTGTTTTATTTGCTGTTGCATTGTTTGGAAAGTTAGATTAAAAAAAGTCAAAACATCAGCAGTTTTAAAAGGAAGAAGAGCAGACAAAGGAAGCACATGGTGGGGACAGTGCAGGAGAGAGAAAGCGAGAGAGAGAGAGAGAGAGAGAGAGAGAGAACTTGCACAATTACTGCCTTTGCTGTTTGAATTCATGTATCGCTGGACATCAGAGTGCGCCTGGGAAAATTAACAAACAGTGAACTTCACAATTAATCTTGGAGGAACCGGTTTGGGCAAAGTTCACAACACAGAATCAGATAAGTTAATTGTTGTTTTAAGTCTGTCCAAGAGAAAGGTTGGAGGGGAACTTGAGAGGGACGAATGTTCCCTTGTGTCTGCTGCCCTTGTCCTTCTCGATGGAAGTGGTTTGGAAGGTGTTGTCTGAGGATCTTTGGTGAGTGCAGTGGGTTCTTTCTTGATTATATATTTTTGGAGATAAATCTCTGGATTAAACTTAAAATATAAGCCATAGTTATTAATTTAACCTGGGGCAGTGTTTTGTAGAGGAATAAGACGGTGTTATTTTCTGGGTCTGTAGATTGTGAAGGACCTTTGCAGTGATATGTACTTCTTGTCAGATGTGGGAGTTTAAAGAGAGTTTAAGGGTTACTGCGGATTATATCTGCCATAAATGCTGTTGGACGCAAATCTTATCAGATCGAGTGGATCGGTTGGAGAGACAGATAGAAGCAATAAGGAATTTGCAACAGCAACAGTGTGTGATGGATGGCAGTTATAGGAAGGGGGGAAAGTCTCAGATACAGTCACATAGATGGGTTAACTCCAGGAAGGGTAAGAGAGGTCGGCACCTAGGGCAGGAGTCTTTTGTGGATATACCCATTTCAAACAGGTATGCTGTTTTGGAAAATGTAGGGGGTGATGGATTTGCAGGGGAGCGTAGCACAAACAGCCAAGTTTCTGGTATTGAGACTGGCTCTCATGCAACGAGGGGTACGTTGGCTTCCAAGAGGTCAATTGTGTTAGGGGATTCTGTAGTCAGAGGTACAGACAGACGATTCCGTGACCAGCAGTGAAAAAGCAGAATGGTGTGTTGTTTCCCTGGTGCCAGGATCAAGGATGTCTCAGAGAGGGTGCAGAATGTTCTCACGGGGGAGAGGGGCCAGCAGGAGGTCATTGTCCACATTGGAACCAATGACATTGGAAGGGAAAAGGTTGAGATTCAGAAGGGAGATTATAGAAAGTTCGGCAGGAATTTAAAAAGGAGCTCCTCAAGGGTAGTAACATCTGGATTACTCCCGGTGCTACGAGCTAGTGAGGGCAGGAATAGGACGATAGAGCAGATGAATGCATGGCTGAGGAGCTGGTGTATGGGAGAAGATTCACATTTTTGGATCATTGGAATCTCTTTTGGGGTAGAAGTGACCTGTACAAGAAGGACGGATTGCACCTTAATTGGAAGGGGACTAATATACTGGCAGGGAAATTGGCTAGAGTTGCTCGGGAGGATTTAAACGAGTCAGGGGGGGTGGTGGGACCCAGGGGGATAGTGAGGAAAGAGATTGATCTGAGATGGGTACAGCTGAGAACAGAAGTGAGTCAAACAGTTAGGGCAGGCAGGAACAAGGTAGGACTAATAAATTAAATTGCATTTACTTCAATGCAAGGGGCCTAACAGGGAAGGCAGATGAATTCGGGGCATGGTTAGGAACATGGGACTGGGATATCATAGCAATTACGGAAACATGGCTCAGGGATGGGCAGGACTGGCAGCTTAATGTTCCAGGATACAAATGCTACAGGAAGGATAGAAAGGGAGGCAAAAGAGGAGGGGGGGAGGGTGGTATTTTTGACAAAGGATAGCATCACAGCTGTGCTGAGAGAGTATATTCCCAGAAATACATCCAGGGAATTTATTTGGGTGGAGCTGAGAAATAAGAAAGGGATGATAACCTTATTGGGATTGTATTATAGACCCCCTAATAGTCAGAGGGAAATTGAGAAACAAACTTGTAAGGAGATCTCAGTTATCTGTAAGAATAATAGGGTAGACATGGTAGGGGGTTTTAACTTTCCAAACATCGACTGGGACTGCCATTGTGTTAAGGGTTTAGAAGGAGAGGAATTTCTCAAATGTGTACAAGATAACTTTCTGGTTCAGTATATGGATGTACCAAGTACAGAAGGTGCAAAACTTGACCTACTCTTGGGAAATAAGGCAGGGCAGGTGACTGAGGTGTCAGAGGGGGAGCACTTTGGGGCCAGCGACCATAATTCAATTAGATTTAAAATAGTGATGGAAAAGGATAGACCAGATCTAAAAGTTGAAGTTCTAAATTGGAGAAAGGCCAATTTTGACGGTATTAGGCAAGAACTTTCGAAAGCTGATTGGGGGCAGATGTTCGCAGCTAAAGGGACGGCTGGAAAATGGGAAGCCTTCAGAAATGAGATAACAAGAATCCAGAGAAAGTATATTCCTGTCAGGGTGCAAGGGAAGGCTGGTAGTTATAGGGAATGCTGGATGACTAAAGAAATTGAGGGTTTGGTTAAGAAAAAGAAGGAAGCATATGTAAGGTATAGAGAGAATAGATCGAGTGAATCCTTAGAAGAGTATAAAAGAAGTAGGAGTATACTTAAGAGGGAAATCAGGAGGGCAAAAAGGGGACATGAGATAGCTTTGGCAAATAGAATTAAGGAGAATACAAAGAGTTTTTACAAATACATTAAAGACAAAAGGGTGACTAGGGAGAGAATAGCGCCCCTCAAAAATCAACAAGGCGCCTTTGTGTGGAGCCAATGGGGGAGATACTAAATGAATATTTTGCATCAGTATTTACTGTGGAAAAGGATATGGAAGATATAGACTGTAGGGAAATAGATGGTAACATATTGAAAAATGTCCAGATTACAGAGGAGGAAGTGCTGGATGTCTTGAAATGGCTAAAGGTGGATAAATCCCCAGGACCTGATCAGGTGTACGTGAGAACTCTGTGGGAAGCTAGGGAAGTGATTGCTGGGCCTCTTGCTGAGATATTTGTATCATCGATAGTCACAGGTGAGGTGCCGGAAGACTGGAGGTTCGCTAACATGGTGCCACTGTTTAAGAAGGGCAGTAAAGACAAGCCAGGGAACTATAGACCAGTGAGCCTGACCTCGGTGGTTGGAAAGGCAAGGACTGATTAGGGATAGTCAACATGTCTATGTGCGTGGGAAATCATGTCTCACAAACTTGATTGAGGTTTTTGAAGAAGTAACAAAGAGAATTGATGAGGGCAGAGCAGTAGATGTGATCTATATGGACTTCAGTAAGGCGTTCAACCAGTCCCCATGGGAGACTGATTAGCAAGGTTAGATCTCATGGAATACAGGGAGAACTAGCCATTTGGATACAGAACTGGCTCAAAGTAGAGGGTGGTGGTGGTGGAGGGTTGTTTTTCAGACTGGAGGCCTGTGACCAGTGGAGTGCCACAAGGATCGGTGCTGGGACCTCTACTTTTTGTCATTTACATAAATGATTTGGATGCGAGCATAAGAGGTACAGTTAGTAAGTTTGCAGATGACACCAAAATTGGAGGTGTAGTGGACAGCGAAGAGGGTTACTTCAGATTACAACAGGATCTGGACCAGATGGGCCAATGGGCTGAGAAGTGGCAGATGGAGTTTAATTCAGATAAATGCGAGGTGCTGCATTTTGAGAAAGCAAATCTTAGCAGGACTTATACACTTAATGGTAAGGTCCTAGGGAGTGTTGCTGAACAGAAAGACCTTGGAGTGCAGGTTCATAACTCCTTGAAAGTGGAGTTGCAGGTAGATAGGATCGTGAAGAAGGCGTTTGGTATGCTTTCCTTAATTGGTCAGAGTATTGAGTACAGGAGTTGGGAGGTCATGTTGCGACTGTACAGGACATTGGTTAGGCCACTGTTGGAATATTGCGTGCAGTTCTGGTCTCCTTCCTATCGGAAAGATGTTGTGAAACCTGAAAGGGTTCAGAAAAGATTTACAAGGATGTTGCCAGGGTTGGAGGATTTGAGCTATAGGGAGAGGCTGAACAGGCTGGGGCTGTTTTCCCTGGAGCGTCGGAGGCTGAGGGGTGACCTTATAGTGGTTTACAAAATTATGAGGGGCATGGATAGGATAAGTAGGCAAAGTCTTTTCCCTGGGGTCGGGGAGTCCAGAACTAGAGGGCCATAGGTTTAGGGTGAGAGGGGAAAGATATAAAAGAGACCTAAGGGGCAACCTTTTCACGCAGAGGGTGGTATGTGTATGGAATGAGCTGCCAGAGGATGTGGTGGAGGCTGGTACAATTACAACATTTAAGAGGCATTTGGATGGGTATATGAACAGGGAGGGTTTGGAGGGATAAGGGCCGGGTGCTGGCAGGTGGGACTAGATTGGGTTGGGATATCTGGTCGGCATGGACAGGTTGGACCGAAGGGTCTGTTTCCATGCTGTACATCTCTATGACTCTAAGTGGTGGTGGCTAGTACAATTGCAGCATTTAAAAGGCAGCTGGATGGGTATACGATCAGGAAGGTTCTTGAGGGATATGGGCCGGGTGCTGGCAAATGGGCTGAAGGTTAATTTCGGATATCTGGTTGCCATGGATGGGTTGGACCAGTCGCCCTTCCCCCTGGCCCTGTCTTGGTTGCAAAACCAGAATATAAAATAAAAACGGCAGAAATAAAAGAGAATTGAAAGGTTAAGAGAAAGGCCCAGATATTAAAGTCGTATTTCCTCAGCGGTGTTTGGGGTCTATCGACTCAGGCCGCCTGCAGCCTGAAGCCTCACTCAGCCCATCCAGGGGGTGTCACCTCAGCCAGCCCCAAACGCCCGATGGGTATCCCCGCAGCCTTCACCCACCACCGTATGCCACCCGCCGATGCACCCACTACCCGCTGCTTCGGCCAAATCAAACAAAAGGTTTTTAAAGAAATGAAAAGCAAGGAAGAAAAGGAAGGAAAGAATAAAGAACAAACAAAATTACAACACATTTCGGCCTTCCTCACCTGCGCTGATCCCAATCCTTTATATAAACCTGTCACCTTTGTTCTGAGGATCTGTATCCCTCTCCTCCCTGCCCATTCGTGTATCTGTCCAGATACATCGTAAATGATGCTATCGCTCCCTCCCACCTCCACTGGCAATGTGTACCAGGCACCCACTACCCTCTCTGGGTAAAGACCTTTCCACGCTTACCTCCCCTCAACTTTACCCCTCTCACCTTGAACTCTTGACCCCGAGTAATCGAGTGCCCCCCCACTCTGGGAAAAAAGCTTCTTGCTATCCACCCTGTCGATATCTCTCCTGATTTTGTCGGCCTCAATCAGGTCCCCCCCCCCCCTCAACCTCCGTCTTTGCAATGAAAATAATCCTAATCGACTCAACCTCTCTTCCTAGCGAGCACCCTCCATACCGGGCAACATCCTGGTGAACCTCCTCTGCACCCTCTCCAACCCATCCACACCCTTTTGATAATGTGGTGACCAGAACCGTATGCAGTATTCTGAATGCGGCCGAACCAAAGTTGGCACGGGGGTGGCATGGTGGCTCAGTGGTTAGCACTGCTGACTCACAGCGCAAGGGACCCGGGTTCGATTCCAGCCTCAGGCGACTGACTGTGTGGAGTTTGCACATTCTCCCCGTGTCTGCGTGGGTTTCCTCCGGGTGCTCCGGTTTCCTCCCACAGTCACAAAGATGTGCAGGTTAGGGTGAATTGGCCATTTTAAATTGTCCCATAGTGCCCAGGGATGTGCAGGTTAGGGTGGATTGGCCATGCTAAATTGTCCCATAGTGCCTAGGGACGTGTAGGTTAGGGTGTATTGGCCATGCTAAATTGTCCCATAATGCTCAGGGATGTGCAGGGTAGCTGCATTAGTCAGGGGCAAATATAGGGTTTTGGGGGGAACGGGTATGGGTGGGATACTCTTTGGAGGGTCAGTGTGGACTTGTTGGGCCGAATGGCCTGTTTTCACACTGTAGGGATTCTATTCTGTCGCTCTCTACTGCCCTCTGGAATGGCCTAGCAAACCGTTTTGTTCAAGGGCAGCGAGGGTAAGGGGATAAATGATAGCCAGCCAGCCACCACCCCCCCCCAAAACTGAGTGAACTTTAAAAATATTTAGCATGGCATCATGGCCATGGTGGGCTGAACGGCCTGTTCCTGGTCTGGACAGATCTTTGTTCTAAATTAAAAATAGAACATATTCCAGGAGCGACTGTTTCCTTGTGTGTAACAATGCCTCTGAGTGTTTGACATTTGTTAATGGGGAACAGCGAGAGAGGAAGTGTGGAAAGGAATCTGCCTGTTCACCTCTGATAAGAGACTGATTTTTTGCAACGTGCGCTGTTGTTACAGTCTCTGGTTTATCGCGGCGCGAAGCTCCCACACATACTGCGGCGAGTCATATTTCCTGAAACTGTAACTGAACCACGGGATTCGGAATGGGAGGTGGGAAAGGTTCGTTAGCTCTCAACGTGCAAAGTCGCTGATCGCCCAGCCCCTCGGCGGCGAGACTGACACACGTCGCCCATAGCAATCTTCCTCAAAATCACTGTTTGCCTTCTTCCTGTGCCCCAAGCTTTCGAGCAAGATAGCCACACGGTCCCAAGGCCGTGTGTGGGCCTCCTGACCCTGAGCCAGGTCCACGGTCACCTACTTTTTTTTTGTTTACATACGGTCTTCCTTTCTTTCTTCTTTCTCTGTCTTTCTCTTTTCATGTTGCAGTTGTATCATAGACTCGCTAAGGTGTGGAACCAGGCCTTTTGGCCCAACACGTCCACACCAACCTTTCAAAGAGTAACCCACCTAGATCCATTTCCCCACCCGATTATTTTACCTTTACCCCTGACTAACACACCTAACCTACACACTACGGGACAGTTTAGCATGGCCGATCCACACTAACCTGCACATCCCTGGGCACTATGGGGCAATTTAGCATGGCCAATTCACCCTAACCTGCACATCCCTGTGCACTATGGGACAATTTAGCATGGCCAATCCACCCTAACCTGCACATCCCTGGACACTATGGGACAATTTAGCATGGCCAATCCACCCTAATCTGCACATCCCTGGGCACTATGGGACAATTTAGCACGGCCAGTCCACCCTAACCTGCACATCCCTGGGCATTATGGGACAATTTAGCACGGCCAATCCACCCTAACCTGCACATCCCTGGACACTATGGGACAATTTAGCATGGCCAATCCACCCTAATCTGCACATCCCTGGGCACTATGGGACAATTTAGCACGGCCAGTCCACCCTAACCTACACATTCTTGGGCACTATGGGACAATTTAGCACGGCCAATCCACCCTAACCTACACATCCCTGGACACTATGGGAAAATTTAGCATGGCCAATCCACCCTAACCTGCACATCCCTGGGCACTATGGGACAATTTAGCATGGCCAATCCCCCCTAACCTGCACATCCCTGGGCACTATGGGACAATTTAGCATGGCCAATCCACCCTAACCTGCACATCCCTGGACACTATGGGACAATTTAGCATGGCCTAGCCACCCTAACCTGCACATCCCTGGACACTTTGGGACAATTTAGCATGGCCAATCCACCCTAACCTGCACATCCCTGGGCACTATGGGACAATTTAGCATGGCCAATCCACCCTAACCTGCACATCCCTGGGCACTATGGGACAATTTAGCATGGCCAATCCACCCTAACCTGCACATCCCTGGACACTATGGGACAATTTAGCATGGCCTAGCCACCCTAACCTGCACATCCCTGGACACTTTGGGACAATTTAGCATGGCCAATCCACCCTAACCTGCACATCCCTGGACACTATGGGACAATTTAGCATGGCCAATCCACCCTAACCTGCACATCCCTGGGCACTATGGGACAATTTAGCATTGCCAATCCACCCTAACCTGCACATCCCTGGACACTATGGGACAATTTAGCATGGCCTAGCCACCCTAACCTGCACATCCCTGGACACTATGGGACAATTTAGCATGGTCAATCCACCCTAACCTGCACATCCCTGGACACTATGGGACAATTTAGCATGGCCTAGCCACCCTAACCTGCAATCCCTGGACACTATGGGACAATTTAGCATGGCCAATCCACCCAAACCTGCACATCTTTGGACTGTGGGAGGAAACTGGAGCGAACCCACCCAGGCACAGGGTGAATGTGAAAACTATACGTAGACAGTCACTGAAGCGGGAATCAAACCCAGGTCCCTAGCATTCTGAGACAGCAGTGCTAACCACTGGGCCACCATGCCACCTCGACCGTTTGCCTACACAACATATCACCTGCCCTCCCCTCACTCCCAGCCACACTGCCGTTCTAGTCATAACACTGCACTTTGTTGAATTCCCTCAGAACTGACACTGGGAATTGTGTAAGAAAGGGTTAACTGCTAAACCTGTACACAGCAAGTTCAATCCAACCCAAACTCGATATTTAACCCGAATGTGAACCAGACCCTAACTCTAAACCTGACACTACCCACAATGCTCATTCTAACCCTGACTCAGATCTTTCCCGAACCTGAACCTTAACCCTATCAAGCAGTACTCCGAACCCAATGCTGAACCGAATCTATCCCAAAACTTAACCCTCACCCTAACCCTAACCCTAACCCTAACCCTACCCCAAACCCAATGCTGAACCGATCTATCCCAAAACCCAACCATAACCATAATCCTAACCCTATCCCAAAACCTAACCTTAACCTAACCCTAACCCTAATCCTAAAACTAACCCTATCACTAACACTAACCCTAACCCTAACCTTAACCCTAATCCTAACCCTAACCCTCACCCCAACCCAAATCCTATCTCAAAACCTAATCATAACCCTAACCCTAACCCTATACCTAATCCTGCAGTATCCCGAACCCAAAGCTGAACCGAATCTATCCCAAAACCTAACCTTAACCCTAACCCTATTGATAACTCAAATACTAACCCTACACCAAACCTTGACCCAATCCCTACATTAAACCTAATCTTAGCACTATTCATAAACCTGACCTAAACCCTAAACCTAGCCATATTCTTAACCATAATCCCAACCCGCAGTCTAAACCTTATACTACCGCTAAACCTTACCCTAAACCTATCCATAAGCAAAACCCAAACCCTAGCCCTAACCCTGACCCTAACCTGAGCCCTAATCTTAACCCTAGCCCAAATCTTAGCCCGAACCCTAACCCGAAACTTAGGCCTAGCTCTAACCCGAACTCTAACCAGAGGCCTAAACCTAATCCTAACCCTAAACTTAGTCCTAGCCCAAATCCCAGCCCGAACCCACAGCCAAGCCCTCGGCCTAGACCCAGCCCCATCTCTAAACTTAATGCAAGGCCAAATCCCAGCCTGAAACCTAACCCTAACCTTAGGCCTACCTCTAGCCCCAACCCTAGCCCTACCACTAGCTCAAGCCCTAATCTTAACCTGAGCCCAAATCCTAGCCTGAACCCTAACCCTAATCCTAGGCCTAACCCTACGCTTAGCCTTCGCCCTAACTCTAACCCTAGATCAAATCCTAACCCTAGCCCTAGCCCCAAACCTCATCGTAGCCCTAACTCTAGCTCTAAACTTACATTGTCCTAACCCTAGTCCTAACCATGGCACTAGCCCTAATTCTAAACCTAATTCTACCTTAATCCGAACCCTAACCCCATTCCTACCCTGAACTCTAAACCCACCCTAACCTCTGGGAATCTGAAATTTTATGCATAAGCCCCATCTCGCTCAAATCCACAATGTGATTCCAGTCTGTAACTCACTCCCATGTATTTGCTTTCTATATATAAACCCCCTTTGAACCTCTAGAGTAATTTACTGTCTGTAATCACCTCTGGGAGCTTGTCATTGTGTATACAAACCCCACAAACACCTCAATTAGTTTCCAATATGTAACTCACTCCCAAGAGTGAGTTATCCTGTATATCTAAACCCATTGAACCTCTAACCTTATACTACCACTAAACCTTACCCTAAACCTATCCGTAAGCAAAACCCAAACCCTAGCCCTAACCCTGACCCTAACCCGAGCCCTAATCTTAACCCTAGCCCAAATCTTAGCCCGAACCCTAACCCGAAACTTAGGCCTAGCTCTAACCCGAACTCTAACCAGAGGCCTAAACCTAATCCTAGCCCTAACCTTAGTCCTAGCCCAAATCCCAGCCCGAACCCACACCCAAGCCCTCGGCCTAGACCCAGCCCCAACTCTAAACTGAACCTCAATTAGATTCCAGTTTGTAACTCACTCCATGGTATCTATTGTTTTATATATAAACACACAGAACCCCTCAATTAGATTCCAGTCTTAAACTCCCTCCAGGGTATCTATTGTTTGATCTGTAAATCCATTGAACGCCTCAACTAGGTTCCAGTCTGTGACTCACTCTGGGGTATCTATTGTTTTATATATAAACCCACTGAATCCCTCAATTCGATTCCAATCCTCAGCAGATGAGTACATGTTGGTGCATAAGGCAAGCTTCCGGCCGGAATTTTGTCCTGGGAGGAATAGAAGTTGGGAGAAGTGGAGATCCTACACTATGAAACCAAGAGTAGAGAGCACTGGTAAGAGTTTACCACAGGATGAAATGAAGAGGGTGGACAAAAGGTGAAAGGCCTCAAGTGTTTCCACTGTAATGGAGTGGAACACGGAAAATGACTGTGCTGGTGATTTCAGAAGGACACTGGGAAAAGGCGTTGTCACTGCCATAAGGTGGAACACATAGAGACACAGTGCTGGCCGTTAAAGAAAGGCATTGTGGGAAAAGGTGTGGGAAAAGAAGCGAAGCCAGTGACATTAGTGAAAGTACTAAAGGAGACCCCAAGAAGAGCCGAGGAGCTGCAGGAGAGTACACAGCCCAGGCAGGGACTGGGGATGGAGTTAGTGCCTAATCTGTATAAAGCATTCACCCCTGTGGGTAAAGTTCACTCAGAAAGGTCAGGGGGAGGAGGGCAAGAAGTTATAATTTTGAGAGATACGGATCGAACCAGTCTCTAATAGTAAGAGATATGTGAATATGCTCTGTTTCTGATCTGTTACCTGAGAGAGCGTTAATTTGTGGGCTGGATGGACAGACATATGAGACTATTTCGCTGGAGTCTTACGTGACAGACTTTTAATTTAAAAATCATACATGTTACGGGTCAGAAGAATATAATCGCAGATGCATTATCGTGGATTTAACTGATGGAGTTTAAATGAGATTTGTCTTTATGTAATGTTTTGTGTGTAGGCACATGGGAAGAAGTGAACTTATCTTAAAGTTATCTGTATGTTAGGATGATGTGTTTTAACAGTAGAGAAAAAATGAAGCCGTCTTTTCATTATGATAGTTCATTTTTCTCTTAAGGGGGGAGGTGTTATGAAGATGTGGGTATACTTTAACAGAGTTAAAAGCAGCAGAACTACTGAACACAGCACCAAGTGTTCTCACAAAGGCAGCAATGTAACACTTGGTCGAACAACTCGATTAGCTCGTTGCCTGGAGACAAAAACAAATTTGAATTCGGCCAATCGGTTTAAATTTTACCCTGCACAAATACCAAACTCCAATCCAGTTTGAATTGAGTATATTGACAATCTTAAAAGCCAATGACACAATCTGATGCTTTGGGGGGGGGTATAAGAAAGGGGAAAATTGAACAGTTGGGAGGAGAACTGCCAAGCCACAGCATGTAAACAGTCTGCATGAAACATAGCTCTCTTTAAAAGGTACCTTTCCGATCAGTAACCTGTGATGCAGAAATTCCTAAGAAGAAAAGAAGACATGGGAAGATCCAAATAGAAGAATCTACAGCTGCCTAGTTTTGAGATAAGAAGTGTTGTTTTGTAAATCTTATTTTGGAATTTTATCAGGCTAGTATAATAGAAGGGAAGGTAACAGATAGGTTAGAGGAAAAACTTACACATCGTCGTTCGTTAATTATTCTCTGCTGTACTTTAAGAAATAAAGTTATTAATTTTTCCTTTAAATAGTTCTTTAAATGTTTACAGATTACTGCACGGGATAAAACTTTTCTGTGTTGCTGGTTTTAAATTAAGCAGGAGGGTTTACCCCGTGTTATAGCAATGTAAATCCACTGAGCCCCTCGATTACATTCCAGTCTTTAACTCCCTCCTGTTAATCTGTATATAAATCACCGGGAACCCCTTGATTCGATTCCAGTTTGTAACTCCCTCCCGGGGTATCTGTTATTCTGTATGTAAACCACCCCGAACCCCTCAATTCGATTCCAGTCTGTAACTCACTCCGAAGAAGCTGTTATTCTATATATAAACTACCCCAAACCCCTCGATTAGATTCCAGTTCATAACTCACTCCCGAGTATCTGTTATTCTGTACATAAACCACCCTGAACCTCTCGATTAGATTCCAGTCTGTAAGTCACTCCCGGGTATCTGTTATTCTATATGTAAACCAGCCCGAACCCCTCGATTCAGTTCCAGTCTTTAACTGACTCCCAGGTATCTGTTATTCTGTACATAAACCACCTTGAACCCCTCAATTAGATTCCAGTCTGTAACTCTCTCCCGGGTATCTGTTATTCTGTATGTAAACCAGCCCGAACCCCTCGATTCGATTTCAGTCTGCAACTCATTCCCGGGTATCTAATATTCTGTATACCAACCACTCTAAACCCGATTAGATTCTAGCCTGTAACTCACTCCCAGATGTCTGTTATTCTGTATATAAACCAGCCTGAACTCCTCGATTCAGTTCCAGTCTTTAACTTACTCCCAGGTATCTGTTATTCTGTACATAAACCACCTTGAACCCCTCAATTAGATTCCAATCTGTAACTCCCTCCCAGGTATCTGTTATTCTGTATATAAACCAGCCTGAACCTCTCGATTAGATTCCAGTCTGTAACTCCCTCGCAGGTATCTGTTATTCTGTATATAACCCACCCTGAACCCCCCGATTAGATTCCAGTCTGTAACTCCCTCGCAGGTATCTGTTATTCTGTATATAACCCACCCTGAACCCCTCGATTAGATTCCAGTCTGTAACTCCCTCCCGGGGTATCTGTTATTCTGTATATAACCCACGCTGAGCCCCTCGATTAGATTCCAGTCTGTAACTCCCTCCCTGGGTATCTGTTATTCTGTATATAACCCACCCCGAACCCCTCGATTAGATTCCAGTCATGTCCCAGTGGTCTGCTCTTGTCAACAAACAAAACCTATGATCGTCTCAATTCTGCTCTCCCTGGCCAACTTGTCCTTTCATCTCTCAAAGCGCCCATTTGAGACTTCCTGCTCCACCCCCATGCTGAGTGATGATGTTACTTCCGCCCCCATCATGGCCACTCCCACAGCCACTTCCGGCCCTCACATCATCGCTGATGCCACATGCTCAGTGACTCCCACCACCCCTACTGCCATGATCACCACCATTTCCGCCCCCACCAGCGCCACTCACCTGCATTCTGCTGACACGCCCCCCACAGACCCCACTGTCACTATCCCCACCCCCCAGAACCCCGAGGGGAACACTACTCCTGCTCATGACTCCACCCCCATTCCCCCCACCATCACACCCACTCCAGGTACTGGCTCCGACCCCACTCCCAGCTCCACACCCACACCAGATCCCAGCTCCCGGCCCTGCCGAGTTTTCACCATCCCTCCAGACCTCCCACTCACTGAGGACGAACGATCAGTCCTCAGCAAAGAACTCACCTTCATCCCCCTCCGTCCACACATCAATTAATTTAATACACGACGTGACATCGAACAATTCTTCCGTTGCCTCCGCCTCCGAGCTTACTTTCACAATCAGGACTCCCGCCCACCTTCCGAGGACCCCTTCGCCCACCTCCAACACACTGCATCCACCTGGACACCCCGCGCTGGTCTATTACCTGCCCTCGACCTCTTCATTTCCAACTGCCGCCGGGACATTAACCGCCTCAACCTGTCGACCCCCCTCCCCCACTCCAACCTCTCACCCTCACAACACGCAGCCCTCCAATCCCTCTGCTCCAATCCCAACCTCACCATTAAGCCAGCGGATAAAGGGGGCACAGTGGTAGTCTGGCGCACTGACCTCTACACCGTTGAAGCCAAACGCCAACTCAAGGACACCTCTTCCTACTGCTCCCTCGACCATGACCCCACCCCCCCCATCACCAAACCATCATCTCCCAGACCATACAGAACCTCATCACCTCAGGAGATCTCCCACCCACAGCTTCCAACCTCAGTCCGGGAACCCCGCACTGCCCGGTTCTACCTCCTTCCCAAGATCCACAAGCCTGACCACCCTGGCCGACCCATTGTCTCAGCATGCTCCTGCCCCACTGAACTCATCTCTACCTACCTCGTCACTGTCCAATCCCCCCTAGTCCAGGAACTCCCCACATACATTCGAGACACCACCCACGCCCTCCACCTCCTCCAAGACCTCCGTTTCCCCGGCCCCCAACGCCTCATCTTCACCATGGATATCCAATCCCTCTACACCTCCATCCGCCATGACCAGGGCCTCCAAGCCCTCCATTTTTTTCCTCTCCAAACGTCCCCAACAGTGCCCTTACACCGACACTCTCATTCGTTTGGCCGAACTGGTCCTCACCCGTAACAATTTCTCCTTTGAATCCTCCCACTTCCTCCAGACCAAAGGGATAGCCATGGGCACACGTATGGGCCCCAGCCATGCCTGTCTCTTTGTTGGCTATGTAGAACAGTCGATCTTCTGTAATTACACCGGCACCACTCCCCACCTCTTCCTCCGCTACATTGATGACTGCATTGGCGCCACCTCGTGCTCCCGTGAGGAGGTTGAGCAATTCATCAACTTCACCAACACATTCCACCCTGACCTTAAATTTACCTGGACCATCTCTGACACCTCCCTCCCCTTCCTGGATCTCTCCATCTCCATTAATGACGACCGACTTGACACTGACATTTTTTACAAACCCACTGACTCCCATAGCTACCTGGATTACACCTCTTCCCACCCTACCTCTTGCAAAAATGCCATCCCGTATTCCCAATTTCTCCGCCTCCACCGTATCTGCTTCAGGAGGACCAGTTCCACCATAGAACACACCAGATGGCCTCCTTCTTTAGAGACCGCAATTTCCCTTCCCACGTGGTTAAAGGTGCCCTCCAACGCATCTCGTCCACATCCCGCACCTCCGCCCTCAGACCCCACCCCTCCAACCGTAACAAGGACAGAACGCCCCTGGTGCTCACCTTCCACCCTACAAACCTTCGCATAAATCAAATCATCTGCCAACATTTCCGCCACCTCCAAAATGACCCCACCACCAGGGATATATTTCCCTCCCCACCCCTTTCCACCTTCCGCAAAGACCGTTCCCTCCGTGACTACCTGGTCAGGTCCACACCCCCCTACGACCCACCCTCCCATTCTGACACTTTCCCCTGCCACCGCAGGAACTGTAAAACCTGTGCCCACACCTCCTCCCTCACCTCTATCCAAGGCCCTAAAGGAGCCTTCCACATCCATCAAAGTTTTATCTGCACATCCACTAATATCATTTATTGTATCCGTTGCTCCCGAGGTGGTCTCCTCTACATTGGGGAGACTGGGCGCCTCCTAGCAGAGCACTTTAGGGAACATCTCCGAGACACCCGCACCAATCAACCAAACCGTCCCGTGACCCAACATTTCAACTCCCCCTCCCACTCTGCCGAGGACATGGAGGTCCTGGGTCTCCTTCACCGCCGCTCCCTCACCACCAGACGCCTGGAGGAAGAACGCCTCATCTTCCGCCTCGGAACACTTCAACCCCAGGGCATCAATGTGGACTTCAACAGTTTCCTCATTTCCCCTTCCCCCACCTCATCTGAGTTTCAAACTTCCAGCTCAGCACTGTCTCCTTGACTTGTCCGGACTTGTCCGACCTGCCTATCTCCTTTTCCACCTATCCACTCCACCCTCTCCTCCCTGACCTATCACCTTCATCCCCTCCCCCACTCACCCATTGTACTCTATGCTACTCTCTCCCCACCCCCACCCTCCTCTAGCTTATCTCTCCATGCTTCAGGCTCACTGCCTTTATTCCTGATGAAGGGTTTTTGCCCGAAACGTCGATTTCGCTGCTCGTTGGATGCTGCCTGAACTGCTGTGCTCTTCCAGCACCACTAATCCAGTAACAGCGTCAAGAGTCTGCCATATTGCTGTGTGTCTGGCGATCCCTGCTGGTCAAACCAGGTAAAGCACAACAGATTTCCTTCCCTCAGTGACTTCAGTGACATAATGTGTTTATTATTGTGTCTGGTTACAGCAGGATTTGGACTCAAATCCACACAAGAAAACAGCCTCGGGCCCTGGATTACTGACTGACAGCATTGCCAATAAGGCACGGCCTGTCGTCCTATAATCTCCATGATTAAATTCCAGCCCGTAGCCCGTTATCCCTAATTATATAAATGTGCACCCCAAAGATTGTCATTTGATTCCAGCCAATAAGTCTGTCCAGAATACTTATTATTCTATATATAAATTCCCTAAATCCCTCGGTTACATTACAGCTTCAATGTGCATTCCAGTGTTTGTTACTATCTGTAACAACTCACAAATCCCTTGTTCAGATCACACACTCACCACTGCCTCTGACATTTTATATATTCAATTCAACTCCCTACTGTGTGGGAACAGGCCCTTCGGCCCAACCAGTCCACACCGACCCTCCGAACAGTAACCCACCCAGACCTATCTCCCTCTGACTAATGCACCTAATACGATGGGCAATTTAAGCATGGCCACTTCACCCTGACCTGCACATCTTTGGACTGTGGGAGGAAACCCAAGCAGACACAGGGAGAATGAGCAAACACCTCACAGAGGGTCACCCTGAGGCTGGAATTGAACGCAGGGCCCTGGAGCTGTGAGGTAGCGGTGCTAACCACTGGGCCAGCGTGCCACGCACTCAGGGACCTCCAGCCTACTCTGCCTTTATATATGACCATTGTTGATTTGTATACATTCAAACTGTCACATGGCTATGTACACTGAAATCGTCTGATTCCGCTGCCCCATCCCCCAGACAGACCGTTCCAGAGTCACCCTCTCAGAGGAAACATTTCCCCTCACTTCTTTGGTAAAAGAGTGACACCATTTTTGTCAAACAGTGCCCGACGTTCTGGACTCACCCCGAAGAGTAAACATGCTTTCAAATTCCACCCAGGATTCCAGCTCCTTGATCAACAGAGGTGCTTTAGTTACAGAATGGAATCTAATCGAGGGGTTCGGGGTGGTTTATATATGGCAGGGAGTTACAGACTGGAATCTAATCGAGGGGTTCGGGGTGGGTTATATACAGAATAACAGATACCCGGGAGGGAGTTACAGACTGGAATCTAATCGAGGGGTTCGGGGTGGGTTATATACAGAATAACAGATACCCGGGAGGGAGTTACTGACTGGAGTCTAATCTAGGGGTTCAGGGGGGGGGGGTATATACAGAATAACAGATACCCAGGAGGGAGTTACAGACTGGAGTCTAATCTAGGGGTTCAGGGGGGGTTATATACAGAATAACAGATACCCGGGAGGGAGTTACAGACTGGAGTCTAATCGAGGGGTTCAGGGTGGGTTATATACAGAATAACAGATACCCGGGATGGAGTTACAGACTGGAACCTAATTGAGGGGTTCAGGCTGGTTTATATACAGAATAACAGATACCCAGGAGGGAGTTACAGACTGGAATCTAATCGAGGGGTTCAGGGGGGTTTATATACAGAATAACAGATACCCAGGAGGGAGTTACAGACTGGAATCTAATCGAGGGGTTCAGGTTGGTTTATATACAGAATAACAGATACCTGGGAGGGAGTTACAGACTGGAATCTAATCGAGGGGTTCAGGGTGGTTTATGTACCGAATAACAGATACCCAGGAGGGAGTTACAGACTGGAATCTAATCGAGGGGTTCAGGGTGGTTTATATACAGACTAACAGATACCCAGGAGGGAGTTACAGACTGGAATCTAATCGAGGGGTTCAGGCTGGTTTATATACAGAATAACAGATACCCAGGAGGGAGTTACAGACTGGAATCTATTCGAGGGGTTCAGGGTGGTTTATATACAGAATAACAGATATCCAGGAGGGAGTTACAGACTAGAATCTAATCGAGGGGTTCGGGGTGGGTTATATACAGAATAACAGATACCCGGGAGGGAGTTACAGACTGGAATCTAATCGAGGGGTTCAGGGTGGTTTATATACAGAATAACAGATATTCGGGAGTGAGTTACAGACTGGAATCTAATTGAGGGGTTCGGGGTGGGTTATATACAGAATAACAGATACCTGGGAGTGAGTTACAGACTGGATTCTAATCGAGGGGTTCAGGGTTGTTTATAAGCAGAATAACAGATACCTAGGAGTGAGTTACAGACTGGAATTGAATCGAGGGGTTCAGGGTGGTTTATACACAGAATAACAGATATCTTTAAGTAACAGCTGGAATCTATTTGAGGGGTTTGTGACGGGTTATGTATATAATAACACACCACCAGGGGTCACTTGCAGTCTAGATAGCTGGCACAGACTCAATGACTCAAAGAACCTATTTTAAACTCGCGCGCTTTGAAACAGACCTCGCCTGTCCCTTTCCTCACAAGACAATCTGCTCATTCCAGGCAACTGGAATAGGACAGAATAGAATAGAATAGAATAGGACAGCAATTAATTGTCAGCCTGTATTTCGACAAAACAAATACAGTGAAAAGTTTCAGAAGTCAGGGCCAACTGATAAATCAAGATATTGAGATTCTCATCAAGAGTAAAAAAGCATCATATATTAGATATGGGCAACTGGGTTCAAATGAATCTCTCAAAGAGTTTAAACAGTGTCAGGAAATGGTTAAGAAGGAAATCAGGAAGGCAAAGAGGGAATGTGGCAGAGTTGGCCAGCAAAATTAAGGATAATCCAAAGAGATTCCTTAAGTACATTAAAAGCAAAAGGGCAACTAGAGGGTAAGTAGGCCCCCTTCAAGATCAACGAGGTCATCTTTGCGTTGAATTTTGGAAGATAGGGGGTTAAGTGAATATTTTGCTTCATTTTTTTACTTTGTAGAAAGAAATGGAGGCTAGAGAGCTCAAGCAAGTAAATATTTACGCCTTGGAAACCGGTCACCTCACAGCAGGGGACGTGCTGCAAGTGTCATAAAGATGGATCAATCTCCCGGGCCAGATCCCGCGGATCCCAGGACTTTGTGGGAATGCAGGGAGGAAACTGTGCAGAGATGTTCGCATCATCTCTGACTATAGGGTGAGGTAGCTGTGAGGACTGGAGAACGGCGAATGGCATGCCTTTATTTACGAGGGGGTGTAAGGATGTGAGTCGGACTTCGGAGGTAGGGACATTGTTGGACGTGATTCTCAAAGATAGGACGTACGTGGATTTGGGCTCGCAAAAGGACGGTTAACGTGGTTTCGTGTGAGAGAAATCGTGTCACACAAACCTGATTGTGTCTTTTTTTTTGAGGAGGAAACGAGGCCGGTATCCTGGTGGCAAGTCACTCTTTAGCGACACGTGCAAAGCTTTTGACACAGTTCTGACTCCCTCAGAGGCAGTTCTCAGAGCGAGCAGAACCTCTGGTACTCCTGTCTCTATCTGTCAGCCAGGGCTCCCTGGTTTGGGAGCTCCATATCATCCATCGTCCCGGCGCGGAACCCAATCAGAGAACTCGGACACTCCAATGACTACTGAACTCTCGTCACAGTAACCACTGCGCCCCTCCCCCCCTCTGAGACTGGGGGTGTAGGCCTGTTCTTTCTCTTGTCGCCTCTCCTGCGCCGTTTCCGCACCAGTTCCTCGTGATGATCGCCCCACGCCACCCGCCATCTTGTGCCCTGAGCATCCCAGACAAAATTCAACCTTTTTATCCGGCATCAAAGCTGGTGATTCCCTCCGGGTCCATCTCAGACTCCGAGATTGCTTAGACACCAGGCAGCCTTCCCGAGCATGGCTGGGTACATTGTGCTCATGCCCTTCCCCCCCCCACCCCCGTTGTGGTATTCTGTGCGGTTCACTCAGGGCCGCATCTCCCATGGGGCCTGAGTACCTGTCAACCACGCCTCTTACTCATGCGAATTCCATTGTTTCGGCACCAAACTTCACCACCCCACCCCTCCCCACGGTAAACTCCCCCTCTATCTCCCTCCTCCTCTCTCTATCTCTCTCACTTGGAGGCATCCCGTGCCCAACATTGGCCTTCCTGATGCCATTTCACCCTCGCCAACTGCCCGGGTCCAGGACGGTCAGATTTAACTTGGTACGGAGTCTTCTCCCCATTACCAACCCTGCCAGAGCTACCTCTGCGTGAGTGGTGGTCCGATAATCAAATAGAAACCGGGACAGTTTTGGTTTCGAGGGAAACTGTAGGCCGGAAGCCTGCCTTCGAAGTGCTCGTTCTGCCAGACCGTTGGACAATGAATGGTATGGAGCTCTCCTTATCTATCCCAACGCCCTTCAATTTGAGGAAATACTCGAATTCCTGGAAGATAAATAGTATGTGTCCAACAATCCTGGGAATCCGTGCACAGGTAACCCACTGCTATCTGAAAGTAACCTTTCATAAGCCGAAAAGCAAAGAAGCGTAAATTCATATGAGAAAAATTTCGCCATTTCTCGTAAAAGCGAAAAACCGCTTTGGATTTCTTTCAGTCAGTGAAAACAAGTACTAATGTAGGTCTTTCGGAAAAGCAAACTTTCGAAAAGCAGGGGATAACTGTTTTGCAAAAGACGCGGGCAGATTCTCGACCGTCGACCCCAATGGTTGGCGAATTAACGCCACGCACATCTGAAAACTTGACGAGAACGTAACCCGGGAGCTGCTGGCGTCCCTGTTGGCATTCTGGGACAGCTGGGTTAGCATCCAATCATGGCCGCCGGACGTTAAGCTCTCGGCAACATCATTTTGGGAAAACCCTTGGAGAGATTCTTTCTGCATCTGGCGGCCATCTTTACTCGGGGCAATCACTTTCCCGCTCCCCGTGCGAAAACGCCGACCTCCGCGGTGCTCTGGTCTCACCGGGTCGAGAAAGGTTTCAGTTCTGCTTTTGACGGCCGTTTTGGTTTCCGCCATGACTACCAACTGTTTCAGTTTTGCCAGGGTGGTATGATTTTGTGTCCACAACTGGACACTGTCAGCGGTGACCGGACAGGTGTCAAGAAAGTTATTACAAACTCTACCAGTGGCTATACCATCACAGGCCATCAAATACTACCAGTAGGGAAGCAGGCATTTTGGCCTGACAGAGCCGCATCAACCCTCTGAAGAGTATACCACCCAGACCCATTCCCCTACCCTATATTTACCTCTGACTAATGTACATAACATGTACATCCCTGGACACTATGGGAAACATTCCCATGGCCAATCCTCCCTAACCTGTAAATCCCTAAGACATTATGGGAAACTTTCCCATGACCAATCCACCCAAACCGGCACATCCCTGAACACGATGGGAAACTTTAGTATGACAAATCCACCCTAATCTGCACATCCCTGAACACAATGGGAAACTTTAGTATGACAAATCCACCCTAACCTGCACATCCCAGTGCACTATGGGACAATTTAGTATGACCAATCCACCCTAACCTGCACAACCCTGGGCACGATGGGCAATTTAGCATGGCCAATACACCCTAACCTGCATATCTCTGGGCACCAAGGACAAATAGGCATGACCAATCCACCCAAACCTGCACATCCCTGAGCACTATGGGACAATTTAGCATGGCCAATCCACCCTAAACTACACATCCCTGAACACTATGGGACAACTTAGCATGGTCTATCCATCTTAACCAACACATCCCTGAACAGTATGGCTCCAATTACTATGACCAATCCACCCTAACCTGCACAACCCTGGACACTATGGGACAACTAAGCATGGCTAAATGAGAGTATGAGACAATTTAGCATGGCCATTCCACCCTAATCTACACATCACTGCACATAATGGGACAATTCTGAATGGTCAATCCACAGTTACCTGCACATCCCTGGGCACTATGGGACAATTTAGCATGGCCAATCCTCCCTAACCTACACATCCCTGGAAACTATGGGACAATTTAGCACGGCCAATCCACCCTAACCTGCACATCCCTGAGCACTATGGGACAATTTAGCATGGCCAATCCACCCTGACCTGCACATCACTGGGCACTATGGGACAATTTAGCATGACCAATCCACCCTCAACTACACATCTTTATATTGTGTGGACAAAACCACAGCACACCCACGTACACCGTTGCATGAGGCCAGAATTGAACCCAGGTCCTCAGCGCTGGGAGGCAGCAGTGCCAAACACTGAACCACCTTTCAAGCCTCTTATCCCAAGTATATTATAATCCCTACCTTTCCCTCCCTGTTGTTCCCTCTGTCTCTCTGTGCCCCGTCTCTGCCTGAGCTCCCACTGTTTGTGACCCCCTCCTTCAGCGTAGATACTGCCCCATTCCAGGTTCCAGGGTCACTGGACTCGAAACGTTAACTCTGGTTTTCTCTCTCTGCGCTCTCGCTGAGTTTCCCTGGTGATCTCTGTCTCCGTTTGTGTTTTCTGGCAGAGCTGTGACGAGTCCATGGCTGGGCACTGTGTGCTGTTCCAGTCTCTGCACTGTCGGAAGGGGATGGAGAGGGGGTTCACCAGGACGTTGCCCCCACCCCCAGATTGCGGTGTTGCAGCGATAAAGAGAAGCTGGATAAAGCGGTGAAGGCATACGAGAATGGAAGTTAGCCATTCGGCCCGACTAGTTTGCCTCGTCCACCCAACGCGACTAGTGGCTGACCGAACGCATTTGACCCACTGCGTCCCCCTTAAAACCAGACAGCACTGAGCATCAGAAATCGGCAGAAATTCACAAAGCTGAGGGTGGGAGGACTGATGGAAATCTGCAGGAGGTACAAAGTGCTGCAGAGGCGATGGACAGGAAGAAATGTTTCCCCTGAGCAGAGGGAGCAATAACCAAGGGGTCAGAGATTAAAGACGGAGGAGGTTTAAGGAATTCTTTTCTTTGTCCCCACCCAGACCAGAAACCCTCGCGGCATTTCAGACCGGAAATGCCGTAGCCAGGGTCACATGCTGGGAAGCTGGATTGGAATCCACGGTGGCTCGCTGACCAGAATGGGCCGAATGGTAGCTGTGAGACGCTACCGTTTCAGAGGTCATGCCCCCACAGATAGGAACCCTCCGAGAAGCTCAGACTTTGCCGAATAAAACGGGAGACTTCGAATCTGTGACCCCCGTGAGCCTCTGACAAGGGTGAGCTCCTCAGAGGACGGTAGCCATGATGTGGAGGTGCTGATGACAGATGGGGGGGTGGGGCGGGGGGTGGGGGGGGCTTGCTATACAAAGACAGGTTGAATAAGCTCGGACTTTTCTCTCTGGAGAGAAGGAGGAAGAGAGGAGACCTGATCGAAGTGTGCAAAATAATGAGAGGTATAGATAGAGTCAATAGCCAGAGATTTTTCCCCAGGGCAGGATTGACTAGTACAAGAAGTGGTGGACAAAGGTACACATCACACGACGCTGGATTATCATCCAACTGGTTTATTTGGAACGAGCTTTCAGAACGCTGATCCTTTGCCAGGCAGGTACATGATTTATCCCTCAAAGTTGCCACCCCAAGTAGATAGGGTTGTTAAGAAAGCACATGGTGTTTTGGCTTTCATTACCAAGGGGATCGAGTTTAAGAGCCACGAAACTTTGCTGCAGATCTACAAGTCCCTGGTGAGACCACACTTGGAATACTGGGTCCAGTTCTGGTCGCCCGACTATAGGAAAGATACAGAGGCTTTGGAGAGGGTACAAAGAAGGTTTACCAGGATGCTGCCTGGACTGGAGGGCTTGTCTTATGAAGAGAGGTTGAATAAGCTCAGACTTTTCTCTCTGGAGAGAAGGAGGAAATGTGGAGACCTGATCGAGGTGTACAAGGTAATGAGAGGCATGGATAGAGTCAGTACCCAGAGACTTTTCCCCAGGGTAGGATTGACTGGTATGAGGGGTCATAGCTTTATGATATTAGGGGAAAGGTATAGAGGGGACGTCAGAGGTAGGTAGGTTCTTTACGCAGAGAGTTGTGAGTGTATGGAGTGCGTTGCCAGCGGTGGTGGTGGAAGCAGAGTCATTTAAGCGACTGCTGGACATGGAGAGCAGTGAGTTGAGGGGTGCGTAGGTTAAGTTACTATATTTTATATTCGGATTAAATCTCGGCACAATATCGTGGGCCAAAAGGCCTGTTCTGTGCTGGACTTTTCTATGTTCTATGATACTTCAAGACGCCCAGGCCTCTCTGTGCTTCCCACGAAGCAGGGGGAGGGGTAGGGGTCAGAGACCGTTGCACATCCTGCCTGAACGTGCCTTTGCCAAAGAACGTCTGGAGAAAGGTGCAGTGGGTTCATTCCCAAGCAGCTCCAGGACTCCATGCTCTCCGGTCTGTGTCCCCTCCCCCCCCCAACCCGGGACGCACACTGAGACGAATGTCAATGGCGCCTGGGGGACCATCTACTCAGTGAAAGACGCTCTGCCTGAATCTTGTCGGCCTTCCGGAGTTGACCGTAACCGCATGCTGGCACATTCCAAAGTCCAGGAGCACGTGCTGAGGACGCGCTAAAGTTCAGGGCAGCTCCCGCCAAGGGGCAGTGGGGCTAGACCACTGTCTGAGGTCTTCCTGCCAAAGTTAAAGGGGGCGGTCTGTTCAGTTATATTGGTGTCTCAAATGTATGTCGACCCAGGGGGGAGATAGTGAGGACTGCAGATGCTGGAGATCAGAGTCCAGAATGTGGTGCTGGAAAAGCACAGCCGGACAGGCAGCATCGAAGGAGCAGGAGAGTCGACGTTTCGGGCGATTTTTCCAGATGAAGGGCTTTTGCCTGAAACGTCGCTTCTCCTGCTCCTCAGCTGCTGCCTGAACGCCCGTGCCTTTCCAGCACCACACTCAACCCTGTATGTAAATAGATTGACGCGTCATCGAATCCCTACAGTGGGGAAACAGGGCCCAACAAGTCCACACTGAACCTCTAAAGAGGATCCCACCCAGACCCATTCCCCAACCCAATTGGGCGGGGTTGAGTACAGGAGTTGGGGGGTCATGTTGTTGCTGTACAGGACATTGGTGAGGCCAGTTTTAGAATATTGCGCGCAATTCTGGTCTCCTTCCTATCGGAAAGATATTGAAACTTGAAAGGGTTCAGACAAGACTTACAAGGGTGTTGCCAGGGTTGGAGGGTTTGAGCTACAGGGAGAGGCTGAACAGGCTGGGGCTGTTTTCCCTGGAGCGTCAGAGGCTGAGGGGTGATCTTATAGAGGTTTATAAAATCATGAGGGGCATGGATTGGGTAAATAGACAGGGTCTTTTCCCCTGGGGTCGGGGAGTCCAGAACTAGGGGGCATAGGTTTAGGGTGAGAGGGGAAAGATTTAAAAGAGACCTAAGGGGCAACCTTTTCACGCAGAGGGTGGTACGTGTAAGGAATGAGCTGCCAGCGGATGTGGTAGAGGCTGGTACAATGACAATATTTAAAAGGCATCTGGATGGGTATATGAATAAGAAGGGTTTAGAAGGACATGGGTCAAGTGCTGGCAAATGGGAGTGGATTGGGTTAGGATATCTGCTCGGCGTGGACGGGTTGGACCGAAGGGTCTGTTTCTGTGCTGTATATCTCTCTGACTCTATTTACCCCTGACTAATCCACCCTAACCAGCACATTCCTGGACACGATGGGGCAATTTAGCACAGCCAATCCACCCTAACCTGCGCATCCCTGAACGCTATCGGACAATTTAGCACGGCCAATCCACCCTAACCTGCACATCCCTGAACACTATGGGACAATTTAGCACGGCCAATCCACCCTAACCTGCACATCCCTGAACACTATGGGACAATTTAGCATGGCCAATCCACCCTAACCTACACATCCCTGAACACTATGGGACAATTTAGCATGGCCAATCCACCCTGACCTGCACATCCCTGAACACTATGGGACAGTTTAGCATGGCCAATCCACCCTAACCTACACATCCCTGAACACTATGGGACAATTTAGCATGGCCAATCCACCCTAACCTGCACATCCCTGGGCACTATGGGACAATTTAGCATGGCCAATCCACCCTAACCTACACATCCCTGAACACTATGGGACAATTTAGCATGGCCAATCCACCCTGACCTGCACATCTTTGGACTGTGGGAGGAAACCGAAGCACCCGGAGGAAACCCACGCAGACACGGGGAGAACGTGTAAACTCCACACAGACGGTCGCCTGAGGCGGGAATTGAACCCAGGTCTCTGGCGCTGGGAAGCAGCAGTGGTTACCACTGAGCCACCATGCCACCCAAAGGTATGCATATCCTATAAGGTCATCCCTCAACCTCCAGCACTCCAGTGAAAAAAGTCCCAGCCTATTCTGCCTCTCCTTATAACGTGATCCCTCCGATCCCACGAACAACCCGGTAATTCATTTCCGAACCCTCTCGAGTTTCAAGGCTCTGTTACTTTCTGCGTTTATCAGTCAGTGATGGAGCTGGGGATTAATAAATGCTGTGAATTGGCTATGTTCTGGGTTGTGTGTACGGCAGGGTTAATTTTATAACCAGGAGCTGCACATTGGGAACTGTCCCATAACCTAATACTGTTGTTTTAATGTGGATGACTGACAGGTCTGTGATGTTAGAGAGATAAATGTTCTGCCTTCACTTGCCTCCTGTTTCGTTATTGGTGTTTCTCAGGCACTTTCTGTTCTCTCTCGCTCTCTCTCTCTCTCTCTCTCTCGCTCTCTCTCTCTGCTGTCTCTCTGTTACGCCCTTGGCTTCACTCACCCAGTGTTGATTATCAGACCCCACTTCTAAACAGAAAGAGGGCTGGGTTTTGAAGTGAGTGAGGGGGTGACAAGTGCCAAGAGGGGGAATGTGATGAAAATACTCCCTCCGGGCTCTCAACGCAAACCCGTCCCTTGCAATTCCCTTCGGAAGCTAAGAACGCTTTGTTGAAATTTCAAAAAAATGATGGTAGACATGTCGTGATACACATACGTAGTCAGAAGAGCAGTTCAGTTCGGCACAGTAGTATATGCAGAATCACAGTGTTTGACTCTATCCAATAAACAAACTCAAGAAGTTTAAAATAAACAGGGGCACTGCTGCCTCACAGCGCCAGGGACGGGGGTTCGATTCCCCCAATTGGGAGACTGTCTGTGTGGAGTTTGCACATTCTCCCTGTGTCTGGGTGGGATATATAAATATAAACATATAAATAGAAAGCAGGAGACAACAGCTTCACTTCACTTGGAGGTCACCACTGATGATGTTACCCAGCCAGGTAATGAAATGTCTGCATATCACACCTCAGCTCAGTGAGCAAACCTCCACCCTAAATCTAAACCTGAGCTACAAAGCTTGCATAAGGGTCTTTTCCCTGGGTTTGAAACTGGGGGGGCATACTGTTACGGTGAGAGAAGAAAGATTTGGAAAGATCATGGAGGGGTAACACTTTTACATCGGCCTGTGGAATGACCTTCCTGAGGAAGTGGTGGATGTGGGGACAGTTACAACATTTCACACACATTTGGATAAGGCCATGAATGGGAAATGTTTGGAGGGATATGGGCAGGAAGCTGGGACTGGGTTAGTTTGGGATTGTGGTCAGCACGGACTGGTTGGGCCGAAGGGACTCTTTCTGTGCTGAAGGACTCTCTGCTGCTCACAAGTTGGATAATTCATTCCAGATTTATGGAGCTGTGTAAGAGGTTAGTTCGGCCACAGTTTGGGTCGCGATACAGTTGGAGAAGGGTGTACTTGCACTGGACGGAGCGATGCAGAAGAGATCCATCGGGATGTGGCCTGGGATGGAATGATTCAGTTATGAGCTGAGGCTGGTTAAGGCTGGGACCATAAGACAATAAGACATAGGAGTGGAAATAAGGCCATTTAGCCCATCGAGTCCACTCCGCCATTCAAGCATAGCTGATGGGCATTTCAACTCCACTTACCCGCGCTCTCCCCATAGCCCATAATTCCTTGCGAGATCAATAATTTACCAATCTCTGCCTTGAAGACATTTAACATCCCAGGCTCCACTGTGCGCCATGGCAATGAGTTCCACAGGCCCACCACTGTCTGGCTGAAGAAATGTCTCCTCATTTCTGTTCTAAATTGACCGCCTCTCATTCCAAGGCTGTGCCCACGGAACCTAGTATCCCCACTCGTTTCCCTCACAGGAGAGAAGGGACGTCGGAACACAAGTGGGCCTTGGGTCTATCGAGCGAACACATCACTGCATTTGACCCACTCTGTCCCCAAGAACATGTACACCACCCGTCATCAGGTATCTACAGAAATTCAGAAAGCCGAATAACATCTGCAAAATTATGAGGGTCAGGATAGACAAGAAGAAATGTTTCCCCTTAGCAGAGGGATCAATAACCAAGGGGCCAGAGACTTAAGACCCAGGAAGTAGATTGGGAAGGCCCAGTGGTTAGCACTGCTGCCTCACAGTGCCAGGGATCTGGGTTCGATTCCAGCCTTGGGGGTGACTGTCCATGTGGAGTTTGCATGTTCTCCCCATGTCCGCGTACGTTTCCTCTGGGTGCTCTGACTCCCCCCTCCCCCAATCCTTAATATTAATGATTCCGATGTGAACACAGGAGGTACAGTTAGTAAGTTTGCAGATGACACCAAAATTGGAGGTGTTGTGGACAGCGAAGGAGGTTGCCCCAGAATACAACAGGACCTTGACCAGATGGGCCAATGGGCTGAGAAGTGGCAGATGGAGTTTAATTCAGGTAAATGCGAGGTGCTGCATTTTGGGAAAGCAAATCTTAGCAGGACTTATACACTTAATGGTAAGGTCCTAGAGAGCGTTGCTGAACAGAGAGACCTTGGAGTGCAGGTTCATAGCTCCTTGAAAGTGGAGTCGCAGGTAGATAGGATAGTGAGGAAGGTGTTTGGTATACTTTCCTTTATTGGTCAGAGTATTGAGTACAGGAGTTGGGAGGTCATGTTGTGGCTGTACAGGTCATTGGTTAGGCCACTGTTGGAATATTGCGTGCAATTGTGGTCTCCTTCCTATCGGAAAGATGTTGTGAAACTTGAAAGGGTTCAGAAAAGATTTACAAGGATGTTGCCAGGGTTGGAGGGTTTGAGCTATAGGGAGAGGCTGAACAGGCTGGGGCTGTTTTCCCTGGAGCGTCGGAGGCTGAGGGGTGACCTTATAGAGGTTTATAAATTCATGAGGGGAATGGATAGGGTAAATAGGTAAGGTCTTTTCCCTGGGGTGAGGGAGTCCAGAACTCGATGGTATCGATTTAGGGTGAGAGGGGAAAGATATAAAAGAGAACTTTTTCACACAGAGGGTGGTACGTGTATGGAATGAGCTGCCAGAGGAAGTGGTGGAGGTTGGTACAATTACAGCATTTAAAAGGCATCTGGATGGGTATATGAATAGGAAGGGTTTGGAGGGATATGGGCCGGGTGCTGTCAAATGGAACTAGATTAATTTAGGATATCTGGTTGGCATGGATGAGTCAAACCGAAGGGTCTGTATCCATGCTATACATCTCTTTTACTCTATGTACAGGTTAGGTGGATTGGCTCTGCCAAATTGTCCATAGCATCCAGAGATTAGATTAGATTACATTACAGTGTGGAAACAGGCCCTTCGGCCCAACAAGTCCACACCAACCCGCCAAAGCGTAACCCACCCATACCCCTACATCTACATCTACATCTACCCCTTACCTAACACTATGGGCAATTTAGCATGACCAATGCACCTGACCTGCACATCTTTGGACTGTGGGAGGAAACCGGAGCACACCCACGCAGACACGGGGAGAATGTGCAAACTCCACACGGTCAGTCGCCTGAGGCAGGAATTGAACCCGGGTCTCTGGCGCTGTGAGGCAGCAGTGCTAACCACTGTGCCACTGTGCCACCCACAATGTGTGGGCTAGGTGGATTAACAAGTGGAAATGCAGGGTTTCAGGGATAGGGTAGGTGGGTCGCTCAATGGAGAGTCAAAGGGGACTCAATGGGCTGCTTTCACACTGTACTAATACTAATCAGCTAGACAACAAAACACACTCTCTCTATCATCACCTGACACAGCCACCTTGGAGCCCTGGGTATAGTCTAACCAGGGTTTTATTTCACCTTATATAACCTGACCACTTTTCAATTACCACTCCCCGGAATGAGAACAGACATTTCTTGAGTTTTTAAATTATTATTTGTTTGCCTTTCCCATTGTGGTTCGTCAACCCAGTGCTCCTTATTCTGTCAGCTCCTCGGCTGACAGAATCCACGCTCTCCTCCTTTGCTCTGGTGTGGCTCGTGCTCAGTTCCTTGCGATCGGTCAACGGCACTCTGCAACCCAGCTCGTGAGGCTTGCGAGAGGAGGTTCCAACCTTGGTTTGACCAGGTTCCTAAATCTCCCCGCGCAGAGGAAGGGGCGAGGTCGAGCTGAAGATCCCACATTCACCGATACGCAACCCCTGGGTGAAGGCGTTCACCCCCCATGGCAGTGCCAATGGGCCGTGAACCGCGCCCAGAGCAATGGCACTGGCAGAGCTGTGGGCACCTGTTACCCAGAAGGGTCGCTGGTACTGCGGGAAGGGGTGGGCTATTTGTAACGCAGCTCTGGGTGAGTCCAACGAGTGACTGCGGGACGCATCATCTCAAGTGACGGCGACCGAGACAGATCTGTCAGCCATTGCTGTCAAATCCCAGCTGGGCCGTTCACACGCTATCCTTCGCTAATGCGGCCAAACGTGACTCCAAACCCGTACGTCTGGGTGGGCGGTTTTTCAAAGGGGGTCCCTGATTTTTAAGACCATGAGACAGAGGAGCAGAAATTCAGTCATTCAGCCTGTCGAACCGCTCCACCATCCAATCATGGCTGATACAGTTTCTCAACTCCCCCCCTCTCCCGCTTTCTCCCCATGACGCTTGATACTTAAGAACCTATCCATCTCAGTCTTAACTATACTCAACGACCAGGCCTCCCCGGCCTTCTGTGAGAGTGAATCCCACAGATTCCCCACTCTCTGGCTGAAGGAGTTTCTCCTCATCTCCGTCCTAAAAGGTCTTCCCTTTACTCTAGGGCGTTGCACTTGGATCCCAGACGCTCCGAACAATGGAACCATCTTCCCAACATTCGGTACTCCGCAAGTTTCAATCCCACCACCCTTCATCCTTCTAATCTCCATTGAGAATAGATCCAGAGTCCTCAAACAATCCCCATATTCATGACCATCCAACATATGAAAGCACAAAAGGGGGGTAATTCCTAACACCTGACCTACAAATATCTTACGACCGGCTGCTTTACGCTGCTTGAAGTTGCTTTACGATTTGTGTACAAGTCGACTTGCCCAGAATATAACCCATTCGCAGCAGTGGGAGGATTGCAGGCTGTGGTAGCTCTATTCCTGGGCCTGGAGATCTGAGTTCACATCCAGGCGTACCCAACAACAGACCGACTGAAAACTCGATTTAGGGTTTATTGTCATGCACACTCAAGGACAGGTGGACAGTGAAAAATGCACAATTTCACCATTCCCAACGTCATCTTGTGCACAGCGGTACCAAGGGACAAACTCTTAGGTACTAAAGACAGAAAGTAAAGAAATAATTTGGAAGCCTTATTTGAAAGATAAGGAAAGCAAATTAAAAGTGAAACATTTCGATTCTTTCCAAAGCAATGGGCTCACACTCACCCACGCTGGGTTACCCTCACGGGCACTAACTCTCCCTCGATCCAGACACACACTCACCCACGCTGGGTTACACTCACAGGGACTCACTCTCCCTCGATCCAGACACACACTCACCCACGCTGGGTTACCCTCACGGGCACTAACTCTCCCTCGATCCCGACACACACTCACCCACGCTGGGTTACCCTCACGGGCACTCACTCTCCCTCGATCCAGACACACACTCACCCACGATGGGTTACCCTCACAGGGACTCACTCTCCCTCGATCCAGACACACACTCACCCACGCTGGGTTACCCTCAAAGGGACTCACTCTCCCTCGATCCAGACACACACTCACCCACGCTGGGTTACCCTCACGGGCACTCACTCTCCCTCAATCCAGACCTGCACTCACCCACGATGGGTTACCCTCACGGGGACTCACTCTCCCTCGATCCAGACACACACTCACCCACGCTGGGTTACCCTCACGGGCACTAACTCTCCCTCGATCCAGACACACACTCACCCACGATGGGTTACCCTCACAGGGACTCACTCTCCCTCGATCCAGACACACACTCACCCACGCTGGGTTACCCTCACGGGCACTCACTCTCCCTCGATCCAGACACACACTCACCCACGCTGGGTTACCCTCACAGGGACTCACTCTCCCTCGATCCAGACACACACTCACCCACGCTGGGTTACCCTCACGGGCACTAACTCTCCCTCGATCCAGACACACACTCACCCACGCTGGGTTACCCTCACGGGCACTCACTCTCCATGGAATTGGACTCGCTCTCACCTGGGCTGGGAGCGTTTTCGTCTGGGCTGGGTCCACTTTCACCTGGGCTGCACACACTTTCAACTGGGCTGGGCGCATTTCCGCCTGGGCTGGGCACGCTTTCGCCCGGGCTGGGCACGCTTTCACCCACGCTAGGCACACCTTCGCCCTGGCTGAGTGTCCTTTCACTCACGCTGGGCCGAGTCCCAGCCAGGTTCGCCAGTTGCTATGGCACTGACAGCCATCTTGGTGACCACTGGCCACAATGACTGCCACACCCCCTCCACCACCTCTGCCTCCTAGACCAAGCTCTCTGAAGAAAGAAGTAAAAACAAAAATAAAAAAATCTTAAAAAAGGAGTGAAAGAAAGAAGAAAGAAAAAGCAATGAGACCGGTACAAGACCTGGGCTCAGAAATCCGGACACAGCCTGCTCTGTCGGCGGCCATCTTGAGTGGGCAAGTGCCCACTCAATCCCCTGAAAGAATTTGTTGTTTGGAAAGCGTCCAGCTCTTAAAAGCTCCTGCAAAAATCTTTCTTCACACATGACAATTGGGTGAACTGTGGGGAGGTTTATTTTCCCTGGTGTTTGCGTCGGAGAGGAAGGGGTGCTCTGAATCTGGGCAGACCCACAGTATTCTGAAGGGTAGATCTTGAATGTTCCGGGGACAATGTGTTAAGCATTCAGCCACGCTCCCAGTGAGTTGTGAAATTCTTTAAGCTTTGCGCGAGTTTTATCTTGACTGTTATCATTCCATCGTATAGTTTACAAGAACATCAAAACTCAATGGCTTTAAGATACTGGCAGTTGTGATGAAAGACATGCTGTGATTTTCTGACAACTTTCCATGACCAAGAGGCACTGAACAGTTTCTGCAGGTCTGGTGTTGAATTTGTTGAAATTTTTGTTCAAACCATGGGTGTAGTTTGTAACCGTGCGTGTACTGGGTCAGCCAGGATAAGCGAAAAGAGAAACAGACTTAAATTCTTCAACGAACAAACAAGGGAGAGAGAAAACAGGCAGCTTTACAGCAGTCAGCCTGACTTCAGTCGTGGGTCAAAATGTGGATTGTAAAAGATTTAACAACAGGGCACTTAAATGTCAGTTGTGAGGCAGGGTCACTGGAACTGAAAGGTTAGCTCTGATTTCTCTTCACGGACACTGCCAGACCTACCGAGGTTTGTCAGACATGCTCTCCCACTCACAACGCCACGCTGATGACTCCTAATCAAACCTTGTATTTCCAAATGCATTGGATATCTTGCCCCTCAGACATTTCTCAAGTACCTCACCCACCGCAGATGTTAAACCGACCAGTCTATAGTTCCTCGGTTTCCCTTTGCAGCCCTTCTTGAACAAGGGCACAACATTCGCTACCCTCCAGTCTTCCGGGCCCTCACCCATGGCTAATGACGACGCAGAAACATCAGCGATTTCTTCTCTAACTTCTTTGCAGGGTTCTTGGATATATCTGGTCAGATTTAATCACCTTTGTATATTCTAATATGCCCAACACCTCCTTCACTGTGACGTGGACTGTCCCCAAGATATCACCACTAGCCTCCCAAGTCTTCATGTCTTTCTCCACGGTAAACACTGAGGAGAAATGTTCATTGACCACCTCATCCAGCCTCCTGTGTTTCTACAAAGGTCCACTTTGGTCCTTGAGGGGTCCCATCTCTCTCGAGTTATTCTTTGCCCCTTTAACCTGGGGCGGCGCGGTGGCTCAGTGGTTAGCACTGCTGCCTCACAGCGCCAGGGACCCGGGTTCAATTCCCACCTCAGGCAACTGTCTGGGTGGAGTTTGCACATTCTCCCCCGTGTCTGCGTGGGGTTTCCTCCGGGTGCTCCGGTTTCCTCCCACAGTCCAAAAATATGCAGGTTAGGGTGAATTGGCCATGCTGAGTTGTCCCGTCGTGTTGGGTGTAGGGGAATGGGTCTGGGTGGGTTGCTCTTCGGAGGGTCGGTGTGGACTTGTTGGGCCGAAGGGCCTGTTTCCACACTGTGAGTAATCTAATCATACTTAACAAACCTCTTTGGATTCCCCATAATCTTTCCCCAAAGCTATCTTGTGCCCTGCTTTTCACCCTCCTGATTTCCTTCCTCAGTCACCTCCTGTATTCCCTGTATACCTCCAGGGATGTGCTTGATCCCAGCTGCCTGTACCTGAGTCACGCCTCCTTCTTTTCTCTGGTCAAAGCCTCACTATCTCTTGTCATTTGGGGAACCCGGTTCCTGCCAATCCTTGCTCTTTACCCTCACAAGAACATGGTTCTTTCAAAATCAATGGCAGGGTCAGCGATAGAGTCAGCGTGGGTTTACAAAAGGGAATTCATGCTTGACAAATCTACTGGGGACGTTTTGAAAATGTCAGTAGTAGAATTGATAAGCAGGGTGTGGTTTACTTGGAAGGTTCGGATAAGGACCGACCTATGAGATTAATAAATAAAATTGAAGCAGCTGAGATCAAGGGTAGTGTATCCATATCGATAGACAGCTGGCAATGTTCTCTTTTTAACACATTCACAAGCTCAGGGTGTTGCTGGCTAGGCCCGAGAGTTAAGGGTCAACCACTTGGGTAGTGCCGTAGAACAGAGGGACCTAGGGGTTCAGGTACATAATTCTTTGTGGTGTGCGGTGGGGTAGACGGGATGGTTAAGAAGGGGTTTACATGCTTGCCTTCTTTGCTCAGACCTTTGAGTACAGGGACTAGGATGTCACATTGAGGTTGTACACCTTTACCCCCACCTATTGCACTCCCAGCTGCCTTCTCCCCAGCCCCCCCCCCCATTTATCTCTCCACCCTAGAGGCTCCCAGCTTCAATCCTGATGAAGGGCTTTTGCCCGAATCGTCGATTTCCCTGTTCCTCAGCTGCTGCCTGACCTGCTGTGCTTTTCCAGCACCGCTCTGACATGGCCACTGAAGATGTTACCTAGTATGGGTGACAAAACATCTGACAATGAACCTTTCAGCTCAGCGAACAAACCTACATCCATATCCATCTGGAATACTGTGTCCAGTTCTGGTCTCCTTGATACAGGAAGGATATTATGATGCTGGAGAGAGCTCAGGAGAGATTTACCTGGATGTTGCCGGGTATGGAAGGCTAGGGTTGTGGGGAGAGGGATTTCTTTTCACTGGAGCGTAGGAGGTTGAGGAGTGACCTTATCGAGGTTTATAAAGTCATGAGGGGTTCAGATAAGGTGAATGGCAGATGTCTTTTCTTGAGGGAGGGGGATTTGAAGACGAGGTGGCAAGGTGCCATCGAGTCACAGAGTCCTACAGCTTGAAGACAGGCCCTTTGGCCCACACTAGTCCCATGCTGACCAAAATACAACCCAAGTTAATCCCATTTCCCTGCACTTGACCCCACATCCTTCTAACCCTTCCCTAACCATGTCTTTGTCCAAATGCCTTTTAAATGTTGTTAATATACCCGCCTCAACCCCACAACTTATTCCATATGTGTACCAGCCTCTGTGTAAAATAGTTACCCCTCAGGTTCCCTTTTATTCTTTCCCCTCTAACCTTAAACTCATCCTCGATTCCCCAACCCTGGGAAAAAGACTGAGTGCATTCACCCTCTCCATGCCTCTCATGTTCTTACACACTTCTACATCTCCCTCTCGGCGCTCAAGATAAATGTCCTAGCTTATCCACCCTCTCCCGATAACATGAGTCCAGGCAACATCCTTGTAAATGTCTTCTGCGCTCTTTCCAGTTTAATAACATCCTTGCTGTAGCAAGGTGACCAAACCTGAACACGATACTCCAAGTGGGGCCTCACCAAGGTCCGGTATAACTGCAGCATAACTTCCCAACTTCTGTACTCAGTGCCCTGAAGGCCAAAAGCCTTCTTCACTGCCCTGTCGACCTGTGACTCCACTTTCAGAGAACTCTGAACCTGAACTCCCTCTGTTCCACTACACTCCCTCATGCCCTACCATTCACCATGAAACTCCTACCTTGGTTCGACTTTCCAAAATTGCAAGGCCTCACACCTATCGAAATTAAACCCCATTTGCCATTTCTCGGCCCACTCCCCCAGCTGACCAAGGTTCTGCTGCAATTTCTGATAACCTTCCTCACTGTCCACGATACCGTCCATTCGAGTTATATCTGCAGACTTTATAACCATGTCTCATGCATTCTCATCCAAATCATTGATACAGGTAGGAATGGGCCGAGATGAGGGGAGAAAGATTGAAGAAAGAAAGTTGGGAGGTCATGTTGCGGCTGCACAGGACATTGGTTAGGCCACTGTTGGAATATTGCGTGCAATTCTGGTCTCCTTCCTATCGGAAAGATGTTGTGAAACTTGAAAGGGTTCAGAAAAGATTTACAAGGATGTTGCCAGGGTTGGAGGGTTTGAGCTACAGGGAGCGGCTGAACAGGCTGGGGCTGTTTTCCCTGGAGCGTCGGAGGATAAGGGGTGACCTGAAAGAGGTTTACAAAATCATGAGGGGCATGGATAGGGTAAATAGGCAAGGTCTTTTCCCTGGGGTCGGAGAGTCCAGAACGAGAGGGCATAGGTTTAGGGTGAGAGGGGAAAGATATAAAAGAGACCTAAGGGGAAACTTTTTCACGCAGAGGGTGGTGCGTGTATGGAATGGGCTGCCAGAGGATGTGGTGGAGGCTGGTACAATTGCAACATTTAAGAGGCATTTGGATGGGTATATGAATAGGGAGGGTTTGGAGGGATATGGGCCGGGTGCTGGCAGTTGGGACTAGATTGGGTTGGGATATCTGGTCGGCATGGACGAGTTGGATTGAAGGGTCTGTTTTAGTGCTGTACATCTCTATGGCTCCATTACTCTAACATATGAGGGGCAATTGTTTAACACAGAGTGTGGTTCGTGTGTGGAATATACTTCCAGGGAATGCGGGGACAGTTACAATATTTAACAGCCATTTGGATAAAGCTATGAATAAGAAATGTTTGGAGGGATATGGGCCAGAAGCAGGCAGCTGGGGTTAGTTTAGTTTGGGATTGTGGTCAGCACGGACTGTTTGGGCCAAAGGGTCTGTTTCTCTGCTTGATGGCTCTCTTGACACTGCGGGTCTGGAGTTACATCTCGGCCCAGTCAGGTATGGATGGTAGTTTCCGTCCTGAAAGGACATTCAGGGGTTTCTCCTCAACAATGAGGACTCTGGGTAATCCAAGATGGAGGATGGGAAAAAAATTGTGACTGGAAGAGTTGCTCCTTTTTGAGGTATTGGAGACAATTGCCTCAAATTCCAGGAGCAGCAGTAACTGTTCTAAGTGGTGGAGGCTGGTACAAATACAATTGACTGGTGGTCATCATTCATCGTTATGGGGTTTAATGTGGAAAAGTGTGAGGTAATTCACTTTGGAAGGAGCAACAGGAATACGGGGTACTGGGCTAATGGTAAAATTCTCGGAGCGTCAATAAACAGAGAGATCTCGGTGTTCAGGTACATCGATCCCTGAATGTTGCCAACCAGGCCGATTGAGTTGTTAAGAAGGCATATGATGTGTTAGCTTTTATCGGTAGAGGGATTGAGTTTTCGAACCATGAGGTCATGCTGCAGCTGTACAAAACTCTGGTGCAGCCGCACTGGTGTATCGCCTGCAATTCTGGTCACCACATTCTAGGAAGGATGCGGAAGCTTTGGAAAGGGTGCAGAGGAGATTTACTAGGATGTCGCCTGGTATGGAGGGAAGGTCTTATGAGGAAAGGCTGAGTGACTGGAGGCTGTTTTCGTTATAGCGAAGAAGACTGAGAGGCGACTTAATTGAGGGATATAAGATAATCAGAGAGTTAGGGTGGACAGTGAGAGCCTTTTTCCTCAGATGGTGATGGCCAGCACGAGGGGACATAGCTTTAAATTGAGGGGTGATAGATACAGGACAGATATCAGAGGTAGTTTCTTTACTCAGGTTAATAGGGGCATGGAACGTCCTGCCTGCAACAGTAGAAGACTCACCAACTTTAAGGGTATTTAAATGGTCATTGGATAAATATATGAATGAAAATGGAATAGTGTAGGTTAGATGGGCCTCAGATTGGTTTGACAGATCGGCACAACATCGAGGGCCAAAGGGCCTGTGCTGATCTGGAATGTTCTATGTTCGATGTTCTAACACTTGATTCCAGATTTGTATTGAATTCATAATGCCAGCATCTGCTGTGGGTGGGCTTCGAACCCAGGTCTCTGGGAGATTACCTTGTCGCTGGGTTAACATCCCAGCTGTAATACCATGAGGGCTGATGTCTCCCCTTTAAGTAGGTTTTCAGGCAGGAAACAGAGATACGGAACAAATGAGTCTTTGACCGAGTGGCAGATGCTGACTGTTGGGTACCACAGGGATGAGTACCAGCCAATCACGATACACATTAACAACTTCGGTGAGGGAGCTATCTCTAAGCCTGGGTTGCAGGGTAAGTGTCGGGCGGATGCAATGATGTTTCTATCTGATTAAGATGCCTTGAGCGAGGGGGCAAATACAAGGCGAAGGGGGTAAAGCATCTGGCTTCTCGATAAGGTGCTTGCCAGAAATAATTCCTGTAAGCCGGTGTGAAAAAAAAATCCCCCTGGGGTTTCCCACACGGTTCCGATCCACAGGGAAGGTGCTGCCTTTATTTATTTGCCAGTAAAGGAGCCAGGAGTGTCCGACTTCCAGTCATGAGCTGTTGCCAATCCCACATCGGCAGGCCTACCCAGCTGAACAGAAAAGGGAGTGTTTACACCAAAGTGGTTGAGAAGCAGAGTGGATTCGATCTCGTCTGCGTGGAAGTAGCATGGACGGGTTTTTGGGGCGCGTTTCCTTTCCGAAAGTGGTTGTGAGCGGCTGTGGTCGGCTCAATTCCCACTCTCCCCCAATTTCTACCCCCCACCAAAAAACGAACGGTGCCAGTACTTTGCATTTTCGTAGCGTCTACCCAGCCGTGGGGCCCAACCCCGACACAGCCGCCGGGGAAGTCCCTTCCAAGTGCCGTCAGGGCCGAGGCACGGCCAGTGCACAGCAAGATCCCACTGGCTGCCACAATTGCCTGAGGTCCTCCTCATCGAAGGGAAGAGAGAGAGAGAGAGGGCAGAGAGAAAAAAAAATTAAGATTTCAAGTTTCGCTTAAAGTTAAGTCTGTTTCTCTCTTCACAGATGCTACCAGACCCCCTGAGTTTCCCTAGCATCTTTGGTTCTTGTTTCTGATCTCCAGCGTCCATGCTATTTTTGCTTTTGGTTGAGTCCAGTTCAAGGCACACAATTGCCAGGCGATGATCATCTCCAACAAGGAACAGCCTAACCACCATCCCTTGACATAATCATCACTGAATCCCACCTCCCCCCCCCCCCCCCCACCCCCCGCCCCCCGCCTTCAACAGCCAACACCCTGTGGGTTACCATTGACCAGAAACTCAGCTGGGCTCACATTGTGCATACTGTGACTACAAGGGTAGGTCAGAGGCTGGGAATCCTGCAGCAAGTAACTCACCTCCTGACTCATAGGTTCTCTACAGTGTGGAAACAGGCCCTTTGGCCCAACATGTCCACACCGACCCTCCGAACAGTATCTCACCCAGGCCTATTCTTCTACATTTCCCCCTGACTAATCCACCCTAACCTATACATCCCTGGGCACTATGGGACAATTTAGCATGGCCAATCCACCCTAACCTACACATCCCTGGGCACTATGGGACAATTTAGCATGGCCAATCCACCCTAACCTGCACATCCCTGGGCACTATGGGACAATTTAGCATGGCCAATCCACCCTAACCTGCACATCCCTGAACACTATGGGACAATTTAGCATGGCCAATCCACCCTAACCTGCACATCCCTGGGCACTATGGGACAATTTAGCATGGCCAATCCACCCTAACCTGCACATCCCTGGGCACTATGGGACAATTTAGCATGGCCAATCCACCCGAACCTGCACATCCCTGAACACTATGGGACAATTTAGCATGGCCAATCCACCCTAACCTGCACATCCCTGGGCACTATGGGACAATTTAGCATGGTTAATCCACCCTAACCTGCACATCCCTGAACACTATGGGACAATTTAGCATGGCCAATCCACCCTAACCTGCACATCCCTGAACACTATGGGACAATTTAGCATGGCCAATCCACCCTAACCTGCACATCCCTGGGCACTATGGGGCAATTTAGCATGGCCAATCCACCCTAACCTGCACGTCCCTGGGCACTATGGGGCAATTTAGCATGGCCAATCCACCCTAACCTGCACATCCCTGGGCACTATGGGACAATTTAGCATGGCCAATCCACCCTAACCTGCACATCCCTGAACACTATGGGACAATTTCGCATGGCCAATCCACCCTAACCTGCACATCCCTGGGCACTATGGGACAATTTAGCATGGCCAATCCACCCTAACCTGCACATCCCTGGGCACTATGGGACAATTTAGCATGGCCAATCCACCCTAACCTGCACATCCCTGAACACTATGGGACAATTTAGCATGGCCAATCCACCCTAACCTGCACATCCCTGGGCACTATGGGACAATTTAGCATGGCCAATCCACCCTAACCTGCACATCCCTGAACACTATGGGACAATTTAGCATGGCCAATCCACCCTAACCTGCACATCCCTGGACACTATGGGGCAATTTAGCATGGCCAATCCACCCTAACCTGCACATCCCTGGGCACTATGGGACAATTTAGCATGGCCAATCCACCCTAACCTGCACATCCCTGGATTGTGGGAGGAAACCCACGCAGACACAGGGAGAATGTGCAAACTCCACACAGACAGTCGCCAGAGGCTGGAATCGAACCCAGCTCCCTGGCGCTGTGAGGCAGCAGTGCTAATCCACTGAGCCACTGTCCCCCATCGACAAGGCACAAGTCAGGAGTGACTCTCCCACTTGCCCCTGGATGGGGGCAGCTCCAACAATACTCAAGAAGCTCGACACCATTCAGGGACAAAGCAGCCCCCACTTGATTGGCCCCACATCCACAAACACCCACTCCCTTCCACACCGACGCTGAGTAGCAGCAGGGTGTCCCCATCTCCAAGATGCGCTGCAGAAATTAACCAAAATCCTCAGATGACACCTTCCAAACCCATGGCCACCTCCATTTAGAAGGACGAGGGGCAACAGATACATGGGAACACCATCCCCTGCAAGTTCCCCTCTGAGCCCCTCGCCATCCCGACTTGGAGACCTATAGCCGTTCCTTCAGTGTCACTGAGTCAGAATCCTGGAATTCTCTCCCTTATGGACATTGGGGTCTGATTGCAGCGGTTCAAGAAGGCAGCTCGTCCCACCTTGTCACCTTAAAAGACAGCATAATGTTTCTGCAGTACTCAAGGGCTGCCCTATATTTCTTTCTTTCTCTCTCTCTCTCTCTCTCTCTCTCTCTCCTGCACTGTCCCCACCATGTGCTTCCTTTGCTCTTCTCCCTTTTAAAACTGCTGATGTTTTGACTTTTTTTTAATCCAACGTTCCAAAACAATGCAACAGCATATAAAACAGGAATTGCTGCTCCTGCAATTCGAGGAAATCACCTCCAGCACCTAAAATATCTCAAAAAAAAAGGAGCAGCTCTTACAGGCAGACATTTTTCCCGTCCCCCAGGTAGACAAGATAGTGAAGAAGGCGGTTGGTATGCTTCCCTTTATTGGTCAGAGTATTGAGTACAGGAGTTGGGAGGTCATGTTGGGGCTGTACAGGACATTGGTTAGGCCACTGTTGGAATATTGCGTACAATTCTGGTCTCCCTCCTATCGGAAAGATGTTGTGAAACTTGAAAGGGTTCAGGAAAGATTTACAAGGGTGTTGCCAGGGTTGGAGGGTTTGAGCTATAGTGAGAGGCTGAACAGGCTGGGGCTGTTTTCCCTGGAGCGTCGGAGGCTGAGGGGTGACCTTATAGAGGTTTATAAAATCATGAGGGGCATGGATAGGGTAAATAGACAAAGTCTTTTCCCTGGGGTCGGGGAGTCCAGAACTAGAGGGGCATAGGTTTAGGGTGAGAGGGGAAAGATATAAAAGAGACCTAAGGGGCAACCTTTTCACACAGAGGGTGGTATGTGTGTGGAATGAGCTGCCAGAGGAAGTGGTGGAGGCTGGTACAATGACAATATTTAAGAGGCATTTGGATGGGTATATGAATAGGAAGGGTTTGGAGGGATATGGGCCGGGTGCTGGCAGGTGGGACTAGATTGGGTTGGCATATCTGGTTGGCATGGACGGGTTGGACCGAAGGGTCTGTTTCCATGCTGTACATCTCTATGACTGTATATTTCATTTTCCAGCCTCCAGTCTCAGCCTGAACTGCTTCAGCTGCTGAATCTCAAAGGCAAACTGGCTATCAGAGCATCCCACAGAGTGGAAACAGGCCGTTCGGCCCATCGGGTCCATGCTAACCTCTGCAGGGCATCCCACTCAGACCCACCAATCCCCCATCCCATCCCTGTCACCCTGCATCTTCAATGGCCAGTCCACCCTAACCTGCACATCCCTGAGCACTATGGGACAATTTAGCACAGCCAATCCACCCTAACCTGTACATCCCTGGACACTATGGGACAATTTAGCATGACCAATCCACCCTAACCTGCACATCCCTGGGCACTATGGGACAATTTAGCATGGCCAATCCACCCTAACCTGCACATCCCTGGGCACTATGGGACAATTTAGCATGGCCAATCCACCCTAACCTGCACATCCCTGGGCACTATGGGACAATTTAGCATGGCCAATCCACCCTAACCTGCACATCCCTGGGCACTATGGGACAATTTAGCATGGCCAATCCACCCTAACCTGCACATCCCTGGGCACTATGGGACAATTTAGCATGGCCAATCCACCCTGACCTGCACATCCCTGGACACTATGGGACAATTTAGCATGGCCAATCCACCCTAACCTGCACATCCCTGGACTCTATGGGACAATTTAGCATGGCCAATCCACCCTAACCTGCACATCCCTGGACACTATGGGACAATTTAGCATGGCCAATCCATCCTAACCTGCACATCCCTGGGCACTATGGGACAATTTAGCATGGCCAATCCACCCTAACCTACACATCCCTGGGCACTATGGGACAATTTAGCACGGCCAATCCACCCTAACCTACACATCCCTGGGCACTATGGGGCAATTTAGCATGGCCAATCCACCCTAACCAACACATCCCTGGACACTATGGGACAATTTAGCACGGACAATCCACCCTAACCTACACATCCCTGGACACTATGGGACAATTTAGCATGGCCAATCCACCCTAACCTGCACATCCCTGAACTCTATGGGATAATTTAGCACGGCCAATCCACCCTAACCTGCACATCCCTGAACTCTATGGGACAATTTAGCATGGCCAATCCACCCTAACCTGCACATCCCTGAACTCTATGGGACAATTCAGCGCGGCCAATCTACCTTAACCTGCACATCTTTGGACTCTGGGAGGAAACTGGAGCACACAGAGGAAATCCACACAGACATGGGGAGAATGTGTAAACTCCATACAGGCAGTTGCCTGAGGCTGGAATCGAACCCAGGGCCCTGGCACTGTGATGTAGCAGTGCTAACACACTCAGCCCCCATGCCACCCACTGTACTTGCCCACCGCACCCCTGAAAACTCCATGGAATAATGCCCAGGACCAAAAGGGTTAGGGCAGGAGAATGAGTTCCATAGACTAGTCCCTGGATTCCCAGAGATTTCAATCTTATTCAGTCCTGAGTTGTAAGATGGTTGTTAGCTTTTATTGGGGAGCTGGATGGTGAGAGTGAGACACCCTATGAGGACGATTTGGAGATCTTATCGGAAGGATGTTGTGTAACTCAAAAGGGCTCAGAAAAGATTTGCAAGGATGTTGCCAGGGTTGGAGGGTTTGAGTTACAGGGAGAGGCTGAATGTGCTGGGGTTGTTTTCACTGGAGTGTCGGAGGCTGAGGGGTGACCTTCCAGAGGTTTACAAAATCATGAGGGGCTTGGGTGAGGGTGAATGGACAAGGTCTTTCACCCAGGGTAAGGGAGTCCAAAACCTAAAGGTTTAGGGTGAGAGGGGAAAGATTTAGAAAGGGCATGAGGGTGACCTTTTTCACCCAGAGAGTGGTACGTGTATGGAATGAGCTGCCAGAGGAAGTGGTGGAGGCTGGTACAATGACAACATTTAAAAGGCAGCTGGATGGGGACATGAATAGGAAGGGTTTAGAGGGATATGGGCCGGGTGCTGGCGAATGGGCGCAGATTAAGAATATCTGGTCAGCATTGACAAGTTGGACTGAAGGGTCTGTTTCCGTGCTGTACGTCTCTATGAATTCCACTTTCCCTTAACCGAACGGAAATTCTTAGCCATATGTGACTCCTGACCACAGCACTGAGATTGTCTCTTCGCCCAATCAGGGACGGGATATAAATGACAGTGGTTGGGGAGGTGATGGTCTAACAGTATTACTGTTAACCCAGAAAGTTCTGGGGTCTCAGGTTGGAATCCCGCCATGTGGAATTTGAATTCAATTAAAAAATAAACGCGGAATTAACAGAGTAATGGCAACCATGAACCTGTTGTCGCTTGTCCATCAGGTTCACTGATATCCTTAAGAGAAGGAAACTGCTGTTCTAAGCATGACTGCAGACCCACAGCAATGGGGTTGGCTCTTAACTGCCCCCCGGGCAATAAATCCTGACCCCGTCAGTGACACCCTCATCCTGTCAATGAACAAACTTGCTTTGTTCACTTGGGAATCACCGGCTGGGCCCAGCATATAATTGCTCCATTTCTAGTTGCGAAGGTCAGGGTGTGGGGTGATGAGCGACCTTCTTGATGTGCTGCAGCCCACAAGTTGACCCTTCGGGAGGGAATCTTTCAAAAAGAAATTCGCAAACCCAGTGGGCGATTTTATTTTCAAAAGCAGTGGGAACGTTAACCTGGTGGCTTCTCAGTTCCGGTCTTCCGGGACATTTAAGTTATCCCCCAATTCATCCTGCTCCATCTCACCGTCTCTTATCAGTACATCTGACGAGTCGTCAACTGCGATGGTTTCTCCTTACCCCGCATCTTCACTTTCGCAACCTTCCACCTCTTGCCAAGGGGCACAGACTGTTGACAGCACGGTTTGACGACGGTGAGGAATGCGTTCGGTCGGAGCATGTCTGACCCTCAGCGCGGGCGAGGAATTCCCCATCTTCGTCTGTCAGAGTGATCCACCGGGCCCAGGGACGCAGACTGCACACAGCACGTTCGCCAAGTCACGCACGCAAAGGAAACATGAGGGCCCGCTTCCCGGGGGATCGACGTTGGAAACGCTCCTGAACCCTCGTACAACGTCCGCTGCTCTGACCTTGATGCACAAGAGGGTGGTACGTGTGTGGAGTGAGCGACCAAATGAGGTGGAAGGCGCAGGGACAATTGCAACATTGAAAAGACATGAATAGGAAAGGTTGAGAGGGATATAGGACAAATAGGACGAGGTTATTTTGGGAAACTGGGTCGACGTGCTGGATTGGTAGGTCTCTTTCCATATTGTATGACTATGGGACAATATAGCATGGCCAATCCACCCTAACCTGTACATCCCTGGGCACTATGGGACAATATAGCATGACCAATCCACCCTAACCTGCACATCCCTGAGCACTATGGGACAATTTAGCACGGCCAATCCACCCTAACCTGCACATCCCTGGGCACTATGGGACAATTTAGCATGGCCAATCCACCCTAACCTGCACATCCCTGGGCACTATGGGACAATTTAGCATGGCCAATCCACCCTAATCTGCACATCCCTGGGCACTATGCGACAATTTAGCATGACCAACCCACCCTAACCTACACATCCCTGGGCACTATGGGACAATTTAGCATGGCCAATCCACCCTAACCTGCACATCCCTGGGCACTATGGGAGAATTTAGCATGGCCAATCCACCCTAACCTGCACATCCCTGGACACGATGGGACAATTTAGCATGACCAATCCACCCTAACCGACACATCCCTGGACACTATGGGACAATCTACCATGGCCAATCCACCCTAACCTGCACATCCCTGGGCACTATGGGACAATTTAGCATGGCCAATCCACCCTAACCTGTACATCCCTGGGCACTATGGGACAATTTAGCATGACCAATCCACCCTAACCTGTACATCCCTGGGCACTATGGGACAATTTAGCATGGCCAATCCACCCTAATCTGCACATCCCTGGACACTATGGGACAATTTAGCACGGCCAATCCACCCTAACCTGCACATCCCTGGGCACTATGGGACAATTTAGCATGACCAATCCACCCTAACCGACACATCCCTGGACACTATGGGACAATCTACCATGGCCAATCCACCCTAACCTGCACATCCCTGGGCACTATGTGACAATTTAGCATGGCCAATCCACCCTAACCTGTACATCCCTGGACACTATGGGACAATTTAGCACGGCCAATCCACCCTAACCTGCACATCCCTGGGCGCTATGGGACAATTTAGCATGGCCAATCCACCCTAACCTGCACATCCCTGGGCACTATGGGACAATTTAGCATGACCAATCCACCCTAACCTGCACATCCCTGGGCACTATGGGACAATTTAGCATGACCAATCCACCCTAACCTGTACATCCCTGGACACTATGGGACAATTTAGCACGGCCAATCCACCCTAACCTGCACATCCCTGGGCACTATGGGACAATTTAGCATGGCCAATCCACCCTAACCTGCACATCCCTGGGCACTATGGGACAATTTAACATGACCAATCCACCCTAACCTGCACATCCCTGGGCACTATGGGACAATTTAGCATGACCAATCCACCCTAACCTGTACATCCCTGGGCACTATGGGACAATTTAGCATGACCAATCCACCCTAACCTGTACATCCCTGGGCACTATGGGACAATTTAGCATGACCAATCCACCCCAACCTGTACATCCCTGGACACTATGGGACAATTTAGCATGACCAATCCACCCTAACCTGCACATCCCTGGGCACTATGGGATAATTTAGCATGACCAATCCACCCTAACCTGTACATCCCTGGGCACTATGGGACAATTTAGCATGACCAATCCACCCTAACCTGCACATCCCTGGGCACTATGGGACAATTTAGCATGGCCAATCCACCCTGATCTGCACATCCCTGGGCACTATGGGACAATTTAGCATGGCCAATCCACCCTAACCTGTACATCCCTGGGCACTATGGGACAATTTAGCATGACCAATCCACCCTAACCTGTACATCCCTGGGCACTATGGGACAATTTAGCATGACCAATCCACCCTAACCTGCACATCCCTGGGCACTATGGGACAATTTAGCATGACCAATCCACCCTAACCTGTACATCCCTGGGCACTATGGGACAATTTAGCATGACCAATCCACCCTAACCTGCACATCCCTGGGCACTATGGGACAATTTAGCATGGCCAATCCACCCTAACCTGCACATCCCTGGGCACTATGGGACAATTTAGCATGGCCAATCCACCCTAACCTGCACATCCCTGGGCACTATGGGACAATTTAGCATGACCAATCCACCCTAACCTGCACATCCCTGGGCACTATGGGGCAATTTAGCACGGCCAATCCACCCTAACCTGCACATCTTTGGACTGTGGGAGGAAACCAGAGCTCCCGGAGGAAACCCACGCAGACACGGGGAGAATGTACAAATTCCACACAGACAGTCACCTGAGGCTGGAATCGAACCCGGGTCCTGTATGACTGTTATCTCCATTCACCACCCCTTGGCCTACTACCCCAGTTGATCAAGATCCCCATTGTAATCTTAGACAACCTTCTTCACTGTCCACTACAACATCAAATTTGGGGTGACCTGCAAACTTATGAACTATTGGCTGCATGGTGGCTCAGTGGTTAGCACGCTGCCTCACAGCACCCGGGATCTGGGTTCGATTCCCCCCTCAGGTGACTGACTGTGTGTGGAGTTTGCACATTCTCCCCGTGTCTGCGTGGGTTTCCACCGGGTGCTCCGGTTTCCTCCCACAATCCAAATATGTGCAGGTCAGGGTGGATTGGCCATGCTAAATTGTCCCATAGTGCCCAGGGATGTGCAGGTTAGGGTGGATTGGTTAGGGAAAACATAGAGTAATTGGGTAGTGGAACGGGTCTGGGTGGTATACTCTTCGGAGGGTCGGTGTGGACTTGTTGGGCCAAACGGCCTGTTTCCACACTGCAGTGATTCTATGATTCTCAAGTCAGACAGCACAGAAACAGACCCTTTGGTCCAACCAGTCCATGCTGACCATAATCCCCAAAAAACTTGTCTTATCTGTTTGCCACTGGCCCATATCCCTCCAAACGTTCCCATTCACGGATCTATGCAAATGTCTTTTAAATGTTGAAATTGTACCCACATCCACCACTTCCTCAGGAAGCTCATTCCATCTGTGAGCCACCCTCTGTGTAAAATAATTGCCCTTTCTGTCTTTTTAAGATCTCTCTCCTCTCACCTTAAAAAAGAGTTTTGAAATCCCCCACACTTGGGAAAAGGCAACTACCATGAACTCTAACTGTACCTCTCACTATTTTCTAAACTATCCAATCGCCCCCCCCCCCCTCTACCACCCACACTCCAGCCATGCCTCCCTATATTATCATCCAAATCATTGATCTAAATGACACGCAAGAGTGGAACCAACACTGAGCCTTGCAGAACACCACAGTTCGGAGGCCTGCAGGCTGAATGAGAACCCTCTACCACCACCCTCAGCTCCCAATTGGCTGAGCCCTCCCCGGATACCCATGTGATCAAACCTTATTAACCAGGCGACCATGCGGGACCTTGTCGAAGGCCGTCCACACAGAATGCCACCATTTTCCAACCCAGCCTTGAGTCATTCCATTGTTCCCTGACTGTCAAAATCCTGGATCTCTCTTGATAACAGCAAGTGTAGAACATAGAACATTCCAGCGCAGTACAGGCCCTTCGGCCCTCGATGTTGTGCTGACCTGTGGAACCAATCTGAAGCCCATCTAACCTACATTACTCCATTCTCCTCCATAGATCTATCCAATGACCATTTAAATGCCCTTAACGTTGGTGAGTCTACTCCTGTTGCAGGCAGGGTGTTCCACACTCCTACTACTCTCTGAGTGAAGAAACTACCTCTGATATCTGTCCTATATCTATCACCCCTCAGTTTAAAGCTATGTCCCCTCATGCTAGCCATCACCATCTGAGGAAAAAGACTCTCCCTTTCCACCCTATCTAACCCTCTGATTATCTTATATGTCTCTATTAAGTCACCTCGTAACCTTTTTCCCTCTAACGAAAACAGCCTCAAGTCCTTCTGCCTTTCCTTGTAAGACTTTCCCTCCATACCAGGCAACATCCTAGTGAATCTCCCTTTCCAATGCTTCCACATCTTTCCTATAGCGCAGTGACCAGAACCACCTCTCAACCTTCTTCTCACGAAAACATCCTCAGTCTTTCCTCAGAAGACATTCCCTCCAAGGAAAGCAACATCCCAGTAAATCTCCTCTAAACTCTTTCCAAAGCTTCCACATCCTTCCTATAACACAGTGACCAGAACTGTACGCAATATTCCAAGTGCGGCTGCACCAGAGTTTTGTACAGCTGCAGTGTGACTTCGTGGCTCCGAAACTCAATCCCTCTACCAATAAAAGCTAACACAACTTCTTAACAACCCTATCAACCTGGGTGGCAACTTTCAGGGATCTATGTACATGGACACTGAGATCTCTCTCTGCTCATCTACACTATCGAGAATCTTACCATTAGCCCAATACTCTGCATTCCTGTTACTCCTTCCAAAGTGAATCACCTCACACTTTTCTGCATTAAACTCCATATTCTCCAACTGAAAGAAATTCATGATTTAGATGCTACTGTCACAGAAGAGGATGGAAGGTTACAGGAGACTCTTAGATTTTTTTCTTAGATTCCCTCCGGTGAGGAAACAGGCCCTTCAGCCCAACAAGTCCACACTGACCCTCCGAAGAGCAACCTGTCCAGACCCGTTTTACCTCTGACTAATGCACCTAACACTACGGGCAATTTAGCATGGCCAATTCACTTAACCTACACATCTTTGGACTGTGGGAGGAAACCAGAGCACCTGGAGGAAACCCACGCAGACACGGGGAGAACGTGCAAACTCCACACAGACAGTCGCCCGAGGTGGGAATTGAACCCGGATCCCAGGCGCTGTGAAGCGGCAGTGCTAACCACTGAGCCACCGTGCCGCCCAAAAGGGGAAACCCCAGCAGCAGCTCCTAAAGCGCACTTGCGTTCTGTCAAGACCATGAATTAACTCAGCTCAGTGGCGTGACCATTCGGCTGGTGGGATTTTCACAACTGACTGGAAGAATAGCAAACATAAACGTTATTACCTTGTCTATCGAGTTGCCAGGAATAGGAACAGACCTGAGGGTTGGGAGGACTTTGGAGAAAGCAAACGAGGGCTGAGAAACTGGTGAGGAGAGGGAGAATCAAACATGAACATCAATGCGCAAGAAAATTGTAAGACTGGAGAGGTACATCAAAAGGAAGCGTTTCACCAAGACAAAGGTGGACCCTGTACAGAAGAACGTGACGAGGAAATAGAAAAGCTCAATAATTGCTCTGTATCAGTCTTCACTGAGGAAGATGCAAGAAATCTCCCAAAATGAGTGGCCTGAGGGAATGAGAAATTGAAGGCAATTACTGTCAGTGAAAAGCTAGTATTGAAGAATTGAATGGAACTGAAGCTTGAAAAGTCCTCGGGACCTCATCTGCTATTTCCCAGGATGATGAATGAGGAGAGAGTGAATGTATTGGTGATCATCTTCCAAAAGTCTGTGGAATCGGAACAGTTCCTGCAGATTGAAAGATTGCCAAAGTCACCCTACTCTTTAAGAAGAAAGGGAGAGATAATGAAAGGGGACTTGTCAGCTTTAGACTGATATGAGAAAATAAGCAAGAATCTGCTATCAATGGGATGATAAATGGGCGGTTTGTTCGGAGTGATCTAATTGGGTATACAGATCTACGAATGGGAAATTGCGACTTTTGAATTGGGTGGAATTTTTTGTTTGGAGAATGTTACTCAGAGGATTCAGAAAGGGAAGCTGATCGATGTACGTTCAGATGTTTCACAGGCTTGAGAACAGTCTCCCACAGGCATCTGGTTAGCAGCTGTTCATTGACCTCAGGACCCAAGAACTCTAACGATAGAGAGGAAGCCATCTTGAATCCCAGGAAACAACTCAAGAAGCTAAAGGACAGAGGGTTTGGCCCCCTAATCCATCCCTGTCAAAATTTCAGGAGTCTTATCTTACAGATGAGACGTCAAATGAAGACCATCTCCTCCCTCCCCCGTTCAGTTGGTGCTAATGTTTGAGGGGTAATGGTGGCCGAGATACTGTCAGTTTGTCAGAAGATTCTATTGAATGCATTAATATCGTTAGGGGAAGGAAATCTGCCTTCTTCACTGGGTCTGGGCCTTCACGTGACTCCAGACCTACAGCCACATGGCCAGTATGAAATTCCCCTCAGTTCAGTTAGGGCCACACAACACCATCTTCCCAACAGCAGTGCAGGAATGGGGGTCTTTCCCAGGGCATGGATGGGTTCCAACAAAAGATGCTCTCCTCGATTTTTCGAACTGTGTCACCTAACCCAAGCTCCCTACCCATTCGCGCCCTCACCCTCCCCAACCATAACCACATTTCTGCTTGTGGGATCCTGCTGTATGCAAATTGGTTACTGTGTTTCACCGCAACGTTGGCAGCACCTCAGAACACGGCTCTGAACATCGCTGTGGGCATCCTCAGGGCCAATCCTTCCTCCTTTCCTCAGAAGGAGGCCATTCAGTCCATCGCACCTGCACTAGGTCCTGTCACCTCTCCTGCCCTTTCCCCATATTCCTGGGCACCATTTCTGTCCAAACGGCCAGCCGATGCCCTCACGCGAACCTGCGCCCCCTCCCAAGCACATGACCAGGCAGCGCATTCCAGAGGCTAATTGCTGACTGAGTCTCAATCTTAATATTGTCACATCGACCTAGCTTCATTTTCTCATTTATTCACAGGGCCATTTATTTCCCATCCCTAATTGCCCAGAGGGCATTTAGAAACACAACTATATTGCTGTGGGTCTGGAGTCACATACAGACTAGGGTAAGGATGGCAACTTAGTCATAGAGCCATAGAGATGTACAGCATGGAAACAGACCCTCTGGTCCAACTCATCAATGCTGACCAGCTATACTAAGCTAATCTAGTCCCACTTGGCACATATTCCTCCAAACCCTTCCTATTCATATACCCATCCAGATGCCTTTTAAATGTTGTCATTGTACCAGCCTCCACCACTTCCTCTGGCAGCTCATTCCATACATGTCCCACCCTCTGCGTGAAACAGTTGCCCCTTAGGTCTCTTTTATATCTTTCCCCTCTCACCCTAAACCTATGCCCCTCTAGTTCTGGACTCCCCCATCCCAGGGAAAAGACTTTGCCTATTTTTCCTATCCATGCCCCTCATGATTTTGTAAACCTCTACAAGGTCACCCCTCGGCCTCCGACGCTCCAGGGAAAACAGCCCCAGCTTATTCAGCCTCTCCTTATAAAAAAACCCCCCAACCCTGGCAACATCCTTGAAACTCATTTCTGAACCCTTTCAAGTTTCACAACATCCTTCCGCGAGGAAGGAGACAGGAATTCCACACAATATTCCAAATTTCCTTCCCTGAAGGGCACCAGTGAACCAGATGGCCTTTTTTCCCCCTCCAAATATCAACGATGTTTCACGGTCATCCTTGGACTCTCAACTTCACATTTGCTGAAGTTCAAAATCCATCCTTTGCCGTGGTGGGATTCGCGGCCCGATCCCCTGGAACGTTCCCCGGGTCTCTGGATCAACCATCACGCGATGATACCACTGGGCCATCGCCTCCACCTGTCCGCAGTTTGCTCACCCACGCCCTCGCTCCTTTCACAAGTGGGAACCTTTCATCTCTATCCAGCTCCCTCGCAAGTTTGAAAATCAGACACCCCTCCCCATCCTCCCCACCCTCTGTGAGAACATAGTGGCGTTAAGAGGTGCATTTTGCCCCGGTTCGCTTTGTAAGAAGAGAGGTTGAGACAGCGGTGGTGAGCAGTCTGCTTGAAAGCAGTGACCAGCCCTCCAAACCTTGGCGTTTAATACTGGAACAATAGAAGCAGTCTGAATGGGTGGGGTCAACCAGGATGTTTAGCATTCGCTTTCTACAATTGCTGGAGTCCTAAAGCTGAAAGTGGAAGCTTTTATTCCTTTCTCTGTAACAAGCTAAAAGCTGGTGTTACCCTCCACCTCCTCGAATTGCATGGAAGACGATCCATTTTACTGAATTTTGCCTTGCCAATGGATGTATTAGTGAGATACAATGAGGGTTAATATTTATTATTTTATCAGGCACTTCCATAGAGATGCAGGACAATTCACTCTCTTTCACTTTTATTTAGTTTGTGTTTTAACTGCAGTGTGTAAATAAAGAGTGTTTTCCATAAAGTGTGGTCGGTTGACCAATTAGGTGGTGGTTCAGGGGTTAGCACTGTTGTCTCACAGCACCAGGGACCCAGGTTCAATTCTAACCTCAGGTGACTGTCTGTGTGGAGTTTGCACATTATCCCTGTGACTGCGTGGGTTTCCTCCCACAGTCCAAAGATGTGCAGGTTTGGGTGTATTGGCCATGCTATATTGTCCCATAGTATTCAGGGATGTGCAGGTTAGGGTGGATTGGCCATGCTAAATTGTCCCATAGTGCCCAGGGATGTGTAGTTTAAGGTGGATTGGCCATGCTAAATTGTCCCATAGTGTTCAGGGATGTGCAGGTTAGGGTGAATTGGCCATGCTAAATTGTCCCATAGTGCCCAGGGATGTGCAGGTTAGGGTGGATTGGCCATGCTAAATTGTCCCATAGTGCCCAGGGATGTGCAGGTTAGGGTGAATTGGCCATGCTAAATTGTCCCATAGTGTTCAGGGATGTGCAGGTTAGGGTGGATTGGCCATGCTAAATTGTCCCATAGTGCCCAGGGATGTGCAGGTTAGGGTGAATTGGTCATGCTAAATTGTCCCATAGTGCCCAGCAGTGTGCAGTTTAGGGTGGATTGGCCATGCTAAATTGTCCTATAGTGTGAGGTGCATTAGTCAGAGGGAAATGGCTCTGGGTAGGTTCCTCTTCCGAGAGTCGGTGTGGACGTGTTGGGCTGAAAGGCCTGTCTCCACACTCGACGGAAATAATTGCGTCCGGAACACAGCACGCACCTTGAAAATCAGAAAAGGTGGTGGTCCTAATCCGTTTCGAGGGGGTTTCTCCCAGTCCGTAACAGCCAAATTATCGGTCGACCTGTGTGGCCGAGCAAGCACTCCATAAATGCATCGGATTTTCGTTTCGAGTCAACCCCCTTCCCCCCCCCCAAAATCTGGAATACTTCAAAAGAGGAAAGTTCCCCTGAGTGGAAACTCCCCAGACACGGTGTGTGTGAGAGAGAGAACGAGCAACAAGGAACCGACAAAGAGCATTATTTTTGTGAATTTCAGGAACTTGCCAGCAACGTTGGGTTCAGAGGCAGAGAAATTGGCAGCAGTTACTCTGGAGAGGAGTGGTGCCATGGTGGGGGGGAGGTCTGTTCAAGCGCAGAGCTGTCAGGGATAGGCGGGCTTACCTTCAGGAGAGATATAAATCTCCCAGCGCTCAGAGGTTCGCACGAACCAGCCTGGGGAGCAGGGAAACACCCCAAAGATGCAGCTTGCCTTGCTGCTGCTGATAGTGTGCGTCTCCAGCTACAATCCTGTTCTCATGGAGGGTAGGGCCAATTTACAATTAATCAGTTGGGTAGTCACTGTCTGTTCAGGAATGCAGGACTTACTGGTAGTGGGGGGAGGTGGGGGATTGGGGAAGGGGAGAGGAGGAAGGAGGGGGGGAAGGGGAGAGGGGAAACGGGACAGGACAGGAGGTGGGGGGTGTAAGGGGACTGGAGGAGGAGGGTGGCAATGCCCAGGGTGGTCACTGGTCATGGTCAGCGATCAGTCAGAGCAATTATTTCCCCCCACACTTACCAACTCAGGGATGGGACCCCTAATTCCCTCCCAATCCTCCCTATATAGCAGGGCTTATACACTTAATGGTTCGGTCCTAGGGAGTGTTGCTGAACAGAGACCTTGGAGTGCAGATCCATAGCTCCTTGAAAGTGGAGTCGCAGGTAGCTAGGATAATGAAGAAGGTGTTTGGTATGCTTTCCTTTATTGGTCAGAGTATTGAGTACAGGAGTTGGGTGCTGAAAATGTGTTGCTGGAAAAGCGCAGCAGGTCAGGCAGCATCCAAGGAACAGGAGAATCGACGTTTGAAGAAGGGCTTATGCCCGAAACGTCGATTCTCCTGCTCCTTGGATGCTGCCTGACCTGCTGCGCTTTTCCAGCAACACATTTTCAGCTCTGATCGCCAGCATCTGCAGTCCTCACTTTCTGCTACAGGAGTTTGGGAGGTCATGTTGAAGCTGTGCAGGGTATTGGTTAGGCCACTGTTGGAATATTGCGTGCATTTCTGGTCTCCTTCCTATCGGAAAGATGTTATGAAACTTGAAAGGGTTCAGGAAAGATTTACAAGGGTGTTGCCAGGATTGGAGGATCTGAGCTACAGAGAGAGAGGCTGAACAGGCTGGGGCTGTTTTCCCTGGAGCGTCGGAGGCTGAGGGGTGACCTTATAGAGGTTTATAAAATCATGAGTGGCATGGATAGGGTAAATAGACAAGGTCTTTTCCCTGGGGTTGGGGAGTCCAGAACTAGAGGGGCATAGGTTTAGGGTGAGAGGGGAAAGATATAAAAGAGACCTAAGGGGCAACTTTTTCACACAGAGGGTGGTACGTGTATGGAATGAGCTGCCAGAGGATGTGGTGGAGGCTGGTACAGTTACAGCATTTAAAAGGCATCTGGATGGGTATATGAACAGGAAGGGTTCAGTGGTATATGGGCCGGGTGCTGGTAGGTGGGACTAGATTGAGTTGAGATATCTGGTCGGCATGGACGGGTTGGACCGAAGGGTCTGTTTCCGGGCTGTACATCTCTCTGACTCGATGACTCTTGTAGCAGCCGTGGAGATTAAGCAGAATTAACGTTTGGGATCGGTGCAGACCCAATGGCTTCCTTCCACCCCAGAGGGATTTCCTGTCTCTAGTTCCAGCAGCTCACCTGACCTTTAACCTCTGCACTGAGGTACTTGCCATGGGCTGAGCGAACTCAGTGAACTCAGAAAGGCACTCCGGGACAGAGAGGGGAAGGCGGGGGGGGGGGGGGAAGAGATTTGAATGACCACTTGCCCGCCTGGTGCTTGACCTGCCCTGGCCTCCTGTAAATTCGAAGACCGAGCCAGTGACTCAATCTGATTACAGGCCCTGAATCAGACCAGGAGAGACGGCCAGAAATCAGGCCATTCAGGCCCATCTAGTCTGCTCCACCATCCAATCATGGCTGATAAAGCTTCTCAACCTCCCGCTTTCTCCCCCTGACCCTTCACCCCCTTGATACTCAGGAACCTATCCATTTTGGTCTTAACTATACTCAATGACCAGGCCCCCACAGCCTTCAGTGGCAGTGAATCTCATAGATTCCCCACTCTCTGGCTGAAGACGTTTCTGCTTATCTTCATTCTAAAAGGTCTTCCCTTTAGTCTAAGGCTGTTCCCTCGTCCCTCTTATCGATGGGAACATCTTCCCAACATCCACTCTGTCCGGGCCATTCTATAAGTCTCAATTAGATCCCCCCCCCCATCCTTCTAAATTCCATCGAGTATAAACCCAGAGTCCTCAAATGTTCCTCATCTGTTAAGCTTTCCATTCCCGGGACCATTCTCGTGAATCTCCTGTGAACCGGCCAGTGTATCCTTCCTGAGATATGACGCCCAAAACTGAGAACAATCCTCCAAATCTGACCTGACCACAGCCTCAGAGACACTCAGAAGTCCATCCCTGCTTTTATATTCAAGTCCTCCCAAGTTAAATCACAGCGTTAGGGGTGGCAGGGTGGCTCAGTGGGTTAGCACTGCAACCTCACAACACCAGGATCCCAGGTTTGATTCCAGCCTCCGAGCGACTGTCTGTGTGGAGTTTGCACATTCTCCCCGTGTCTGTGTGGGTTTCCTCCGGGTGCTCCGGTTTCCTCCCACAGTCCAAAGGTGTGCAGGTCAGGGTGGATTGGCCGTGCTAAATTGTCCCAGAGTGATAGGTGCATTAGTCAGAGGGAAATGGGTTTGGGTGGGTTACTCTTCGGAGGGTCGGTGCTGACTGGTTGGGCCGAAGGGCCTGTTTCCAATCTGTAGAGAATCTAATCTAATCTTAAAAAAAATCTAATCGTTGCATTTGCCTTCCGAATGACTGACTCAATTGTCGACACCTCTTTCATTATTAGAGTATTCGGAAACAAGCTCAGACACAGTTATAAGCTGGAGCAGGAGATCTTTATATACCAGCCAGTACAGAGCAAACTATCAATAAATACACAGGCAGGGAGGGCTGGAGGGGGTTACAGGGATAGGGAGAGGGTGTAGGGGCTGGGGGGGGTTACAGGGATAGGGAGAGGGTGTAGGGGCTGGAGGGGGTTACAGAGATAGGGAGGGGGTGTAGGGGCTGGAGGGGGTTACAGGGATAGGGAGAGGGTGTAGGGGCTGGAGGGGGTTACAGGGATAGGGAGAGGGTGTAGGGGCTGGAGAGGGTTACAGGGATAGGGAGGGGGTGTAGGGGCTGGAGGGGGTTACAGGGATAGGGAGAGGGTGTAGGGGCTGGAGGGGGTTACAGAGATAGGGAGGGGGTGTAGGGGCTGGAGGGGGTTACAGAGATAGGGAGACGGTGTAGGGCTGGAGGGGGTTGCAGAGATAGGGAGGGGGTGTAGGGGCTGGAGGGGGTTACAGGGATAGGGAGGGGGTGTAGGGGCTGGAGGGGGTTACAGGGATAGGGAGGGGGTGTAGGGGCTGGAGGGGGTTACAGGGATAGGGAGGGGGTGTAGGGGCTGGAGGGGGTTACAGAGATAGGGAGGGGTGTAGAGGCTGGAGGGGGTTACAGAGATAGGGAGGGGGTGTAGGGGCTGGAGGGGGTTACAGGGATAGGGAGGGGGTGTAGGGGCTGGAGGGGGTTACAGAGATAGGGAGGGGGTGTAGAGGCTGGAGGGGGTTACAGGGATAGGGAGGGGGTGTAGGGGCTGGAGGGGGTTACAGAGATAGGGAGGGGGTGTAGGGGCTGGAGGGGGTTACAGAGATGGGGAGGGGGTGTAGGGGCTGGAGGGGGGTTACAGAGATAGGGTGGGGGTGTAGGGGCTGGAGGGGTTTACTGGGAGAGAGAGTGAGTGTAGGGGTTGGAGGGGCTGACAGAGATAGGGAGGGATGTAGGGGCTGGAGAGGGTTACAGAGATAGGGAGGGTGTGTAGGGGCTGGAGGGGGTTACAGAGATAGGGAGGGGGTGTAGGGTCTGGAGGGGGAGACAGAGATAGGAGGGGTGTAGGGGCTGGAAGAAGTTACGGAGATAGGGAGGGGTGTAGGGGCTGGAAGAAGTTACGGAGATAGGGAGGGGTGTAGGGGCTGGAGGGGGTTACAGAGATTGGGAGGGGGTATAGGGGCTGGAGGGGGTTACAGAGATAGGGAGGGTGTGTAGGGGCTGGAGGGGGTTACAGAGATAGGGAGGGGGTGTAGGGGCTGGAGGGGGTTACAGAGATAGGGATGGGGTGTAGGGGCTGGAGGGGGTTACAGAGATAGGGAGGGGGTGTAGGGGCTGGAGGGGGTTACAGGGATAGGGAGGGGGTGTAGGGGCTGGAGGGGGTTACAGAGATAGGGAGGGGGTGTAGGGGCTGGAGGGGGTTACAGAGATAGGGAGGGGGTGTAGGGGCTGGAGGGGGTTACAGAGATAGGGAGGGGGTGTAGGGGCTGGAGGGGGTTACAGAGATAGGGAGGGGGTGTAGGGGCTGGAGGGAGTTACAGAGATAGGGAGGGGTGTAGGGGCTGGAGGGGGTTACAGGGATAGGGAGGGGGTGTAGGGGCTGGAGGGGGTTACAGAGATAGGGAGGGGGTGTAGGGGCTGGAGGGAGTTACAGAGATAGGGAGGGGTGTAGGGGCTGGAGGGGGTTACAGAGATAGGGAGGGGGTGTAGGGGCTGGAGGGGGTTACAGAGATAGGGAGGGGGTGTAGGGGCTGGAGGGGGTTACAGGGATAGGGAGGGGGTGTAGGGGCTGGAGGGGGTTACAGGGATAGGGAGGGGGTGTAGGGGCTGGAGGGGGTTACAGGGATAGGGAGGGGGTGTAGGGGCTGGAGGGGGTTACAGGGATAGGGAGGGGGTGTAGGGGCTGGAGGGGGTTACAGGGATAGGGAGGGGGTGTAGGGGCTGGAGGGGGTTACAGAGATAGGGAGGGGGTGTAGGGGCTGGAGGGGGTTACAGAGATAGGGAGGGGGTGTAGGGGCTGGAGGGGGTTACAGAGATAGGGAGGGGGTGTAGGGGCTGGAGGGGGTTACAGAGATAGGGAGGGGGTGTAGGGGCTGGAGGGGGTTACAGGGATAGGGAGGGGGTGTAGGGGCTGGAGGGGGTTACAGAGATAGGGAAACATACGGTCATCGATCAATTGAAAGAAAATAATGAATTGATGAAGTTGAAGGGATTTCCAGAGCAGAACGCAACGTGATTGTCCATAATCAGGAACGCTGCAACTGGAGATAAATCTATCAGGATTTCAGCAAGAAGTGATGTTGAATCTTTGCTCAGACGAAGAGATGTTCCGCATCATTCAACAAAACAATGCCCAGGTTTGGAACGTAGAGGTTGGTTGGATGATCCGGTAAAGTTCAGTGGTGGCACATTTTTTCACCGGCATTGTGTTCATTTCAGATATTCGGGATGGGAAGGAAGATAAACCCAGGGTGGAACTCAGTGCAAACACAACAGGCACCTTGGAACCCGGCAGGAAACATTGCCTGTGTAAAGGTGGGTGCAGACAGCCCAGCAACTTCGAGACCACGCGATACTGTGCTCAGAAAAACAATTACACATTGGTCACACCGGGGACCGGGTCAACATGGGGAAGGGTCACACCGGGTAAACACAGGGAAGGGTCACACCGGGGACTGGGACAACACGGGGAAGGGAGACACCGGGGACCGGGTCAACACGGGGAAGGGTCATACCGGGTAAACACGGGGAAGGGTCACACCGGGGACCGGGTAAACACGGGGAAGGGACACACCGGGGACCGGGTCAACACGGGGAAGGGTCACACCGGGGACCGGGTCAACATGGGGAAGGGTCACACCGGGTAAACACAGGGAAGGGTCACACCGGGGACTGGGACAACACGGGGAAGGGAGACACTGGGGACCGGGTCAACACGGGGAAGGGTCATACCGGGTAAACACGGGGAAGGGTCACACCGGGGACCGGGTAAACACGGGGAAGGGACACACCGGGGACCGGGTCAACACGGGGAAGGGTCACACCGGGTAAACACAGGGAAGGGTCACACCGGGGACTGGGACAACACGGGGAAGGGTCACACCGGGGACTGGGACAACACGGGGAAGGGTCACACCGGGGACCGGGTCAACACGGGGAATGGCCACACCGGGGACCGGGTCAACACGGGGAAGGGTCACACCGGGGACCGGGTCAACATGGGGAAGGGTCACACCGGGGACCGGGTAAACACGGGGAAGGGTCACACCGGGGACCGGGTAAACATGGAGAAGGATCACACCGGGGACCGGGTCAACATGGGGAAGGGTCACACCGGGTACCGGGTCAACATGGGGAAGGGTCACACCGGGTACCGGGTCAACACGGGGAACGGTCACACCGGGGACTGGGTCAACACGGGGAAGGGTCACACCGGGGACCGGGTAAACACGGGGAAGGGTCACACCGGGGACCGGGTCAACACGGGGAAGGGTCACACCGGGGACCGGGTCAACACGGGGAAGGGTCACACCGGGGACCGGGTAAACACGGGGAAGGGTCACACCGGGGACCGGGTAAACACGGGGAAGGGTCACACCGGGGACCGTGTAAACACGGGGAAGGGTCACACCGGGGACCGGGTCAACACGGGGAAGGGTCACACCGGGGACCGGGTCAAGACGGGGAAGGGTCACACCGGGGACCGGGTAATCACGGGGAATGGTCAAACCGGGGAATGGGACAACACGGGGAAGGGTCACACCGGAGACCGGGTCAACACGGGGAAGGGTCACACTGGGGACCGGGTCAACACGGGGAAGGGACACACCGGGGACCGGGTAAACACGGGGAACGGTCACACCGGGGACCGGGTAAACACGGGGAAGGGACACACCGGGGACCGGATAAACACGGGGAACGGTCACACCGGGGACCGGGTAAACAAGGGGAACGGTCACACCGGGGACCGTGTCAACACGGGGAAGGGTCACACCGGGGACCGGGAAAACACGGGGAAGGGTCACAACGGGGACCGGGTAATCACGGGGAATGGTCACACCGGGGACCGGGTAAACACGGGGAAGGGTCACACCGGGGACCGGGTAAACACGGGGAAGGGACACACCGGGGACCGGGTAAACACGGGGAACGGTCACACCGGGGACCGGGTAAACAAGGGGAACGGTCACACCGGGGACTGGGTCAACACGGGGAAGGGTCACACCGGGGACCGGGTAAACACGGGGAAGGGTCACACCGGGGACCGGGTAAACACGGGGAAGGGACACACCGGGGACCGGGTAAACACGGGGAAGGGTCACACCGGGGACCGGGTAAACACGGGGAACGGTCACACCGGGGACCGGGTAAACACAGGGAACGGGACACTCCGGGGACCGTGTAAACACGGGGAAGGGTCACACCGGGGACCGGGTAAACATGGGAAAGGGTCACACCGGGGACCGGGTAAACACGGGGAAGGGTCACACCGGGGACCGGGTAAACACGAGGAAGGGACACACCGGGGACCGGGGAAACACGGGGAATGGGTCACACCGGGGACCGGGTAAACACGGGGAACGGGACACACCGGGGACCGGGTAAACACGGGGAAAGGGTCACACCGGGGACCGGGTAAACACGGGGATGGGTCACACCGGGGACCGGGTAAACACGGGGAAGGGTCACACCGGGGACCGCGTAAACACGGGGAAGGGTCACACCGGGGACCGGGTAAACACGGGGAAAGGGTCACACCGGGGACAGGGTAAACACGGGGAAGGGTCACACCGGGGACCGGGTAAATACAGGGAAGGGTCACACCGGGGACCGGGTAAACACGGGGAAGGGTCACACCGGGGACCGGGTAAACACAGGGAATGGGACACACCGGGGACCGGGTAAACATGGGGAAGGGTCACACCGGGGACCGGGTAAACACGGGGAAGGGACACACCGGGGACCGGGTAATCACGGGGAACGGTCACACCGGGGACCGGGTAAACACGGGGAAAGGGTCACACCAGGGACCGGGTAAACACGGGGAAGGGTCACACCGGGGACCGGGTAAACACGGGCAACGGTACACACCGGGGACCGGGTAAATACGGGGAAGGGTCACACCGGGGACCGGGTAAACACGGGGAACGGTCACACCGGGGACCGGGTAAACACGGGGAAGGGTCACACCGGGGACCGGGTAAACACGGGGAAGGGTCACACCGGGGACTGGGTAAACACAGGGAAGGGTCACACCGGGGACCGGGTAAACACGGGGAAGGGTCACACCAGGGACCGGGTAAACACGGGGAAGGGTCACACCGGGGACCGGGTAAACACGGGGAAGGGTCACACCGGGTAAACACGGGGAAGGGTCACACCGGGGACCGGGTAAACACGGGGAAGGGTCACACCGGGGACCGGGTAAACACGGGAAAGGGACACACCGGGGACCGGGTAAACACGGGGAAGGGTCACACCGGGGACTGGGTAAACACGGGGAAGGGACACACCGGGGACCGGGTAAACACGGGGAACGGTCACACCGGGGACCGGGTAAACACGGGGAAGGGTCACACCGGGGACCGGGTAAACACGGGGAAGGGTCACACCGGGGACCGGGTAAACACGGGGAAGGGTCACACCGGGGACTGGGTAAACACGGGGAAGGGACACACCGGGGACCGGGTAAACACGGGGAACGGTCACACCGGGGACCGGGTAAACACGGGGAAAGGGTCACACCAGGGACCGGGTAAACACGGGGAAGGGTCACACCGGGGACCGGGTAAACACGGGGAAGGGTCACACCGGGGACCGGGTAAACATGGGGAACGGTCACCCCGGGGACCTGGTAAACACGGGGAAGGGTCACACCGGGGACCGGGTAAACACGGGGAAGGGTCACACCGGGGACCGGGTCAACACGGGGAAGGGTCACACCGGGGAGCAGGTTAACACGGGGAAGGGACACACCGGGGACCGGGTCAACACGGGGAAGGGTCACACCGGGGACCGGGTAAACACAGGAAAGGGTCACACCGAGAACCGGGTAAACACGGGGAAGAGTCACACCGGGGACCGGGTAAACACGGGGAAGGGTCACACCGGGTAAACACTGGGAAGGGTCACACCGGGGACCGGGTAAACACGGGGAAGGGTCACACCGGGGATCGGGTAAACACGGGGAAAGGACACACCGGGGACCGGGTAAACACGGGGAACGGTCACACCGGGGACCGGGTAAACACGGGGAAAGGGTCACACCAGGGACCGGGTAAACACGGGGAAGGGTCACACCGGGGACCGGGTAAACATGGGGAACGGTCACACCGGGGACTGGGTAAACACGGGGAACGGTGACACCGGGGACCGGGTAAACACGGGGAAGGGTCACACCGGGGACCGGGTAATCACGGGGAAGGGTCACACCGGGGACCGGGTAAACACGGGGAAGGGTCACACCGGGGACCGGGTCAACACGGGGAAGGGTCACACCGGGGACCGGGTAAACACGGGGAAGGGTCACACCGGGGACCGGGTAAACACGGGGAAGGGTCACACCGGGGACCGGGTAAACACGGGGAAGGGTCACACCAGGGACCGGGTAAACACGGGGAATGGTCACACCGAGGACCGGGTAGATTATAACAGGGAAGATGTTAAAATTTGGCCCAGTGTGTTCTGCCCCTGCTCACAAGCTCCCTTGTTGAAGAGTTGCTCTCTTTAACCGAAGGGCCATCTCTGATCTGCCTTTCTCCTGTAGCTGGTCACCTCCCGTTACACTACCGCGCAAAGCAGCCATTCGTAACGGCTGGCAGAAAGTGCTTCTGTCAGAAACGAAGCCAGATCACCAGGAAAAAGCACAAGGATGGTAAATTGTTCTTTTTCACTCTGTCTCCAGGGCTGAGAGGGAGGGTGTCATTGGTGTACATCCCTTGGGATTTGAGTGTTCCTGCGCATAGCAATTTTGAACTCCATGAGTCTGAAAGCTCTCCATCTCCGGATACAGCCTTGCCTTTTGTGATTATCTGCGACGGCATTGCATCCCACACCCTCTAGCTCTTCAGATCTCATGTTCTGATCCCAAATCTGATATGATTCTCATCCAGGCTGTCATTATCAGCGCTTGGGTGTAGCTCTGCCCTGATGAGAGGTTAATTCATTTGTATAAGTTAAGGTGGTTTGATAATATTCTGCCAATGTTTATCTCTGCTCCGCAGAAACAGATGAGCTGGTCATTGTCACATTGCTGATTGTGGGATCTTGCTGACCCCAAACTGGCGTCCTGCATTACAGCAGTATTCAACATCCTTTCGATGGTCTGCGCCCATGAGATTATTCCACCAGGGGCGCTGTTGTTGACATGTAGAGAGGAATGCGGTCTCATAATCATGCGAACCACATCAAACCCATTGTTAAAGTGGGAATTGGGGATATTCGCCGATGATTGCAACAATGCTCAGCAACATTTGTGACAGCTCAGACACTGAGACAATCCATGTCCAAATACAGCAAGACCCGGACAATTCCCACGCTGGGACTGACAAGTGACAGGTCACATTGACGGTAGCACCATCTGGTCGAAATCCAAGAATTCCCTCCCTCGGGGCATTGTGCCCACAGTGGAGGGACTGCAGCGGTTCAGCCCTGTGTCTGCGTGGGTTTCCTCCGGGTGCTCCGGTTTCCTCCCACAGTCCAAAATGAGCACGTTAGGGTGGATTGGCCGTGCTAAATTGTCCCATAGTGCCCAGGGATGTGTAGGTTAGGGTGGATTGGCCATGCTAAATTGTCCCATAGTGCCCAGGGATGTGTAGGTTAGGGTGGATTGGCCATGCTAAATTGTCCCATAGTGCCCAGGGATGTGCAGGTTAGGGTGGATTGGCCGCGCTAAATTGTCCCATAGTGTCCAGGGATGTGTAGGTTAGGGTGGATTGGCCATGCTAAATTGTCCCATAGTGCCCAGGGATGTGCAGGTTAGGGTGGATTGGCTGCGCTAAATTGTCCCATAGTGTTCAGGGATGTGTAGGTTAGGTTGGATTGGCCATGCTAAATTGTCCCATAGTGTTCAGGGATGTGTATGTTAGGGTGGATTGGCCGCGCTAAATTGTCCCATAGTGCCCAGGGATGTGTAGGTTAGGGTGGATTGGCCATGCTAAATTGTCCCATCGTGCCCAGGGATGTGTAGGTTAGGGTGGATTGGCCATGCTAAATTGTCCCATTAGTGCCCAGGGATGTGCAGGTTAGGGTGGATTGGCCGCGCTAAATTGTCCCATAGTGCCCAGGGATGTACAGGTTAGGGTGGATTGGCCACGCTGGTATGAGTGGGTGAGGTGCGTTTTTCAGAGGTCAACGTCCATTAATTGGGTCGGGGGGAATGGTTGTGGATTACTGTTCGGAGGGTCGGCGTTGGCATCTTGGGCGGAAGGGCCTGGTTCGTGCAGGGATTCTATGAGTCATGCGTGTTTTTAAAAATGTCCTTTCCACAGCTCTCTTCGCGAGACAGCGCCAAGGGAAACGTTACTGCCTGAAACCAGGAAAGGCCGTGTACCAAGGCCAGCGACAATTGTATTGCGTGGAGAGCTGGGCCAGCTGGAGAAAGTGTGCCCCCTGTGACCCGGTCGCCCTTATCCCCACCCCACTTTAAGACAGCGCGCTGAAGTATAGGGAGCTCCCAATGCCGCCCGGAGACTCCCTGCACGGACCGTTCGGAATTCCCAGACAGCGAAGCCGATCATCCCCGGCTCCACCACCCTCCGGCCTCCCCGCGACGCCGCCCAGTGCTGGACATCCCCCAGTGCCCGCTCTGAGGGAGTGCAGCACTCGCCCGTGTCTCTCCCACCTCACCCTAACACCGGGATGCAAAACAAAAACCCCACAGTTCGCTCTCTTCCGAAACGGAAAATGAAAATGGCCGGGAGGAGACGGAGTGTGTGGGGGGGGGGTGGGGGGGGGGGGGGGGGGGGGGTGGGGGGGTGGGGGGCGGGGGTTCTCCCTCCAGCGAACCTTGAATCAAATATCCCTCTCCCGGAAAGTTCAAAAGGAAAACACACACGGGCGCATGGTTTCCCAGCATTGGTGGGATCTTGCTATGCAGCGTGGTCCCACCTCACGACAGAGACCCTGTGCAAAGTTTGACCCTTACGAAATGGACGGTTCAAAGTTGAGCCCTTCCTGTTCACGGTGACCGTCACGAGCAAAGGTCCCCGATTCCTGGGCATTTTCTGGAATGTTCTCCTCAGAACATTCGTCCATTTTCCCCCCCTCCCCACCCCACCCCACCCTCGGTCACTCTCAGCTACGATCTAGCCAGCGAAAACCTTTTGCGTGGAGAGTTCCCTCGCCAACTCCACTGGGAGATGTTCCCAAGGTGTAGGTGGGATTTGACTCCCACTCTCCTGACCCAGAAGGAGAGTCATTACCCGTCTTCCACCTGAGAAATTCTGGTATGACTGAGTCAAACACACTCTACTCCATCTCCCAACCCTTTGTTTTGAGTTTGTTATATCCAACTAACACCTCGACGCATGCCAGGAATGAGTGAATCTGCTCCAGAGGATTCAACGTTGTCAGGGGTCAACGTCCATTAATTGGGTAGGGGGGAATGGTTGGGATCCTCTGGTGACTAGAAGAGTCAGGGGTGACTTTTGTTATGGACTAGGCCAGACCACTCAAAACATTCTTAAGCAGACAGCCCAGACCATAACTTTGCAATTTGTGTCAGTAAAATAACCCAGAGTATGTTAGCTAGGTTGACCACCAGGTTTTAAAACAGAGGAAAATCTTTAGATTCGTTTTTTTAGATTAGATTCCCGACAGTGTGGAAATAGGCCCTTCGGCTCAACAAGTCCACACTTATTCACGGAGTGGGAGGCAAAGAATCCTTATAGAACCCAGTCACCCCCAACTCAACTGAATATGCACAACGGTCCCAATAAACAAACCCCTTTAAACACAGTGAAAATGAAACAAAGGTTTACAGGTCGAGGGTAGAAGGACAGAGAGTCTAGCGGCCTGTTTCCACACAGCCCACTGCCGAACTGACTCAAACAACACTCCAGTTTCTAGGACTGACTACTCCTCTTTCATTATACAGTTCACGACCAAAACATGGCCACTTTGGCTTGAGGTCTCATCGGTTTACAGATGAACAGAAGGCCTCTCAAAATCCTTTCTCATCTCTGTACCAAACTGGCCACCTCGGAGCTGGGAGCTGGTTTACGGCCCCTCTGAAAACAAAACCAAGTGCCATTGAGAAAAGAAGCAGCTTTGTGACACTTTATTAAAACATATCGGCTCCTGAGGGACACCTGACTGGCTGGCGGTGGAGGGAATGCTGGGAGAATCTGAAACAAAGGCATTCCTGGTTAAAATCAAGGGGGCGGCCATTTTAACCAGAGCTGAGGGAGCATTTTTCTTTCTCTGAGAGGCATTGTGAGTCTGTGGAATATCCCGTCCTCCACAGGCCGTGGATGGAGAAACTTTAAGCGTTTTGAAGGAGAGGTAGATTGAATCTCAACGACCAATCAGAAGTGAGGAATTGTCGGCGGGGAAGGATGTGCGGTGGAGATGTAGGAATGGAGACCTGATGTTGGGATCAGATCAAATGCGATCTCATTGAAGGGCACAGCAGGTTGACGAGTACCAATTGTTACAGAGGTAGGAGGTTTCCTACCTGTCTCCCTTTGAACCCCCCCAATTTTTTCTAAAACGCCTCAACAGGACCACTCTCCCATCGCCCCTGACAGCCCACGGTAATCCAACCAGATTTTGAGCTCTCAGCCACTTCAGGATCTCTCTGGTGGATCCATGGCACACCCTTTCCATAAGGCCAGACTGGAGTAAGTTCTTAAATTGGCATTGTGTTGTCTGTTATGGCTCTGTGGTTAGCACTGCTTCCTCACGGTGCTAGGGACCCAGATTCGATTCCACCCTCGGGGCGACTGTCTGTGTGGAGTTTGCACGTTCTCCCCGTGTCTGAGTGGGTTTCATCACGGTGCTCCGGTTTCCTTCCACAAACCAAAGATGTGCAGGTCAGGTAAATTGGCCATGCTCAATTGTCCCATAATGCCCAGGGATGTGCAGGTTAGGGTGGATTGGCCGTGCTAACTTGTCCCATAGTGCCCAGAGATGTGCAGGTTAGGGTGGATTGGCCATGCTAAATTGTCCCATAGTGCCCAGAGATGTGTAGGTTAGGGTGGATTGGCCATGCTAAATTGTCCCATAGTGCCCAGGGATGTGCAAGTTAGGATGGATTGGCCATGCTAAATTGTCCCATAGTGCCCAGAGATGTGCAGGTTAGGGTGGATTGGCCGTGCTAACTTGTCCCATAGTGCCCAGAGATGTGTAGGTTAGGATGGATTGGCCATGCTAAATTGTCCCATTGTGCCCAGAGATGTGTAGGTTAGGATGGATTGGCCATGCTAAAGTACATATGGTGTTCAGGGATGTGTCAGTTAGGTGCATTAGTCAGCAGTAAATGTTGGGAAATTGGTTTGGGTGGGTTACTCTTTGGAGGGTCAGTGTGGGTGTGTTGGATCAAATGGCCTGTTTACGTACTGTCGGAATTCTATTTGATTCTAAACTTCAGGAATCTGAGGATCTCTTTGTGCGTCCCACTTGCTAGGCTAGCGATTACTGGCAATCCCTAGTTGTCCCAGAGGGCAATTAAGAGTCAACCACATCACTGTGGGCCTGGAGTCACGTCTCGGCCAGACCGAGTAAGGGTGGCAGATTTCCTTCCCAAATTTAAATATTCACCAACCAGTTGTGTGTTTAACAATCAGAAATGGTTCCTATTTCTGTTGGAATTAAACTTTTACCATCTGCCATTGTGGGATTTGAACTCATAACCACAGAATATTACCCTGAATTATTAGTCCAATGGCAGCACCACTGCCTGCTGTGTTAGAGGCCCCTAGCTTCTCAATGAGGCCTCCATGCCATTGCTTCAGATGTTTAGTTTGTGCTGAGAAAATAAATGTACCTAATGTCCAATATTTACCACAAGAGCATTATCCATTAAAGAATTTTTCATTTATTTGTTAATCAACTGCAAACTATGTCTTGCTGTTCTGATGGAAAGTATATCGCTCATGTATATTTTAATGCCACTTAGTTTGGATTTTTGGATTTTGAACGAGTGGCATCTGGGATTAAATGATTAACTTGCCGGTATTTCTGTAGCCATTGTGATTACATTTAAAATATCATGTGAGTGACAGACTTAACGGAGTGCAATGGGTGTTTTATTTTCATTGGCTGAGTTTTAAGATGTAGCTTTAAAGGTCTGGTAATGACTTAATTCTTGGCTCAGAATGACCACACTGGATTGACGAAAAACCTTTTTGGCTTTAGGTTTCCAGCAGACTTGGCTGAAGCTGGAGTTGCTCCTAAAGAAGGGAGATGGGTGTAGTACAGTTAAGAAATAGTGTAGGGAAATTAACTTGAATGTACCAGACCAGAGGTATTTGGTTGAAATCCTGAATCAGTTCTGCGAAGCTGAGAAAATCTAAGCTCACAAGGAAGAGGCTATTAAACTCTCTGTGCCAACAATTGGAACCCATAGTTAAATCAAACCCTACAAGTGATTGAGTGGGGAATTTTCTCTAGTATTTGAGTGTGTATTGGAGTACTGCTGGGATTAAAGGGGTTTAATTTTATTGCATATTGATAGCTTAACTATGTGTAACTTTGTTTACTGTATGTTAGTTTTGCAATAATAAAGTTCTGCTCTTTGATTCAAACCCAGTCTCCAACACTGTGTGCTCATGTGTGGGAAAACCTCATAAATAAACTATCAAGCCACATTCTCGTCTGCGATTGGACATACCAAAAATAACATCTGGGATCATAACAATGTGGTTTAGGAGTATTTTTGAAGAGAGAGAGAGAGAGACAGATAATTATGATATCAACTCTACACTGATTCCACAACTGAAACTAAACTCTGTTGTAGAAGTGAGACCTCAGCGGTTCAGGGACATAATTCTTTGAAATTTACGTCACAGGGTGGTTAAGAAGGCATAGGCACGCTTACCTTCATCAGAACTTACAATCGCTATAGTGAGGAAACACAGCCTTTGGCCCAATAAGTCCACAGAGATCCTTTGAAGAGTAACCCACCCACCTCCATTCCCCCTACTCGATATTTCCCCCTGACTAATGCACCTAACCTACACACCCCTGAATACTAAAGGAAAATTTAGCATGGCCAATCCACCGTAGCCTGTACATTCCTGGGCACTATGGGACAATTCAACAAGACCATCCACCCTTACCTACACATCCCTGGATACTATAGGACAACTTAGCATGGCCAATCGCCCTAACCTGCACATCCCTGGGCACTATGGAACAATTTAGCATGGCCAATCCAACCTAGCCTGCACATCCCTGGGGACTATGGGACAATTTAGCGTGGCCAATCCACCATAACCTGCACATCCCTGGGCACTATGGGACAATTTAGCATGGCCAGTCCACCCTAACCTGCACATCCCTGGACACTATGGGATAATTTAGCATGGCCAATCCACCCTAACCTGCACATCCCTGGGCACTATGGGACAATTTAGCATGGCCAGTCCACCCTAACCTGCACATCCCTGGACACTATGGGATAATTTAGCATGGCCAATCCACCCTAACCTGCACATCCCTGGGCACTATGGGACAATTTAACATGGCCAGTCCACCCTAACCTGCACATCCCTGGGCACGACAGGACAATTTAGCATGGACAATCCACCCTAACCTGCACATCCCTGGGCACTATGGGACAATTTAACACGGCCCACCCACCCTAACCTGCTCATCTTTGGACTGTGGGAGGAAACCGGAGCACCCAGAGGAAACCCACGCAGACACGGGGAGAATGTGCAAACTCCACACAAACAGTTGTCCCGAGGCTGGAATCGAACCCGGGTCCCTGGCGCTGTGTGGCAGCAGTGCTAACCCCAGAGCCCCCATGCCACCCCAAAGGGTCTATTACTTAAACCTTTGAGTACCGGCATTGGGACATCATATTAAAGTTGATGGTGAGGTTTCTTCTGGAATACTGTGCCCAGTTCCGGTTTCCCGTTACAGAAACGATATCATTAAATTGGAGAGAGGGTTCAGAAAAAGATTTACCAGGATTGGAGGGTTTGAGGTAGAAAGATTGGCGGACACTGCCTTTCACACTGGAGAGTAGGAGGTCGTTGGGTGACCTTACAGAGGTTTATAAAATTAGGAGGGGCATAGGTAAGTTGAACAGCAGGTGTATTTTTCCCAGGGTGGGGGAGTTCAAAATGAGGGGGGCATATTTTTAAGGTGAGAGGGGAAAGATTTATAAAGGACATGAAGGGTGACTTTAGTTTTACACAGAGAGTGGTTCATGTGTGGACGAGAGATAATGATGGACGCAGGTACAGTTACAACATTTAAAAGATATTTGGATAAGTGCACGAATAGGAATGGTTTGGAGGGATGTGGGCCAAATGCGGGGAAGTGGGATCGGTTTGGTTTGGACGGACGGGTTTGTTTCTGGGCTGGGTGGCTCGGTGTCTCTATCAGGGGAACCAACATCCTTTACTCCAGAAAACTCCTGAAAATCTCTGAATTTCTCCGTGTGGTTCTGAAATGTCTATTGGTGGCAAGTCCAAACACGGAAGCAGAGAAAAACAGGGGCAGGAGTAGGCCGTTCCTCCCTTCAAGTCTGCTATCGTATCCAATACGAGCATAGCTGAGCATCCAAATCAGCCCCCTGTTCCCATGTTCTTCCTCTGGATCCCTTCAGCCTTCAGAGCGAAATGTAACTCCTTATTGAAAACATTCAGAGTTTGCCTCAAACGCTTTCAGTGCCGGAGAATTCCACAGGATTCCCCACTCTCTGGATGAACATATTTCTGCTCATCTCACTCCAAAATGGCTGACCCCATATCCTTTAACTGCGGTCCCTTGGGTTTGGACTCCCCAGTCTTGGGAAACACACCTTTACCCTGTCTAGTCCAGTCAGAATTTGACAGGTCTGTACAAGATTTAACCCTTGCCTACTAAAGGCACGGTGGCTCAGTAGCTAGCACTGCTACCTCATGGTGCCAGCGACCCCGTTTCGATCCCAGCCTTGGGTGACTGTCTGAGTGGAGTTTGCACATTCTCCCCATGTCTGCGTGGATTTCCTCCTACAGTCGAAAGCAGTGCAGGTTAGGGTGGATTAGCCATGCTAAATTGTCCCATAGTGCCCAGGGATGTACAGGTTAGGGTAGATTGGCCATGCTAAATTGTCCCATAGTGTCCAGCAAAATGAAGGCGAGGGTGGATTGGCCATGCCAAATTGTCTCATAGTGCCCAGGGATGTGCAGGAAAGGGTGGATTGGCCATGCTAAATTGTCCCATAGTGTCCAGCAAAATGAAGGCGAGGGTGGATTGGCCATGCCAAATTGTCTCATAGGTGCCCAGGGATGTGCAGGAAAGGGTGGATTGGCCATGTTATATTGATCCATAGTGCCCGGGGATGTGGAGTTTTGGGTGGATTGGCCAAGCTAAATCGTCCTATCGTGTTCAGGGATGTGCAGATAAGGGCAGATTGGCCATGCTAATTTGTCCCATAGTGACCAGGGATGTGCAGGTTAGGGTGGATTGGCCATTTTAAATTGTCCCATAGTGTCCAGGGATGTGTAGGTTAGTGTGGATTAGCCGTGCTAAATTGTCCCATCGTGATTAGGGATGTGCAGGTGAGGGTGAATTGGCCGTGTTAAATTGTCCCATAATGTCCCGGGATGTGCAGGTTAGGGTGGATTGCCCTTGGTAAATTGTCCCATAGTGCCCAGGGATGTGCAGAGTAGGGTGGAATGGCCATGCTCAATTGTCCCATAGTGTTCAGGGATGTGTAGGTTAGGGTGGATTGGCCATGCTAAATTGTCCCATAGTGTTCAGGGATGTGTAGGTTAGGGTGGATTGGCCATGCTAAATTGTCTCATAGTACACAGGGATGTGCAGGTTAGGGTGGATTGGCCATGCTAAATTTCCCCATAATGTCCAGGGATGTGCAGGTTACGGTGGATTGGCCATGCTAAATTGTACCATAGTGTTCAGGGACGTGTAGTTTATGGTGGATTGGCCATGCTAAATTGTCCCATAGTGTCCAGGGATGTGCAGGTTTGGGTGGATTGGCCATGCTTAGTTGTCCCATAGTATCCAGGGATGTGCAGATTAGGGTTGATTGGCCATACTAAATTGTCCCATAGTTGCCAAGAACATGTAGGTTGACCATGCTAAATTGTCCCATTATGTCCCGGGATGTGAAGGTTAGGGTGGATTGGCCATGTTAAATTGTCCCATAGTGCCCAGAGATGTGCAGGTTAGGGTGGATTGGCCATGCCAAATTGGTCCAAAGTGCCCAGGGATGTGCAGGTTAGGGTAGATTGGCCATGCTAAAGTGTCCCATGGTGCCCAGGATGTGTAGGTTAGGGTGAAATTGCCATGCTAAATCATCTCATAGTGTCCTGCGATGTGCAGGTTAGGGTGTATTGGCCATGCTAAATTGTCCCATAGTGTCCAAGGACGTGTAGGTAAGGGTGGATTGGCCATGCTAAATTGTCCCATAGTGCCCAGGGATGTACAGGTTAGGGTGGATTGGCCGTGCTAAACTGTCCCATAGTGTCCAGGGATGTGCAGGTTAGGGTGGATTGGCCATGCTAAATTGTCCCATAGTGCCCAGGGATGTACAGGTTAGGGTGGATTGGCCATGCTAAATTGTCCCATAGTGCCCAGGGATGTGCAGGTTAGGGTGGATTGACCATGCTAAATTGTCCCATAGTGCCCAGGGATGTGCAGGTTAGGGTGGATTGACCATGCTAAATTGTCGAGGAGAAAGTGAGGACTGCAGATGCTGGAGATCAGAGCTGAAAATGTGTTGCTGGAAAAGCGCCGCAGGTCAGGCAGCATCCAAGGAACAGGAGAATCGACGTTTCGGGCATGAACCCTTCTTCAGGAATGAGAAAAGTGTGTCCAGCAGGCTAAGATAAAAGGTAGGGAGGAGGGACTTGGGGAAGGGGCGTTGGAAATGCGATAGGGGGAAGGAGGTTAAGGTGAGGGTGATAGGCCAGAGTGGGGGTGGGGCCGTAGAGGTCAGGAAGAAGATTGCAGGTTAGGAAGGTGGTGCTGAGTTTGAGGGATTTGACTGAGACAAGGTGGGGGGAGGGGAAATGAGGAGACTGGAGAAATCTGAGTTCATCCCTTGTGGTTGGAGGGTTCCTAGGCAGAAGATGAGGCGCTCTTCCTCCAACCGTCGTGTTGCTATGGTCTGGCAATGGAGGAGTCCAAGGACCTGCCTATCCTTGGGGGAGTGGGAGGGGGAGTTGAAGTGTTGAGTAACGGGGTGGTTGGGTTGGTTGGTCCACGTGTCCCAGAGGTGTTCTCTGAAACGTTCTGCAAGTAGGCGGCCTGTCTCCCCAATATAGAGGAGGCCACATCGGGTGCAGCAGATGCAATAAATGATGTGAGTGGAGGTGGAGGTGCAGGTGAATTTGTGGCGGATATGGAAGGATCCCTTTGGGGCCTTGGAGGGAAGTAAGGGGGGAGGTGTGGGCTCAAGTTTTGCATTTCTTGCGGTTGCAGGGGAAGGTGCTGGGAGTGGAGGTTGGGTTGGTGGGGGGTGTGGACCTGACGAGGGAGTCACGGAGGGAGTGGTCTTTCAGAATGCTGATATGGGAGGGAAATATATCCCTGGTGGTGGGGTCCGTTTGGAGGTGGCGGAAATGACGGCGGATGATACGATGTATCTGGAGGTTGGTGGCATGGTAGGTGAGGACCAGTGGGGTTCTGTACTGGTGGTGATTGGAGGGGTGGGGCTCAAGGGTGGAGGAGCGGGAAGTGGAGGAGATGCAGTGGAGGGCATCGTCGACCACATCTGGGAGGAAATTGCGGTCTTTGAGGAAGGAGGCCTTTGAGAAGGCGGTATTGGAACTGGTCCTCCTGGGAGCAGATGCGGTGGAGACGAAGGAATTGGGAATATCGGATGGCGTTTTTACAGGGGGCAGGGTGTGAGGAGGTGTAGTCTAGGTTGCTGTGGAAGTCGGTCGGTTTATAGTAAATGTCCGTGTTGATTCGGTCGCCCGAGATAGAAATGGAAAGGTCTAGGAAGGGGAGGGAGGAGTCTGAGACGGTCCAGGTGAATTTGGAGTGGAAGGCGTTGGTAAAGTGGATGAACTGTTCAACCTCCTTGTGGGAGCATGAGGCAGCGCCGATACAGTCATCGATATAGCGGAGAAAAAGGTGGGGGTTGGTGCCAGTGTAGCTGCGGAAGATGGACTGTTCCACATATCCTACGAAGAGGCAGGCATAGCTGGGGCCCATGCGGGTGCCCATGGCTACTCCTTTGGTTTGGAGGAAGTGGGAGGATTGGAAAAACAAGTTGTTCAGGTTGAGGACCAGTTCAGTCAGTCGAAGGAGGGTGTCAGTGGAAGGGTACTGGTTGGTACGGTGGGAAAGGAAGAAGCGGAGGGCTTTGAGTCCTTCGTGATGGGGGATGGAGGTGTACAGGGACTGGATGTACATGGTGAAGATAAGGCGTTGGGGACCGGGGAAGCGAAAATCATGGAGGAGGTGGAGGGCGTGGGTGGTGTCCCGAATGTAGGTGGGGAGTTCTTGGACTAAGGGGGACAGGACCGTGTCAAGTTATGCAGAGGTGAGTTTGGAGGAGCAGGAGCAGGCTGACTCAATGGGTCGGCCGGGGCAGTCAGGTTTGTGGATTTTGGGCAGGAGGTAGAAACGGGCGATGAGGGGTTGTGGGACTATGAGGTTGGAGGCGGTGAATGGGAGATCCCCTGAGGAGATGAGGTTATGGATGGTCTGGGAGATGATGGTTTGGTGGTGGGAGGCGGGGTCATGGTCAAGGGGGCAGTAGGCGGAGGTGTCCGCGAGCTGGTGTTTAGCCTCAGCGGTGTAAAAGTCGGTGCGCCAAACTACCACCGCGCCCTCCCTTGTCTGCCGGTTTGATCGTGAGGTTGGGGTTGGAGCAGAGGGAGTGGAGGGCTGCACGTTCCTAGGGTGAGAGGTTGGAGTGGGTGAGAGGGGTGGAGAGGTTGAGGCGGTCAATATCGCAGTGGCAGTTGGCTATGAAGAGATCGCGGGCGGGTAAGAGGCCAGTACGGGGTGTCCAGGTGGATGGGGTGTGTTGGAGGCGGGAGAAGGGGTCGTCAGACGGTGGGCGAGAATCCTGGTTGGAGAAGTAGGCGCGGAGGCGAAGGCGGTGGAAGAATTGTTCGATGTCACGCCGCATGTTGAACTAATTAATCCGGGAGGGTAGGGGGATGAGGGTGAGGCCTCTGCTGAGGACTGATCTTTCATCCTCAGAGAGGGGGAGGTCTGGAGGGAGGGTGGGTGGGAACTAGGACCTGGTGTGGGGCTGGAGCTGGGAATGGGGGCGGGGTTAGGCCTGGGGGCGGAGATCAGTGTGGGGGCGGGGTTCGGCCTGGGGGCGGAGATCAGGGTCGGGGCGGGGTTAGGCCTGGGGGCGGGGGCGGGGTTAAGCTTGGGGGTGGAGTTAGGAATGGGGGCGGGGATAGGCGTGGGGGCGGGGATCGGCGCGGGGGCGAGGTTAGGCTTGGTGACGGTATTCAGCGTGGGGTGGGGTGAGACGTGGTGACGGTTTACAGCGTGGGGGCGGGGTTAGACGTGGTGACGGTTTTCAGCGTGGGGGCGGGGTTAGGCGTGGTGACGGAATCAGCGTGGGGGGCGGAGACGCTTGCGGCGTGGTGGTCGTGCAGGTGAGTGATGTCACTGGGGGCGGAGGTGGCTGCGGCGACGCCGACAGAAACGGTGTTATTCCCGCGAGCCTCGAATCTATCGCGATGGTCTTCCTGGCGATGGCGGAGGCTGCGAGGTGGGTGGGGGCGGAAGTGACGTCATGGTTGGCGGCGGCGGTTGAAGCCGCGGGCGCGTGGGTTAATGGTGCTCGAGGCCGATGGAAGATTCTGGAACGGTTGAGGAACCCGGGGTTTGCGGGTAAGGACATGGCAGTTTTTGGTACTTACTGTCTTTAATTTCCGATATGGCTCGGAAGAAATGTTTGTTTAGTGTATGGATTCATCTGTGGATGAGGAAGAGCCGAGGTCCTTCACAGGTCAGGGGGGGGAGTGTCGTCCCGGGCCGGGGGAGTGTCGTCCCGGGCCGGGGGGAGTGTCGTCCCGGGCCGGGGGGAGTGTCGTCCCGGGCCGGGGGGAGTGTCGTCCCGGGCCGGGGGGAGTGTCGTCCCGGGCCGGGGGAGTGTCGTCCCGGGCCGGGGGGAGTGTCGTCCCGGGCCGGGGGGAGTGTCGTCCCGGGCCGGGGGGAGTGTCGTCCCGGGCCGGGGGGAGTGTCGTCCCGGGCCGGGGGGAGTGTCGTCCCGGGCCGGGGGGAGTGTCGTCCCGGGCCGGGGGGAGTGTCGTCCCGGGCCGGGGGGAGTGTCGTCCCGGGCCGGGGGGAGTGTCGTCCCGGGCCGGGGGGAGTGTCGTCCCGGGCCGGGGGGATGTGTCGTCCCGGGCCGGGGGAGTGTCGTCCCGGGCCGGGGGGAGTGTCGTCCCGGGGCCGGGGGGAGTGCCGTCCCGGGGCCGGGGGGAGTGTCGTCCCGGGGCCGGGGGAGTGTCGTCCCGGGCCGGGGGGTGTGTCGTCCCGGGCCGGGGCCGGGCCGGGGGATGTGTCGTCCCGGGCCGGGGGAGTGTCGTCCCGGGCCGGGGGAGTGTCGTCCCGGGCCGGGGGAGTGTCGTCCCGGGCCGGGGCCGGGCCGGGGGATGTGTCGTCCCGGGCCGGGGGATGTGTCGTCCCGGGCCGGGGGGAGTGTCGTCCCGGGCCGGGGGGAGTGTCGTCCCGGGCCGGGGGGAGTGTCGTCCCGGGCCGGGGGGAGTGTCGTCCCGGGCCGGGGGGAGTGTCGTCCCGGGCCGGGGGGAGTGTCGTCCCGGGCCGGGGGGAGTGTCGTCCCGGGCCGGGGGGAGTGTCGTCCCGGGCCGGGGGATGTGTCGTCCCGGGCCGGGGCCGGGGGATGTGTCGTCCCGGGCCGGGGGAGAGTTGTCCTGAGCTGGGGCTGGGCTGACTGTAGGGAATGTAGGTTGCTGCACATGGCTGCAAGTGTGGAGCGGAGGATCCGGACGGAGGTCTCTTGCTGGAGGCTTTGGATTTGTTGTAGGTACTGGTTGTCCTGGTTGGGTCCACATTTTAATGGTGTGAACGTAGCCTGGGGTCCGAGCGGGGTCAGTCGGTTCCGTAGGTAGGTGCTGAGGAAGGAGGTGTGGCTGTGGTAGCGAGTCTGTTTGAGGACGTGGCTGAAGAGCTTCTGTGCAGAGGAGATGACCTGGGGGGTGCAGTGAGAAAGGGACTCACTGAACTCACTGTAGAGGGAGGAGGAGAGCTTCTTCAAGGAAGACATCCTTGCAAGAGGATTCGCGGTACGTTAAAATCTTCGAGGAGAAAGTGAGGACTGCAGATGCTGGAGATCAGAGCTGAAAATGTGTTGCTGGAAAAGCGCCGCAGGTCAGGCAGCATCCAAGGAGCAGGAGAATCGACGGTGCGGGCATGAGCCCTTCTTCAGGAATGAGGAAAGTGTGTCCAGCAGGCTAAGGTAGGGAGAAGGAACTTGGGGGAGTGGCATTGGAAATGCGATAGATGGGAGGAGGTCAAGGTGAGGGTGATAGGCCGGAGTGGGGTGGGGGCGGAAAGGTCAGGAAGAAGATTGCAGGTTAGGAAGGCAGTGCTGAGTTTGAGGGATTTGACTGAGACAAGGTGGGGGGAGGGGTAATGAGGAAACTGGAGAAATCTGAGTTCATCCCTTGTGGTTGGAGGGTTCCTATGCGGAAGATGAGGTGCTCTTCCTCCAGCCATCGTGTTGCTGTGGTCTGGCAATGGAGGAGTCCAAGGACCTGCCTGTCCTTGGCGAAGTGGGAGGGGGAGTTGAAGTGTTGAGCCACGGGGTGGTTGGGTTGGTTGGTCTGGGTGTCCCAGAGGTGTTCTCTGAAACGTTCCGCAAGTAGGCGGCCTTTCTCCCCACTATAGAGGAGGCCACATCGGGTGCAGCGGATGCAATAAATGATATGAGTGGAGGTGGAGGTGCAGGTGAATTTGTGGCGGATATGGAAGGATTCCTTTGGGGCCTTGGAGGGAAGTAAGGGGGAAGGTGTGGGCTCAAGCTTTGCATTTCTTGCGGTTGCAGGGGAAGGTGCTGGGAGTGGACGTTGGGTTGGTGGGGGGTGTGGACCTGACGAGGGAGTCACGGAGGTAGGGGTCTTTTCAGAATGCTGATATGGGAGGGGAGGGAAATATATCCCGGGTGGTGGGGTCCGTTTGGAGGTGGCGGAAATGATGGCGGATGATACAATGTATATGGAGGTTGGTGGGGTGGTAGGTGAGGACCAGTGGGGTTCTGTCCTGGTGGCGATTGGAGAGGTGGGGCTCAAGGGTGGAGGAGCGGGAAGTGGAGGAGATGCGGTGGAGGGCGTCGGCAATCACATCTGGGGGGAAATTGCGGTCTTTGAGGAAGGAGGCCATCTGGGTTGTTTGGTCTTGGAACTGGTCCTCCTGGGAGCAGATGTGGTGGATACGAAGGAATTGGGAATATGGGATGGCGTTTTTACAGGGGGCAGGGTGTGAGGAGGTGTAGTCTAGGTAGCTGTCGTAGTCGGTCAGTTTATAGTAAATGTCCGTGTTGATTCGGTTGCCCGAGATAGAAATGGAAAGGTCGAGGAAGGGGAGGAAGGAGTCTGAGACGGTCCAGGTGAATTTGAGGTCAGGGTGGAAGGTGTTGGTAAAGTGGTTGAACTGTTCAACCTCCTCGTGGGAGCACGAGGCAGCGCCGATACAATCATCGATGTAGTGGAGGAAAAGGTGGGGGTCCTGGTCGCGATTGGAGGGGCGGGGTTAGGGTGGATTGGCCATGCTAAATTGTCCCATAGTATCCAGGGATATGCAGGTTAGGGTGGATTGTCCGTGCTAATATTTCCCATAGTGTCCAGCAAAGTGCAGATGAGGGTGGAATGGCCATGCTAAATTGTCACACAGTGCCCAGGCATGTGCAGTTTAGGGTGGATTGGCCATGCTAAATTGTCCAATAGTGTCCAGGGATGTGCAGGTTAGGTGGATTGGCCATGTTAAATTGTCCCATAGTGTACAAGGACGTGTGGTTTAGGTTGAATTTGCCATGCTAAACTGTCCCATAGTATCCAGGGAAGTGCAGGTTAGGGTGGATTGTCCGTGCTGAATTGTCCCATCGTGTACAGCGAAGTGGAATGGCCATGCTAATTTGTCCCATAGTGTTCAGGCATGTGTCGGTTAGGGTGGATTGGCCATGCTGAATTGTCTTATAGTACTCAGGGATGTGCAGCTTCGCGTGGATTGGCCATGCTGAATTGTTACCATAGGGTCCAAGGATGTGCAGGTTAGGGTGGATTGGCCATGCTAAATTGTCCCATCGTGTCCAGGGATTTGTAGTTTCAGGTGGATTGGCCATGCTAAATTGTCCCGTCGTGCCCAGCGATGTTTAGGTTAGGTGCATTAGCTGGGCGTAAATGTAGAGTAATAGGGTAGGGGAATGGGTCAGGGTGGGCTACTCTGCAGTGAGATTGGTGTGGACGTGTTGGACCAAAGGGCCTATATCTACCCTGTAGGGATTCTACGCGTTAATTGGGTGACCCCTTACTCTGAGATTATATCCTCAGGACCTAGACCACCCCCACAAGGGGAAAAAAATCACTCCACATCTCCCCTGTCAAGTCCCCTCAGAATCTTGTGTGTTTTGATAAACCTCTCAATCTTCTAAACTCCAATGAGTACAGGCTCAATCTACTCCATGTCTCCTTACAAGACAGTCCCTCCCTCTGTATCAGTGTTGACCCTCTCTGGATTGCCTCCAAAGCCAGGAGATTGTTCCTTAGATAAGGGCAACCCAAAACCATTCACGACATCCCAGTTCTGATCTGACCTAGGCTTTGTTTCAATTCAGGAGAAAGTGAGGATCAGAGTTGAAGGGCCGGATCTGGTCAGGCAGCATCCGAGGAGCAGAATAAACTCTTCATCAGGAATGTTGGGGGGAAAATGAGAGATAAATTGGAGGGTGAGGGTGGGGCTGGGGAGGTGGGAGGTGGATGTGGGTGAGGATTGATGGTGTTAGGTCAGTTGGGGGGTGGGTGGAGTAGATCAGTGGGAAGTAAGATGGACAGGTGGGGAAGTGGTCCTCTACGCATTGGGTGACACCCCCTCGCCTCAGGGTCACCGCTCGACCACGTTCCTCTCGGAGGCGAAAGGCCGTGCAGAGTCTTTTGGGAAAACAAGGTGAACAATCTGCCCGCACATGTCTTCCCAACTGTCTGGAGTCAACCTGCTCACCCAGTTTCAGAAACGGAAAGTTCTGGATACCTGGCTGAGTAAATAATCAGTCGCATCGTGATTGGCTCCCTGCACAGAGGCCCCCCCCCCCCCGTCCCATCCCATACCCTGCTCAGCAAGTCCCAACACGTTTGAATGGAGCAGCATTCACTCGATTGAACTGTTGCCATGACGACAAGATGCTAGTTAGCTGACTGGACAAGCAGATTGCATTCAAAAAGGGAACTCAATGCAAGGTTATGCCTCAGTCCTTTGGTGAGACCACTTCCTCCCCAAGATGGTGACGAGAGCAAGGTAGGCAGTGTTCGGGCTCCTGGGCCCATTCTCTCCAGGTGGCTACACCCCCTTCTTTTCCTACCCTTTTTGTCTTCTTTCTCTTCCTTCATCTCCTTCCTGTCAGTGGCAGTGGAGAAGGTGATATCACGGAGGGATGTGGCTGAAGTGGGACTCTTGGCGAGGCCGAGCCTGGCAGTGGAGGTAGGGGCTCCTGACTGCTGTAGGTCGGGAGTAGGCACTCTTGATTATTGGCGGCAGCAGCTAACAGGCTGTAGTTGGCCCGGAGCTGGGTGGGGAGGGGTGGTTTCTGGCTGTGGTACGCCTGGATCCAGGGGAGTCCTGTTCTGGTAGGCCCAGCGCAAGGGAGGGCTCCTGATTGTAGTTGGCCTGGAGCCGGGAGCTGCTGGTTGTGGTAGGCCAGGAACCGTGGAGGGCGGGAATGGCACCTCGTTGTGTTAGGCCCGGAGCCAGGGAGGGCTCCTGGTTGTGGAAGGACCGGAGACAGGAGGCTCCTGATTGTGATAGGCCCAGAGTAGGGGGTTCCTGCTTGTAGTAGGCCCAGAGCCAGGGGTGTGGGAATGATTCCTCGTTGTGTTTGGCCCAGAGCCAGGGAGGTGTCCTGGTTGTGGTAAGCCTGGAGTCAGGGGCTTCTGATTGTAGTGGCCCTGCAGCCGGGGTGCGTGGGCACGTGGGAATGTCTCCTTGTTGTGTTGAGCCCAGAGCCAGAATGCTCCTGAGTGTTGTAGGCCTGGAACTGAGTAGGGGCTGGAATAACTCCTGGTTGAGGTAGGCCCGTAGCTGGGAGGCTCCTGGTTGTGGTAGGCCCAGAGCCAGGAGGGTCCTGGTTTGATAGGCCCGGAGCCAGGAGGCTCCTGGTTGTGGTAGGCCTGTATATAGGGGTGTCCTGATTGTTGTAGACCTGGAGCTAGGGCAGGGGGTGTGGAGTCCCGTACAGGACCCAGTATTGGCGGCACCTCAGTGAGGTGGGCCCAGTGATGAAGAGATCACACCTGAAGAGTGGCAATTCTGATGCTGGTGGGTACGGGGGAAGGGGTGACGGCGGGAATGGGGGGGGTGGTGGTTGCAAAGTGAAGATAGACTTTTTTTCACCTTTATCTTGTTACTCATAAAATATTCAAAATGCTACCGGATTGTGGAAATGGTTGAAGCTTTTTATTCTACTGCGTTGTTCACAGTGGAGTGCAAGTGACAATGAATCATCATTCATTCATCCTGGAGTACTGTGTAAAATCCTGATCGCCACATTAATGAAGGGATGTTTGGATTAGATTACTTAGTGATGAAACAGGCCCTTCGGCCCAACAAGTCCACACCGACCCTCTGAAGAGCAACCCACCCAGACCCATTCCCCTACACCTAACATTACGGGACAATTTAGCATGACTAATTCATCTAACCTGCACGTTTTTGGACTGTGGGAGGAAACTGGAGCAGCCGAAGGAAACCCACTCAGACACGGAGAGAATGTGCAAACTCCACACAGTCAGTTGTCTGAGGCGGGAATCGAACCTGAGTCTCTGGTGCTGTGAGGCAGCAGTGCTAACCACTGAGCCACTGTGCTGCCCACAATAGATGCTAATGGATTGGAAGCAGTTCAGAGAAGGTTTACTTGACTGGAATGATCAGATTGCCTTCTGAGGAAAGGCCGGACAGGCCAAGCCTGTATCTTCTGGAGTTTACAAGTCATAGAGTCATACAGCAGGGAAACAGACCCTTGGGTCCACTTCACGCTGGCTAGGTTTCCCTAACTGAACTCACCCCATTTGCCTGTGTTAGGCCCATGTCCCTCCAAACCTTTCCTGTTCCCATACCTGTCCAAATGTGTTCAAATGTTGACACTGCATCTGCATCTCCCGCGTCCTCTGCCAGTTCAATTCGACCTACATACCTCCTACAGGGTGACAAAGCTGCCCCTTTTAAATCTTTCACCTTAAAACTGTGCCGTGAGGTTTTGAACTCCCCAACCCCTGACTGTTCCCCTTATCGATGCACCTCAGGATTGTTATGAACCTCTGTCAGGTCACCCCTCAGCCTCCAACTCTCCAGGGGCAGACTCAGCCTAACATACCTATCTTTCAAACTCAAACCCTCCAGTAACACCCTGAGAAATCTCTACAGCAGGCTGTCCAATTTTGATTAGATTAGATCCCAGATAGTGTGGAAACAGTGTCTTCGGACGAACAAGTCCATACCAACCCTCCAAAGAGTAACCCGCCCAGTCCCATTTCACTCTGACTAATGCAGCCAACGCTATGGGACAATTTAGCATGGCCATTCCACCCTAAACTGCACATCCCTGGGCACTATGGGACAATTCAGCATGGCCAATCCACCCTAACATGCACATCCCTGGGCACGATGGGACAATTTAGCGCGGCCAATCCACCCTAACCTACACATCCCTGGACACATAGGACAATTTAGCATGGTCAATCCACCCTAACCTGCATTCCCTGAACATTATGGGACAATTTACCATGGCCAGTCCACCCTAAACTACACGTCACTGAACACTACGGGACAATTTAGCATGGCCAATCCACCCTAACCTGCACATCCCTGAGCACTATGGGACAATTTAGCATGGCCAATCCACTCTAACCTGCACATCCCTGAACACAATGGGACAATTTAGCATGGCCAATCCACCTGAACCATCACATCCCTGGGCACTATGTGACACTTTAGCATGTCAAATCCACCCTAACCTGCACATCCATGAACACAATGGGACAATTTAGCATTGCCAATACATCCTAACATTCACATCTCTTGGTACTATGGGACAATTTAGCATGGCCACTCCGCCCTAACCTACACACCCTAACCTGCAGATGATACGAAGTTACGAAGTTAGGTGGACAGGCAGGTAATACTGAGGAGGTGGGGAGGCTGCCAAAGGATCTAGACAGTTTGGGAGAGTGGTCCAGGAAATGGCTGATGGAATTCAACGTGAACAAATGCAAGGTCTTGCACTTTGGCAAAAAGAATAAAAGCACAGACTACTTTCTAAACGGTGAGAAAATTCGTAAAGCCAAAGTACAAAGGGATCTGGGAGTGCAGGTCGAGGATTCTCTAAAGGTCAACATTTGTGGGCGGCACGGTGGCACAGTGGTTAGCACTGCTGCTAGAGACCCAGGTTCAATTCCCACCTCCGGTGACTGACTGTGTGGAGTTTGCACGTTCTCCCCGTGTCTGCGTGGGTTTCCTCCGGGTGCTCTGGTTTCCTCCCACAGTCCAAAGATGTGCAGGTCAGGTGAATTGGCCATGCTAAATTGCCCGTAGTGTTAGGTAAGGGGTAAATGTAGGGGTATGGTGTGGGTTGCGCTTCGGCGGGGCGGTGTGGACTTGTTGGGCCGAAGGGCCTGTTTCCACACTGTAAGTAATCTAATCTAATCTAATCTAAACATGCAGGTTGAGTCCGTGATTAAGAAAGCGAATGCAGTGTTGTCACTTATCTCAAGAGGTTTGGAATATAAAAGCACCGCTGTGCTACTGAGACTTTATAAAGCTCCGGTTAGGCCCCATTTGGAGTACAGTTTTGGTCCCCACACCTCAGGAAGGACATACTGGCACTGGAACGTGTCCAGCGGAGATTCACACGGATGATCCCTGGTATGGTAGGTCTAACATATGAGGAACGGCTGAGGATCCTGGGATTGTATTAGACTTAATAGAGACGTACAAGATAATACATGGCTTGGAAAGGGTGGACGCTAGGAAATTGTTTCCGTTAGGTGAGTAGAATAGGACTCGTGGACACAGCCTTAGAATTAGAGGGGATAAATTCAGAACAGAAATGCGGAGACATTTCTTCAACAAGAGAGTGGTCGGCCTGTGGAATTCATTGCCGCAGAGTGCAGTGGAGGCCGGGACACTAAATATCTTCAAGGCAGAGATTGATAGATTCTTATTGTCTCGAGGAATTAAGGGCTATGGGGAGAATGCAGGTAAATGGAGTTGAAATGCCCATCAGCCATGATTGAATGGCGGAGTGGACTCGATGGGCCGAATGGCCTTACTTCCATTCCTATGGTCTTATCCCCGGACACTATGGGACAATTTAGCATGGCCACTCCTCCCTAACCTGCATTCCCTGAACACTATGGGACAATTTAGCATGGCCAATCCACCCTAACATGCATATCCCTGGGCACTATGGGACAATTTAGCACGGCCAATCCACAATAACCTGCACATCCCTGGGCATTATGGGACAATTTAGCATGGCCAATCCACCCTAACATGCACATCCCTGGGCACGATAGGACAATTTAGCATGGCCAATCCAACCTAACCTGCATTCCCTGAACACTATGGGACAATTTAGCATGGCCAGTCCACCCTAAACTACACGTCACTGAACACTACGGGACAATTTAGCATGGCTCAATCCACCCTAACCTGTACATCCCTGAACACTATGGGACAATTTAGCATGGCCAATCCACCCTAACCTGCACATCCATAAACACTATGGGACAATTTAGCATGGCCAATCCACCCTAACCTGCACATCCATAAACACTATGGGACAATTTAGCATGGCCAATCCATCCTAACCTGCACATCCCTGGACACTATGGGACAATTTACTATGACCTATCCAGGAGAAAGTGAGGACTGCAGATGCTGGAGATCAGAGCTGAAAATGTGTTGCTGGAAAATCGCAGCAGGTCAGGCAGCATCCAAGGAGCAGGAGAATCGACGTTTCGGGCATGAGCCCTTCTTCAGGAAAGGCTCATGCCCGAAACCTCGATTCTCCTGCTCCTTGGATGTTGCCTGACCTGCTGTGCTTTTCCAGCAACACATTTTCAGCTTTGACCAATCCACCCTAACCTACATCTCCCTGGGCAATATGTGAAAATTTAGCATGGCCAATCCGCCCTAACCTGCACATCCCTGTACATTATGGGAACATTTAGCGCGACCAATCCACCCTAACCTACGCATCCCTGGGCACGATGGGTCAATTTAGCATGACCATGCTACCCTAACCTGCACATCCCTGAACACTATGGGTCAATTTAGCATGGCCAATCCACCCTAACCTACACATCCCTGGACACTATGGGTCAATTTAGCATGGCCAATCCACCCTAACCTACACATCCCTGGACACTATGGGACAATTTAGCACAGCCAATTCACCCTAACCTGCACATCCCTGGGCACTATGGGACAACTTAGTATGGCCAATCCATCCTAACCTGCACATCTCTGCACACTATGGGACAATTTAGCACGGCCAATCCACCCTAACCTGCACATCCCTGGGCACTATGGGACAATTTAGCATGGCCAATCCACCCTAACCTGCACATCCATGAACACTATGGGACAATTTAGCATGGCCGATCCATTCTAACCTACAGGTCCTTGGACACGATGGGACAATTTAGCATTTCCAATCCACCCTAACCTGCATTCCCTGAACACTATGGAACAGTTTAGCATGGCCAATCCACCCTAACCTACACATCCCTGGGCACTATGGGACAATTTACTATGACCTATCCAGGAGAAAGTGAGGACTGAAGAAGGGCTTATGCCCAAAACGTCGATTCTCCTGCTCCTTGGATGCTGCCTGACCTGCTGCGCTTTTCCAGCAACACATTTTCAGCTATGACCAATCCACCCTAACCTGCACGGCCCTGGTCACTATGGCACAATTTAGCATGGCCAATCCACCCTAACCTACAGGTCCTTGGACACTATGGGACAATTTATCATGGCCAATCCACCCTATCCTGCACACCCCTGGCCACTATGTGACAATTTAGCATGGCCAATCCACCCTTCCCTGCACATCCCAGGATACTATGGGTCAATTTAGCATGGGTGAGGTCCTGGAGGGCTGGAGAATTGCGAATGGTGTGCCCTTGGTGAAGAAGTGTAGTGGGGATAATCTAGGTAATTGTAGACTGGTGAGCCTGACGTCAGTGGTAGGGAATATGCTGAGGGATCGGATGTATCCACTTTTGGAAGAAAATGAGCTTATAGGCTGCAGGGAATGTCACGTCTTAGCAACTTAATAGAATTCTTTGAGGAAGTTACAAAATTGATTGATTGAGGGAAGGACTGTAGATGAGTAAAGCGTTTGATAAGACTTCCTGTGGTAGGCTGATGGAGAAAGTGAATTCGCAGACGGTCCAGGGTGTACTAGCGAGATGGGTAGAGAAGTGGCTGGGCAATAGGACACAGAGAGTGGCAACGTTTTCACACAGAGAGTGGTAAGTGTTTCGAATGAGCTGTGAGAGGAAGTGGTGGAGGCTGGTACAATTGCAACATTTAAAAGGCATCTGGATGGGTATATGAATAGGAAGGGATTGGAGGGAAAAGGGCCAAGTGCCAGCAAATGAGACTAGATTAATTTGGGATATCTGGTCAGCATGGACAGGTTGGAGTGAACGGTTTGTTTCTGTGCTGTACTCCTCTATGTCTCTAACATGTAGCCAACTAGGCCTCAAGCCTGTGAGACTCCCTTTTTACAATTTCCTGTTGTCATTTACCAACTGGTCATTCAGCCAATTCGCCCATACAACATAGGACAGTACAGCACAGTAAAGACCCTTCGGCCCTTGATGTTGTGCCAGCCTTCTGTCCTACTCTAAGATCAGACTAACGTGCATTCCCTTCATTGCACTATCATCCATGTGCCTATCCATGAGTTGCTTAAATGTTCCTAATGTCTCTGACTCTGCTACCACTGCTGGGTCGCGCATTCCACACACCCACCACTGTCTGTGTAAAGAATCTACATCTGACATCTTCCCCCAAACCTTCCTGCTATCACTTTAACATTATGTCCCCTCATGATAGTCATTTCCACCCTGGGAAGAAAGGTCTCTGGCTATACACTCTATCTATGCCTCTCATCATCTTGTCCATCTCTATCGCGTCACCTCTCATCCTTCTTCACTCCAATGAGAAAAGCCCGAGCTCCCTCAAACTTTCCTTCATAAGATATGCCCCCCAGTCCAGGCAGCAGCCTGGGAAATCTCCTCTGTACCCTCTCAAAAGCTTCCACATCTTTCCTATGATGAGGCGACCAGAACTGAACACAATATCCGAAGTTGGGTCTTGGAGCTACAGCATCATCAGAAATGGAGATGGAGAGGTCCAGGAAGGAGAGGGAGGCGTGTGAGATGGTCCAGGTGAACTTGAGGTCAGGCTGGAAGATGTTGGCGAAGTTGATGAACTGTTCAACCGCCTCGTGAAAGCACGAGGTGGTACCGATACGGTCATCGATGGAGTGGAGGAAAAGGTGGGGGGATGGGGCGGGTGTAGCTGCGGAGGATGGACTGTACCACGTGCCCGACAAAGAGGCAGGCAGAGCTGGGGCCCACCCGGGTCACCATGGCGACCCCTTTGGTTTGGAGGCTGTGGGAGGATTCGAAGGAGAACCGCCCACTCTCCTGCTCCTCAGATGCTGCCTGACCTGCTCTACTTTTCCAGCAACACCCTCTTCCACTCTGATCTCCAGCATCTGCAGTTCCTCACTTTCTCCTGGCCCAGGGGACACATCTATCCTCATGGTTTTCAAAATTTCCAGTGCATTCTCCTTCGTAACATCAACCTATTTGAGCGTATCAGCCTGTTTCACACTGTCCTCACAAACGACAAGGTCCCTCTCAGTAGTGAACACTGAAGCACAGCATTAACTCCTCCGAATTCAGGCACAAGTTCCCTCCACTATCCCCGATCAGCTCTACCCTCACTCCAGCCAACCTCTTTCTCCTCACGTAAATGTAGAATGCCTCAGGGTTTTCCTTCACTCTACCTGCTAAAGCTTTTCCATGTCTCCTTCTCACTCTCCAAAGCCCATTCTTCAGTTCCTTCCTGACTACCTTGTGACCCTCTAGAGCCCTGTCTGATTCTTGCCTCCTCGACCTTAAGTAGGCTTCCTTCTTTCTCTTTACTAGATATTCCACTTCGCTCCAGTTCCCCCCCACCCCCCACCGCCAAACTCGTTTAAACCCTCCCACAAAGAGCTCTCCTACCCAGGATATTGAGGCCCCTCCAGTTCAGGTACAACCCATCCTCCTTGTACAGGTCCCACCTTCCCCAGAAGGTGTCCCAATGACCCACCATATCTGATCCACACTTCCTTACATCAATGCCCCCTGCCCTGGTCACTCCATCAAGGGGGAATGTTTCTTCCTGTCTATGTTCCTCATCATTATATACATCTCAGTTATGATTTCCACCCTGCCCCCACCTCAGCTCTGAGGAAAGCAACCCCAGTCGGTCCAATCTCTCCTCAGAACCAAAACTCTCCAGCCCAAGCGACCGCCTCCCCCCAGTAAATCTCCCCCACTCCCAGTACTATCCCACCCTCCCTATAATGTGGATTCCTGAACTGCTCACAGTATTGTGGCTGGGGCCAAACCAGTGTTTGAGACAGTTCCAGCCTCACCTCCCTGCTCTTCAACTCTGTTCCCCCCTCCCTGGCTAATAAAGGTAAGTGTCCCGTGTCCCTCCTTAACCACTTTACCCGCCTGTCCCAATACCTTACGGGAGCGGGGAACACACCCACCGAGCTCCCTCTGACCCTCGGGAACCCCCAGGGCCCTACTGCCCACCATCTACTCCCTTGCCTTGCATCCCCCACCCCAGTGCATCCCCTCACATTGATCCCTGTTGAACGTTGCTTTCAATAAAGTTGAGGAGAGGAAGGTGAATTTGACAATGACTGTTAAAGTGGACAGCAGTCTGGGTGTTGCCAATATCCACACTGCCTCCCCATTGTTCTCTGTGCATACAAACCCCTTATTTACCCCATCGCCCTGGTTGGCATGGTGTGACAGAGAGAGACCCTTAAACTGGAGTGCCGGAAATCTTAATCTGTATTTGCATTTAAATGGCTGACAACATGCATGTATCTCGGTAATTCGGAACAGCTTCATATCCAGTGCCCAACTCTGGGTTGCTGTTACTCTGTGACCATTATCGTGTGAGCTCTAATCCCATCTCTGTGGCTTGAACTGGGCTGCACCTCGTCCTCTCCTGCCAATTCCAAACTCTGGGGCTCTTCACCGGGAGGGGGGCTCTGGAGTTGTCCCATTCCCTTCTCTTGCCCAGACCCTGTGGATCAAAACTTTCCAAGAGATTCCGAGGGCAGTGGAGAACATCTGGCTCTATGATTCCTTATTCTATCCCCTTTGGCTCCCCCGACTCTCGGCTTGTCAGGCACTTGCAGGGTCCACAGAGGCCTATTCCTTTCACAGTCAATTGGTTGAGCGTTGACGTCAAGTTAGCATCATTTCCCAGCATGCAAGCTTCCGCACGTCTTGTGCTGACATCACATCTGGGTTTGGCTCCACTGCTCACGGCGAGGAGGAGGAAACACGTATCCCCCCTGGCGACAGCAGATGATGGGATGGCAATCCATCATACCGATGTCTGATCGCTCTGCGTCTCAGTATCAGCACTGTGAGCAAGATGATGAGGAACACCGTGACCACCACCAGTGCGATGATAACGATCACTTCTCGACTCAGTGGAGCTGTGGGGGGGAAATAATCCAAAAAAGGGTCAGTGACTGCATCAAGGAATAGGGAAGGAAGTTGCTGGGTGGGATATTAAAGGGGGTGAGGGGGAGAGTTGGATTAGACTGGGTGGAATATTAATGGGTGTGAGGGGGAGAGTGGGATTAGACTGGTTGGGATATTAAAGGGTGTGGGGAGTGAGGGGGAGAGTGGGATTAGACTGGGTGGGATATTAAAGGTTGAGGGGAGTGAGGTTGAGTGGGATATTAAAGGACATTGATGAAACCTCGTCTGGAATACTGAGTCCCGTTCTGATCTCCCTCTTATCAGAACGATATTATTAAACTGGAGCGGGTCCTGAAGAGATTTCCCGGGAAGTTACTGGGTATGGAATTTTTGTGTTAGAGAGGAAGGCTGGGTAATCTGGGACTTTCTTCACTGGAGCGAGTGTGTATAAAATAATGATGTGGATGGATAGGATTAGTGGGCGGGGTCTTTTCTCCAGGACAGGGGATTTTGTCACTCGAAGGGGAACATTTTTAATGTGAGAGGAGAGAGATCTAAAAACGAGAGGAGGGGCCGATGTTTTACACAGAAGGTGGTTTGAGTGTGGAATGACCTTCCTGAGGAAGTGGTGGATGTGGGGACAGTTACAGCATTTAACAGCCATTTGGATAAGGCCATGTATAGGAAATGTTTGGAGGGATATGGGCCAGGAGCAGGCAGCTGGGACTGGGTTAGTTTGGGATTGTGGTCAGCACGGACTGATTGGGCCGAAGGGTCTGTTTCCATGCTGTAGGATTCTAGGAAGGGGGCGTGGGCGACCGAGAATTAGAGCAACGTTTCAGAACGGGGCGTGTGATTGGGATGTGGGAATGTGCTGTCTGAAATTGTGGCCGGGTCGGGGGAGGGGGGCGAAGGCAATAATCCCATCGCCGCTTCCGGGAAAACGCCATGGAATATAAGGAATCTCAGGACACGGCCTACCCACACAGGCTCGGTCAGTGACAGGACGGTGAAGGGAGGGGAGGGGGAGTGGGAGGGGGTCCTATCCACATAGGCTTAGTCCGTGAAAGGACGGTGAAGGGGGGGAGGGAAAGTTCACTCTGGGGCTGGGGTCTGAGGGAGGGGGTCCTTCCCACACAGGCTCGGTCAGTGACAGGACAGTAAAGGGCGGGAGGGGAGGTTCGCTCTGGAGCTGGGGTCTGGGGGAGGGAGTTTCCTGCAGTACACAGAAAGATCCCATGGCCACTTCCTGGCCTGAGTGTGTGGAGTGGTGTGGTGACTGTCCCAGAGGGGGGGGTGGGCTGGCCGCTCCGATATTGAGATCAAGATGGATCATATTCTGAAGGCGTGGAGTTGGGGGGAGAACCTCGGGAATGGGAGTACGTTTCCCCGGGATACAAATCCTCCCACTCAGGACACGGACGGGGAGGAGGAGGGTTCACACTCGGAGGCTGGAAACCCCTTCCCGAGGTGCTGCTGGTATTGAAGGCTGAAACACAGGGGGGTATGAATCAAGGAGGAAGGCGGGGCAGGACCTGGGGTGGGTGGGGGTTCATGGCATCAGGGAGGGTGGTGGGGTTTGAGGTGTGGGTGTGGGGTGGAAGGTGATGGTAGAAAAGAGGAGTCACAGCCACGAATTGTTTCCGCATTTGTTATAAAATCCGGTCCCATCACACAGTTTCACCCAACGCTGTACACCAATGGGGAATGTTGGCATTGTCCCCTCCCCAGACCCACCACCCCCCACCAGGGGCAGGGACTGGACTCTGACCCGCTGAGTGCTTGACCCCAGTTGATGCTTTCATTCCCCAGTGAATGGGAAATGTTCCTGGGGGAGGGACAGGAGGGGGTGATGGGCAGAGGAACGGAGGTGGCGGGAGGAAGGGGGCAGTAACCCTCGAGTCACTGAGTGATAATGTAGGGGCCTCCGTTTAACTGGAATCACCAGGCTGCACGTTTGAAGTTACCGTTCACTGAGGTCGATGTACTGGTTGTTGCTGGGGTTGATGTGCTCGTTGTTGCTGGGGTCGATGGGCTGGTGGTTGCTGGGGTCGATGGGCTGGTGGTTGCTGGGGTCGATGGGCTGGTGGTTGCTGGGGTCGATGTGCTGGTGGTTGTTCGGGTCGATGTGCTGGTGGTTGTTCGGGTCGATGTGCTGGTTGCTGCTGGGGTCGATGTGCTGGTTGCTGCTGGGGTCGATGTGCTGGTTGCTGCTGGGGTCGATGTGCTGGTTGCTGCTGGGGTCGATGTGCTGGTTGCTGCTGGGGTCGATGTGCTGGTTGCTGCTGGGGTCGATGTGCTGGTTGCTGCTGGGGTCGATGTGCTGGTTGCTGCTGGGGTCGATGTGCTGGTGGCTGCTGGGGTCGATGTGCTGGTGGCTGCTGGGGTCGATGTGCTGGTGGCTGCTGGGGTCGATGTGCTGGTGGCTGCTGGGGTCGATGTGCTGGTGGCTGCTGGGGTCGATGTGCTGGTGGCTGCGGGGGTCGATGTGCTGGTGGCTGCGGGGGTCGATGTGCTGGTGGCTGCGGGGGTCGATGTGCTGGTGGCTGCGGGGGTCGATGTGCTGGTGGCTGCGGGGGTCGATGTGCTGGTGGCTGCTGGGGTCGATGTGCTGGTGGCTGCTGGGGTCGATGTGCTGGTGGCTGCTGGGGTCGATGTGCTGGTGGCTGCTGGGGTCGATGTGCTGGTGGCTGCTGGGGTCGATGTGCTGGTGGCTGCTGGGGTCGATGTGCTGGTGGCTGCTGGGGTCGATGTGCTGGTGGCTGCTGGGGTCGATGTGCTGGTGGCTGCTGGGGTCGATGTGCTGGTGGCTGCTGGGGTCGATGTGCTGGTGGCTGCTGGGGTCGATGTGCTGGTGGCTGCTGGGGTCGATGTGCTGGTGGCTGCTGGGGTCGATGTGCTGGTGGCTGCTGGGGTCGATGCGCTGGTGGCTGCTGGGGTCGATGCGCTGGTGGCTGCTGGGGTCGATGCGCTGGTGGCTGCTGGGGTCGATGCGCTGGTGGCTGCTGGGGTCGATGCGCTGGTGGCTGCTGGGGTCGATGCGCTGGTGGCTGCTGGGGTCGATGCGCTGGTGGCTGCTGGGGTCGATGCGCTGGTGGCTGCTGGGGTCGATGCGCTGGTGGTTGCTGGGCACGATGCGCTGGTGGCTGCTGGGGTCGATGCGCTGCTGGTTGCTGGGGTCGCTGCGCTGCTGGTTGCTGGGGTCGCTGTGCTGCTGGTTGCTGCCGGGGTCGCTGTGCTGGTGGCTGCCCGGGTCGATGTGCTGGTTGCTGCTGGGGTTGACATGTTTGAACCTAAAAGCAGTTCAGACAGACACACTGAGTGAAGAGAATGCTGGGAAATAATTAATCTTAAGTCCCACATGTATCGAGGAGCCAAGACATTGATGAGCCAGATTGAGCAGGAAATTTCCGATGGGTTTGTAATGGCTGTCTAATTCAGCTCCTGAGGTCTCTCAAGTTTGTGCTGAGGATTCAGGAATCGATAAAACTGTCAGTTTAACACTTTAGAGCAGTAGTGTCACAGAAATATACAGCACAGAAACAAACCCTTCAGTCCAACTTGTCCATATCGATTAGATATCTGAACCAAATCCACTCCCATTTGCCAGTATTGGGCCCATATACCACTGAACCCTTCCTGTTCATATACCCATCCAGATGCCTTTTAAATGCTGTAACTGTACCAGCCTCCACCACATCCTCTGGCAGCTCATTCCATACATGTACCACCCTCTGCGTGAAAAAGTTTCCCCTTAGGTCTGTTTTATATCTTTCCCCTCTCACCCTAAATCTATGCCCCCTAGTTCTGGACTCCCCCACCCCAGGGAAAAGACCCTGTCTAGTTACCCAATCCATGTTTCTCATGATTTTATAAATCTCTATAAGATCACCCCTCAGCCTCTGACGCTCCAGGCAAAACAGCCCCAGCCTGTTCAGCCTCTCCCTATAGCTCAGATCCTCCAACCCTGGCAACATCCTTGTAAATCTTTTCTGAACCCTTTCAGGTTTCTCAACATCTTTCTGATAGGAAGGAGACCAGAATTTATCTCAATTAAACTCCATCTGCCATTCCTCAGCCCATTGGCCCATCTGATCAAGATCCTGTTGTAATCTGAGGTAACCTTCTTCGATGTCCACTACACCTCCAATTTTGGTGTCATCTGCAAACTTACTAAATATACCTCTGCATTCAGGGATTTACTGATTTCTCTGAATGTCATCGATCGAGAAATGTGGAATATATACACTCCGATAGGAGAGAGCTGGGAATGGGTGTAATGTGGTCAGTTTAATTATTAATTCATGCCCTCTTTAATAAAGCGAGGAGATCACTGACAGAGATGGGCAATGACCTGCCCACTGATCTCAGTTCATTCCAAAATACCAATTGGAAATCTTCATCACCAGATGTTCTCCGTGAACAGGAGAAGGATTGGACTGGGCAGGATCCGGAAGATGATGCTTCCTAAGAGGTTTGGGAGGAAGGGTGAGGGATTTGGGGATAAGGGAGTGGGGGGGTTAGTGTTGAGATTTCCACTGGACCTGCCCCTACACTCCAGGCTGTGAATGATCTCTCCCCAGCTCACACTGGGTTAGCGGGAGCTACAAGCAAGTTGAGGAGACTGCTCTCGTCAGGCAGAGTCGGAGACTGAAGGATTGAGGGAATGGGCTATTCTGGGATGAGTGAGATTCAATGAGGGGAGATGGTGGGAATTGGAGAGTTCAATCCCTTCAGATGGAGAAAGGGGAACCAGTTCCCAGGCAGTCTCCCGGGGATTGTGAACGGGCTCATTTGCAAGTTGGCCTGGACTCAAGTCGGAATCTCATCCCCAGCAATGTAAAGCAGCTGTTTGTAAATACAGGAACCATTAGAGCATTGGATGGTTATAATTACAGCCCAGGATGGGATCATCTTTGTAAGGATTGTCTGTAAGGCGGATGGTTGTAAATCAGGAATCCCCCCCGCCCCTCTGCTGTATTTTCGAAATGGGATGGAGTTAGAAACTGTGGGGGTGAGGAACATCATGACCAGTCCATCATGTGGGCACTTTGGAACCGAATTCATCGGCAGCTTCTTTCTGATGCAGAAGTTGAATTTTTCATTGACAAATCAACATTGAGGGATCTGACCATCTGCAATGCTGTCCAGGAGAATGAGTCTCACTCCCTAAGGAGAGAAATTCCTCCCGGATTCCTTCCTGGGATTATTCTCGACTATTGTGACTCCTATTCCCAGAGTCACCGCAACGGCTAAAGATATTATCGGAGAACGTAAGTTCCCAAATGAACTGGCCGTTTAACCTGAGGTCGGTGGGAAGCACAGACCAGGTTTCTGAGCAAGGAATATTACTGACCTCAGGAAGGAATTGCTAGGAACAGAAGGTTTCGGTTCTGTCACCAACCAAAGACCAATCAGCTCCTGCTCTGGGTGTGTCTGCTGAGACTGAGCTGGTTTCAAACTGGACTGACCACCCACCCGCCCTCCCCACAACACACACACGCACACACCCATGCGGACAAACACACACACAGACACAGACACACACGCGCGCACACACAATGACATTCACACACACAGACACACACATTCTCTCTCTCTCTCACTCACACACACACACACACACACACACACACACACACACACACACAAAACCCAATCTCCTCCCATTGGCTTGAAGCAGCAGCTGTGTAAAGACCGTAAGACCATAAGACATAGGAGTGGAAGGAAGGCTATTCGGCCCATCGAGTCCACTCCGCCATTCAATCATGGCTGATGGGCATTTCAACTCCATTTACCCGCATTCTCCCCGTAGCCCTTAATTCCCCGCGACAACAAGAATCTATCAATCTCTGCCTTGAAGATATTTAGTGTCCCGGCCTCCACTGCACTCTGCGGCAATGAATTCCACAGGCCCACCACTCTCTGGCTGAAGAAATGTCTCCGCATTTCTGTTCTGAATTTACCCCCTCTAATTCTAAGGCTGTGTCCACGGGTCCTATTCTACTCACCGAACGGAAACAATTTCCTAGCGTCCACCCTTTCCAAGCCATGTATTATCTTGTACGTCTCTATTAAGTCTAATACAATCCCAGGATCCTCAGCCGTTCCTCATATGTTAGACCTACCATACCAGGGATCATCCGTGTGAATCTCCGCTGGACACGCTCCAGTGCCAGTATGTCCTTCCTGAGGTGTGGGGACCAAAACTGGACACAGTACTCCAAATGGGGCCTAACCAGAGCTTTATAAAGTCTCAGTAGCACAATGGTGCTTTTATATTCCAACCCTCTTGAGATAAGTGACAACATCGCATTTGCTTTCTTAATCACAGACTCAACCTGCATGTTGACCTTTAGAGAATCCTCGACTAGCACTCCCAGATCCCTTTGTACTTTGGCTTTACGAATTTTCTCACCGTTTAGAAAGTAGTCTGTGCTTTTATTCTTTTTTCCAAAGTGCAAGACCTTGCATTTGTTCACGTTGAATTCCATCAGCCATTTCCTGGACCACTCTCCCAAACTGTCTAGATCCTTCTGCAGCCTCCCCACTTCCTCCATACTACCTGCCTGTCCACCTAACTTCGTATTATCTGCAAACTTTGCTAGAATTTCCCCAGTCCCTTCATCCAGATCATTAATATATAATGTGAACAGTTGTAGCCCCAACACTGAACCCTGCGGGACACCGCTCGTCACCGGCTGCCATTCTGAAAAAGAACCTTTTTCCCAACTCTCTGCCTTCTGTCAGACAGCCAATCCTCAATCCATCACAGTAGCTCACCTCGAACACCATGGGCCCTCACCTTGCTCAGCAGCCTCCCGTGTGGCACCTTATCAAAGGCTTTTAGAAGTCGATAGACCACATCCACTGGGTTTCCCCGGTCTAACCTACTTGTCACCTCTTCAAAGAATACCAACAGGTTTGTCAGGCATGATCTCCCCTTAGTAAATCCATGTTGACTTCTTCTAATCAGACTCTGCTCTTCTAAGAATTTAGAAACATCACTCGCAGTGAGGAGCAGGTAACTTACTTTTCCAAAATGCTGCGAGCCCTTCCCACCTTCCTCAGCAGTAACCATCACACTGACCCCCTTCCCCACCTAACCCCAAAATACCAGGAGATTTGAGGAAGGTTGCATACCTGAATAAAACATCCTGAAGTAGTCTGGGGGATCGGGACATCCAGTGAAGAACAGGGAAGAAATGTCTCTCATGGGGAGTTGAACTCACGACCACAGGCCATGGTTAGGTTGGCTAGCTCAATACATTTAAAGAGAACAGGGATTAATAGGGAAACGGATCAGAGGGATTGGTCGATGAGGCTTAAAGTGAGGGGATCCAACTGAAGCAGCACGATCCGAGGGGATCTGGTGCAGGATCTAGACACCATTATTGCCTGGGGACAGTGGGGATCTGAAGGGGGGATGGTCACTGGGTGTCTCCCACCGAGTCTGTGTCACCTTTACCTGGATCCACTGTGGTGGTGATCCCTGGGTCTCCATTACACAAAGAGCCTTCACAGCAGGACACGTCGCTCAGCAACAAACCCAATGCACTCAAATCCATCCGCGCTCCGCACTGATTCGCCGAAGCACATCCTTTAAAAACGACATCTCGGCCAACATCTGACACTGTGGGGCAGAACAGAGAACAGATCACATCGCAACAGAGTGGATCCCTGACAGGAAACAGGGTCACTGTCCTGATTGGAGGATCAGTAACAGAGGGAGGCTGTGATTGGAGGATCAGTGAGAGCAGGCAGCTGTGATTGGAGGATCAGTGGGAGAGGGAGCCTGTGATTGGAGGATCAGTGGGAGAGGGAGCCTGTGATTGGAGGATCAGTGGGAGAGGGAGCCTGTGATTGGAGGATCAGTGGGAGAGGGAGCCTGTGATTGGAGGATCAGTGGGAGAGGGAGCCTGTGATTGGAGGATCAGTGGGAGAGGGAGCCTGTGATTGGAGGATCAGTGGGAGAGGGAGCCTGTGATTGGAGGATCAGTGGGAGAGGGAGCCTGTGATTGGAGGACCAGTGGGAGAGGGAGGCGGTGATTAGCAAGTCAATGAGAGCGGGAGGCTGTTATTGGAGGATCAGAGATAGAGGGACAGTATGATTGGAGAGTTAGTGAGAGCAGGAGGCTGTGATTGGAGGATCATGACCTGAGCTATGATTAGACGGTCAGTGAGCTCGACTGTGATGGGAAGCTCATCGATAGAGGAAACTGCGATTGGAGGGTCAGGGAGTGAGAGGAAGCCTGTGATTGGAGAGTCTGGGACAGAAGGATGGTATGATTGGAGACTCGGCGATACAGGGAAGCGGTGATTGGAGGGTCAGTGTTAGAAGGAGCCTGTGATTGGACGATTTGTGATGGAGAGCGGTTTTGATTGGAGGATCAGTTTGCTGGGCTACGTTTGGATGGTCAGTGAGAGCGGGAGGCAGTGATTGGAGGCTCAGTAAGAGCAGGAGGTTATGATTGGAGAATCCGTGAGAGCAGGAGGCTATGATTGGAGAGTCAGTGAGAGCGTGAGGCTGTGATTGGATGCGCGGTGAGAGAGGGAGGCTTCGATTGGAGGATCGGTGTACTGGGCTGTGATTGGAGGATCAGCGATAGCGGGAGCCTGTGATTGGAGGATCACTGAGCTGGGCTGGGGTTGGTGGGTTCCCGGGGAGATGTGCAGCTTTCCTCCGCAATCCGGAAAGTAGAGCGTTCCGATGAAACCTTTCAGAAGCCGAAATGGCACAAAGTGAAGAATCAGTTCCTTTTCTGGTAAAAGTGAAAATCCTCTTTGGATTTCTTTCAGTGAGTGAAAACAGATACTAATGTAGGTCTTTGTGAAAAGACAGGTGGGGGAAAGTGAACTTTCCAAAAGCAGGGGATACCCGTAGGATGTTACATTCTGAGCAATGTCTGGGTGAGGGCTGTGAGGCTGAGAGCCAGACGAGGGGCCCAAAAACTCCCTCCCCCAGACACCCACCCTCCTGGAGGGTGGGGGGGGGGGGGGTGAAAGCTGCTCAGGGGCTGAGAGCTGGATTAGGGAAGGGGCCCAGAATCAGGCACATTCCCTGTCAGTGGTTCCCTGTCAGGGGATGGTCCCGAGCCAAGTGCTGAGGCCCACGGAGAGTATCAACCCAGGCCCAGACCCAGGCTCCAGGCCCAGGCCCAGGTGAGATTGGGGCTGAAGGATGTTCCCATTCAGCACCAGCCAGTGACTCACCTCTCCCTCTGCATACAGACTGTGGACTGACAACTGGGTCAAGGAGGAAACCCAGTCAGTACTGCATCCTGGTGGACAGGAATGGGCTGAATGGCCTCATCCTATCCTATCCTGTGCTGTGCTATCCCATCATTCCATTCTCCTGAACAATGGCTCCCTTCAATCTCCCAAAGCTGGGAGTGAGTTCGATATTGACCCTGAAGCTCAGTGACCGAGGTTGGGAGAGAGCAGTGGAGGATGCAGTGTATCTACGTACACAATCTCTGTTGGCCTGTTCCATTCACACAGCGATTCTCCAGACTCACACACTCCACCTTCTGTCGATTGGCCAGGCAGGAGGCCATGGATGGACTGTAGCATCCATAACATTGCAGTCCGTTCAGGGTGGTGTTGGCAGGCTCTGAAATCACAAAGGGAAGAAGAGAAGATGCCTTCTTTTTGATTCAAGGGCAAAAGCATCCTCCCCTCAAATCGTCACATCCCCTCCCCCTAACACAACTCCCCAAACCTGACGTTCATCACCTCCCCGCCCCCCCCCCAGGGTTTTCATGTGGGTCTGAATCCTGACAGACCTCACTGTGATCCTCACCTGCTACTGTCTGGTCATTACATAGGTCTGAGCCACAGAGACGGCTGCTCCGGGAGATAAACACTCTTCCAGTGCTCAACGAAACATCTTCGGAGGGACTCTCACAGCGTTGATCAATGTGTCTGAGTGTCTCAGTCCCACTGTCTACGGTAAACAGGCTGGAGTTAGAACTTCACCACATCATTTGTTTAGCTTCACCCGTCTGCAACAATTTCTGTCGATGCCCCACAGAAAGCATCCTATCTGGATGCATCCCAGCTTGGTATGGAGCACAACAAATTACAGAGAGATGTGAACACAGCGCAGTCCATCACACAAAGCAGCCTTCCCCCCCATTATCTCCATCTACACTTCCCACTGCCTCGGGCAAGTAACTAACATCATTAAAGCGCCTTCCCAGCCTGGGAATACTTTCTCCCACCCTCTTCCATCGGGCAGAAGATACAAAGGTTTGAAAACATGTACCAACAGATTCGAGCACAGCTTCTTCCCCGCTGTTATCAGACTAATGACCCAACCGTACCTATGTTAGAGTTGATGTTTCTCTGCACCTTCCCCGTGGCTGGAACACTATATTCTGCATTCTGTTCCATTAGCCTGATGTACTTCTGTAAGGTGTGATTTGTCTGGATATCGTACAGAACAATACTTTTCACTGTATCTCAGTGCATGTGACAATAATAAACCCAGTATCACATGGCGATATTTTCAGAACCTCACTGTTCTGGAGAATATCACCCTATGCCTCTTCAGGGGCTGGGATGATCGTCAACTCCGGCACTCCTGCCTCAGAGGTAGGGACACTCCACCTGTCCCACAGCAGGACCCCTGCTCCATGTGGGTTTGCGCTGGGAGGAACTGAAACCAGGAGCCAGAACCTAGTCTCCAGCCGACACGTCTGCAATCAGCCAACAGGGAAAGAAACTTCCCGTCACACTGTCTGGCCCCATTCCCTCCAATCTGGGAAGAGTCGGCTTTCAACAGAAAGGCAGGATTACCGATGATGGTGTGGGATGACACAGTCTGGCAGTTGGTGATGCCAATCAGGCAAGTGTTCTCTCTCAGTGAGCAGGAACCGGAGGAGGCTGAACACGTGAAACATTGAAGAGATTGTCCTGCGAAGGGAGAGATTGCAGAGAATTCAGTGAGACTCGGAGTTTCAGTTTGAGGGGAATTTTCACTGAGGGACCATTACTGTGCTTTCAAATTACACCCCCTCATTCCGATCACAACCTCAAACATTTCACTCACACTGCGAGGGATATCAAAGGGTGAGGGGGGAGAGTGGGATATTAAAGGGTGTGGGGAGTGAGGAGGGAGAGTGAGATTAGACTGGATGGGATATTAAAGGGTGTGTGGAGTGAGGTGGAGAGTGGGATATTAAAGGACATTCGTGAGACTTCGTCTGGAATACTGTGGCCCGTTCTGGTCTCCCTGTTGTCAGAAGGATATTGTTAAACTGGAGAGGGTCCTGAAGAGATTTCCCAGGATGTTCCTTGGAATGGTGGGTTTGAGTTATAAGGAGAGGCTGGATGGGCTGGGAGTTTATTCACTGGAGCGTAGGAGGTTGATGGGTGACCTTATCGAGGTTTATAAAGTCATGAGGGGATCAGATAAGTTGAAAGGCAGGTGGTTTTTTTCCCTCGTGTGGGGGATTTCAAGACGACGAGGGATATTTTTAATGTGAGAGGAGAAAGATTTAAAAAGACATGAGGGGTAAGTTTTATCCACAGAGTGTGGTTTGTGTGTGCTATGACCTTCCAGAGGAAGTGGTGAGTGTGGACACAGTTACTCTGTTTTAAAGACATTTGGACAAGTCAGTGAATAAGAAATGTTTGGAGGGATAGGGGCCGAACGTAGGCAGGTGGGATGAGCTAGATTTGGGAATATGTTCGGATTGGACGGGTTGGGTCTGTTCCTGTGCTGTCTGACTGTAACTCAGCACCTTGAGGGGCAATCCCAGAGAGTGGGACATCAATGATAGCGTCAGGATCACCCAACCCGATCAGTGACACAAACAGATCATTCCTTACCTGCTGTGATCCCAGCACAGACCAGGACAATGCTGAAGAACACCTTCATGTTTTCCCCTGCAGAGTCGATGTGTCTGGGATGATGGTGAGCTGCTGTCTGTGTTCACAAACTGCTCTCTTTCTGTTCTGAAATCAGAAAACACCATCAGAGATGTTGGACCGAGCCCTCTGCCAGCAGCCACACAGTACAGGCTTTACCCCACCCCATTCCCCTCCCACAGTCTGTGCCGTGTCGGGTCAGGGACAGACAGTGTACCTTATGCTTTAGAAACTCTGTGACCATTCCTGCCTGATCACAAGGGAAAGGATCGACAGCTCATGGACTCCCTGTGACCCTGCTGCAGCTTTCCCAGGAACAGGGTGGGAACGTGCCTTCCAAATACCTCAGGGGCTGGGGGAGAGCACCCTGTACAGGGCACAGGGCTGACTCACTCACACAGCACCAGGGACATGGTTCACCACAGAAGGAGGCCATTCGGCCTTCCCTGCCTGTACCAGCCTGTTACACCCAGTGCCACTACCTCGTGCCAACCTCCTGCTTTCTCCCCACAGCTTTGCACATTGTTTTATGTTCATTCCCCACTCACCATCCAATGGCCCTCTTCCATCGTACCCGCCTCTCCCATATTTCCAGCCAGAACATTCCGGACCCTAACCGGCCAATGGGCCAAGAGAGCTCTTTCGTGCTTTCTGATTCGATGTTGAAACACTCACTGAGTTAACAAGGCCTCACCTGTCTTGGGGAAATCCCTCCACATTCATTCGGTTCCTGACTGAGAAACCTCAGGGACAATCAAAGGCTGAAAGAATGATTTTATCCTTCTTGCATGCAGCAACCCAAATCAGCCCGTCAACAAAGTGAGTTAAACCTCACAACCCGACCTGACTATGGCCTGATTAAGGGTGGAACGAGGCAACAATCCCACCAATGGTGGTCCGTCTTTGGAGGGCTCCAGTGTTCCATCCTGATGCCAAGCTGATCTCCGGAGTCCTGCTAAAGGTGTTCGATTCTCGCACAAAATAACATCCTTCGGGCCTTTGAGGTTATATGTTGATGATTCTTAAAGTCCCTTTCATCCAAAATGTTGATCATCCTCCTGGCGTCATGAAGTCATACAGCATGGAAACTGACCCTTCGGTCTAACCCGTCCATGATGACCAGATATCCCAAACGACTCGCTTTTGCCAGCATTTGGCCCATATTCCTCGAAATCCTTCCTGTTCATATACCCATCCAGATGCCTTTGAAATGCTGTAATTGTACCAGCCTCCACCACTTCCTCTGGCAGCTCATTCCATAAACGCACCACCCTCTGTGTGAGTAAGGTGCCCCTTTAGTCCCTTTTAAATCTTTCCCCTTCCCTCCTCAAACCAATGCCCTCGAACTCTGGACTCCCCCACTCCAAGGAAAAAGACCTTGTCTATTCACTCTATCCATGCCCCTCACGACTTGATAAACTGAAAGAACCGCAGGTACAGGAGATCAGAAATGAAAACAGAAATTGCTGGAAAAGCTCAGCAGGTCTGGCAGCGCCTGTGGAGAGAAATCCAAATGAACATTTTGGATTAAGGGAGCCTTCCTCAGAACTGAGATTTTCCAGCAATGTCTGTCTTTTTTATGATATTACAAACCTCTGTCAGGTCACCCCCTCAGCCTCTGAAACTCCAGGGTACAGTATACCCCAGCTTATTCAGCCTCTCCCTGTCGCGCAAACCCTCCAGTCCCGGTAGCGTCCCTTAAATGTTTACTGAACCCTTTCGAGTTTAACAACATCCTTCCTCCAGCAGGGAGACCAGAATTGCACACAATGTTTTAAAAGTGGCCTAACCAATGTTCTGTACAGCCACAACCTGGCCTCCCAACTCCTGTACTCAACACACTGACCAATAAAGGACAGCATACCAAGTGCCTTCTTCGCTATCCTCTCTACCTGTGACTCCACTTTCAAGGAGCTTTGAACCTGAAATCCAAGGTGCCCTTGCTCAGGAGCACTCCCAGGGTCCCCCCATTAAGTCTCGAAGCCCTGCCCTGGTTTGCCTTTCCAAAATGCAGCCCCTCACTTTGATCTGAATGAAACTCCATCCACCGCTCCTCAGCCCTTGAGACTGCAGCTGGCTTCCTCTTCAACAGGAACGGCTCTGTTCCTTGTTACCTTTGGCCTTACCTGGCAGTTGGAACACACAGTTTTCCTGCGATTAACTCCTTCAATTCTTCAGCAGGGCAGCCCTTGTCTTCTGTGGTGATAAAGCATCCACTTTCTCAAGCAGGTGTCCAAGCAGTTTTGAAAGTGTGACCTCGACTCCCTCCAGTCCAAGAGCTGGCTAATTGTTTTCAGTCTCTGCTCAACAGCACGTCTTTGTTTCTCAACTTTGTTTATTAATACAAGTTTATTAACTGAAGGTTATGGCACAGACCACACCCTTTGTTTCACACTTTATATTTATGACCTTATATCATTAATTTTTATTGTCGTGACACCACAGAATCATACAGCAGGTAAACAGATCCTTGGGTCCAACACATCCATCCTGCCCAGATATCCGAAACTGACCCAGTCCCACCTGCCAGCACCTGGCCCATGTACCTATTCATATACCCATCCAGATGCCTATTAAATGCTATAATTGTACCAGCTTCCACCCACTTCCTCTGGCAGTTCATTCCATACACGTACCACCCTCTGTGTGAAAATGTTGTCCTTCAGGTTTAGGGTTCGGTTTAGGGTAAACATTAGGGTTAGGTTTCAGTTCAGGTTTCGGGTTAGGGTTTGGAATAGGGTTAGGTTTTGGGTGAGGGTGAGGGAGAGGGAACGGATTACATTTTGGGTTAAGGTAAGGAATAGGGTTAAGTTTAGGGTTAGTGTTGGGGTTAGGCTCAGCATTAGGGATAAGGTTAGTTTTCGGGTTTGGGTTAGGATTACATTTAAGTTTAGGGATAGATTTAGGGTTAAGTTTGGGGTTAAAATTAGTGTTAGATTTAGGGTTAGAGTTAATGTTAGGGTTGCAGTTAGGGTTCACGTTAGGGTTAGGGTTCAGGTTCGAGTTACGGTTAGGGATAAGATTAGGGTTTGAGTTTGGATTAGAGTTTAGGGTTAGGGTTAGAGTTCTGTTTAGGGATAGGGTTTGCGTTAGGGTTAGAGTTCTGTTTAGGGACAGGATTGGGCTCAGGGTGAGGATTTGGGATAGCCTTAGTGTTTGAGTTATTGTTAGAATTTGGGGTTAGATTTCGAGTTACGGTTTGTGTTAACGTTAGATTTTGGGTTCGGGATAGAGTTATTGTTAGGGTGAGGGATAGGTTTCAGGTTTAAGTTCGGATTAGAGTTTGGGTTTAGGTTAAGGTTAGGGTTTGGGTTTGGCAATTGTTAAGGTTCAGGTTTAGGTTACAGTTTGGGTTAATGTCGGGGTTTGTGTTAGGGTTAGAGTTCAGGTTAGGGTTAGAGTTCGGTGTTCGGGTTCGGGGCATGGTTTGGGTTAATCTTTGGGTTTGGGCTAGAGTTAAGGTTAGGGTTAGTGTTAGGTTTAGGGATAGGGTTGGCGTTGGGGTTAGGGTTAGGTTTAGTGTAAGAGATAGGGTTAGTGTTATGTCTAGGGTTTGGGTTTGGGTCAGTTGCAAAACGAGACAGTGTTTTCCATTTCGATGAGAGTGATTCTGTTCAATAGGGCATACCTCTTGTGGGGAGTACATTCCCCCATCTTTCTGTGTCTGTCCAATGGCCAGCCCCCATTCCTGCACCATCAACCAATCTCCCTGTCTGACACTGCCACGTTTCTCACACCATGTGGTACATGAGCTGAATTAGGTCAAAAGGGCAACTTTTTCACGCCCAGGGTGGTGTGTGTATGGAATGAGCTGCCAGAGGGAGTGGTGGAGGCTGGTACAATGACAGCATTTAAAAGGCATCTGGATGGGTATATGAATGGGACGGGTTTCGTGGGATATGGGCCAAGTGCTGGCAAATGGGACTATATTAGGTTCTGCTAACTGGCCGGCATGGATGGGCCGAAGGGCCTGTTTCGGTGCTGTACATCTCTCTGACTCGATGTGGTCTCCCCAGCACCTTCTCCTGCTGCAGTAAGACTTCCTTCCTCTTATCCTCAAGGACCTGAACCCTCCGTGAGTGACGGAGTCCTGGGTGGGGACGGGGGGTGTGTGAAGGAGACCTGTTCTGAACAAAATAAACACAACCACAACCACGCAACACCAACCGCCCTCTCACCAAAACGGTCAAGTCACATTTCAGTCCCAGGTAAAACGCCCTCGAGCCTTTCCTGAGGGATTTTCTGAGAGACGGAACAAATAAATTGATCTGAATCCAGCCAACCCAACCCACAAATGGAATCTTAGTCTCTCACTCAAAAACATTGGACTTTTGACTCCTCTGACAGAGATAGGCACAGATCAGGGAAGAAATAAAACCCAATTGTTTAATGGCCCAGTGCTGAGAAAGGGTTAGCTCAAAGCCGACATTCTGTCACCCCGTCAACCTCACACTGGCCACCGCCTTCCATGGACTTAGGGTCGGGGGGCAGTAAGAAAATTCCAGCTTTCCGTCTAGATCAATTGTATCTGGAACAAAATGTCTCGAATAATTATCAATCCAAACCAATTATGTGTGGCTCAGTAGTTACCACAGCTGCCTCCCAGCACCAGAAACCCGGGTTCGATTCCACCCTCGGGGTGACTGTCTGTGTGGAGTTTGCACATTCTCCCCGTGTCTGCGTGGGTTTCCTCTGGGTGCTCTGGTTTCCTCCCACAGCTGTGCAGTTTAGGGTGGATTGGCCATGGGAAAGGCAGGGTTACAGGGATAGGAGAGGGTGGGGTGGGTCTGGGCAGGATGCTGTGCAGAGGGTCGATGTGGACTTGATGGACCGAATAGCCTGCTCCCACACTGTATGGATTCTCTGAATGTATTGTGGATCCAGCCCAGGGACCAGGCAATAATGGGGAAGGTTTCTCAGATGACGTTGGGCCGAAGGGCCTGTTTCCACACTCTGGATTCTATGATGCTAAAAGAAGCTGTCGGAAATAGTGATCATAACGTGGTAGAATTTGGCATTCAGTTTGGGAGGACAGAGGAGTTGGGGAGGAGGGGCAGCAGCCTTGTGGTATTATTGTTGGACTGTAACAGAGATCATTATCCAGGGACCCGGGTTCAAATCCCATCATGGCCGATGGTGGAATTTGAATTCGATAAAAATCAGGAATAAGAGTCTACGATGACCATGAATCGATCGTCAGGGAAACCCATCTGGTTCAGTAAGGTCCTGTCAGGACGGAAACTGCCCTCCTTACCTGGTCTGGGCCTACACATGACTCCAGACGTACAGAGATGCAGTTAACGCTCAACTGCCCCCTGGGCAATTAGGGACAGGCAATAAATGGGCAGCGACCCCCTGACCCAGTGATTGAGGAAAGGAATGAAGGCAGAGCTGTCTGGGGTCAGCTGGAAAGGGAGGTTAGACAGCTACAGGAGCAATGGGAGAGGGCTCCGAACAGAGCTCACAACAAAGACATATTGCAGTGAAGAATATTGTTCCTCAGGTCCCTTTTAAATCTTTCCCCTGTCACATTAAAAATATACCCACTTGTTTTTGAAAACCCTACACCCTGGGAAATAAAGACCTTGCCTGTTCACTTTCTCTCTGCCCTTCCAAACCTGCAGAAGGTCACCCCGCAGCCTCCTGTTCTCCAGGGAAAAAGTGGTGTGTGTATGGAATGAGCTGCCAGAGGAAGTGGGGGAGGCTGCTACAATGACCATTTAAAAAACATCTGGATGGCTTCCTGAATAAGAAGGGTTCAGAGGGCTATGGGCCAAGTGCTGGCAGTTGGGACGAGATTAGGTTGGGTTACCTGGTCGGCAAGGACAAGTTGGACCAAAGGGTGCTGTCCATCTCGATGACTCTGTGACTAAAAATCTAGAAACGGGTGGAGGTACTGGACACTGGGAAGACTATGGGCCCTGACAACACTCCAGCAAGATAAAAAGGTAAAAACAATGACTGCAGATGCTGAAAACCAAATACTGGATTAGTGCTGCTGGAAGAGCACAGCAGTTCAGGCAACATCCAACGAGCAGCGAAATCACTCCAGCAAGAGGTAATGTAACCACCTCTCCTTGGACAATCAACCATCCCGGAGCAGTCAAATCCCACACCAGACATGTCCCAGTCACATCATTGAGAGCGATGTTTGTGGGAAAGGTCATGTAGTTCCTGTTTACATTGGGGAGGGTTCTGGGGATGTCTGTATCTATCAGGGTCACAGGGAATGGTTACACTGACATCTCCTGGCAAGGAAGATGCAGAATTGGAAATTTCACTGAAATGAATTTGAATCTGTAACAAAAGGGACTTCACAGCTGTTAAAGAAACATCCCAAATCTCAGACTCTATCCGAGGGTCAGTGCTGAGGGAGTGCCACACTGTCAGAGGGTCAGTACTGAGGGAGTGCTGCACTGTGGGACGGTCAGTGCTGAGGGAGTGCCTCAATGATTGAGCGTCAGGATCAAGGGAATGCAGCACTAACAGAGGGTCAATCTCTCAAATGCAGAATCGGAAGTGCAACAGTCTTTGTAACTGAATTAACTTTGTGATGGTTCACACATAATTATTGGGTCCTGTCCGACTTTGGCCCCATTACTATTGGTGAGCTCTCGTCACTGTAACTCTCTTCAGGTATATCGTATTGGCACATGTGTTCACTCTCCTTTTGAACCTGGGCCAACGTTAGAGGGTTAGGCCTCGATGGATGTTGCTTAATCAGAACAGCATCTCCTATTCCCAGATCAGGCATAATTCAGGTCATACTTCCCAGCTTAGTTCCACAGCTCTCCCCATGTGATCACAATAACTCTTCCAGGTCATTTTGATATTCCCCAGGAAGGAAATTCAATCATTGATCCTAATCTTTGACAATGTCCTCCATGTTTGTCTCCATATTCCCTTTGCAATTCCTTAGATTGTGACCACCCTGGACAGCTCTGGTGGGTCTGATCTCCAGTATTCAGAACTTTACCTGGGTCTCTGGAATACCTGTGCAGTGATAGAACCACCATTGATGACCATTTGATGTTTAGTACTGGCCGACAGGTCAGTGTCGAACTTGTTGAATGTTTATTTCAGAAAGACAAGGGAGCAGGATGATTCCTCCACAAGATCGAGATCCCTGATTCCCCTCTGACAGCACACAACATCCTTGACTGTTCTGGCTCATCTTCCATCTGACGTGGGATGTGTCAATTGCTACTTCTTAAACCTTATTGAGTAAAAGGCACCTTCCAACAGGTGGTGTGTGTGTGAGTCTCTAAACCCCCAGAGGTGATTGAACAGCAGTTTGTGGTGAAGCGGACTGTCCTGTGACCAACTTCACTGCTGAATGCAGACTGCAAAATCCTGCCCCTAGTCATCACCGACTGGGTCAGGTCTGTCAGAGACTGGTGAATCACCCCGACCAGGTACATGCTGTACTGGGCAGGACAATCTCAGAGAGCCTTGTTCACTTCAGGGAAAGAATCGCCGACCTGGAGGACAAGGGAGGCTCTGTGCCTGCCTCATCAGCCTGTACCAGCAGAAGGCTTTTGACAAGGTCTCGCAGATCCACACCAGGGACGTGCTCTCCAAAATCAGCTTCGGGGCGGGAATCGGGCAATTGGATCCGACTGCTCTACCCCAGCATCGTTCACTCAGTCTCAATCAATGGGTGGGAATCCGGAAGTTTCCCGATCAGCTCTGGAGTCAGACAGTGCTGCCCACTCTCTCTAGCCTCGTTTGGAATTGGTACGGAACCTTTTGCTGCTCCATTGGGAAGGATGGGAGCCTCAGGGAGTGTAACTATTCCGGACAGTGGGAGCCACCAGGTCAAAGCCTTCCTGCACATGGATGGATTTTCTGTTTTCTGCTTGGAAGTGCTGTCACTGCACAGACTCATGGGTATCTGCATCGGGGTCAAACTGACCTTGGGAGGAAAGGCAAATCAAGGCCAAAGCGAAGCCATGAACAGGGGCGTATTGCCAAGGTAAGGCAGGAACTGAGCTTTGAGAGCACTGCTCCCTTTCCGCTTTGGGTAAAGAGTTCGGGATCGGGTGTGAGGCACTATCTCTCTCTGTTGGACATGGCGCGGGTCTGACCCATCCCAGGAACTGTGCTGTTTCAGTCACTGGAAATCTCTTCTTCTTCATCTGGAGGTCAAAGATGGACCCTGTCTGCTGGTCCACTATGTCCAAAGTTCTGGATAAGGCAAGGAGACCACCCAGGATGTTACTCTCCTCCTGACGGCCATCTTTGTCTGCAAATGCATCAAGCTGTACCTAGATCTTTGGTACAGAAACACCAAGTGTCGCTGTGTACTGAGGTTTGACCTGTCCCCTGGGGTTGTGAAGGATGGGACTGGACACATTGTGGTGGAACGCTCAAAGAGGTTGGACTGTTCCTCATCACCTGTCCCTCCTGGAGAAATTTGCAAAGAGAAACCCCTTTACCCACCAGTCCATCACAACCTGATCAGCACACAGCGTCCTCGAGACCCTGCGGGGAAGGGAGAGGGTGGATCATGTCGGGTGGTTCACTGAGCAGACGGTCAAAATCATTTAGCAGAATGTCCCACCAGCAGAACGTTCTCACCAACACCATAACATCAGCTGGCTGTTGGTGAGAAGGGCCCTACCTGTGAGAGCCTTAATGCACGTCCAGTTGGACTGTACAATTGCACGCTGTCCTTGAAAATGCTGGACTGTGCCTTTGTGAAGGGAATCTGGAGGAAGATGCAGTGGTTTGTGGTTTGTGTTGATGTTCGTCGCGAGCAGCTCGGTGACGTGGGAATCTGTGCGGGATGCGAACCGAGACCAACAATGCCTGGTGCCTGCTCCTGGAGGGCCATCAACTCGCTGGGAGATGCTCTTTAGTCTGCTTCAAACCTGTTGGTCGTCCAGAAAAAAGCAGCTGACCCCAACTGAGTGTTGTGGACGGTCACATCCCAAGGGCCATGACTATGTGCTGCAGGACCCATTAAAGCCCAGGGACAGCTGCTGCTAAAGCAAAGTGAGGATTGACCAGTGCCTGAGCTCCTTCTCCCTCGGTTAAATGAGGGTCCGTTCAGTCATTGAATCTTCCCCAGGTTTCAAAAGATGGAAATATTGTCTTCTTCAAGTAAGAGATGGCTTTGATTTGTTTGGAGGGAGACAAACTCCAATGCTTGTTTGTTCCTTTGAGGTGATGCCGTACAGAATCGAGCTGTGTTTGTGACGGTGTACATACACAATGTTTTTATTGAATAAAGGATATTTTTGAAGTTAAAATGCCAGCAATATCCTTCTGCTGGACTCTGTAAATATCAGTCACTCACGCAGTCACAGAATGATCCACCTTCACTTGGGATTCTAAATATCTCACACACACACACACAGACGCACACAGATACACACACACAGACACACACAGACACACACAGATACACAAACACAGACGCACACACACACACAGATACAGACACGCACACACACAGATATACACACACACAGACGCACACACAGATACGCACACATTGACACACACACACAGATACGCACACAGACACGCACGCACAAACACCCACACACACACTGACACACACGCACGCACACACTGACACACCCAGACACACACACACTCACACATATCCACAGATACATACACACACACACACACACACACAGATTTACATACACACACGCCCACAGACACACGCACCCACACACACAGATACACATTCACACACACAGATACACACACAGCTACACGCAAACACACAGATATACACACATACTCACACGCACATGGTTACACACACACACAGATACACACACACAGTCACACACACAGATACACACACGGATATACACACCCACACACACAGCTACACACAAACACAGATACAGACACACCCACCCAAACTCACAATTACACACACACACACACCCACACATACAGATACACACACTCACACAGACAGTCACACATTTACACACAGATACACACATACACACGCACAGAGTCACACACGCACATACACAGAGATACACACACACAGATAGACACACACACGCAGATTTACACCCACACACAAATATAAACACACACACCCACACACAGTTACACACAGACACACACAGACACATGCACTCACACACACAGTTATACACACATACACAGATACGCACGCAGACACACGCACAGATACAACACACACGGAGATACACACACGCACATACACACACAGATACAACACACAGACACACGCACAGACACACACACACACACAGATACACACACACGTACAGAGATACACACACAGATACACAAACAGACACGCGCAGATACACACACAGATGCACAGACACAGAAACACACACAGATACGTACACACACAAATACACACAGACACACACATATACTCACACACATACATTCACACAGAGGCACACACAAACACATACATGCACACAGACACACATACACTCACACACAGGCACACACACACAGTCTCTCTCACACACACCCTGACCTCCCTCTGCTGCTAAGTGTTGATGAAGCACACAGACATACAGAATTCTGACAAGTTTAACAAATAATGAGTTCATAAAATGTTTAAAGTGAAATCCAAATTCACTTTAATCAATGTAAGAGAAAAAAAACCATTCTGCACAGCTCAGAGCTAGGAACGTACAGAGCAGGGGGCAGTCTCAGCTCTCAGGTGAGGTACACTAGCTGTTACTCACTGAGTGTAAGCATTGACTGACCAAAGGATGTGTTGCTTTGAATTGTGGAACTCGTGAATTGTTGGATCAGCTGGAGGTTACAGTTCAGCTGTTCTGTTTGTTCAGGGTTTATTGGGATGGTGTCAGTTGGTCCCTACTACAATGGTTCAAAGACTGTCCATTAGTTTTTGTAGATATTTTCTTCCCAACATTATTATACACCTTTGGAGAACTTGTCCTCGAGTCTCCTAGCTCAGAGGTATGGACCACCACTGCTGGTCTCACCCAGACTGTCCAAGCTGGATGTGTCTGTCCCTGATCACTGATTGGTGGAGTTGGTTATTAATGCACCGGGCATTAAACAAAGTGAACATTGGACTGACAAAGCTGACCTTGCTGGTTTCAGTGTCCTTTCCAAATGACTGAAAACCACATTGCAGAGAGTGCGGCCATCAGACTGATAGGGAGAAAATTCTAATTCCATTATGTAGTTTACATTCACACAAATGCTGACTGTTCAATTAACACGAAAATATTGGGAATGCTCAAGATTGAGTGTAGAACTGGAAAATGCTGGCAGCACGGAGGTTCTCAGGCAGGAGCTGTGCAGGGAGAAGCTGAGTTCATGTTCCTCATCAAATGTGATCCCTGTTCAAAGTGAAATTTAATCTCCAATTCCCTCCCCACTGGTTTGCACGACTTGCTTCTCTTGGTCCAGCGTCTTCAGTTCTTTTCTCTTCCTTCCATGAATTACTCCCCTCTGTCCAATCTCAGTGTGAGGGAAAGCTGCATTGTCTGGGCAAAAGGATTAATCTCCAATGAAATCACCAGCCTGGTCACAATCACTGTGAATACTCGAAGACTTGTCTCTTGTTCTCTAAATGAGTTGAAACCTGTTGCTGTTGGAGAATCTCAACAGAAAATAATTGTTTCGAGGCTTTTTACAACACACAATCCTACAGCAACAATTTTCCTGTGTTCATTCTGTTCCAGTGCGGAAATAGCGAAGCAGCCTCAAGGACAGGAGGCAGACAGAAAGCTAGCACACAGCGTGCAGGAAGGTGAACAGAATATTGGCCCTTACTTTCAGAAGCTTGGAGTATAAGAACATGGAAATCATCCTGTAACTGTGAAAGGTGCTGCTGAGATCCTGTCTGGAGCACTGTGGGCAGTTTCGGTCCCCTTATTTCAGGAAAGTTGTGATTTCTTTGGAGGTAATTCAGAGATTGTTTTTCTTGGCTAATTCCTGATATGGAGAGAAATGTTATAAACAGGAGTTGGGAGGTCATGTTGCGGCTGTACAGGACATTGGTTAGGCCACTATTGGAATATTGCGTGCAATTCTGGTCTCCTTCCTATCGGAAAGGTGTTGTGAAACTCGAAAGGGTTCAGAAAAGATTTACAAGGATGTTGCCAGGGTTGGAGGGTTTGAGCTACAAGGAGAGGCTGAACAGGCTGGGGCTGTTTTGCCTGGAGCATCGGAGGCTAAGGGGTGATCTTATAGAGGTTTATAAAATCATGAAGGGCATGGATTGGGTAAATAGACAGGGTCTTTTCCCTGGGGTGGGGGAGTCCAGAACTAGGGGGCATAGATTTAGGGTGAGAGGGGAGAGATATAAAAGAGACCTAAGGGGCAACGTTTTTACACAGAGGGTGTGGAATGAGGAAGTTGTGGAGGCTGGTACAATTGCAACATTTAAGAGACATTTGGTTGGGTATATGAATAGGAAGGGTTTGGAGGGATATGGGCCGGGTGCTGGCAGGTGGGACTAGATTGGGTTGGGATATCTGGTCAGAATGGACGGGTTGGACCGAAGGGTCTGTTTCCGTGCTGTACTCCTCTATGACTCTATGACTCTACTAGGACATAGAATTCCTCTCAGTTGATGCCACCAGGGGAAGTTCCACAAGCTGTTCCAAAGCGGAGATCCTGTTTTGTGGCTGAAAATACATTTTCAAAGAGTGGTCAAATGTGTATTCTGATTGCAGACCTTAACAAGTCGAGTAAATGGATATTTGATTCCATCGATTAACTCCTCTCTGAATTTAGTCTGTGTTAGAGCGTAAATGCAGGTGTTGGTGCATGAATTTAGAAGCCGTAACATGAATCCAATTTCTTGGAAGACAAACGTTGGAGTATTTAAAGTCTTGTCTTCATAATTATAATTTACCTCTTGAAAGCTGAAACGGCGTATGACATGTGTCATCCAGAACAATATGAAATTAGCGGACAACGCAAAGAGCAAGATGATGGATTTTCTCCGGTTTACCACCTCTGGATCAGTATTATTCCCTCCATTTGCATGGATCTGGAGCCGTGAGCGGACGCGATTGGCTGCTATAACGTGCCTAACAGTCAGAGCATTGAATATCAAAATCAATGCAATTGGGAGCAAAGGTATAAATGTGGTGTCTATCCAGACATACACTTTCCAAAATAACGATGTATAGTAGTCTGGTACTGTCATGCAAAACCACGGCACATTGTCAATAATAATTGCAGGAACAAATACAAAATACCAAGTAATTGACCGCAAACAACCCACCGCACTCACCGTTGCTATAACGACAAAAGCAGTTCTCTCGTGACAATATCTTGCGCTTAGTTTCTGGCAACAGATCAGTACAAACCGATCAAATGTGAAAGCAACTGTGAACCAAACTGAACCGTCCAGAGCTGCAAGAAACAGAACGGTTCTCAACGCACAGACAGGAGTGATGGATAAGAAAGTAACCGGGAAATGCAGAACATTAACTCGGTCCAGTAAGATATTAAGGATGACAAGGAGCAGATCTGCAAAAGTCATTGCCAACAAATAGCGAGTGACGCATTTGGAGAGCCCACAATTGCCTCGAATCAGGATCACAATTGCCTCGGAGTTAACTGGATGAAAAATAAAGAAAGGGAGACCTTTTTCATTATCGGAGTCATAGCAATGACGTTCGCTTAACATAGAAACTGTACAGTGTCGAAGCAGGCACCTACCCTGTTGCATTTCCCCCGAATAATGCAGCTCATTTACACATCCCTGGACACTATGGGTAATTTTGCACGCCCAATTCACCATTCACACATACATGGCTAGAATGTGCAACTTCCTTACAGACAGTCACCTGAGGGTGTAATTGAAGCCGGATCTCTGACATTGTGAGGCAGCAGTGCTAACCACCGAGCCACCATGCATGTCTGCTAACTCACAACAATTACCTCAGATTAATATATTAACTCAATTACAGTAGATGTGGTGAAAAATTACAAGTTCCCTTCAAGCAACTCACCTTCCTGTCTTGGAAACACATCACTGTTCCTTCAGTTTTTGCTGGATCATTTAAAAGACTTACCAATGATACCAACAGCTGCAAGAATTGGGTAGTAAATGCGCACTGCCTGTAAGATGGCTGAGTATTTCATTCTGTCCCAGTCACGTCTGGCTGTTCCTGGGGAGGCAATGATCTGTCCACATAAATAGAGTAATATTGTCAACACAAGTTCATGTTATTTGGAAGCTGACGTTCTGGTGAGAATATAAAGCTGGTTGAATCACTAATTACATTAGTTTCAGTGATCTGAACAAGCAGCAAATGAACTATTTTCCTCTGAGGATTATTACACAACAGAATCTATTTTGAAGAATGAAATGTCACTAATTTCCAGGGAATTAGATTTCCTTTATTGTCATGTGTACTCAAGTACATGAGGACAGTGGAAAGTGTACAAGGCCACCGTTCCGGACACAGTCGAAGGTAGAAATGGACAGAGGCCCATAATCTTCGGGACAAAGCAGAGAAGTAAAGAACCAAAGTTCAAACATAAACCTTACAATTCCTCTTTGTATTGTGCGATGATGCTGCTCCTTTAACAAGGTTAGTTGGCTCTTGTTTTGGTTTGAGAGAGGTCGTAAAGGCAGAGGTTTCAATATGTGTGGAAAATCTACTTGGAAAGGCATTTAAGTTCCCTTAGGTCCCTTTTATATCTTTCCCATCTCACCCTAAACCTCTGCCCTCTAGTTCTGGACTCCCCCACCCCTGGGAAATAACCTTGTCTATTTACCCTATCTATACCCCTCATGATTTTATCAACCTCTATAAGATCACCCCTCAGCCTCCAACACTCCAGCGAAAACAGTCCCAGCCTATTCAGCGTCTCCCTATAGCTCAAATCCTCCAACCCTGGCAACATCCTTGTAAATCTTTTCTGAACCCTTTCAAGTTCCACAACATCCTTCCTTTGAGCAGAGAACACAACATTCCAAAAGGGGCCGAATCAATGTCCTGTACAATCACAACCTGTTATCCCAAATCCCATGCTCAATACTCTGACCAATAATGGGAATCGTACCAAACACCTTCTTCACTATCCTATCTACCTGTGAATCCAATTTCAAGGAGTTATGAACCTGCACTCCAAGGTCTCTTTGTTCAGCAACACTCCCTAGGACCTTACCATTAAGTGTATAAATCGTGCCCTGATTTGCCTTTCCAAAATGCAGCACCTCACATTGATCTAAATTAAAGTTCATCTGCCACACCTCGGCCCATTGGCTCATCTGATCAAGATCCCATTGTACCCTGAGACAACCTTTGTCACTCCCCACTACGCCTCCAATTTTGGTGTCATCTGCAAGCTTACAAACCATACCTCGACTGTTCATATCCAATCTATTTATATACATGACAAACGCAGTGGACCCAGCACCCATCCCAGTGGCACACCATTGGTCACTGGCGTTCAGTCTGAAAGGCTACCCTCCATCACCACCTTCCGTCTCCTACCTTCAAGTCAGTTCGGAGTCCAAATGGCTAATTGTCCGTGTCATTTTCCTGAAGGTGCCATTCTAGGAAGGAGTTGGGAATCAGAGCGACATATCTGAGAGGGGGGCAGTTGTAGATGGGGCAGTGACAGGATATGGTGAATCTATCGGGAAGGTTTCTCACCTGATGGAACAAAGGGATTGGTTAAAGTGTGTCTGCTTGAACACAAGCAGTGTCTGAAATAAGAGTGATGAACTTGGGGCTTGGGGCTATGATGTTGTGGTCATAACGGAGACGTGGGTTTCACACGGGCAGGAATGATGTTCCAGGGTTTAGAACATTTAAAAAGAACAAGGAGGGTAGAAGAAGAGGAGGTGGTGTAGCATTGCGAATCAGAGAGTGCATCACAGCTACAGAAACACAGGTTGGTGAGAAAGGTTTGTCTACTGAGTCAGTATGGGTGGAAGTTAGGAACAGCAAGGGAGCAGCCACCTCATTGGAGGCTTTCTACAGACCCTCTAATAGCAGTAGAGAGATTGAAGAACTCATAGGCTGACAGATTTTGGAAAAATGTAGATGTAGCAGGGTTGTTGTTATGGGTGACTTCAACTTTCCCAATATTGACTGGAACCTCCTTAGTGCCGATGGTTTGGATGGAGCTGTTTTTGTCAGGTGTGTTCAGGAGGGTTTCCTTACTCAGACTGCAGACAAATGCGAAGTGATGCATTTTGGAAGGTCAAACTCGAATGCTGAATATAGGATTCAAGTCAGGATTCTTGGCAGTGTGGAGGAACAGAGGGATTTTGGTGTTCAAGTACATAGATCCCTCAAAGTTGCCACCCAAGTAGATAGGGTTGTTAAGAAAGCACATGGTGTTTTGGCTTTCATTACCAAGGGGATCGAGTTTAAGAGCTGTGAGGTTTTGCTGCAGCTCTACAAGTCCCTGGTGAGACCACACTTGGAATACTGTGTCCAGTTCTGGTTGTCTGACTATAGGAAAAATACAGAGACTTTGGAGAGGGTACAAAGAAGGTTTACCAGAATGCTGCCTGGACTGGAGGGCTTGTCTTATGAAGAGAGGTTGAATAAGCTCAGACTTTTCTCTCTGGAGAGAAGGAGGAAGAGTGGAGACCTGATCGAGGTGTACAAGGTAATGAGAGGCATGGATAGAGTCAGTACCCAGAGACTTTTCCCCAGGGTAGGATTGACTGGTATGAGGGGTCATAGCTTTATGATATTAGGGGAAAGGTATAGAGGGGACGTCAGAGGTAGCTAGGTTCTTTACGCAGAGAGTTGTGAGTGTATGGAGTGCGTTGCCAGCGGTGGTGGTGAAAGCAGAGTCATTTAAGCGACTACTGGACATGGAGAGCAGTGAGTTGAGGGGTGCGTAGGTTAAGTTACTATATTTTACATTCGGATTAAATCTCAGCACAATATCGTGGGCCAAAAGGCCTGTTCTGTGCTGGACCTTGCGATGTTCTATGTTCTTATTCCATTACGGAGTACCAAGGCAAATAGGGTGGGAGAGGAGTTAGTAACTTTCCTCCCACGGTATGGGCTACCCAGAAAGATTCAGTCAGAGCAAGGGTCTAATTTTCCCGCTCGGCTGTTTAAGAACGTCCTGGATAGTTTAGACATCCAGCTCTTTAAATCCAGTGGGTACCATCCTGAATCCCAGGGAGTTTTAGAAAGGTGAGATCAGACCCTGAAGACCATGTTAAGAACGTCCTGTTAGGATGACCCGAATGATTGGGATAAAGGTTTCCCATTCGTATTGTTTGCCATTAGAGATGCCCCAAATGAATTGACTCAGTTCATTCCCTTTGAGATAATATTCAGGCATGAAGGGAGAGGCCATTTGGAATGAATTAAAGAGAAATGAACTGGCCCAAAGTCAGAGAGCTCCCATTTGGATGATGTATCTGAGGTGAGGGAGAGATTATATTGGGTCGGTGAGTTAGCGAGACAGTGAAGGGACACAGCATAGAATGAAGCAGGTGGCAGATAAGAACTCTCAGACTCAGGCGTTTTCCCGAGAGGGAGGGTGACATATTAGTGTTGTTCCCAGGGGTAGGAGATCCCTTCAAAGCCTGGTTTAGTGGTCCCTCACATTTTGAGAAAAAGTTGAGTCAGGAAAACTCTCTGGTAAAGATGCCGGATAGAAAAATAACAGTGTCGGGGATATTGTGTGAATATGACTATAATAGAGACTGGGGGCGGCACGGTGACTCAGTGGTTAGCACGGCTGCCTCACAGCGCCAGGGGCAAGGGTTCGATTCCCGCCTCGGGCGACTGTCTGTGTGGAGTTTGCACATTGTGCCTGTGACTGCGTGGGTTTCCTCCGGGTACTCCAGTTTCCTCCCACAGTCCAAAGATGAGCAGGTCAGGTAAATTGGCCATGCTAAATTGTCCCATAGTGTTAGGTGCATTAGTCAGGTGTAAATATAGGTTAGGAGAATGGGTCTGGGTGGGTTACTCTTCAGAGGGTTGGTATGAACTTGTTGGTCTGAAGGGCCTGTTTCCATACTGTAGGGAATCTAATCTAATCTCTGGAACTGGAGAAACAGATATTAATTACTGCCCCACAGAGTGAGGAATCAAATCTAGATTTCGTGGAGTTCGATGTGTCTCAAAATATGTTAAACAATGAGGAAATCCTTGAGGAGTGGGATAGGTTAGTGAGCTAACTGTCTCAGGAGCAAAGAACCCAGCTGAAAGGTTTGTTACAGCAATATGAGGGCATATGCAGGAATAAGATGGGGAGGACGAATACTATTGTGCATGAGCTGGAAGGAGGGAATGCTGTTCCAATAAAACAACACCCCTACAGACTTAACCCTCTCAAAGCCACACAGGTCCAGAAGGAAGTGGATATGATGCTCAATGAAGATACCATCGAACTGCGTCAGAGTGAGGGGGGTTCGCCGATCGTGTGCGTTCCCAAACCTTACAGGGCTCAGCCATTTTCTGTGGACTATCGGAAGGTCAATGCCAGAACAAAATCAGACTCAGACCCAATCCCAAGTCTGGAGGACGGTATAGAGATAGTTGGACAAGCCAGTTACATCACCAGGTTGAACTGACTGCCTGGTTACTCGCAGGTACCTTTATCAGAGAAAGTGAAAGATGTTTCTGTGTTTGTAACCCCAAATGGGTGATATCAATTCAAAGTGATGCCCTTTGGAATGAAGAGCGCACCAGCCACATTCCAAAGACTCACGAACAGACTTGTAGCTGGGTTAACAAACTGTACAGTCTCTCTGGATGATGTCGTGATCTTTAGTGAGTGATGGAAAGACCACATGGTCCAGTTGGCAGGGCTCTTTGAACAATTATGGAAAGCCAAACTGGTAATAAACTTAAAGAAAGCAGAATTTGCGAAGGTGGGGGGACATTCTTGGGACATAACGTCGGTCATGGAAGGTTGACCCCAAGGAACGCAAAGACGAGGCCATCGATGAATTTCCATGACCAACTTCTGATTTTTGGGACTAAACAGAATCTTCCAGAAATTTATTCCCAACCTCAGCAGCGTAGTGGCACCGCGAACAGAGTTAGTGAAGAGGAACACAACATGTTGGTGGACAGAACAATGCCAGGAGGCACCTGACAGTTTTCCCACAGTATTAACCACCACACCAGGTTTAGAGACACTAAATGGTTTGAAACCCTTCAAAGTTGCCATCGATGCTAGCGATATCGGAGTTGGAGCTGTTCTACTACAGGAGGATGATGGTGGAATTGAACGGCCAATTGGCGAATTTACAAAGAAACTCAACACCCACCAGAGAAAATACTCCACCGTTGAAAAGGAATGATTGAGTTTGGTACCGGCCTTACAACAGTTTAATGTTTATGTGATGGGCAGTGTGGACAGTTGTGTACATGGAACACAATCCTCTTACATTCTGAGAATGATTTAAAGACAAGAATCTGCGACTATTTCATTGGAATCATACATGTCGCTGGTCATAAAAATGTGAGAGCAGATGCATTATTGTGGATTTAAAGGAATTAATTTAGATTAATGACCAATGTATTTCAGTGTAATGGGGTTAAGACTGAGAAAAACAAAAATGAAGCCATCTTTTCATTATGGTTGTTCGATATTTTCTGAAAGGGGGGAGGTGTCATGAAGTTGAAGGTGTGTACTGTCCCTTTAAGAGAGAGAAAATGCTGATCTGTACTGAGAGCTGAAAATCTCCTGTGTATATGACCAGCTAGCAGTCTCAGAGTGCACTGAGAAATGGGAAATATGTCACATCTGGCTGTGACATAGATACCTGAGTTGGTTGCAGTTTTGACAACAATTCGAATTTGGCCAATCAGTTTAACTTATTCCCCAGGATACTAAAACCCAATCGAGTTTGAATTTATTGTTTTGCCAACATTGAACCAATGAGACATAGAGCATAGAACATGCCAGCACAGTACAGGCCCTTCAGCCCTCAATGTTGCACCGATCTGTGGAACCAATCTGAAGCCCGTCTAACCTACACTATTCCATTCTAATCCATATGTTTATCCAATCACCATTTAAAAGTCCTTAAAGTCGGCAAGTCTACTCCTGTTGCAGGGAGTGCGTTCCACGTCCCTACTACTCTCTGAGTAAAGAAACTACCTCTGACATCTGTCCTGTATCTATCACCCTGCAATTTAAAGCTATGTCCCCTCGTGTTAGCCATCACCAGCTGAGGAAAAAAGCTCTCCCTCTCCACCCTATCTAACCCTCTGATTGTCTTATAGACCTCAATTAAGTTGCCTTGCAACCTTCTTCTCTCCAACGAATTTGCAATGACACTAAGGTCAGTGGAGTTGTGGATAGTGCTGAAGGATATTCCAGGTTACGGAGGGACAGAGCTAAGCATTTCCTCATAAGACCTTTCATCCACACCAGGCAACATCCTAGTAAATCTCCTCTGAGCCCTTCCAAATCTTCCACATCCTTCCTATAATGCGGTGACCAGAACTGTACACAATTCTCCAAATGTGGCCACATCAGGGTTTTGTGCAGCTGCAGCATGACTTTGTGGCTCCAAAACTCAATCCCTCTCCCAATAAAAGTTAACACACCGAATGCATTCTTAACAAACTTATCAACCTGGGTTACAACTTTCATAAATCTATGTGCAAGATTTCTCTGCTCATCAACACGACCAAGAATCTTACCATGAGCCCAGTACTCTGCTTTCCTGTTGCTCCTTCTAAATTGAATCACCTCACACTTTTCCACATTAAACTCCATTTGCCACCTCTCCGCCTAGCTCTGCAGCTTATCTATGTCCCTCTGTAACCTGTAATCCCTAATCAACTTGCTCCACTCAAGGTGATTATAAATCTTATCTCCTTTAACCTTTTAACACTAACACATTAACACTTTACCCACAATTGAAGTAAGGTTCACTGGTCTATAATTACCAGGGCTTTCTCTAATCCCCTTCTTAAACAAGGGGACAACATTTGGTATCCTCCATTCTTCTGGCACTATTCCTGTAGACAGTGACAACATTAAGATCAAAGCCAAAGGCTCGGCAATCTCCTCCCTGGCTTCCCAGAGAATCCGAGGATAAATTCCATCCAGCCCAGGGGATGTATCTATTTTCAAACTTTCCTGAATTTCTAACACTTCCTCCTTGTGAACCTCAATCCTGTCTGGTCCAGTCGCCTGTATCTCAGTATTCTCCTCAACAACATTGTCTTTTGCCAGTGTGAATACTGATGAGAAATATTTGTTTAGCACTTCCCCGGTCTCCTCAGACTCCACACACAACTTCCCATTCCTGTCCTTGATTGGCCCTAATCTTACTCTAGTCATTCTTTTATTCCTGATACACCTGTCGAAAGCTTTAGGGTTTTCCTTGATCCTATCTGCCAATGACTTCTCATGTCCCCTCCTGGCTCTTCTTAGCCCTGTCTTCAGCTCCTTCCTGGCTAACGTGTAAGTCTCAAGAGCGCTAACTGAGCCTTCATATCTCATTCTAACATAAGCCTCCATCTTCCTCTTGACAAGAGATTCAACTTCCTTCATAAACCACGGCTCCCTCGCTTGACCACTTCCTCCCTGCCTGACAGGTACATACTTATCAAGGCCACGCAGTAGCTGGTCCTTGAATAACATTCCAATTGTGCCCATCCCCTGCAGTTTCCTTCCCCACCCTATGCATCCTAAATCCTGTCTAACCCCATTATAATTGCCCTTCCCCCAGCTATAACTCTTGTCCTGTGGTACATATCTATTCCTTTCCGTCGCTAAAGTAAACATAATCAAATTGTAGTCACATAACTCCTGTATCTCTCAAAATTATAACTCCTTGCCCTCCTCCCCCTGACCTTTCTGAGTGAACTTTACCCACAGGGGTGAATGCTTTATACAGATTAGGCACTAACTCCATCCCCAGTCCCTGCCTGGGCTGTGTACTCTCCTGCAGCTCCTCGGCTCTTCTTGGGGTCTCCTTTGCTACTTTCACCAGTGTCACTGGCTTCGCTTAATTTCCCACACCTTTTCCCACGAAAGGTCTGTCATTCCTCTGTCTTTCTAAACCTTTTGGGGAACTTACAAAGCACCTTCAAACCCCAGAACCTCTTCCACAATCTTAAGAGCCATTTCCCTCACTTTTAATTTAACCAACCACAAGGAACCAAAATTAAACAAATTTTCTCACTAAGATTAAAGTTCTCAGAGATTAATTCACAAGTGTTTAAATCTGCTGGGCCCTTTTATACCAAATCTATTCAAATCCCTTACTTAATCTGTCTAAACCTGTCCATATCTATCCTAATCTCAGACACGAGCCCCTAAACTGTTCTGACACAGCGGTGAGCCCCTCTGTTAAATAAACCCAGAAAAGCCTTGCCTTGGAATCTGTTACAATTCGAGTAACAGAGGACTTCCAAATTCCACTATTTTAAGAAAATTTATTTTCTTACTGTAACAAAAATAATTCACAAATAGAAACATCAAGTCATCGAGAATCCCAACAATGTGAAAATAGTCCATTCAGCCCAATATGCACACCAACCCTCCAAAGAATAAACCGGTGCCATTCCCCGAACATATCTTTACACCCTGGGCATTATGGGACAATTTAGTTTGGCCAACCCACCCTAATCTGCACATCCCTTGGGCACAATGGAACAATTTCCCACGGCCAATCCACCCTAATCTGCACATCATTGTGCACTATGGGACAATTTAGCACGGCCAATCCACCCTAATCTGCACATCCCTGGGCACTATGGGACAATTTAGCATGGCCAATCCATCCTAATCTGCACATCCCTGCACACGATGGGACAATTTAGCATGGCAAATCCAACCAAACCTACACATCCCTGGGCACTATGGGACAATTTAGCTTGGTCAATCCACCCTAACATGCACATCCTGGTCAGTATGGGACAATTTAGCATGGCCAATCCACCCTAACCTGCACATCCCTGGGCACTTTGGGACAATTTAGCATAGCCAATCCACCCTAACCTGCACATTCCTGGACACTCTGGGAAAATTTAGCATGGCCAAGCATCCTAACCTGCACATCCTTGGAAAAAATGGGACAATTTAGCAAGATCAATCCCCCCGAACCTGCACACCCCTGGACTCTATGAGACAATTTTGCATGGCCAATCCACCCTAACCTGCACATCCATGGACACTATGGGTCAATTTAGCATGGCCAATCCACCCTAACCTGCACATCCCTGGACACTATGGGTCAATTTAGCATGGCCAATCCACCCTGACCTGCACATCCCTGCCACACATGGTACAGAGTGTTCTCGCTCAGTGGATAAAGAACTGGTTGAGCAACAGGAGACAGAGAGTAGTAGTTGAAGGGAGGTTCTCGAAATGGAGAAAGGTGACCAGTGGTGTTCCACAGGGGTCAGTGCGGGACTCACAGTTGTTAGTGATGTACATAAATGATCTGGAAGAGGGCATTGTTGGTCTGATCAGTAAGTTTACAGATGACACGAAGATTGGTGGAGTAGCTGAAAGCATTGGGGATCGTCAGAGAATACAGGAGAATATAGATGGACTGGAGAGTTGGGCGGAGCAGTGGCAGATGGAGTTCAATCCAGGCAAATGTGAGGTGATGCATTTTGGGAAGTCTAATTCTAACGCAAACTATCCTGTAAATGGAAGAGCCTTGGGAAAAGTTGCTGAGCAGAGAGATCTGGGAATTCAGGTCCATTGTACCCTGAAGGTGGCTGCACAGGTGGGTAGAGAGGTCAAGAAGGCATATGGTTATGATTGCCTCCATCGGACGGGGTATTGAGTATAAGAGCTGGCAGGTTGTGTTAAAATTGTACGAGACTTTGGTTCGGTCGCATTTAGAATACAGTGCACAGTTATGGTCACCTCATTACCAAAAGGATGTGGACGCTTTGGAGAGGGTGCAGAGAAGGTTTATGGGGATGTTGCCTGGTATGGAAGGTGCTCGCTATGAAGGGAGGTTGAGTAGGTTGGGTTTGTTTTCATTAGACAAAAAGAGATTGAGGGGGGACCTGATTGAGGTTTACAAAATCATGAAGGGTATAGACAGGGTGGATAGAGACAAGCTTTTTTCCAGGGTGAAGGATTCAATAACGAGAAGCCACGCTTTCAAGGTGAGAAGTGAAACGTTTAAGGGGGATACGTGCAGTAAGTACTTCACACACAGAGGGTGGTGGGTGTTTGGAGCGTGCTGCCAGCAGAGGTGGTAGAGGCAGGTACAGTAGATTCATTTAAGATGCATCTGGACAGATGCATGGGTAGGTGGGGAGCAGAGGGATACAGATCATTATGAATTGGGTGATAGGTTTAGACAGTGGATTTGGATGGCACAGGCTTGGAGGGCCGAAGGGCTTGTTCCTGGGCTGTAAATTCTCTTTGTTCTTTGTTCTTCCTGTTGACTAGATGTTCCACATCCCTTTGTCACCCAAGGTTCCTTCACCCTCCCATCCCTTCCTTGCCTCAGTGGGACAAACCTATCCAGCACTCTCAGCAAGTGCTCTCTCAACAACCTCCACATTTCTGTCGTGCACCTCCCTGAGAATATCTGCTCCCAGTCTTCCTGTCTAATCGCGTTCTAATTCCCCCCAATTAAATACTTTCCCATACTGTCTGCTCCTATCTCTCTCCATGACTGTAGTAAAGGTCAGGGAGTTGTGATCACTATCACCGAAATGCTCTCCCACCGAGAGATCTGACAGATGGCCTAGTTCATTGCCAAGCACCAAATCCAAGATGGCCTCCCCTCTAGTCGGCCAATCTACATGTTGCATCAGGAACCCTTCCTGGACACACCTGACAAAAACTACTCCATCCAAACTAACTAAGGAGGTTCCAATCAACATGAGGGAAGTTAAAGTCACCCATGACAACAACCTTGTTACTTCTGCACCTTTCCAAAATCTGCCTCCCAATCTGCTCCATCATGTCTCTATTGCTATTGGGGGTCTTGTAGAAACCTCCCAATAAAGTGACTGCTCCTTTCTTGTTCCTGACTTCCACCCAGACTGACTCTGCAGACAAACCCTCCTCGATGACTTCCCTTTCTGCAGCTGTAGTACTGTCCCTGATTAGCAATGCCACACCCCCCCCCACCCACCTCCTTTACCTCCCTCCCCTATTCCTTTGTAAACATCTAAACATTGGAACATCCAACAGCCATTCCTGCCCCTGTGATATCCCAGTCTCCGCAATGGCCGCAACATTGTACCTCCAAGGACTGATCCATGCTCCAAGTTATTCCTTATTCCTGACAATTGTTGTGTTAAGATAGATGCACTTCACCCCATCACACTGACTGCAACTTTGCTCTATCAACTGTCTCTCCATCCTCACAGACTCTCTGCACACTAATTCTGCCTGTTCACCAGCTACCCCATCCTCTGATCCATAGCTCCGGTTCCCACCCGCCCTGCCAAACTGGTTTGAACCCTCCCACAAAGAGCTTCTCCTACCCAGCATATTGAGCCCCCCCCCCCCCCCCAGTTCACGTACAACCCATCCTCCTTGTACAGGTCCCACCTACCCCAGAAGGTATCCCAATGACCCACCATATCTGATCCACACTTGCTTACATCAATGCCCCCTGCGCTGGTCACTCCATCAAGGGGGAATGTTTCTTCCTGTCTCTCCTGCCTACGTTCATCATCATTATATACATCCAAGTCATAATTTCCACCCCCGCAACCACCTCCCTCCCCCCAGCTCTGAGGAAAGGGATCCCATTTGGTCCAATCTCTCTTTAGAACCAAACTCTCCAGCCCAGGCGACCCCCCCCACCTCCCCCGGTAAATCTCCCCCACTCCCAGTGCTATCCCATCCTCCCTATAATGTGGATTCCCGAACTGAACACAGTACTGTAGCTGGGGCCTAACCAGCGTTTGAGACAGTTCCAGCCTCACCTCCCTGCTCTTCAACTCTGTTCCCCCCTCCCCGGCTAATAAAGGTAAGTGTCCCGTGTCCCTCCTTAACCACTTTACCCGCCTGTCCCACTACCTTACGGGAGCGGGGAACACACCCACCGAGCTCCCTCTGACCCTCGGGCACCCCCAGGGCCCTACTGCCCACCACCTACTCCCTTGCCTTGCATCCCCCACCCCAGTGCATCCCCTCACATTGATCCCGGTTGAACGTTGCTTTCAATAAAGTTGAGGAGAGGAAGGTGAATTTGACAATGACTGTTAAAGTGGACAGCAGTCTGGGTGTTGCCAATATCCACACTGCCTCCCCATTGTTCTCTGTGCATACAAACCCCTTATTTACCCCATCGCCCTGGTTGGCATGGTGTGACAGAGAGAGACCCTTAAACTGGAGTGCCGGAAATCTTAATCTGTATTTGCATTTAAATGGCTGACAACGTGCATGTATCTCGGTAATTCGGAACAGCTTCATATCCAGTGCCCAACTCTGGGTTGCTGTTACTCTGTGACCATTATCATGTGAGCTCTAATCCCATCTCTGTGGCTTGAACTGGACTGCACCTCGTCCTCTCCTGCCAATTCCAAACTCTGGGGCTCTTCACCGGGAGGGGGGGCTCTGGAGTTGTCCCATTCCCTTCTCTTGCCCAGACCCTGTGGATCAGAACTTTCCAAGAGATTCCAAGGGCAGTGGAGAACATCTGGCTCTATGATTCCTTATTCTATCCCCTTTGGCTCCCCCGACCCTCGGCTTGTCAGGCACTTGCAGGGTCCACAGAGGCCTGTTCCTTTCACAGTCAGTTGGTTGAGCGTTGACGTCAAGTTAGCATCATTTCCCAGCATGCAAGCTTCCGCACGTCCTGTGCTGACATCACATCTGGGTTTGGCTCCACTGCTCACGGCAAGAAGGAGGAATCACGTATCCCCCCTGGCGACAGCAGATGATTGGATGGCAATACATCATACCGATGTCTGCTCACTCTGCGTCTCAGTATCAGCACTGTGAGCAAGATGATGAGGACCACCGTGACCACCACCAGTGCGATGATAACGATCACTTCTCGACTCAGTGGAGCTGTGGGGGGGAAATAATCCAAAAAAGATTAGATTACTTACAGTGTGGAAACAGGCCCTTCGGCCCAACAAGTCCACACCGCCCCGCCAAAGTGCAACCCACCCCTACCCCTTACCTAACACTACGGGCAATTTAGCATGGGCAATTCACCTGGCCTGCACATCCTTGGACTGTGGGAGGAAACCGGAGCACCCGGAGGAAACCCACGCAGACACAGGGAGAACGTGCAAACTCCACACAGAGAGTCGCCTGAGGCGGGAATTGAACCTGGGTCTCTGGCGCTGTGAGGCAGTAGTGCTAACCACTGTGCCACCGTGCCGCCCCCAGTGACTGCATCAAGGAATAGGGAAGGAAGGTGCTGGGTGGGGTATTAAAGGGTGATGGGTCTGAGGGAGAAAGTGGGATTGAGGGGCAAGTGGGATTAGACTGGGTGGGATATTAAAGGGTATGGGGAGTGAGAGGGAGAGTGGGATTAGACTGGGTGGTATATTAAAGGGTGTGGGGAGTGAGGGGGAGAGTGAGATTAGACTGGGTGGGATATTAAAGGGTGAGGGGAGTGAGGTTGAGTGGGATATTAAAGGACATTGATGAAACCTCGTCTGGAATACTGAGTCCCGTTCTGATCTCCCTATTATCAGAACGATATTATTAAACTGGAGCGGGTCCTGAAGAGATTTCCCGGGAAGTTACCGGGTATGGAAGGTTTGTGTTAGAGAGGAAGGCTGGGTAATTTGGGACTTACTTCACTGGAGCGAGTGTGTATAAAATAATGATGTGGATGGATAGGATTAGTGGGCGGGGTCTTTTCTCCAGGACAGGGGATTTTGTCACTCGAAGGGGAACATTTGTAATGTGAGAGGAGAGAGATCTAAAAAGGAGAGGAGGGGCCGATGTTTTACACAGAAGGTGGTTTGAGTGTGGAATGACCTTCCTGAGGAAGTGGTGGATGTGGGGACAGTTACAGCATTTAACAGCCATTTGGATAAGGCCATGTATAGGAAATGTTTGGAGGGATATGGGCTAGGAGCAGGCAGCTGGGACTGGGTTAGTTTGGGATTGTGGTCAGCACGGACTGATTGGGCCGAAGGGTCTGTTTCCGTGCTGTGGGATTCTATGAAACGGGCGTGGGCGACCGAGAATTAGAGCAACTTTTCGGAATGGGGCGTGTGATTGGGATGTGGGAATGTGCTGTCTGAAATTGTGGCCGGGTCGGGGGAGGGGAGCGAAGGCAATAATCCCATCGCCGCTTCCGGGAAAACGCCATGGAATATAAGGAATCTCAGGACACGGCCTACCCACACAGGCTCGGTCAGTGACAGGACGGTGAAGGGAGGGGAGGGGGAGGGGAGTGGGAGGGGGAGAGGGGGGAGAGGGGGGAAGGGGGAGGGAGGGGAGGGGGTCCTACCCACATAGGCTTGGTCAGTGACAGGACGGTGAAGGGAGGGGAGGGGGAGGGGGTCCTACCCACATAGGCTTGGTCAGTGACAGGACGGTGAAGGGAGGGGAGGGGGGGAGGGGGTCCTACCCACATAGGCTTGGTCAGTGACAGGATGGTGAAGGGGGGGAGGGGAAGTTTGCTCTGGGGCTGGGGTCTGGGGGAGGGGAGGGGGAGGGGAGGGGGAGGGGGTCCTACCCACACAGGCTCGGTCAGTGACAGGACAGTGAAGGGGGGAGCAGAGGTTCACTCTGGGGCTGGGGTCTGGGGGAGGGAGTTTCCTGCAGTACACAGAAAGATCCCATGGCCCCTTCCTGGCCTGAGTATGTGGAGTGGTGTGGGGTCTGTCCCAGAGGGGGGGTGGGCTCGGCCGCTCCGATACTAAGATCAAGACGGATCCGATTCTAAAGGCGTGGAGTTGGGGGGAGAACCTCGGGAATGGGAGGACGTTTCCCCAGGATACAAACCCTCCCACTCAGGACACGGACGGGGAGGAGGAGAGTTCACACTCGGAGGCTGGAAACCCCTTCCCGAGGTGCTGCTGGTACTGAAGGATGAAACACAGGGAGGTATGAATAAAGGAGGAAGGCGGGGCAGGACCTGGGGTGAGTGGGGGTTCATGGCTTTGGGGAGGGTGGTGGGGTTTGAGGTGGGGGGTGTGGGGTGGGAGGTTACGGTAGAAAAGAGGAGTCACAGCCACAAATTGTTTCCGCATTTGTTATAAAATCCGGTCCCATCCCAAAGTCTCACCCAATGCTGTACACCAATGGAGAATGTTGGCATTGTCCCCTCCCCAGACCCACCACACCCCCCACCAGGGGCAGGGACTGGACTCTGACCCGCTGAGTGCTTGACCCCAGTTGATGCTTTCATTCCCCAGTGAAAGGGAAATTTTCCTGGGAGAGGGACAGGGGGTGGTGATGGGCAGAGGAACGGAGGGGGTGGGAGGAAGGGGGCAGGAACCCTCGAGTCACTGAGAGATAAGGTAGGGGACTCCTTTGACGGGAATCACCAGCCTGCACGTGTGAAATTACCATTCGCTTGGGTCAATGTGCTGGGTGTTGCTGGGGTCGATGTACTGGTTGTTGCTGGGATCGATGTACTGGATGTTGCTGGGGTCGATGTGCTGGTTGTTGCTGGGATCGATGCACTGTTTGTTGCTGGGGTTGGTGTACTGGTTGTTGCTGGGGTTGATGTACGGGGTGTTGCTGTGGTTGAAGTACTGGTTGTTATTCGGATCGATGTACTGGTTGTTGTTGGGATCGATGTACTGGTTGATGCTGGTGTTGATGTACTGGTTGCTTCTGGGGTTGATGTATTGGTTGTTGCTGCGGTTGATGTATTGGTTGTTGCTGGGGTCGATGTGCTGGTGGTTCCTGGGGTCGATGTGCTGGTTGTTGCTGGGATCGATGTACTGGTTGTTGTTGGGATCGATGTACTGGTTGATGCTGGTGTTGATGTACTGGTTGCTGCTGGGGTTGATGTATTGGTTGTTGCTGCGGTTGATGTATTGGTTGTTGCTGGGGTCGATGTTCTGGTGGTTCCTGGGGTCGATGTGCTGGTTGTTGCTGGGGTCAATGTACTGGTTGTTGCTGGGGTTGATGTACTGGTTGTTGCTGGGGTTGATGTACTGGTTGCAGCTGGGGTTGATGTACTGGTTGTTGCTGGGGTTGATGTACTGGTTGTTGCTGGGGTTGATGTACTGGTTGTTGCTGGGGTCGATGTGCTGGTTGTTGCTGGGGTCGATGTAGTGGTTGTTGCTGGGGTTGATGTACTGGTTGCAGCTGGGGTTGATGTACTGGTTGTTGCTGCGGTTGATGTATTGGTTGTTGCTGGGGTCGATGTGCTGGTGGTTCCTGGGGTCGATGTGCTGGTGGTTCCTGGGGTCGATGTGCTGGTTGTTGCTGGGGTCGATGTACTGGTTGTTGCTGGGGTTGATGTACTGGTTGTGTCTGGGGTTGATGTGCTTGTTGTGGCTGGGGTTGATGTGCTGGATGTTGGTGGGGTTGATGTACTGGAGGTTGGTGGGGTTGATGTACTGGTTGTTGCTGGGGTTGATGAGCTTGTTGTGGCTGGGGTTGATGTGCTGGTTGTTGCTGGGGTTGATGTACTGGTTGTTGGTGGGATTGATGTGCTAGTTGTTGCTGGGGTTGATGTGCTGGTTGTTGTTGGGGTTGATGTACTGGTTGTTGCTGGGGTTGATGTACTGGTTGTGGATGGGGTTGATGTACTGGTTGTGTCTGGGGTTGATGTGCTTGTTGTGGCTGGGGTTGATGTGCTGGATGTTCTTGGGGTTGATGTCCTGGTTACTGCTGGTGTTAATGTGCTGGTTGTTGCTGGAGTTGATGGGCTGGTTGCCACTGGGGTTGATGTGCTGGTTGTTGCTGGGGTTGATGTACTGGTTGCTGCTATGATCGATGCACTGGTTGCTGCTGGGATCGCTGTGCTGGTTGTTGCTGGGATCGATGTATTGGTCGTTGCTGGGTTTGATGTGTTGGTTGTTGCTGCGGTTGATGTACTGGTTGTTGCTGGGGTTGATGTGCTGGTTGTTGCTGGGTTTGATGTACTGGTTGTTGCTGGGGTTGATGTGCTGGTTGTTGCTGGCGTTGATGTACTGGTTGTTACTGGGGTTGATGTGCTGGTTGTTGCTGGGGTTGATGTACTGGTTGTCGCTGGGGTTGATGTGCTGGTTGTTGCTGGGGTCGATGTACTGGTTGTTGCTGGGGTTGATGTGCTAGTTGCTGCTGGGGTTGATGTGCTGGTTGTGGCTGGGTTCGATGTACTCGTTGTGGCTGGGGTCGATGTACTGGTTGTTGCTGGGGTTAATGTGCTGGTTGCTGCTGGGGTTAATGTGCATGTTGTGGCTGGGGTCGATGTACTGGTTGTTGCTGGGGTTAATATGCTGGTTGCTGCTGGGGTTGATGTGCTGGTTGTGGCTGGGGTCGATGTGCTGGATCTTGCTGGGGTTGATGTGCTGGTTGTGGCTGGGTTCGATGTGCTGGTTGTTGCTGGGGTCGATGTACTGGTTGTTGCTGGGGTTGATGTACTGGTTGCTGCTATGATCGATGCACTGGTTGCTGCTGGGATCGCTGTGCTGGTTGTTGCTGGGATCGATGTATTGGTCGTTGCTGGGTTTGATGTGTTGGTTGTTGCTGCGGTTGATGTACTGGTTGTTGCTGGGGTTGATGTGCTGGTTGTTGCTGGGTTTGATGTACTGGTTGTTGCTGGGGTTGATGTGCTGGTTGTTGCTGGCGTTGATGTACTGGTTGTTACTGGGGTTGATGTGCTGGTTGTTGCTGGGGTTGATGTACTGGTTGTCGCTGGGGTTGATGTGCTGGTTGTTGCTGGGGTCGATGTACTGGTTGTTGCTGGGGTTGATGTGCTAGTTGCTGCTGGGGTTGATGTGCTGGTTGTGGCTGGGTTCGATGTACTCGTTGTGGCTGGGGTCGATGTACTGGTTGTTGCTGGGGTTAATGTGCTGGTTGCTGCTGGGGTTAATGTGCATGTTGTGGCTGGGGTCGATGTACTGGTTGTTGCTGGGGTTAATATGCTGGTTGCTGCTGGGGTTGATGTGCTGGTTGTGGCTGGGGTCGATGTGCTGGATCTTGCTGGGGTTGATGTGCTGGTTGTGGCTGGGTTCGATGTACTGGTTGTTGCTGGGGTTAATCTGCTAGTTGCTGCTGGGGTTGATGTGCTTGTTGTGGCTGGTGTCGATGTGCTGGTTATTGCTGGCCGTGATGTGCTGGTTGCTGTTGTGGTTAATGTATTGGTTGTTGCTGGTGTCGATGTACTGGTTTTTGCTGGGGTTGATGTACTGTTTGTTGCTGGGGTTGATGTGCTGGTTGAGGCTGAGGTCGATGTACTGGTTGTTGCTGGGGTTGATGTGCTGGTTGCTGCTGGGGTTGATGTGCCTGTTGTGGCTGGGGGTGATGAACTGGTTGCTGCTGGCGGTGATGTGCTGGTTGCTGTTGGGGTTGATGTGCTGGTTGTTTCTGGTGTTAATGTGCTGGTTGTTGCTGGTGTTAATGTGCTGGTTGTTGCTGGTGTTAATGTGCTGGTTGTTGCTGGGGTTGATGTGCTGGATGTTGGTGGGGTTGATGTACTGGTTGGTGGGGTTGATGTGCTTGTTGTGGCTGGGGTCGATGTACTGGTTGTTGCTGGGGTTAATATGCTGGTTGCTGCTGGGGTTGATGTGCTGGTTGTGGCTGGGGTCGATGTGCTGGATGTTGGTGGGGTTGATGTACTGGATGTTGGTGGGGTTGATGTACTGGTTGTTGCTGGGGTTGATGTACTGGTTGCTGCTGGGGTTGATATGCTGGATGTTGGTGGGGTTGATGTACTGGATGTTCGTGGGGTTGATGTACTCGTTGTTGCTGGGGTTGATGTGCTGGAGGCTGCTGGGGTTGTTGTGCTTGTTGTGGATGGGGTCGATGAGCTGGTTGCTGCTGGCGGTGATGTGCTGGTTGCTGTTGGGGTTAACGTGCTTGTTGTTGCTGGGGTTAACGTGCTGGTTGTTGCTGGGGTTGATGTGCTGGACGTTGGTGGGGTTGATGTACTGGTTGTTGCTGGGGTTGATGTGCTGGTTGCTGCTGGGGTTGTGCTTGTTGTGGCTGGGGTCGATGTGCTGGTTATTGTTGGCGGTGATGTGCTGGTTGCTGTTGTGGTTAATGTATTGGTTGTTGCTGGGGTCGATGTACTGGTTTTTGCTGGGGTTGATGTACTGTTTGTTGCTGGGGTTGATGTGCTGGCTGTGGCTGGGGTCGATGTACTGGTTGTTGCTGGGGCTAATGTGCTGGTTGCTGCTGGGGTTGATGTGCTTGTTGTGGCTGGCATCGATGTGCTCGTTGCTGCTGGCGGTGATGTGCTGTTTGCTGTTGGGGTTGATGTGCTGGTTGTGGCTGAGGTCGATGTATTGGTTGTTGCTGAGGTTGATGTGCTGGTTGCTGCTGGGGTTGATGTGCCTGTTGTGGCTGGGGTTGATGTACTGGTTGCTGCTGGCGGTGATGTGCTGGTTGCTGCTGGCGTTGATGTGGTCGTTGTGGCTGGGATCGATGTACTGGCTGTTGCTGGGGTTGATGTGCTGGATGTTGGTGGGGTTGATGTACTGGATGTTGGTGGGGTTGATGTACTGGTTGTTGCTGGGGTTGATGTGCTGGTTGCTGCTGGGGTTGATGTGCTTGTTGTGGCTGTGGTCGATGTGCTGGTTGCTGCTGGCGGTGATGTGCTGGTTGCTGTTGGGTTTGATGTGATGATTGTTGCTGGGGTTAATGTGCTGGTTGTTGCTGGGGTTGATGTGCTGGACATTGGTGAGGTTGATGTACTGGTTGTTGCTGGGGTTGATGTGCTGGTTGTGGCTAGGGTCGATGTACTGTTTGTTGCTGGGGTTAATGTGCTGGTTGCTGTTGGGGTTGATGTGCTGGTTGTGGCTGGGGCCGATGTACTGGTTGCTGCTGGGGTTGCTGTGCTTGTTGTGGCTGTGGTCGATGTGCTGGTTGCTGCTGGCAGTGATGTGCTGGTTGCTGTTGGGGTTAATGTGCTGGTTGTTGCTGGGGTTGATGTACTGGTTGTTGCTGGGGTTGATGTGCTGGATGTTGGTGGGTTTGATGTCCTGGTTGTTGCTGGGGTTGATGTTCTGGTTGCTGCTGGGGTTGATGTGCTTGTTGTGGCTGGGGTGGATGTGCTCGTTGCTGCTGGCGGTAATGTGCTGGTTGCTGTTGGGGTTGATGTGCTGGTTGTGGCTGTGGTCGACGTACTGGTTGTTGCTGGGGTTAATGTGCTGGTTGTTGCTGGGGTTGATGTGCTGGATGTTGGTGGGGTTGATGAGCTGGTTGTTCCTGGGGTTGATGTGCTGGTTGTTACTGGGGTTGATGTGCTGGTTGTTACTGGGGTTGATGTGCTGGTTGTTGCTGGGGTTGATGTGCTGGTTGCTGCTGGGGTTGATGTGCTGGTTGTTACTGGAGTTGATGTGCTGGTTGTGGCTGGGGTCGATGTACTGGTTGTTGCTGGGGTTAATGTGCTGGTTGCTGATGGGGTTGATGTGCTTGTTGTGGCTGGGGTCGATGTGCTGTTTGCTGCTGGCGGTGATGTGCTGGTTGCTGTTGCAGTTGATGTGCTGGTTGTTGCAGGTTTTAATGTGCTGGTTGCTGGGGTTGATGTGCTGGATGTTAGTGGGGTTGATGTACTAGTTGTTGATAGAGTTGATGTGTTGGTTGTGGCTGGGGTCGAGGTACTGGTTGTTGCTGGGGTTAATGTGCTGGCTGCTGCTGGGGTTGATGTGCTGGTTGTGGAAGGGGTCGATGTACTGGTTGTTGCTGGAGTTAATGTGCTGGTTGTTGCTGGGGTTGATGTGCTGGATGTTGGTGGGGTTGATGTACTGGTTGTTGCTGGGATTGATGTGCTGGTTGTGGCTGGGATCGATGTACTGGTTGTTGCTGGGGTTAATGTGCTAGTTGTTCCTGGGGTTGATGTGCTGGATGTTGGTGGGGTTGATCTGCTGGATGTTGGTGGGGTTGATGTCCTGGATGTTGGTGGGGTTGATGTACTGGTTGTTGCTGGGGTTGATGTGCTGGTTGCTGCTGGGGTTGGTGTGCTTGTTGTCGCTGGGGTTGATGTGCTGATTGTTGCTGGGGTTGATGTGCTGGATGTTGTTGGGGTTGATGTACTGGTTGCTGCTGGGGTTAATGTGCTGGTTGCTGTTGGGGTTGATGTGCTTGTTGTGGCTGTGGTCGATGTGCTGGTTGCTGCTGGGGTCGATGTGCTGGATGTTGGTGGGGTTGATGTGCTGATTGTTGCTGGGGTTGATGTACTGGTTGTTACTGGGATTGATGTACTGGTTGTTGCGGGGGTTGATGTGTTTGTTGTGGCTGGGGTTGATGTACTGGTTGTTGCTGGGGTTGATTTGCTGGATGTTGGTGGGGTTGATGTACTGGTTGTTGCTGGGGTTGATGTGCTGGTTGCTGCTGGCGTTGATGTGGTCGTTGTGGCTGGGGTCGATGTACTGGCTGTTGCTGGGGTTAATGTGCTGGTTGTTGCTGGGGTTGATGTGCTGGATGTTGGTGGGGTTGATGTACTGGATGTTGGTGGCGTTGATGTACTGGTTGTTGCTGGGGTTGATGTGCTGGTTGCTGCTGGGGTTGATGTGCTTGTTGTGGCTGTGGTCGATGTGCTGGTTGCTGTTGGGGTTGATGTGATGATTGTTGCTGGGGTTAATATGCTGGTTGTTGCTGGGGTTGATGTGCTGGACATTGGTGAGGTTGATGTACTTGTTGTTGCTGGGGTTGATGTGCTGGTTGTGGCTGGGGTCGATGTCCTGTTTGTTGCTGGGGTTAATGTGCTTGTTGTGGCTGGAGTCGATGTGCTGGTTGCTGCTGGCGGTGATGTGCTGGTTGCTGTTGGGGTTGATGTGCTGATTGTTGCTGGGGTTAATGTGCTGGTTGTTGCTGGTTTTAATGTGCTGGTTGTTGCTGGGGTTGATGTGGTGGATGTTGGTGGGGTTGATGTACTGGATGTTGGTGGGGTTGATGTACTGGTTGTTGCTGGGGTTGATGTGCTGGTTGCTGCTGGGGTTGATGTGCTGGTTGCTGTTGGGGTTGATGTGCTGGTTGTGGCTGGGGTCGGTGTGCTAGTTGCTGCTGGCGGTGATGTGCGAGTTGCTGTTGGTATTGATGTGCTGGTTGTGGCTGGGGTCGATGTACTGGTTGTTGCTGGGGTTAATGTGCTGGTTGCTGCTGGGGTTGATGTGTTTGTTGTGGCTGGGGTCGATGTACTGGTAGTTGCTGGGGTTAATGTGCTGGTTGCTGCTGGGGTTGATGTGCTGGATGTTGATGGGGTTGATGTACTGGATGGTGGTGGGGTTGATGTACTGGTTGTTGCTGGGGTTGATGTGCTGGTTGCTGCTTGGGTTGATGTGCTTGTTGTGGCTGGGGTTGATGTGCTTGTTGTGGCTGGGGTCGATGTGCTGGTTGTTGCTGGCGGTGATGTGCTGGTTGCTGTTGGTATTGATGTGCTGGTTGTGGCTGGGGTCGATGTACTGGTTGTTGCTAGGGTTAATGTGCTGGTTGCTGCTGGGGTTGATGTGTTTGTTGTGGTTGGGGTCGATGTACTGGTTGTTGCTGGGGTTAATGTGCTGGTTGCTGCTGGGGTTGATGTGCTGGATGTTGATGGGGTTGATGTACTGGATGGTGGTGGGGTTGATGTGCTGGTTGCTGCTGGGGTTGATGTGCTTGTTGTGGCTGGGGTCGATGTGCTGGTTGCTGCTGGCGGTGATGTGCTGGTTGCTGTTGGGGTTGATGTGCTGATTGTTGCTGGGGTTAATGTGCTGATTGTTGCTGGGGTTGATGTGCTGGACATTGGTGAGGTTGATGTACTGGTTGTTGCTGGGGTTGATGTGCTGGTTGTGGCTGGGGTCGATGTCCTGTTTGTTGCTGGGGTTAATGTGCTGGGTGCTGCTGGGGTTGATATGCTGGTAGTGGCTGGGGTCGATGTACTGGTTGTTGCTGGGGTTAATGTGCTGGTTGTTGCTGGGGTCGATGTGCTGGATGTTGGTGTTGATGTACTGGATGTTGGTGGGTTTGATGTACTGGTTGTTGCTGGGGTCAATATGCTGGTTGCTGCTGGGGTTGATGTGCTGGTTATGGCTGGGGTTAATGTGCTGGTTGTTGCTGGGGTTGTCGTGCTGGATGTTGGGGTTGATGTACTGGATGTTGGTGGGGTAGATGTACTGGTTGTTGCTGGGGTTGATGTGCTGGTTGCTGCTGGGGTTGATATGCTGGATGTGGCTGGGGTCGATGTACTGGTTGTTGCTGGGGTTAATGTGCTGGTTGTTGCTGGGGTCGATGTGCTGGATGTTGGTGGGGTTGATGTACTGGATGTTGGTGGGGTTGATGTACTGGTTGTTGCTGGAGTTAATGTGCTGGTTGCTGCTGGGGTTGATGTGCTGGTTGTGGCTGGGGTTAATGTGCTGGTTGTTGCTGGGGTTGATGTGCTGGATGTTGGTGGGGTTGATGTACTGGATGTTGGTGGGGTTGATGTACTGGTTGTTGCTGGGGTTGATGTGCTGGTTGCTGCTGGGGTTGATGTGCTGGTTGCTATTGGGGTCGATGTGCTGGTTGTGGCTGGGATCGGTGTACTGGTTGTTGCTGGGGTTAATGTGCTGGTTGCTGCAGGGGTTGATGTGCTTGTTGTGGCTGGGGTCGATGTACTGGTTGTTGCTGGGGTTAATGTGCTGGTTGCTGCAGGGGTTGATGTGCTTGTTGTGGCTGGGGTCGATGTACTGGTTGTTGCTGGGGTTAATGTGCTGGTTGCTGCTGGGGTTGATGTGCTGGATGTTGGTGGGGTTGATGTTCTGGATGGTGGTGGGGTTGATGTACTGGTTGTTGCTGGGGTTGATGTGCTGGTTGCAGCTGGGGTTGATGTGCTTGTTGTGGCTGGAGTCGATGTGCTGGTTGCTGCTGGCGGTGATGTGCTGGTTGCTGTTGGGGTTGATGTGCTGATTGTTGCTGGGGTTAATGTGCTGGTTGTTGCTGGTTTTAATGTGCTGGTTGTTGCTGGGGTTGATGTGGTGGATGTTGGTGGGGTTGATGTACTGGATGTTGGTGGGGTTGATGTACTGGATGTTGGTGGGGTTGATGTACTGGATGTTGGTGGGGTTGATGTACTGGATGTTGGTGGGGTTGATGTACTGGATGTTGGTGGGGTTGATGTACTGGATGTTGGTGGGGTTGATGTACTGGTTGTTGCTGGGGTTGATGTGCTGGTTGCTGCTGGGGTTGATGTGCTGGTTGCTGTTGGGGTTGATGTGCTGGTTGTGGCTGGGGTCGGTGTGCTAGTTGCTGCTGGCGGTGATGTGCGAGTTGCTGTTGGTATTGATGTGCTGGTTGTGGCTGGGGTCGATGTACTGGTTGTTGCTGGGGTTAATGTGCTGGTTGCTGCTGGGTTTGATGTGTTTGTTGTGGCTGGGGTCGATGTACTGGTTGTTGCTGGGGTTAATGTGCTGGTTGCTGCTGGGGTTGATGTGCTGGATGTTGATGGGGTTGATGTACTGGATGGTGGTGGGGTTGATGTACTGGTTGTTGCTGGGGTTGATGTGCTGGTTGCTGCTTGGGTTGATGTGCTTGTTGTGGCTGGGGTTGATGTGCTTGTTGTGGCTGGGGTCGATGTGCTGGTTGTTGCTGGCGGTGATGTGCTGGTTGCTGTTGGTATTGATGTGCTGGTTGTGGCTGGGGTCGATGTACTGGTTGTTGCTAGGGTTAATGTGCTGGTTGCTGCTGGGGTTGATGTGTTTGTCGTGGCTGGGGTCGATGTACTGGTTGTTGCTGGGGTTAATGTGCTGGTTGCTGCTGGGGTTGATGTGCTGGATGTTGATGGGGTTGATGTACTGGATGGTGGTGGGGTTGATGTGCTGGTTGCTGCTGGGGTTGATGTGCTTGTTGTGGCTGGGGTCGATGTGCTGGTTGCTGCTGGCGGTGATGTGCTGGTTGCTGTTGGGGTTGATGTGCTGATTGTTGCTGGGGTTAATGTGCTGATTGTTGCTGGGGTTGATGTGCTGGTTGTTGCTGGTTTTAATGTGCTGGTTGTTGCTGGGGTTGATGTGCTGGATGTTAGTGGGGTTGATGTACCAGTTGTTGCTGGGGTTAATGTGCTGGTTGTGGCTGGGGTCGATGTACTGGTTGTTGCTGGGGTTAATGTGCTGGCTGCTGCTGGGGTTGATGTGCTGGTTGTGGCTGGGGTCGATGTACTGGTTGTTGCTGGGGTTAATGTGCTGGTTGTTGCTGGGGTTGATGTGCTGGATGTTGGTGGGGTTGATCTGCTGGATGTTGGTGGGGTTGATGTCCTGGATGTTGGTGGGGTTGATGTACTGGTTGTTGCTGGGGTTGATGTGCTGGTTGCTGCTGGGGTTGATGTGCTTGTTGTGGCTGGGGTTGATGTGCTAGTTGTTGCTGGGGTTGATGTGCTGGATGTTGTTGGGGTTGATGTACTGGTTGCTGCTGGGGTTAATGTGCTGGTTGCTGTTGGGGTTGATGTGCTGGATGTGGCTGGGGTCGATGTACTGGTTGCTGCTGGGGTTGATGTGCTTGTTGTGGCTGGGGTCGATGTGCTGGTTGCTGCTGGGGTCGATGTGCTGGATGTTGGTGGGGTTGATGTGCTGATTGTTGCTGGGGTTGATGTGCTGGTTGCTGCTGGCGTTAATGTGGTCGTTGTGGCTGGGATCGATGTACTGGCTGTTGCTGGGGTTGATGTGCTGGATGTTGGTAGGGTTGATGTACTGGATGTTGGTGGGGTTGATGTACTGGTTGTTGCTGGGGTTGATGTGCTGGTTGCTGCTGGGGTTGATGTGCTTGTTGTGGCTGTGGTCGATGTGCTGGTTGCTGCTGGCGGTGATGTGCTGGTTGCTGTTGGGGTTGATGTGATGATTGTTGCTGGGGTTAATGTGCTGGTTGTTGCTGGGGTTGATGTGCTGGACATTGGTGAGGTTGATGTACTGGTTGTTGCTGGGGTTGATGTGCTGGTTGTGGCTGGGGTCGATGTACTGTTTGTTGCTGGGGTTAATGTGCTGGTTGCTGCTGGGGTTGATATGCTGGTAGTGGCTGGGGTTAATGTGCTGGTTGTTGCTGGGGTTGATGTGCTGGATGTTGGTGGAGTGGATGTACTGGATGTTGGTGGGGTTGATGTACTGGTTGTTGCTCGGGTTGATGTGCTGGTTGCTGCTGGGGTTGATGTGCTGGTTGCTGTTGGGGTTGATGTGCTGGTTGTGGCTGGGGTCGGTGTGCTGGTTGCTGCAGGCGGTGATTTGCTAGTTGCTGTTGGTATTGATGTGCTGGTTGTGGCTGGGGTCGATGTACTGGTTGTTGCTGGGGTTAATGTGTTGGTTGCTGCTGGGATTGATGTGCTTGTTGTGGCTGCGGTTGATGTGCTGGATGTTGGTGGGGTTGATGTACTGGTTGTTGCTGGGGTTGATGTGCTGGTTGCTGCTGGGGTTGATGTGCTCGTTGATGCTGGGGTTGATGTTCTGGTTGTGGCTGGGGTCGATGTACTGGTTGGTGCTGGGGTTGATGTGCTGGATATTGGTGGGGTTGATGTACTGGTTGTTGCTGGGGTTGATGTGCTGGTTGCTGCTGGGGTTGATGTGCTTGATGTGGCTGGGGTCGATGTGCTGGTTGCTGCTGGCGGTGATGTGCTGGTTGCCGTTGGGGTTGATGTGCTAGTTGTGGCTGGGGTCGATGCATTGGTTGTGGGTGGGGGCGATATACTGGTTGTTGCTGGGGTCGATGTACTGGTTGTGGCTGGGATCGATGTATTGGTTGTTGCTGGGGTTGATGTACTGGTTGTTGCTGGTGTTGATGTACTGGTTGTTGCTGGGGTCGATGTGCTGGTTGCTGCTGGGGTCGATGTCCTGGTTGTTGCTGGGGTTAATGTGCTGTTTGCTGCAGGGGTTGATATGCTGGTTGCTGCTGGCGGTGATGTGCTAGTTGCTGTTGGTATTGATGTGCTGGTTGTGGCTGGGGTCGATGTACTGGTTGTTGCTGGGGTTAATGTGCTGGTTGCTGCTGGGGTTGATGTGCTTGTTGTGGCTGGGGTTGATGTACTGGTTATTGCTGGGTTTGATGTGCTGGATGTTGGTGGGGTTGATGTACTGGTTGTTGCTGGGGTTGATGTGATGGTTGCTGCTGGGGTTGATGTGCTCGTTGATGCTGGGGATGATGTGCTGGTTGTGGCTGGGGTCGATGTGCTGGATATTGGTGGGGTTGATGTACTGGTTGCTGCTGGGGTTGATGTGCTTGATGTGGCTGCGGTCGATGTGCTTGCTGCTGGCGGTGATGTGCTGGTTGCCGTTCGGGTTGATGTGCTGGTTGTGCCTGGGGTCGATGCATTGGTTGTGGCTGGGGGCGATATACTGGTTGTTGCTGGTGTCGATGTACTGGTTGTTGCTGGGGTCGATGTACTGGTTGTGGCTGGGATCGATGTATTGGTTGTTGCTGGGGTTGATGTACTGGTTGTTGCTGGTGTTGATGTACTGGTTGTTGCTGGGGTCGATGTGCTGGTTGCTGCTGGGGTCGATGTCCTGGTTGTTGCTGGATTTGATGCACTGGTTGTTGCTGGGATCGATGTGCTGGTGGTTGCTGGGGTTGATGTACTGGTTGTTGCTGCGGTTGATGTACTGGTTGTTGCTGGGGGTGATGTACTGGTTGTTGCAGGGTTTGATGTACTGGTTGTTGCTGGGGTTGACGTGCTGATTGTTGCTGGGATCGATGTGCTGGTTGTTGCTGGGGTCGATGTGCTGGTTGCTGGGGTTGATGTGCTGGTTGTTGCTGGGGTTGATGTGCTGGTTGTTGCTGGATTTGATGTGCTGATTGTTGCTGGGTTTGATGTACTGGTTGTTGCTGGGTTTGATGTACTGGTTGTTGCTGGGGTTGACGTGCTGATTGTTGCTGGGATCGATGTGCTGGTTGTTGCTGGGGTCGATGTGCTGGTTGCTGGGGTTGATGTGCTGGTTGTTGCTGGGGTTGATGTGCTGGTTGTTGCTGGGGTGAATATGCTGGTTGTTGCTGGGATCGATGTGCTGGTTGTTGCTGGGGTTGATGTGCTGGTTGCTGCTGGGGTCGATGTGCTGCTTGTTGCTGGGTTTGATGTCCTGGTTGTTGCTGGGGTTGATGTGCTGGTTGTTGCTGGCGTTGATGTGCTGGTTGCTACTGGTGTTAATGTACTGGTTGTTGGTGATGTTGATGTACTGGTTGTTGCTGGGGTTGATGTGCTGGTTGTGACCGGGGTTGATGTGCTGGTTCTTGCTGGGGCTGATGTGATGGTTGTTGCTGGGGATGATGTACTGGTTGTTGCTGGGGTTGATGTGCTGGTTGTTGCTGGGGATGATGTCCTGGTTGTTGCTAGATTTGATGTAATGGTTGTTGTTTGGATCGATGTAATTGTTGTTGCTGGGGGTGATGTACTGGTTGTTGCTGGGGGTGATGTGCTGGTTGCTGCTTTGGTTGATGTACTGGTTGATGCTGGGGTTGATGTACTGGTTGTTGCTGGGGTTGATGTACTGGTTGTTGCTGGGTTTGATGTGCTGGTTGTTACTGGGGATGATGTCCTGGTTGTTGCTAGATTTGATGTAATGGTTGTTGTTTGGATCGATGTAATTGTTGTTGCTGGGGGTGATGTACTGGTTGTTGCTGGGGGTGATGTACTGGTTGTTGCTGGGTTTGATGTGCTGATTGTTGCTGGGTTTGATGTACTGGTTGTTGCTGGGGGTGATGTACTGGTTGTTACTGGGGGTGATGTGCTGATTGTTGCCGGGGTTGATGTGCTGGTTGCTGCTGGGATCGATGTACTGGTTGTTGCTATATTTGCTGCACTGGTTGTTGCTGGGATCGATGTGCTGTTCGTTGCTGGGGTTGATGTACTGGTTATTGCTGGGGTTGATGTCCTGGTTGTTGCTGGGGTTGATGTGCTGGTTGCTGCCGGGGTCGATGTGCTGGTTGTTGCTGGGGTTAATGTGCTGGTTGTTGCTGGTGTTGATGTGCTGGACGTTGGTGGGGTTGATGTACTGGTTGTTGCTGGGGTCGATGTTCTGGTTGTTGCTGGCGTTGATGTGCTGGTTGCTGCTTTGGTTGATGTACTGGTTGATGCTGGGGTTGATGTACTGGTTGTTGCTGGGGTTGATGTACTGGTTGTTGCTGGGGTTGATGTGCTGGTTGTTGCTGGGGTTGATGTGCTGGATGTTGGTGGGGTTGATGTGCTGGTTGTTGCTGGGGCTGATGTGCTAGTTGTTGCTGGGGTTGATGTACTGGTTGTTGCTGGGGTCGATGTTCTGGTTGCTGCTGGGATCGATGTCCTTGTTGTTGCTTTGGTTGATGTACTGGTTGATGCTGGGGTTGATGTACTGGTTGTTGCTGGGGTTGATTTACTGGTTGTTGCTGGGGTTGATGTGCTGGTTGTTGCTGGGGTTGATGTGCTGGTTGTTGCTGGCGTTGATGTACTGGTTGTTGCTGGGGTTGATGTGCTGGTTGTTGCTGAGGCTGATGTGCTGGTTGTTGCTGGGGTTGATGTACTGGTTGTTGCTGGGGTCGATGTTCTGGTTGCTGCTGGGATCGATGTGCTGGTTGTTGCTGGGGTTGATGTGCTGGTTGTTGCTGGGGTTGATGTGCTGGTTGTTGCTGGGGCTGATGTGCTGGTTGTTGCTGGGGCTGATGTGCTGGTTGTTGCTGGGGTTGATATACTGGTTGTTGCTGGGGTCGATGTTCTGGTTGCTGCTGGGATCGATGTCCTGGTTGTTGCTTTGGTTGATGTACTGGTTGATGCTGGGGTTGATGTACTGGTTGTTGCTGAGGTTGATGTACTGGTTGTTGCTGGGGTTGATGTGCTGGTTGTTGCTGGGGTTGATGTGCTGGTTGTTGCTGGGGTTGATGTGCTGGATGTTGGTGGGGTTGATGTGCTGGTTGTTGCTGGGGCTGATGTGCTGGTTGTTGCTGGGGTTGATGTACTGGTTGTTGCTGGGGTCGATGTTCCGGTTGCTGCTGGGATCGATGTGCTGGTTGTTGCTGGGGTTGATGTGCTGGTTGTTGCTGGGGTTGATCTGCTGATTGTTGCTGGAGTTGATGTGCTGGTTGTTGCTGGTGTCGATGTACTGGTTGTTGCTGGGATCGATGTGCTGGTTGTTGCTGGAGTCGATGTGCTGGTTGTTGCTGGGATCGATGTGCTGGTTGTTGCTGGGGTCGATGTGCTAGTTGTTGCTGGGGTTGATGTACTGATTGTTGCTGGATTTGATGCACTGGTTGTTGCTGGGATCGATGCACTGGCTATTGCTGGGGTTGATGTCCTGGTTGATGCTGGGGTCGATGTACTAGTTGTTGCTGGGGTTGATGTACTGGTTGTTGCTGGATTTGATTTACTGGTTGTTGCCGGGATCGATGTACTGGTTGTTGCTGGGGTTGATGTCCTGATTGTTGCTGGGGTTGATGTGCTGGTTGTTGCTGTGGTTGATGTGCTGGTTGTTGCTGGGGTCCATGTACTGGTTGTTGCTGGGATCGATGTGCTGGTTGTTGCTGGGATCGATGTACTGGTTGTTGCTGGGATCGATGTACTGGTTGTTGCTGGCGTTGATGTGCTGGTTGCGACTGGTGTTAATGTACTGGTTGTTGGTGGGGTTGATCTACTGGTTGTTGCTGGGGTTGATGTGCTGGTTGTGACTGGGGTTGATGTGCTGGTTGTTGCTGGGGCTGATGTAATGGTTGTTGCTGGGGATGATATACTGGTTGTTACTGGGGTTGATGTGCTGGTTGTTGCTGGCGATGATGTCCTGGTTGTTGCTAGATTTGATGTAATGGTTGTTGTTTGGATCGATGTAATTGTTGTTGCTGGGGGTGATGTACTCGTTGCTGGGGGTGATGTACTGGTTGTTGCTGGGTTTGATGTGCTGATTGTTGCTGGGTTTGATGTACTGGTTGTTGCTGGGGGTGATGTACTGGTTGTTACTGGGGGTGATGTGCTGATTGTTGCCGGGGTTGATGTGCTGGTTGCTGCTGGGATCGATGTACTGGTTGTTGCTATATTTGATGCACTGGTTGTTGCTGGGATCGATGTGCTGGTGGTTGCTGGGGTTGATGTACTGGTTATTGCTGGGGTTAATGTGCTGGTTGTTGCTGGTGTTGATGTGCTGGATGTTGGTGGGGTTGATGTGCTGGTTGTTGCTGGGGCTGATGTGCTGGTTGTTGCTGGGGATGATGTACTGGTTGTTGCTGGGGTCGATGTTCTGGTTGTTGCTGGGGTTGATGTGCTGGTTGCTGCTTTGGTTGATGTACTGGTTGATGCTGGGGTTGATGTACTGGTTGTTGCTGGGGTTGATGTGCTGGTTGTTGCTGGCGTTGATGTACTGGTTGTTGCTGGGGTTGATGTGCTGGTTGTTGCTGGGGCTGATGTGCTGGTTGTTGCTGGGGCTGATGTGCTGGTTGTTGCTGGGGTTGATATACTGGTTGTTGCTGGGGTCGATGTTCTGGTTGCTGCTGGGATCGATGTGCTGGTTGTTGCTGGGATCGATGTACTGGTTGTTGCTGGGATCGATGTACTGGTTGTTGCTGGGATCGATGTGTTGGTTATTGTTCGGGTCGATGTACTGGTTGCTGCTGGGGTTGATGTGCGGGTTGTTGCTGGGGTTGATGTGCCGGTTGTTGCTGGGGTCGATGTGCTGGTTGCTTCCGCGGTCGATGTGCTGGTTCCTGCTGGGGTTGATGTGCTGGTTGTTGCTGGGATCGATGTACTGGTTGTTGCTGGGATCGATGTGTTGGTTATTGTTCGGGTCGATGTACTGGTTGCTGCTGGAGTTGATGTGCGGGTTGTTGCTGGGGTTGATGTGCTGGTTGTTGCTGGGGTAGATGTGCTGGTTGCTTCCGCGGTCGATGTGCTGGTTCCTGCTGGGGTTGATGTGCTGGTTGTTGCTGGGGTTGATGTGCTGGTTGTTGCTGGGATCGATGTACTGGTTGTTGCTGGGATCGATGTGTTGGTTATTGTTCGGGTCGATGTACTGGTTGCTGCTGGGGTTGATGTGCGGGTTGTTGCTGGGGTTGATGTGCCGGTTGTTGCTGGGGTCGATGTGCTGGTTGCTTCCGCGGTCGATGTGCTGGTTCCTGCTGGGGTTGATGTGCTGGTTGTTGCTGGTGTTGATGTGCTGGCTGTTGGTGGGGGTGATGTACTGGGTGTTGCTGGTGGTGATGTTCTGGTTGTTGCTGGGTTTGATGTGCTGATTGTTGCTGGTGTCGTTGTACTGGTTGTTGCTGGAGCCGATGTACTGGTTGTTGCTGGCGTTGATGTGCTGGTTGCGACTGGTGTTAATGTACTGGTTGTTGGTGGGGTTGATCTACTGGTTGTTGCTGGGGTTGATGTGCTGGTTGTGACTGGGGTTGATGTGCTGGTTGTTGCTGGGGCTGATGTAATGGTTGTTGCTGGGGATGATATACTGGTTGTTACTGGGGTTGATGTGCTGGTTGTTGCTGGCGATGATGTCCTGGTTGTTGCTAGATTTGATGTAATGGTTGTTGTTTGGATCGATGTAATTGTTGTTGCTGGGGGTGATGTACTCGTTGCTGGGGGTGATGTACTGGTTGTTGCTGGGTTTGATGTGCTGATTGTTGCTGGGTTTGATGTACTGGTTGTTGCTGGGGGTGATGTACTGGTTGTTACTGGGGGTGATGTGCTGATTGTTGCCGGGGTTGATGTGCTGGTTGCTGCTGGGATCGATGTACTGGTTGTTGCTATATTTGATGCACTGGTTGTTGCTGGGATCGATGTGCTGGTGGTTGCTGGGGTTGATGTACTGGTTATTGCTGGGGTTAATGTGCTGGTTGTTGCTGGTGTTGATGTGCTGGATGTTGGTGGGGTTGATGTGCTGGTTGTTGCTGGGGCTGATGTGCTGGTTGTTGCTGGGGATGATGTACTGGTTGTTGCTGGGGTCGATGTTCTGGTTGTTGCTGGGGTTGATGTGCTGGTTGCTGCTTTGGTTGATGTACTGGTTGATGCTGGGGTTGATGTACTGGTTGTTGCTGGGGTTGATGTGCTGGTTGTTGCTGGGGTTGATGTGCTGGATGTTGGTGGGGTTGATGTGCTGGTTGTTGCTGGGGCTGATGTGCTGGTTGTTGCTGGGGTTGATGTACTGGTTGTTGCTGGGGTCGATGTTCTGGTTGCTGCTGGGATCGATGTCCTTGTTGTTGCTTTGGTTGATGTACTGGTTGATGCTGGGGTTGATGTACTGGTTGTTGCTGGGGTTGATTTACTGGTTGCTGGGGTTGATGTGCTGGTTGTTGCTGGGGTTGATGTGCTGGTTGTTGCTGGGGTTGATGTGCTGGTTGTTGCTGGCGTTGATGTACTGGTTGTTGCTGGGGTTGATGTGCTGGTTGTTGCTGGGGCTGAAGTGCTGGTTGTTGCTGGGGCTGATGTGCTGGTTGTTGCAAGGTTTGATATACTGGTTGTTGCTGGGGTCGATGTTCTGGTTGCTGCCGGGATCGATGTCCTGGTTGTTGCTTTGGTTGATGTACTGGTTGATGCTGGGGTTGATGTGCTGGTTGTTGCTGGGGTTGATGTGCTGGATGTTGGTGGGGTTGATGTGCTGGTTGTTGCTGGGGCTGATGTGCTGGTTGTTGCTGGGGTTGATGTACTGGTTGTTGCTGGGGTCGATGTTCTGGTTGCTGCTGGGATCGATGTCCTGGTTGTTGCTTTGGTTGATGTACTGGTTGATGCTGGGATCGCTGGACTGGTTGTTGCTGGGGCCGATGTGCTGGTTGTTGCTGGGGTTGATGTACTGGTTGTTGCTGGGGTCGATGTTCTGGTTGCTGCTGGGATCGATGTCCTGGTTGTTGCTGGGGTCGATGTGCTGGTTGCTTCCGCGGTCGATGTGCTGTTTCCTACTGGGGTTGATGTGCTGGTTGTTGCTGGTGTTGATGTGCTGGCTGTTGCTGGGGGTGATGTACTGGGTGTTGCTGGTGGTGATGTTCTGGTTGTTGCTGGGTTTGATGTGCTGATTGTTGCTGGTGTCGTTGTACTGGTTGTTGCTGGAGCCGATGTACTGGTTGTTGCTGGCGTTGATGTGCTGGTTGCTACTGGTGTTAATGTACTGGTTGTTGGTGGGGTTGATCTACTGGTTGTTGCTGGGGTTGATGTGCTGGTTGTGACTGGGGTTGATGTGCTGGTTGTTGCTGGGGCTGATGTAATGGTTGTTGCTGGGGATGATGTGCTGGTTGTTGCTGGGGTTGATGTACTGCTTGTTGCTGGGGTTGATGTACTGGTTGTTTCTGGATTTGATTTACTGGTTGTTGCTGGGATCGATGTACTGGTTGTTGCTGGGATCGATGTACTGGTTGTTGCTGGGGTTGATGTACTGGTTGTTGCTGGGGTTGATGTCCTGATTGTTGCTGGGGTTGATGTGCTGGTTGTTGCTGTGGTTGATGTACTGGTTGCTGCTGGGGTTGATGTACTGGTTGTTGCTGTGGTTGATGTGCTGGTTGTTGCTGGCGTTGATGTACTGGTTGTTGCTGGGGATGATATGCTGGTTGTTGCTGGGGTTGATGTACTGCTTGTTGCTGGGGTTGATGTACTGGTTGTTTCTGGATTTGATTTACTGGTTGTTGCTGGGATCGATGTACTGGTTGTTGCTGGGGTTGATGTACTGGTTGTTGCTGGGGTTGATGTCCTGATTGTTGCTGGGGTTGATGTGCTGGTTGTTGCTGTGGTTGATGTACTGGTTGCTGCTGGGGTTGATGTACTGGTTGTTGCTGTGGTTGATGTGCTGGTTGTTGCTGGCGTTGATGTACTGGTTGTTGCTGGGGTTGATGTGCTGGTTGTTGCTGGGGCTGATGTGCTGGTTGTTGCTGGGGCTGATGTGCTGGTTGTTGCTGGGGTTGATATACTGGTTGTTGCTGAAATCGATGTACTGGTTGTTGCTGGGATCGATGTGCTGGTTGTTGCTGGGATCGATGTATTGGTTGTTTCTGGGATCAAAGTACTGGTTGTTGCTAGGGTTGATGTGCTGGTTGTTGCTGGGGTCGATGTGCTGGTTGTTGCTGGGGTTAATGTACTGGTTGTTGCTGGGGTTGATGTGGTGGTTGCTGTTAGGGTTGATGTGCTGGTTGTTGCTGGGGTTGATGTGCTGGTTGTTGCCGGGATCGATGTGCTGGTTGTTTCTATTGGGGTTGATGTGCTGGTTGTGGCTGGGGTTGATGTACTGGTTGTTTTTGTTGGGGTTGATGTACTGGTTGTTGCTGAAATCGATGTACTGGTTGTTGCTGGGGTTGATGTACTGGTTGTTGCTGGGATCGATGTACTGGTTGTTGCTGGGATCGATGTACTGGTTGTTGCTGGGATCGATGTGTTGGTTATTGTTCGGGTCGATGTACTGGTTGCTGCTGGGGTTGATGTGCGGGTTGTTGCTGGGGTTGATGTGCTGGTTGTTGCTGGGGTCGATGTGCTGGTTGCTTCCGCGGTCGATGTGCTGGTTCCTACTGGGGTTGATGTGCTGGTTGTTGCTGGTGTTGATGTGCTGGCTGTTGCTGGGGGTGATGTACTGGGTGTTGCTGGTGGTGATGTTCTGGTTGTTGCTGGGTTTGATGTGCTGATTGTTGCTGGTGTCGTTGTACTGGTTGTTGCTGGAGCCGATGTACTGGTTGTTGCTGGCGTTGATGTGCTGGTTGCTACTGGTGTTAATGTACTGGTTGTTGGTGGGGTTGATCTACTGGTTGTTGCTGGAGTTGATGTGCTGGTTGTTGGTGGGGTTGATCTACTGGTTGTTGCTGGGGTTGATGTGCTGGTTGTTGCTGGGGCTGATGTAATGGTTGTTGCTGGGGATGATGTGCTGGTTGTTGCTGGGGTTGATGCACTGCTTGTTGCTGGGGTTGATGTACTGGTTGTTTCTGGATTTGATTTACTGGTTGTTGCTGGGATCGATGTACTGGTTGTTGCTGGGATCGATGTACTGGTTGTTGCTGGGGTTGATGTACTGGTTGTTGCTGGGGTTGATGTCCTGATTGTTGCTGGGGTTGATGTGCTGGTTGTTGCTGTGGTTGATGTACTGGTTGCTGCTGGGGTTGATGTACTGGTTGTTGCTGTGGTTGATGTACTGGTTGTTGCTGGGGTTGATGTACTGGTTGTTGCTGGTGTCAATGAACTGGTTGTTGCTGGGGTTGATGTGCTGGTTGTTGCTGGGGTCGATGTGCTGGTTGTTGCTGGGGTTAATGTACTGGTTGTTGCTGGGGTTGATGTGGTGGTTGCTGTTAGGGTTGATGTGCTGGTTGCTGCTGGGGTCGATGTGCTGGTTGTTGCTGGGGTTAATGTACTGGTTGTTGCTGGGGTTGATGTGGTGGTTGCTGTTAGGGTCGATGTGCTGGTTGTTACTGGGGTTGATGTGCTGGTTGTTGCCGGGATCGATGTGCTGGTTGTTTCTGTTGGGGTTGATGTGCTGGTTGTGGCTGGGGCTGATGTAATGGTTGTTGCTGGGGATGATGTGCTGGTTGTTGCTGGGGTTGATGTACTGCTTGTTGCTGGGGTTGATGTACTGGTTGTTTCTGGATTTGATTTACTGGTTGTTGCTGGGATCGATGTACTGGTTGTTGCTGGGATCGATGTACTGGTTGTTGCTGGGATCGATGTACTGGTTGTTGCTGGGGGTGATGTACTGGTTGTTGCTGGGGTTGATGTCCTGATTGTTGCTGGGGTTGATGTGCTGGTTGTTGCTGTGGTTGATGTACTGGTTGCTGCTGGGGTTGATGTACTGGTTGTTGCTGTGGTTGATGTGCTGGTTGTTGCTGGCGTTGATGTACTGGTTGTTGCTGGGGTTGATGTGCTGGTTGTTGCTGGGGCTGATGTGCTGGTTGTTGCTGGGGCTGATGTGCTGGTTGTTGCTGGGGTTGATGTGCTGATTGTTGCTGGTGTCGTTGTACTGGTTGTTGCTGGAGCCGATGTACTGGTTGTTGCTGGCGTTGATGTGTTGGTTGCTACTGGTGTTAATGTACTGGTTGTTGGTGGGGTTGATCTACTGGTTGTTGCTGGGGTTGATGTGCTGGTTGTGACTGGGGTTGATGTGCTGGTTGTTGCTGGGGCTGATGTAATGGTTGTTGCTGGGGATGATGTGCTGGTTGTTGCTGGGGTTGATGTACTGCTTGTTGCTGGGGTTGATGTACTGGTTGTTTCTGGATTTGATTTACTGGTTGTTGCTGGGATCGATGTACTGGTTGTTGCTGGGATCGATGTACTGGTTGTTGCTGGGGTTGATGTACTGGTTGTTGTTGGGGTTGATGTCCTGATTGTTGCTGGGGTTGATGTGCTGGTTGTTGCTGTGGTTGATGTACTGGTTGCTGCTGGGGTTGATGTACTGGTTGTTGCTGTGGTTGATGTGCTGGTTGTTGCTGGCGTTGATGTACTGGTTGTTGCTGGGGATGATATGCTGGTTGTTGCTGGGGTTGATGTACTGCTTGTTGCTGGGGTTGATGTACTGGTTGTTTCTGGATTTGATTTACTGGTTGTTGCTGGGATCGATGTACTGGTTGTTGCTGGGGTTGATGTACTGGTTGTTGCTGGGGTTGATGTCCTGATTGTTGCTGGGGTTGATGTGCTGGTTGTTGCTGTGGTTGATGTACTGGTTGCTGCTGGGGTTGATGTACTGGTTGTTGCTGTGGTTGATGTGCTGGTTGTTGCTGGCGTTGATGTACTGGTTGTTGCTGGGGTTGATGTGCTGGTTGTTGCTGGGGCTGATGTGCTGGTTGTTGCTGGGGCTGATGTGCTGGTTGTTGCTGGGGTTGATATACTGGTTGTTGCTGGGGTCGATGTTCTGTTTGCTGCTGGGATCGATGGGCTGGTTGTTGCTGGGATCGATGTACTGGTTGTTGCTGGGATCGATGTACTGGTTGTTGCTGGGGTCGATGTGCTGGTTGCTGCTGGGGTCGATGTCCTGGTTGTTGCTGGATTTGATGCACTGGTTGTTGCTGGGATCGATGTGCTGGTGGTTGCTGGGGTTGATGTACTGGTTGTTGCTGCGGTTGATGTACTGGTTGTTGCTGGGGGTGATGTACTGGTTGTTGCAGGGTTTGATGTACTGGTTGTTGCTGGGGTTGACGTGCTGATTGTTGCTGGGATCGATGTGCTGGTTGTTGCTGGGGTCGATGTGCTGGTTGCTGGGGTTGATGTGCTGGTTGTTGCTGGGGTTGATGTGCTGGTTGTTGCTGGATTTGATGTGCTGATTGTTGCTGGGTTTGATGTACTGGTTGTTGCTGGGTTTGATGTACTGGTTGTTGCTGGGGTTGACGTGCTGATTGTTGCTGGGATCGATGTGCTGGTTGTTGCTGGGGTCGATGTGCTGGTTGCTGGGGTTGATGTGCTGGTTGTTGCTGGGGTTGATGTGCTGGTTGTTGCTGGGGTGAATATGCTGGTTGTTGCTGGGATCGATGTGCTGGTTGTTGCTGGGGTTGATGTGCTGGTTGCTGCTGGGGTCGATGTGCTGCTTGTTGCTGGGGTCGATGTACTGGTTGTTGCTGGGGTTGATGTGCTGGTTGTTGCTGGAGTTGATGTACTGGTTGTTGCTGGGTTTGATGTCCTGGTTGTTGCTGGGGTTGATGTGCTGGTTGTTGCTGGCGTTGATGTGCTGGTTGCTACTGGTGTTAATGTACTGGTTGTTGGTGATGTTGATGTACTGGTTGTTGCTGGGGTTGATGTGCTGGTTGTGACCGGGGTTGATGTGCTGGTTCTTGCTGGGGCTGATGTGATGGTTGTTGCTGGGGATGATGTACTGGTTGTTGCTGGGGTTGATGTGCTGGTTGTTGCTGGGGATGATGTCCTGGTTGTTGCTAGATTTGATGTAATGGTTGTTGTTTGGATCGATGTAATTGTTGTTGCTGGGGGTGATGTACTGGTTGTTGCTGGGGGTGATGTGCTGGTTGCTGCTTTGGTTGATGTACTGGTTGATGCTGGGGTTGATGTACTGGTTGTTGCTGGGGTTGATGTACTGGTTGTTGCTGGGTTTGATGTGCTGGTTGTTACTGGGGATGATGTCCTGGTTGTTGCTAGATTTGATGTAATGGTTGTTGTTTGGATCGATGTAATTGTTGTTGCTGGGGGTGATGTACTGGTTGTTGCTGGGGGTGATGTACTGGTTGTTGCTGGGTTTGATGTGCTGATTGTTGCTGGGTTTGATGTACTGGTTGTTGCTGGGGGTGATGTACTGGTTGTTACTGGGGGTGATGTGCTGATTGTTGCCGGGGTTGATGTGCTGGTTGCTGCTGGGATCGATGTACTGGTTGTTGCTATATTTGCTGCACTGGTTGTTGCTGGGATCGATGTGCTGTTCGTTGCTGGGGTTGATGTACTGGTTATTGCTGGGGTTGATGTCCTGGTTGTTGCTGGGGTTGATGTGCTGGTTGCTGCCGGGGTCGATGTGCTGGTTGTTGCTGGGGTTAATGTGCTGGTTGTTGCTGGTGTTGATGTGCTGGACGTTGGTGGGGTTGATGTACTGGTTGTTGCTGGGGTCGATGTTCTGGTTGTTGCTGGCGTTGATGTGCTGGTTGCTGCTTTGGTTGATGTACTGGTTGATGCTGGGGTTGATGTACTGGTTGTTGCTGGGGTTGATGTACTGGTTGTTGCTGGGGTTGATGTGCTGGTTGTTGCTGGGGTTGATGTGCTGGATGTTGGTGGGGTTGATGTGCTGGTTGTTGCTGGGGCTGATGTGCTAGTTGTTGCTGGGGTTGATGTACTGGTTGTTGCTGGGGTCGATGTTCTGGTTGCTGCTGGGATCGATGTCCTTGTTGTTGCTTTGGTTGATGTACTGGTTGATGCTGGGGTTGATGTACTGGTTGTTGCTGGGGTTGATTTACTGGTTGTTGCTGGGGTTGATGTGCTGGTTGTTGCTGGGGTTGATGTGCTGGTTGTTGCTGGCGTTGATGTACTGGTTGTTGCTGGGGTTGATGTGCTGGTTGTTGCTGAGGCTGATGTGCTGGTTGTTGCTGGGGTTGATGTACTGGTTGTTGCTGGGGTCGATGTTCTGGTTGCTGCTGGGATCGATGTGCTGGTTGTTGCTGGGGTTGATGTGCTGGTTGTTGCTGGGGTTGATGTGCTGGTTGTTGCTGGGGCTGATGTGCTGGTTGTTGCTGGGGCTGATGTGCTGGTTGTTGCTGGGGTTGATATACTGGTTGTTGCTGGGGTCGATGTTCTGGTTGCTGCTGGGATCGATGTCCTGGTTGTTGCTTTGGTTGATGTACTGGTTGATGCTGGGGTTGATGTACTGGTTGTTGCTGAGGTTGATGTACTGGTTGTTGCTGGGGTTGATGTGCTGGTTGTTGCTGGGGTTGATGTGCTGGTTGTTGCTGGGGTTGATGTGCTGGATGTTGGTGGGGTTGATGTGCTGGTTGTTGCTGGGGCTGATGTGCTGGTTGTTGCTGGGGTTGATGTACTGGTTGTTGCTGGGGTCGATGTTCCGGTTGCTGCTGGGATCGATGTGCTGGTTGTTGCTGGGGTTGATGTGCTGGTTGTTGCTGGGGTTGATCTGCTGATTGTTGCTGGAGTTGATGTGCTGGTTGTTGCTGGTGTCGATGTACTGGTTGTTGCTGGGATCGATGTGCTGGTTGTTGCTGGAGTCGATGTGCTGGTTGTTGCTGGGATCGATGTGCTGGTTGTTGCTGGGGTCGATGTGCTAGTTGTTGCTGGGGTTGATGTACTGATTGTTGCTGGATTTGATGCACTGGTTGTTGCTGGGATCGATGCACTGGCTATTGCTGGGGTTGATGTCCTGGTTGATGCTGGGGTCGATGTACTAGTTGTTGCTGGGGTTGATGTACTGGTTGTTGCTGGATTTGATTTACTGGTTGTTGCCGGGATCGATGTACTGGTTGTTGCTGGGGTTGATGTCCTGATTGTTGCTGGGGTTGATGTGCTGGTTGTTGCTGTGGTTGATGTGCTGGTTGTTGCTGGGGTCCATGTACTGGTTGTTGCTGGGATCGATGTGCTGGTTGTTGCTGGGATCGATGTACTGGTTGTTGCTGGGATCGATGTACTGGTTGTTGCTGGCGTTGATGTGCTGGTTGCGACTGGTGTTAATGTACTGGTTGTTGGTGGGGTTGATCTACTGGTTGTTGCTGGGGTTGATGTGCTGGTTGTGACTGGGGTTGATGTGCTGGTTGTTGCTGGGGCTGATGTAATGGTTGTTGCTGGGGATGATATACTGGTTGTTACTGGGGTTGATGTGCTGGTTGTTGCTGGCGATGATGTCCTGGTTGTTGCTAGATTTGATGTAATGGTTGTTGTTTGGATCGATGTAATTGTTGTTGCTGGGGGTGATGTACTCGTTGCTGGGGGTGATGTACTGGTTGTTGCTGGGTTTGATGTGCTGATTGTTGCTGGGTTTGATGTACTGGTTGTTGCTGGGGGTGATGTACTGGTTGTTACTGGGGGTGATGTGCTGATTGTTGCCGGGGTTGATGTGCTGGTTGCTGCTGGGATCGATGTACTGGTTGTTGCTATATTTGATGCACTGGTTGTTGCTGGGATCGATGTGCTGGTGGTTGCTGGGGTTGATGTACTGGTTATTGCTGGGGTTAATGTGCTGGTTGTTGCTGGTGTTGATGTGCTGGATGTTGGTGGGGTTGATGTGCTGGTTGTTGCTGGGGCTGATGTGCTGGTTGTTGCTGGGGATGATGTACTGGTTGTTGCTGGGGTCGATGTTCTGGTTGTTGCTGGGGTTGATGTGCTGGTTGCTGCTTTGGTTGATGTACTGGTTGATGCTGGGGTTGATGTACTGGTTGTTGCTGGGGTTGATGTGCTGGTTGTTGCTGGCGTTGATGTACTGGTTGTTGCTGGGGTTGATGTGCTGGTTGTTGCTGGGGCTGATGTGCTGGTTGTTGCTGGGGCTGATGTGCTGGTTGTTGCTGGGGTTGATATACTGGTTGTTGCTGGGGTCGATGTTCTGGTTGCTGCTGGGATCGATGTGCTGGTTGTTGCTGGGATCGATGTACTGGTTGTTGCTGGGATCGATGTACTGGTTGTTGCTGGGATCGATGTGTTGGTTATTGTTCGGGTCGATGTACTGGTTGCTGCTGGGGTTGATGTGCGGGTTGTTGCTGGGGTTGATGTGCCGGTTGTTGCTGGGGTCGATGTGCTGGTTGCTTCCGCGGTCGATGTGCTGGTTCCTGCTGGGGTTGATGTGCTGGTTGTTGCTGGGATCGATGTACTGGTTGTTGCTGGGATCGATGTGTTGGTTATTGTTCGGGTCGATGTACTGGTTGCTGCTGGAGTTGATGTGCGGGTTGTTGCTGGGGTTGATGTGCTGGTTGTTGCTGGGGTCGATGTGCTGGTTGCTTCCGCGGTCGATGTGCTGGTTCCTGCTGGGGTTGATGTGCTGGTTGTTGCTGGGGTTGATGTGCTGGTTGTTGCTGGGATCGATGTACTGGTTGTTGCTGGGATCGATGTGTTGGTTATTGTTCGGGTCGATGTACTGGTTGCTGCTGGGGTTGATGTGCGGGTTGTTGCTGGGGTTGATGTGCCGGTTGTTGCTGGGGTCGATGTGCTGGTTGCTTCCGCGGTCGATGTGCTGGTTCCTGCTGGGGTTGATGTGCTGGTTGTTGCTGGTGTTGATGTGCTGGCTGTTGGTGGGGGTGATGTACTGGGTGTTGCTGGTGGTGATGTTCTGGTTGTTGCTGGGTTTGATGTGCTGATTGTTGCTGGTGTCGTTGTACTGGTTGTTGCTGGAGCCGATGTACTGGTTGTTGCTGGCGTTGATGTGCTGGTTGCGACTGGTGTTAATGTACTGGTTGTTGGTGGGGTTGATCTACTGGTTGTTGCTGGGGTTGATGTGCTGGTTGTGACTGGGGTTGATGTGCTGGTTGTTGCTGGGGCTGATGTAATGGTTGTTGCTGGGGATGATATACTGGTTGTTACTGGGGTTGATGTGCTGGTTGTTGCTGGCGATGATGTAATGGTTGTTGCTGGGGATGATATACTGGTTGTTACTGGGGTTGATGTGCTGGTTGTTGCTGGGGCTGATGTAATGGTTGTTGCTGGGGATGATGTACTGGTTGTTGCTGGGGTCGATGTTCTGGTTGTTGCTGGGGTTGATGTGCTGGTTGCTGCTTTGGTTGATGTACTGGTTGATGCTGGGGTTGATGTACTGGTTGTTGCTGGGGTTGATGTGCTGGTTGTTGCTGGGGTTGATGTGCTGGATGTTGGTGGGGTTGATGTGCTGGTTGTTGCTGGGGCTGATGTGCTGGTTGTTGCTGGGGTTGATGTACTGGTTGTTGCTGGGGTCGATGTTCTGGTTGCTGCTGGAATCGATGTCCTTGTTGTTGCTTTGGTTGATGTACTGGTTGATGCTGGGGTTGATGTACTGGTTGTTGCTGGGGTTGATTTACTGGTTGTTGCTGGGGTTGATGTGCTGGTTGTTGCTGGGGTTGATGTGCTGGTTGTTGCTGGGGTTGATGTGCTGGTTGTTGCTGGGGTTGATGTGCTGGTTGTTGCTGGGGATGAAGTGCTGGTTGTTGCTGGGGCTGATGTGCTGGTTGTTGCAAGGTTTGATATACTGGTTGTTGCTGGGGTCGATGTTCTGGTTGCTGCTGGGATCGATGTCCTGGTTGTTGCTTTGGTTGATGTACTGGTTGATGCTGGGGTTGATGTACTGTTTGTTGCTGGGGTTGTATTACTGGTTGTTGCTGGGGTTGAAGTGCTGGTTGTTGCTGGGGTTGATGTGCTGGTTGTTGCTGGGGTTGATGTGCTGGATGTTGGTGGGGTTGATGTGCTGGTTGTTGCTGGGGCTGATGTGCTGGTTGTTGCTGGGGTTGATGTACTGGTTGTTGCTGGGGTTGATGTGCTGGTTGTGACTGGGGTTGATGTGCTGGTTGTTGCTGGGGCTGATGTAATGGTTGTTGCTGGGGATGATATACTGGTTGTTACTGGGGTTGATGTGCTGGTTGTTGCTGGCGATGATGTCCTGGTTGTTGCTAGATTTGATGTAATGGTTGTTGTTTGGATCGATGTAATTGTTGTTGCTGGGGGTGATGTACTCGTTGCTGGGGGTGATGTACTGGTTGTTGCTGGGTTTGATGTGCTGATTGTTGCTGGGTTTGATGTACTGGTTGTTGCTGGGGGTGATGTACTGGTTGTTACTGGGGGTGATGTGCTGATTGTTGCCGGGGTTGATGTGCTGGTTGCTGCTGGGATCGATGTACTGGTTGTTGCTATATTTGATGCACTGGTTGTTGCTGGGATCGATGTGCTGGTGGTTGCTGGGGTTGATGTACTGGTTATTGCTGGGGTTAATGTGCTGGTTGTTGCTGGTGTTGATGTGCTGGATGTTGGTGGGGTTGATGTGCTGGTTGTTGCTGGGGCTGATGTGCTGGTTGTTGCTGGGGATGATGTACTGGTTGTTGCTGGGGTCGATGTTCTGGTTGTTGCTGGGGTTGATGTGCTGGTTGCTGCTTTGGTTGATGTACTGGTTGATGCTGGGGTTGATGTACTGGTTGTTGCTGGGGTTGATGTGCTGGTTGTTGCTGGCGTTGATGTACTGGTTGTTGCTGGGGTTGATGTGCTGGTTGTTGCTGGGGCTGATGTGCTGGTTGTTGCTGGGGCTGATGTGCTGGTTGTTGCTGGGGTTGATATACTGGTTGTTGCTGGGGTCGATGTTCTGGTTGCTGCTGGGATCGATGTGCTGGTTGTTGCTGGGATCGATGTACTGGTTGTTGCTGGGATCGATGTACTGGTTGTTGCTGGGATCGATGTGTTGGTTATTGTTCGGGTCGATGTACTGGTTGCTGCTGGGGTTGATGTGCGGGTTGTTGCTGGGGTTGATGTGCCGGTTGTTGCTGGGGTCGATGTGCTGGTTGCTTCCGCGGTCGATGTGCTGGTTCCTGCTGGGGTTGATGTGCTGGTTGTTGCTGGGATCGATGTACTGGTTGTTGCTGGGATCGATGTGTTGGTTCTTGTTCGGGTCGATGTACTGGTTGCTGCTGGAGTTGATGTGCGGGTTGTTGCTGGGGTTGATGTGCTGGTTGTTGCTGGGGTAGATGTGCTGGTTGCTTCCGCGGTCGATGTGCTGGTTCCTGCTGGGGTTGATGTACTGGTTGCTGCTGGGGTTGATGTACTGGTTGTTGCTGTGGTTGATGTGCTGGTTGTTGCTGGCGTTGATGTACTGGTTGTTGCTGGGGATGATATGCTGGTTGTTGCTGGGGTTGATGTACTGCTTGTTGCTGGGGTTGATGTACTGGTTGTTTCTGGATTTGATTTACTGGTTGTTGCTGGGATCGATGTACTGGTTGTTGCTGGGGTTGATGTACTGGTTGTTGCTGGGGTTGATGTCCTGATTGTTGCTGGGGTTGATGTGCTGGAAGTTGCTGTGGTTGATGTACTGGTTGCTGCTGGGGTTGATGTACTGGTTGTTGCTGTGGTTGATGTGCTGGTTGTTGCTGGCGTTGATGTACTGGTTGTTGCTGGGGTTGATGTGCTGGTTGTTGCTGGGGCTGATGTGCTGGTTGTTGCTGGGGCTGATGTGCTGGTTGTTGCTGGGGTTGATATACTGGTTGTTGCTGAAATCGATGTACTGGTTGTTGCTGGGATCGATGTGCTGGTTGTTGCTGGGATCGATGTATTGGTTGTTTCTGGGATCAAAGTACTGGTTGTTGCTAGGGTTGATGTGCTGGTTGTTGCTGGGGTCGATGTGCTGGTTGTTGCTGGGGTTAATGTACTGGTTGTTGCTGGGGTTGATGTGGTGGTTGCTGTTAGGGTTGATGTGCTGGTTGTTGCTGGGGTTGATGTGCTGGTTGTTGCCGGGATCGATGTGCTGGTTGTTTCTATTGGGGTTGATGTGCTGGTTGTGGCTAGGGTTGATGTACTGGTTGTTTTTGTTGGGGTTGATGTACTGGTTGTTGCTGAAATCGATGTACTGGTTGTTGCTGGGGTTGATGTACTGGTTGTTGCTGGGATCGATGTACTGGTTGTTGCTGGGATCGATGTACTGGTTGTTGCTGGGATCGATGTGTTGGTTATTGTTCGGGTCGATGTACTGGTTGCTGCTGGGGTTGATGTGCGGGTTGTTGCTGGGGTTGATGTGCTGGTTGTTGCTGGGGTCGATGTGCTGGTTGCTTCCGCGGTCGATGTGCTGGTTCCTACTGGGGTTGATGTGCTGGTTGTTGCTGGTGTTGATGTGCTGGCTGTTGCTGGGGGTGATGTACTGGGTGTTGCTGGTGGTGATGTTCTGGTTGTTGCTGGGTTTGATGTGCTGATTGTTGCTGGTGTCGTTGTACTGGTTGTTGCTGGAGCCGATGTACTGGTTGTTGCTGGCGTTGATGTGCTGGTTGCTACTGGTGTTAATGTACTGGTTGTTGGTGGGGTTGATCTACTGGTTGTTGCTGGAGTTGATGTGCTGGTTGTTGGTGGGGTTGATCTACTGGTTGTTGCTGGGGTTGATGTGCTGGTTGTTGCTGGGGCTGATGTAATGGTTGTTGCTGGGGATGATGTGCTGGTTGTTGCTGGGGTTGATGTACTGCTTGTTGCTGGGGTTGATGTACTGGTTGTTTCTGGATTTGATTTACTGGTTGTTGCTGGGATCGATGTACTGGTTGTTGCTGGGATCGATGTACTGGTTGTTGCTGGGGTTGATGTACTGGTTGTTGCTGGGGTTGATGTCCTGATTGTTGCTGGGGTTGATGTGCTGGTTGTTGCTGTGGTTGATGTACTGGTTGCTGCTGGGGTTGATGTACTGGTTGTTGCTGTGGTTGATGTACTGGTTGTTGCTGGGGTTGATGTACTGGTTGTTGCTGGTGTCAATGAACTGGTTGTTGCTGGGGTTGATGTGCTGGTTGTTGCTGGGGTCGATGTGCTGGTTGTTGCTGGGGTTAATGTACTGGTTGTTGCTGGGGTTGATGTGGTGGTTGCTGTTAGGGTTGATGTGCTGGTTGTTGCTGGGGTCGATGTGCTGGTTGTTGCTGGGGTTAATGTACTGGTTGTTGCTGGGGTTGATGTGGTGGTTGCTGTTAGGGTCGATGTGCTGGTTGTTACTGGGGTTGATGTGCTGGTTGTTGCCGGGATCGATGTGCTGGTTGTTTCTGTTGGGGTTGATGTGCTGGTTGTGGCTGGGGCTGATGTAATGGTTGTTGCTGGGGATGATGTGCTGGTTGTTGCTGGGGTTGATGTACTGCTTGTTGCTGGGGTTGATGTACTGGTTGTTTCTGGATTTGATTTACTGGTTGTTGCTGGGATCGATGTACTGGTTGTTGCTGGGATCGATGTACTGGTTGTTGCTGGAGTCGATGTGCTGGTTGTTGGTGGGGTTGATCTACTGGTTGTTGCTGGGGTTGATGTGCTGGTTGTTGCTGGGGCTGATGTAATGGTTGTTGCTGGGGATGATGTGCTGGTTGTTGCTGGGGTTGATGTACTGCTTGTTGCTGGGGTTGATGTACTGGTTGTTTCTGGATTTGATTTACTGGTTGTTGCTGGGATCGATGTACTGGTTGTTGCTGGGATCGATGTACTGGTTGCTGCTGGGGTTGATGTACTGGTTGTTGCTGTGGTTGATGTACTGGTTGTTGCTGGGGTTGATGTACTGGTTGTTGCTGGTGTCAATGAACTGGTTGTTGCTGGGGTTGATGTGCTGGTTGTTGCTGGGGTCGATGTGCTGGTTGTTGCTGGGGTTAATGTACTGGTTGTTGCTGGGGTTGATGTGGTGGTTGCTGTTAGGGTTGATGTGCTGGTTGTTGCTGGGGTCGATGTGCTGGTTGTTGCTGGGGTTAATGTACTGGTTGTTGCTGGGGTTGATGTGGTGGTTGCTGTTAGGGTTGATGTGCTGGTTGTTGCTGGGGTCGATGTGCTGGTTGTTGCTGGGGTTAATGTACTGGTTGTTGCTGGGGTTGATGTGGTGGTTGCTGTTAGGGCCGATGTGCTGGTTGTTACTGGGGTTGATGTGCTGGTTGTTGCCGGGATCGATGTGCTGGTTGTTTCTGTTGGGGTTGATGTGCTGGTTGTGGCTGGGGCTGATGTACTGGTTGTTGCTGGGGATGATGTGCTGGTTGTTGCTGGGGTTGATGTACTGCTTGTTGCTGGGGTTGATGTACTGGTTGTTTCTGGATTTGATTTACTGGTTGTTGCTGGGATCGATGTACTGGTTGTTGCTGGGATCGATGTACTGGTTGTTGCTGGGATCGATGTACTGGTTGTTGCTGGGATCGATGTACTGGTTGTTGCTGGGGTTGATGTACTGGTTGTTGCTGGGGTTGATGTCCTGATTGTTGCTGGGGTTGATGTGCTGGTTGTTGCTGTGGTTGATGTACTGGTTGCTGCTGGGGTTGATGTACTGGTTGTTGCTGTGGTTGATGTGCTGGTTGTTGCTGGCGTTGATGTACTGGTTGTTGCTGGGGTTGATGTGCTGGTTGTTGCTGGGGCTGATGTGCTGGTTGTTGCTGGGGCTGATGTGCTGGTTGTTGCTGGGGTTGATATACTGGTTTTTGCTGGGGTCGATGTTCTGTTTGCTGCTGGGATCGATGTGCTGGTTGTTGCTGGGATCGATGTACTGGTTGTTGCTGGGATCGATGTACTGGTTGTTGCTGGGATCGATGTGTTGGTTATTGTTCGGGTCGATGTACTGGTTGCTGCTGGGGTTGATGTGCGGGTTGTTGCTGGGGTTGATGTGCTGGTTGTTGCTGGGGTCGATGTGCTGGTTGCTTCCGCGGTCGATGTGCTGTTTCCTACTGGGGTTGATGTGCTGGTTGTTGCTGGTGTTGATGTGCTGGCTGTTGCTGGGGGTGATGTACTGGGTGTTGCTGGTGGTGATGTTCTGGTTGTTGCTGGGTTTGATGTGCTGATTGTTGCTGGTGTCGTTGTACTGGTTGTTGCTGGAGCCGATGTACTGGTTGTTGCTGGCGTTGATGTGCTGGTTGCTACTGGTGTTAATGTACTGGTTGTTGGTGGGGTTGATCTACTGGTTGTTGCTGGGGTTGATGTGCTGGTTGTGACTGGGGTTGATGTGCTGGTTGTTGCTGGGGCTGATGTAATGGTTGTTGCTGGGGATGATGTGCTGGTTGTTGCTGGGGTTGATGTACTGCTTGTTGCTGGGGTTGATGTACTGGTTGTTTCTGGATTTGATTTACTGGTTGTTGCTGGGATCGATGTACTGGTTGTTGCTGGGATCGATGTACTGGTTGTTGCTGGGGTTGATGTACTGGTTGTTGCTGGGGTTGATGTCCTGATTGTTGCTGGGGTTGATGTGCTGGTTGTTGCTGTGGTTGATGTACTGGTTGCTGCCGGGGTTGATGTACTGGTTGTTGCTGTGGTTGATGTGCTGGTTGTTGCTGGCGTTGATGTACTGGTTGTTGCTGGGGTTGATGTGCTGGTTGTTGCTGGGGCTGATGTGCTGGTTGTTGCTGGGGCTGATGTGCTGGTTGTTGCTGGGGTTGATATACTGGTTGTTGCTGAAATCGATGTACTGGTTGTTGCTGGGATCGATGTGCTGGTTGTTGCTGGGATCGATGTATTGGTTGTTTCTGGGATCAAAGTACTGGTTGTTGCTAGGGTTGATGTGCTGGTTGTTGCTGGGGTCGATGTGCTGGTTGTTGCTGGGGTTAATGTACTGGTTGTTGCTGGGGTTGATGTGGTGGTTGCTGTTAGGGTTGATGTGCTGGTTGTTGCTGGGGTTGATGTGCTGGTTGTTGCCGGGATCGATGTGCTGGTTGTTTCTATTGGGGTTGATGTGCTGGTTGTGGCTGGGGTTGATGTACTGGTTGTTTTTGTTGGGGTTGATGTACTGGTTGTTGCTGAAATCGATGTACTGGTTGTTGCTGGAATCGATGTGCTGGTTGTTGCTGGGATCGATGTACTGGTTGCTGCTGGGGTCGATGTACTGGTTGTTAATGGGGAGGATGTACTCGTTGTTGTTTGGATCCATGTAATTGTTGTTGCTGGGGGTGATGTACTGGTTGTTGCTGGGGGTGATGTACTGGTTGTTGCTGGGTTTGATGTGCTGATTGTTGCTGGGATCGATGTACTGGTTGTTGCTGGGGTTGATGTGCGGGTTGTTGCTGGGGTTGATGTGCTGGTTGTTGCTGGGGTCGATGTGCTGGTTGCTTCCGCGGTCGATGTGCTGGTTCCTACTGGGGTTGATGTGCTGGTTGTTGCTGGTGTTGATGTGCTGGCTGTTGCTGGGGGTGATGTACTGGGTGTTGCTGGTGGTGATGTTCTGGTTGTTGCTGGGTTTGATGTGCTGATTGTTGCTGGTGTCGTTGTACTGGTTGTTGCTGGAGCCGATGTACTGGTTGTTGCTGGCGTTGATGTGCTGGTTGCTACTGGTGTTAATGTACTGGTTGTTGGTGGGGTTGATCTACTGGTTGTTGCTGGAGTTGATGTGCTGGTTGTTGGTGGGGTTGATCTACTGGTTGTTGCTGGGGTTGATGTGCTGGTTGTTGCTGGGGCTGATGTAATGGTTGTTGCTGGGGATGATGTGCTGGTTGTTGCTGGGGTTGATGTACTGCTTGTTGCTGGGGTTGATGTACTGGTTGTTTCTGGATTTGATTTACTGGTTGTTGCTGGGATCGATGTACTGGTTGTTGCTGGGATCGATGTACTGGTTGTTGCTGGGGTTGATGTACTGGTTGTTGCTGGGGTTGATGTCCTGATTGTTGCTGGGGTTGATGTGCTGGTTGTTGCTGTGGTTGATGTACTGGTTGCTGCTGGGGTTAATGTACTGGTTGTTGCTGTGGCTGATGTACTGGTTGTTGCTGGGGTTGATGTACTGGTTGTTGCTGGTGTCAATGAACTGGTTGTTGCTGGGGTTGATGTACTAGTTGTTGCTGGGGTCGATGTGCTGGTTGCTGCTGGGATCGATGTACTGGTTGTTGCTGTGGTTGATGTACTGGTTGTTGCTGGGGGTGATGTACTGGTTGTTGCTGGGGGTGATGTACTGGTTGTTGGTGGGTTTGATGTGCTGATTGTTACTGGGGTTGATGTACTGGTTGTTGCAGGTGTCGATGTACTGGTTGTTGCTGGGGTCGATGTGCTGGTTGTTACTGGGGATGATGTGCTGGTTGCTTCTGTGGTCGATGTGCTGGTTGTTGCTGGGGTTGTAGTAATGGTTGTTGCTGGATTTGATGTACTGGTTGTTGCTGGGGTCGATGTGCTGGTTGCTGCTGGGGTCGATGTACTGGTTGTTAATGGGGAGGATGTACTCGTTGTTGTTTGGATCCATGTAATTGTTGTTGCTGGGGGTGATGTACTGGTTGTTGCTGGGGGTGATGTACTGGTTGTTGCTGGGTTTGATGTGCTGATTGTTGCTGGGTTTGATGTACTGGTTGTTGCTGGGTTTGATGTACTGGATGTTGCTGGGGTTGATGTGCTGGTTGCTGCTGGGGTTGATATACTGGTTGTTGCTGGGTTTGATGTACTGGTTGTTGCTGGGGTTGATGTGCTGGTTGTTGCTGGGGTTGATGTACTGGTTGTTGCTGGGGTTGATGTGCTGATTGTTGCTGGGGTTAATGTCCTGGTTGTTGCTGGGGTTGATGTGCTGGTTGTTGCTGGGTTTGATGTACTGGTTGGTGCTGGGGTTGATGTACTGGTTGTTGCTGGGGTCGATGTTCTGATTGCTGCTGGGATCGCTGGACTGGTTGTTGCTGTGGTTGATGTACTGGTTGATGCTGGGGTTGATGTACTGGTTGTTGCTGGGGTTGATGTGCTGGTTGTTGCTGGAGTTGATGTGCTGGTTGTTGCTGGTGTCGATGTACTGGTTGTTGCTGGGTTTGATGTACTGGTTGTTGCTGGGGTTGATGTGCTGGTTGTTGCTGGGGTTGATGTGCTGGTTTTTGCTGGGGTTGATGTGCTGGTTGTTGCTGGGTTTGATGTACTGGTTGTTGCTGGGGTTGATGTACTGGTTGTTGCTGGGGTCGATGATCTGATTGCTGCTGGGATCGCTGGACTGGTTGTTTCTGTGGTTGATGTACTGGTTGATGCTGGGATCGATGCACTGGTTGTTGCTGGGGTTGATGTGCTGGTTGTTGCTGGAGTTGATGTGCTGGTTGTTGCTGGTGTCGATGTACTGGTTGTTGCTGGGTTCGATGTGCTGGTTGTTGCTGGGTTCGATGTGCTGGTTGTTGCTGGAGTTGATGTGCTGGTTGTTGCTGGTGTCGATGTGCTGGTTGTTGCTGGGTTCGATGTGCTGGTTGTTGCTAGGTTCGATGTGCTCGTTGTTGCTGGGTTCGATATGCTGGTTGTTTCTGGGGTTGATGTACTGCTTGTTGCTGGGGTTGATGTACTGGTTGTTGCTGGGATCGATGTGCTGGTTGTTGCTGGGGTCGATGTGCTCATTTTTGCTGTGGTTGATGTACTGCTTGTTGCTGGATGTGATGCACTGGTTGTTGCTGGGATCGATGCACTGGTTGTTGCTGGGTTTGATGTACTGGTTGATGCTGGGGTTGATGTACTGGTTGTTGCTGGGGTTGATGTGCTGGTTGTTGCTGGGGTTGATGTGCTGGTTGTTGCTGGGGTGGATGTGCTGCTTGTTGCTGGGGTTGATGTACTGGTTGATACTGGGATCGATGTGCTGGTTGTTGCTGGGTTTGATGTACTGGTTGTTGCTGGGTTTGATGTACTGGTTGTTGCTGGGGTTGATGTGCTGGTTGTTGCTGAGGTTGATGTACTGGTTGTTTCTGGATTTGATTTACTGGTTGTTGCTGGAATCGATGTACTGGTTGTTGCTGGGGTTGATGTACTGATTGTTGCTGGGGTTGATGTACTGGTTGTTGCTGGGGTTGATGTCCTGATTGTTGCTGGGGTTGATGTGCTGGTTGTTGCTGGGATCGATGTGCTGGTTGCTGCTGGGATCGATGTACTGGTCGTTGCTGTGGTTGATGTACTGGTTGTTGCTGGGGGTGATTTACTGGTTGTTGCTGGGGGTGATGTACTGGTTGTTGGTGGGTTTGTTGTGCTGATTTTTACTGGGGTTGATGTACTGGTTGTTGCAGGTGTCGATGTACTGGTTGTTGCTGGGGTCGATGTGCTGGTTGTTGCTGGTGTCGATGTACTGGTTGTTGCTGGGGTTGATGTGCTGGTTTTTGCTGGGGTTGATGTGCTGGTTGTTGCTGGGTTTGATGTACTGGTTGTTGCTGGGGTTGATGTACTGATTGCTGCTGGGATCGCTGGACTGGTTGTTTCTGTGGTTGATGTACTGGTTGATGCTGGGGTTGATGTACTGGTTGTTGCTGGGGTTGATGTGCTGGTTGTTGCTGGAGTTGATGTGCTGGTTGTTGCTGGTGTCGATGTACTGGTTGTAGCTGGGTTCGATGTGCTGGTTGTTGCTGGGTTCGATGTGCTGGTTGTTGCTGGAGTTGATGTGCTGGTTGTTGCTGGGGTCGATGATCTGATTGCTGCTGGGATCGCTGGACTGGTTGTTTCTGTGGTTGATGTACTGGTTGATGCTGGGGTTGATGTACTGGTTGTTGCTGGGGTTGATGTGCTGGTTGTTGCTGGAGTTGATGTGCTGGTTGTTGCAGGTGTCGATGTACTGGTTGTTGCTGGGTTCGATGTGCTGGTTGTTGCTGGGTTCGATGTGCTGGTTGTTGCTGGAGTTGATGTGCTGGTTGTTGCTGGTGTCGATGTGCTGGTTGTTGCTGGGTTCGATGTGCTGGTTGTTGCTAGGTTCGATGTGCTCGTTGTTGCTGGGTTCGATATGCTGGTTGTTTCTGGGGTTGATGTACTGCTTGTTGCTGGGGTTGATGTACTGGTTGTTGCTGGGATCGATGTGCTGGTTGTTGCTGGGGTCGATGTGCTCATTTTTGCTGTGGTTGATGTACTGCTTGTTGCTGGATGTGATGCACTGGTTGTTGCTGGGATCGATGCACTGGTTGTTGCTGGGTTTGATGTACTGGTTGATGCTGGGGTTGATGTACTGGTTGTTGCTGGGGTTGATGTGCTGGTTGTTGCTGGGGTTGATGTGCTGGTTGTTGCTGGGGTGGATGTGCTGCTTGTTGCTGGGGTTGATGTACTGGTTGTTGCTGGGATCGATGTGCTGGTTGTTGCTGGGTTTGATGTACTGGTTGTTGCTGGGTTTGATGTACTGGTTGTTGCTGGGGTTGATGTGCTGGTTGTTGCTGAGGTTGATGTACTGGTTGTTTCTGGATTTGATTTGCTGGTTGTTGCTGGAATCGATGTACTGGTTGTTGCTGGGGTTGATGTACTGATTGTTGCTGGGGTTGATGTGCTGGTTGTTGCTGGGATCGATGTGCTGGTTGCTGCTGGGATCGATGTACTGGTCGTTGCTGTGGTTGATGTACTGGTTGTTGCTGGGGGTGATGTACTGGTTGTTGCTGGGGGTGATGTACTGGTTGTTGGTGGGTTTGATGTGCTGATTTTTACTGGGGTTGATGTACTGGTTGTTGCAGGTGTCGATGTACTGGTTGTTGCTGGGGTCGTTGTGCTGGTTGTTGCTGGTGTCGATGTACTGGTTGTTGCTGGGGTTGATGTACTGGTTGTTACTGGGGTTGATGTACTGATTGTTGCTGGGGTTGATGTACTGGTTGTTGCTGGTGTCGATGTACTGGTTGTTGCTGGGGTTGATGTACTGGTTGTTGCTGGGATCGATGTACTGGTTGTTGCTGTGGTTGATGTACTGGTTGTTACTGGGGGTGATGTACTGGTTGTTGCTGGGGGTGATGTACTGGTTGTTGGTGGGTTTGATGTGCTGATTTTTACTGGGGTTGATGTACTGGTTGTTGCAGGTGTCGATGTACTGGTTGTTGCTGGTGTCGATGTACTGGTTGTTGCTGGTGTCGATGTGCTGGTTGTTACTGGGGTTGATGTGCTGGTTGCTTCTGTGGTCGATGTGCTGGTTGTTGCCGGGGTTGTAGTACTGGTTGTTGCTGGATTTGATGTACTGGTTGTTGCTGGGGTCGATGTACTGGTTGTTACTGGGGATGATGTACTGGTTGTTGCTAGATTTGATGTACTGGTTGTTGTTTGGATCGATGTAATTGTTGTTGCTGGGGGTGATGTACTGGTTGTTGCTGGGGGTGATGTACTGGTTGTTGCTGGGTTTGATGTGCTGATTGTTGCTGGGTTTGATGTACTGGTTGTTGCTGGGTTTGATGTACTGGTTGTTGCTGGGGGTGATGTACTGGGTGTTGCTGGTGGTGATGTTCTGGTTGTTGCTGGGTTTGATGTGCTGATTGTTGCTGGTGTCGTTGTACTGGTTGTTGCTGGAGCCGATGTACTGGTTGTTGCTGGCGTTGATGTGCTGGTTGCTACTGGTGTTAATGTACTGGTTGTTGGTGGGGTTGATCTACTGGTTGTTGCTGGAGTTGATGTGCTGGTTGTTGGTGGGGTTGATCTACTGGTTGTTGCTGGGGTTGATGTGCTGGTTGTTGCTGGGGTTGATCTACTGGTTGTTGCTGGGGATGATGTGCTGGTTGTTGCTGGGGTTGATGTACTGCTTGTTGCTGGGGTTGATGTACTGGTTGTTTCTGGATTTGATTTACTGGTTGTTGCTGGGATCGATGTACTGGTTGTTGCTGGGATCGATGTACTGGTTGTTGCTGGGGTTGATGTACTGGTTGTTGCTGGGGTTGATGTCCTGATTGTTGCTGGGGTTGATGTGCTGGTTGTTGCTGTGGTTGATGTACTGGTTGCTGCTGGGGTTAATGTACTGGTTGTTGCTGTGGCTGATGTACTGGTTGTTGCTGGGGTTGATGTACTGGTTGTTGCTGGTGTCAATGAACTGGTTGTTGCTGGGGTTGATGTACTAGTTGTTGCTGGGGTCGATGTGCTGGTTGCTGCTGGGATCGATGTACTGGTTGTTGCTGTGGTTGATGTACTGGTTGTTGCTGGGGGTGATGTACTGGTTGTTGCTGGGGGTGATGTACTGGTTGTTGGTGGGTTTGATGTGCTGATTGTTACTGGGGTTGATGTACTGGTTGTTGCAGGTGTCGATGTACTGGTTGTTGCTGGGGTCGATGTGCTGGTTGTTACTGGGGATGATGTGCTGGTTGCTTCTGTGGTCGATGTGCTGGTTGTTGCTGGGGTTGTAGTAATGGTTGTTGCTGGATTTGATGTACTGGTTGTTGCTGGGGTCGATGTGCTGGTTGCTGCTGGGGTCGATGTACTGGTTGTTAATGGGGAGGATGTACTCGTTGTTGTTTGGATCCATGTAATTGTTGTTGCTGGGGGTGATGTACTGGTTGTTGCTGGGGGTGATGTACTGGTTGTTGCTGGGTTTGATGTGCTGATTGTTGCTGGGTTTGATGTACTGGTTGTTGCTGGGTTTGATGTACTGGATGTTGCTGGGGTTGATGTGCTGGTTGCTGCTGGGGTTGATATACTGGTTGTTGCTGGGTTTGATGTACTGGTTGTTGCTGGGGTTGATGTGCTGGTTGTTGCTGGGGTTGATGTACTGGTTGTTGCTGGGGTTGATGTGCTGATTGTTGCTGGGGTTAATGTCCTGGTTGTTGCTGGGGTTGATGTGCTGGTTGTTGCTGGGTTTGATGTACTGGTTGGTGCTGGGGTTGATGTACTGGTTGTTGCTGGGGTCGATGTTCTGATTGCTGCTGGGATCGCTGGACTGGTTGTTGCTGTGGTTGATGTACTGGTTGATGCTGGGGTTGATGTACTGGTTGTTGCTGGGGTTGATGTGCTGGTTGTTGCTGGAGTTGATGTGCTGGTTGTTGCTGGTGTCGATGTACTGGTTGTTGCTGGGTTTGATGTACTGGTTGTTGCTGGGGTTGATGTGCTGGTTGTTGCTGGGGTTGATGTACTGGTTGTTGCTGAAATCGATGTACTGGTTGTTGCTGGAATCGATGTGCTGGTTGTTGCTGGGATCGATGTACTGGTTGCTGCTGGGGTCGATGTACTGGTTGTTAATGGGGAGGATGTACTCGTTGTTGTTTGGATCCATGTAATTGTTGTTGCTGGGGGTGATGTACTGGTTGTTGCTGGGGGTGATGTACTGGTTGTTGCTGGGTTTGATGTGCTGATTGTTGCTGGGATCGATGTACTGGTTGTTGCTGGGGTTGATGTGCGGGTTGTTGCTGGGGTTGATGTGCTGGTTGTTGCTGGGGTCGATGTGCTGGTTGCTTCCGCGGTCGATGTGCTGGTTCCTACTGGGGTTGATGTGCTGGTTGTTGCTGGTGTTGATGTGCTGGCTGTTGCTGGGGGTGATGTACTGGGTGTTGCTGGTGGTGATGTTCTGGTTGTTGCTGGGTTTGATGTGCTGATTGTTGCTGGTGTCGTTGTACTGGTTGTTGCTGGAGCCGATGTCCTGATTGTTGCTGGGGTTGATGTGCTGGTTGTTGCTGTGGTTGATGTACTGGTTTCTGCTGGGGTTGATGTACTGGTTGTTGCTGGGGTTGATGTACTGGTTGTTGCTGGTGTCAATGAACTGGTTGTTGCTGGGGTTGATGTACTAGTTGTTGCTGGGGTCGATGTGCTGGTTGCTGCTGGGATCGATGTACTGGTTGTTGCTGTGGTTGATGTACTGGTTGTTGCTGGGGGTGATGTACTGGTTGTTGCTGGGGGTGATGTACTGGTTGTTGGTGGGTTTGATGTGCTGATTGTTACTGGGGTTGATGTACTGGTTGTTGCAGGTGTCGATGTACTGGTTGTTGCTGGGGTCGATGTGCTGGTTGTTACTGGGGATGATGTGCTGGTTGCTTCTGTGGTCGATGTGCTGGTTGTTGCTGGGGTTGTAGTAATGGTTGTTGCTGGATTTGATGTACTGGTTGTTGCTGGGGTCGATGTGCTGGTTGCTGCTGGGGTCGATGTACTGGTTGTTAATGGGGAGGATATACTCGTTGTTGTTTGGATCCATGTAATTGTTGTTGCTGGGGGTGATGTACTGGTTGTTGCTGGGGGTGATGTACTGGTTGTTGCTGGGTTTGATGTGCTGATTGTTGCTGGGTTTGATGTACTGGTTGTTGCTGAGTTTGGTGTACTGGATGTTGCTGGGGTTGATGTGCTGGTTGCTGCTGGGGTTGATATACTGGTTGTTGCTGGGTTTGATGTACTGGTTGTTGCTGGGGTTGATGTGCTGGTTGTTGCTGGGGTTGATGTACTGGTTGTTGCTGGGGTTGATGTGCTGATTGTTGCTGGGGTTGATGTCCTGGTTGTTGCTGGGGTTGATGTGCTGGTTGTTGCCGGGTTTGATGTACTGGTTGGTGCTGGGGTTGATGTACTGGTTGTTGCTGGGGTCGATGTTCTGATTGCTGCTGGGATCGCTGGACTGGTTGTTGCTGTGGTTGATGTACTGGTTGATGCTGGGGTTGATGTACTGGTTGTTGCTGGGGTTGATGTGCTGGTTGTTGCTGGAGTTGATGTGCTGGTTGTTGCTGGTGTCGATGTACTGGTTGTTGCTGGGTTTGATGTACTGGTTGTTGCTGGGGTTGATGTGCTGGTTGTTGCTGGGGTTGATGTGCTGGTTTTTGCTGGGGTTGATGTGCTGGTTGTTGCTGGGTTTGATGTACTGGTTGTTGCTGGGGTTGATGTACTGGTTGTTGCTGGGGTCGATGATCTGATTGCTGCTGGGATCGCTGGACTGGTTGTTTCTGTGGTTGATGTACTGGTTGATGCTGGGATTGATGCACTGGTTGTTGCTGGGGTTGATGTGCTGGTTGTTGCTGGAGTTGATGTGCTGTTTGTTGCTGGTGTCGATGTACTGGTTGTTGCTGGGTTCGATGTGCTGGTTGTTGCTGGGTTCGATGTGCTGGTTGTTGCTGGAGTTGATGTGCTGGTTGTTGCTGGTGTCGATGTGCTGGTTGTTGCTGGGTTCGATGTGCTGGTTGTTGCTAGGTTCGATGTGCTCGTTGTTGCTGGGTTCGATATGCTGGTTGTTTCTGGGGTTGATGTACTGCTTGTTGCTGGGGTTGATGTACTGGTTGTTGCTGGGATCGATGTGCTGGTTGTTGCTGGGGTCGATGTGCTCATTTTTGCTGTGGTTGATGTACTGCTTGTTGCTGGATGTGATGCACTGGTTGTTGCTGGGATCGATGCACTGGTTGTTGCTGGGTTTGATGTACTGGTTGATGCTGGGGTTGATGTACTGGTTGTTGCTGGGGTTGATGTGCTGGTTGTTGCTGGGGTTGATGTGCTGGTTGTTGCTGGGGTGGATGTGCTGCTTGTTGCTGGGGTTGATGTACTGGTTGTTGCTGGGATCGATGTGCTGGTTGTTGCTGGGTTTGATGTACTGGTTGTTGCTGGGTTTGATGTACTGGTTGTTGCTGGGGTTGATGTGCTGGTTGTTGCTGAGGTTGATGTACTGGTTGTTTCTGGATTTGATTTACTGGTTGTTGCTGGAATCGATGTACTGGTTGTTGCTGGGGTTGATGTACTGATTGTTGCTGGGGTTGATGTACTGGTTGTTGCTGGGGTTGATGTCCTGATTGTTGCTGGGGTTGATGTGCTGGTTGTTGCTGGGATCGATGTGCTGGTTGCTGCTGGGATCGATGTACTGGTCGTTGCTGTGGTTGATGTACTGGTTGTTGCTGGGGGTGATTTACTGGTTGTTGCTGGGGGTGATGTACTGGTTGTTGGTGGGTTTGATGTGCTGATTTTTACTGGGGTTGATGTACTGGTTGTTGCAGGTGTCGATGTACTGGTTGTTGCTGGGGTCGATATGCTGGTTGTTGCTGGTGTCGATGTACTGGTTGTTGCTGGGGTTGATGTGCTGGTTTTTGCTGGGGTTGATGTGCTGGTTGTTGCTGGGTTTGATGTACTGGTTGTTGCTGGGGTTGATGTACTGGTTGTTGCTGGGGTCGATGATCTGATTGCTGCTGGGATCGCTGGACTGGTTGTTTCTGTGGTTGATGTACTGGTTGATGCTGGGGTTGATGTACTGGTTGTTGCTGGGGTTGATGTGCTGGTTGTTGCTGGAGTTGATGTGCTGGTTGTTGCTGGTGTCGATGTACTGGTTGTAGCTGGGTTCGATGTGCTGGTTGTTGCTGGGTTCGATGTGCTGGTTGTTGCTGGAGTTGATGTGCTGGTTTTTGCTGGGGTTGATGTGCTGGTTGTTGCTGGGTTTGATGTACTGGTTGTTGCTGGGGTTGATGTACTGGTTGTTGCTGGGGTCGATGATCTGATTGCTGCTGGGATCGCTGGACTGGTTGTTTCTGTGGTTGATGTACTGGTTGATGCTGGGGTTGATGTACTGGTTGTTGCTGGGGTTGATGTGCTGGTTGTTGCTGGAGTTGATGTGCTGGTTGTTGCTGGTGTCGATGTACTGGTTGTTGCTGGGTTCGATGTGCTGGTTGTTGCTGGGTTCGATGTGCTGGTTGTTGCTGGAGTTGATGTGCTGGTTGTTGCTGGTGTCGATGTGCTGGTTGTTGCTGGGTTCGATGTGCTGGTTGTTGCTAGGTTCGATGTGCTCGTTGTTGCTGGGTTCGATATGCTGGTTGTTTCTGGGGTTGATGTACTGCTTGTTGCTGGGGTTGATGTACTGGTTGTTGCTGGGATCGATGTGCTGGTTGTTGCTGGGGTCGATGTGCTCATTTTTGCTGTGGTTGATGTACTGCTTGTTGCTGGATGTGATGCACTGGTTGTTGCTGGGATCGATGCACTGGTTGTTGCTGGGTTTGATGTACTGGTTGATGCTGGGGTTGATGTACTGGTTGTTGCTGGGGTTGATGTGCTGGTTGTTGCTGGGGTTGATGTGCTGGTTGTTGCTGGGGTGGATGTGCTGCTTGTTGCTGGGGTTGATGTACTGGTTGTTGCTGGGATCGATGTGCTGGTTGTTGCTGGGTTTGATGTACTGGTTGTTGCTGGGTTTGATGTACTGGTTGTTGCTGGGGTTGATGTGCTGGTTGTTGCTGAGGTTGATGTACTGGTTGTTTCTGGATTTGATTTGCTGGTTGTTGCTGGAATCGATGTACTGGTTGTTGCTGGGGTTGATGTACTGATTGTTGCTGGGGTTGATGTACTGGTTGTTGCTGGGGTTGATGTCCTGATTGTTGCTGGGGTTGATGTGCTGGTTGTTGCTGGGATCGATGTGCTGGTTGCTGCTGGGATCGATGTACTGGTCGTTGCTGTGGTTGATGTACTGGTTGTTGCTGGGGGTGATGTACTGGTTGTTGCTGGGGGTGATGTACTGGTTGTTGGTGGGTTTGATGTGCTGATTTTTACTGGGGTTGATGTACTGGTTGTTGCAGGTGTCGATGTACTGGTTGTTGCTGGGGTCGTTGTGCTGGTTGTTGCTGGTGTCGATGTACTGGTTGTTGCTGGGGTTGATGTACTGGTTGTTACTGGGGTTGATGTACTGGTTGTTGCTGGGATCGATGTACTGGTTGTTGCTGTGGTTGATGTACTGGTTGTTACTGGGGGTGATGTACTGGTTGTTGCTGGGGGTGATGTACTGGTTGTTGGTGGGTTTGATGTGCTGATTTTTACTGGGGTTGATGTACTGGTTGTTGCAGGTGTCGATGTACTGGTTGTTGCTGGTGTCGATGTACTGGTTGTTGCTGGTGTCGATGTGCTGGTTGTTACTGGGGTTGATGTGCTGGTTGCTTCTGTGGTCGATGTGCTGGTTGTTGCCGGGGTTGTAGTACTGGTTGTTGCTGGATTTGATGTACTGGTTGTTGCTGGGGTCGATGTACTGGTTGTTACTGGGGATGATGTACTGGTTGTTGCTAGATTTGATGTACTGGTTGTTGTTTGGATCGATGTAATTGTTGTTGCTGGGGGTGATGTACTGGTTGTTGCTGGGGGTGATGTACTGGTTGTTGCTGGGTTTGATGTGCTGATTGTTGCTGGGTTTGATGTACTGGTTGTTGCTGGGTTTGATGTACTAGTTGTTGCTGGAGTTGATGTGCTGGTTGCTGCTGGGGTTGATGTACTGGTTGTTGCTGGGTTTGATGTACTGGTTGTTGCTGGGGTTGATGTGCTGGTTGTTGCTGGGGTTGATGTACTGGTTGTTGCTGGGGTTGACGTGCTGGTTGGTGCTGGGGTTGATGTACTGGTTGGTGCTGGGGTTGATGTACTGGTTGTTGCTGGGGTCGATGTTCTGATTGCTGCTGGGATCGCTGGACTGGTTGTTGCTGTGGTTGATGTACTGGTTGATGCTGGGGTTGATGTACTGGTTGTTGCTGGGGTTGATGTACTGGTTGTTGCTGGGGTTGATGTGCTGGATGTTGCTGGGGTTGATGTTCTGGTTGTTGCTGGAGTTGATGTGCTGGTTGTTGCTGGTGTCGATGTACTGGTTGTTGCTAGGTTCGATGTGCTGGTTGTTGCTGGGTTCGATGTGCTGGTTGTTGCTGGGGTTGATGTACTGGTTGTTGCTGGGGTTGATGTACTGGTTGTTGCTGGGATCGATGTGCTGGTTGTTGCTGGGGTCGATGTGCTAGTTGTTGCTGGGGTTGATGTACTGCTTGTTGCTGGATTTGATGCACTGGTTGTTGCTGGGATCGATGCACTGGTTGTTGCTGGGGTTGATTTACTGGTTGATGCTGTGGTCGATGTGCTAGTTGTTGCTGGGGTTGATGTACTGGTTGTAGCGGGGTTTGATGTACTGATTGTTGCTGGGGTTGATGTACTGGTTGTTGCTGGGATTGATGTACTGGTTGTTGCTGGGGTCGATGTGCTGGTTGTTACTGGGGTTGATGTGCTGGTTGCTTCTGTGGTCGATGTGCTGGTTGCTTCTGTGGTCGATGTGCTGGTTGTTGCCGGTGTTGTAGTACTGGTTGTTGCTGGATTTGATGTACTGGTTGTTGCTGGGGTCGATGTGCTGGTTGCTGCTGGGGTCGATGTACTGGTTGTTACTTGGGATGATGTACTGGTTGTTGCTAGATTTGATGTACTGGTTGTTGTTTGGATCGATGTAATTGTTGTTGCTGGGGGTGATGTACTGGTTGTTGCTGGGGGTGATGTGCTGATTGTTGCTGGGTTTGATGTACTGGTTGTTGCTGGGTTTGATGTACTGGTTGTTGCTGGGGTTGATGTGCTGGTTGCTGCTGGGGTCGATGTACTGGTTGTTACTGGGTTTGATGTACTGGTTGTTGCTGGGGTTGATGTGCTGGTTGTTACTGGGGTTGATGTGCTGGTTGCTTCTGTGGTCGATGTGCTGGTTGCTTCTGTGGTCGATGTGCTGGTTGTTGCCGGTGTTGTAGTACTGGTTGTTGCTGGATTTGATGTACTGGTTGTTGCTGGGGTCGATGTGCTGGTTGCTGCTGGGGTCGATGTACTGGTTGTTACTGGGGATGATGTACTGGTTGTTGCTAGATTTGATGTACTGATTGTTGTTTGGATCGATGTAATTGTTGTTGCTGGGGGTGATGTACTGGTTGTTGCTGGGGGTGATGTACTGGTTGTTGCTGGGTTTGATGTGCTGATTGTTGCTGGGTTTGATGTACTGGTTGTTGCTGGGTTTGATGTACTGGTTGTTGCTGGGGTTGATGTGCTGGTTGCTGCTGGGGTCGATGTACTGGTTGTTACTGGGTTTGATGTACTGGTTGTTGCTGGGGTTGATGTGCTGGTTGTTGCTGGGGTTGATGTACTGGTTGTTGCTGGGGTTGATGTGCTGGTTGTTGCTGGGGTTGATGTGCTGTTTGCTCTTGTGATCGATGTGCTGGTTGCTGCTGGAGTCAGTGTGCTGGCTCTTGCTGGTGTCGATGTACTGACTGCTGCTGGAGTTGATGTGCTGGTTGTTGCTGGGTTCGATGCACTGCTTGTTGCTGGGGTTGATGTACTGGTTGTTACTGGGGGTGATGTACTGGTTGTTGCTGGGGTTGATGTCCTGATTGTTGCTGGGGTTGATGTGCTGGTTGTTGCTGTGGTTGATGTACTGGTTGTGGCTGGGGTCGATGTGCTTGTTGCTGCTGGGATCGATGTACTGGTTGTTGCTGTGGTTGATGTACTGGTTGTTGCTGGAGTTGATGTACTGGTTGTTGCTGGTGACGATGTACTGATTGTTGCTGGGGTTGATGTACTGGTTGTTGCTGGGGTCGATGTGCTGGTTGCTGCTGGGATCGATGTACTGGTTGTTGCTGGGGGTGATGTGCTGGTTGTTGCTGGGGGTGATGTACTGGTTGTTGCTGGGTTTGATGTGCTGATTGTTACTGGGGTTGATGTACTGGTTGTTGCTGGTGTCGATGTACTGGTTGTTGCTGGGGTCGATGTGCTGATTGTTGCTAGGATTGATTTACTGGTTGTTGCTGGGGTCGATGTGCTGGTTGTTGCTGGGGTCGATGTGCTGGTTGTTGCTGGGGTCGCTGTGCTGGTGGTTGCTGGGGTCGATGTACTGGTTGCTTCTGTGGTCGATGTACTGGTTGTTGCTGGGTCCGATGTGCTGGTGGCTGCCCGGGTCGATGTGCTGGTTGCTGCTAGGGTTGACACGTTTGAACCTAAAAGCAGGTCAGACAGACACACTGAGTGAAGAGAATGCTGGGAAATAATTAATCTTAAGTCCCACATGTATCGAGGAGCCAAGACATTGATGAGCCAGATTGAGCAGGAAATTTCCGATGGGTTTGTAATGGCTGTCTAATTCAGCTCCTGAGGTCTCTCAAGTTTGTGCTGAGGATTCAGGAATCGATAAAACTGTCAGTTTAACACTTTAGAGCCATAGTGTCACAGAAATATACAGCACAAAAACAAACCCTTCAGTCCAACTTGTCCATATCGATCAGATATCTGAACCAAATCCACTCCCATTTACCAGTATTGGGCCCATATACCACTGAACCCTTCCTGTTCATATACCCATCCAGATGCCTTTTAAATGCTGTAACTGTACCAGCCTCCACCACATCCTCTGGCAGCTCATTCCATACACGTACCACCCTCTGCGTGAAAAAGTTTCCCCTTAGGTCTCTTTTATATCTTTCCCCTCTCATCCTAAATCTATGCCCCCTAGTTCTGGACTCCCCCACCCCAGGGAAAAGACCCTGTCTAGTTACCCAATCCATGTTTCTCATGATTTTATAAACCTCTATAAGATCACCCCTCAGCCTCTGATGCTCCAGGCAAAACAGCCCCAGCCTGTTCAGCCTCTCCCTATAGCTCAGATCCTCTAGCCCTGGCAACATCCTTGTAAATCTTTTCTGAACCCTTTCAGGTTTCTCAACATCTTTCTGATAGGAAGGAGACCAGAATTTATCTCAATTAATCTCCATCTGCCATTCCTCAGCCCATTGGCCCATCTGATGAAGATCCTGTTGTAATCTGAGGTAACCTTCTTCGATGTCCACGACACCTCCAATTTTGGTGTCATCTGCAAACTTACTAAATATACCTCGTACATTCAGAGAAATCAGTAAATCCCTGAATGCATCGATCGAGAGATGTGGAATATATACACTCCGATAGGAGAGAGCTGGGAATGGGTGTGATGTGATCAGTTTAATTATTAATTCATGCCCTCTTTAATAAAGCGACAGAGATGGGCAATGACCTGCCCACTGATCTCAGTTCATTCCAAACCACCAATTGGAAATCTTCATCACCAGATGTTCTCCGTGAACAGGAGAAGGATTGGACTGGGCAGGATCCGGAAGATGATGCTTCCTGAGAGGTTTAGGAGGAAGGGCGAGGGATTTGGGGATAAGGGAGTGGGGGGGTTAGTGTTGAGATTTCCACTGGACCTGCCCCTACACTCCAGGCTGTGAATGATCTCTCCCCAGCTCACACTGGGTTAGCGGGAGCTACAAGCAAGTTGAGGAGACTGCTCTCGTCAGGCAGAGTCGGAGACTGAAGGATTGAGGGAATGGGCTATTCTGGGATGAGTGAGATTCAATGAGGGGAGATGTTGGGAATTGGAGAGTTCAATCCCTTCAGATGGAGAAAGGGGAACCAGTTCCCAGGCAGTCTCCCGGGGATTGTGAACGGGCTCATTTGCAAGTTGGCCTGGACTCAAGTCGGAATCTCATCCCCAGCAATGTAAAGCAGCTGTTTGTAAATACAGGAACCATTAGAGCATTGGATGGTTATAATTACAGCCCAGGATGGGATCATCTTTGTAAGGATTGTCTGTAAGGCGGATGGTTGTAAATCAGGAACCCCCCCCCCCCCCCCCCCGCCCCTCTGCTGTATTTTCGAAATGGGATGGAGTTAGAAACTGTGGGGGTGAGGAACATCATGACCAGTCCATCATGTGGGCACTTTGCAACCGAATTCATCGGCAGCTTCTTTCTGATGCAGAAGTTGAATTTTTCATTGACAAATCAACATTGAGGGATCTGACCATCTGCAATGCTGTCCAGGAGAATGAGTCTCACTCCCTAAGGAGAGAAATTCCTCCCAGATTCCTTCCTAGGATTATTCCCGACTATTGTGACTCCTATTCCCAGAGTCACCGCAACGGCTAAAGATATTATCGGAGAACGTAAGTTCCCAAATGAACTGGCCGTTTAGCCTGAGGTCAGTGGGAAGCACACACCAGGTTTCTGAGCAAGGAATATTACTGACCTCAGGAAGGAATTGCTAGGAACAGAAGGTTTCGGTTCTGTCACCAACCAAAGACCAATCAGCTCCTGCTCTGGGTGTGTCTGCTGGGACTGAGCTGGTTTCAAACTGGACTGACCACCCACCCCCTCCCCCAACAACACACACACAGGCACACACAAATACACACTCAGGCACAGGCAGACACACACACACAAACACACAGGCACACTAACAGACACACACACACACCAACGCGGACAAACACACACAGAAACACACACAGTCACACAGGCATGCGCACACACACAAAGACACACAGGCACGCGCACACACACAGACACACACATTCTCTCTCTCTCTCACACACACACACAAAACCCTGATCTCCTCCCATTGGCTTGAAGCAGCAGCTGTGTAAACATCATTCACAATGAGGAGCAGAGAACTTACTTTTCCAAAATACTGCGAGCCCTTCCCACCTTCCTCAGTAGTAATCATCACACTGACCCCCTTCCCTACCTAACCCCAAAATGCCAGGCGATTTGAGGAAGGTTGCATACCTGAATAAAACATCCTGAAGGAGTCTGGGGGATTGGGACACACGATAGTCTCTCCTGCATCCAGTGAGGAACAGGGAAGAAATGTCCCTCTGTGGGGAGTTGAACTCCTGACCACAGGAAGTGGTTAGGATGGCTAGCTCAATGAATCTAAGGGGAACAGGGACTGAGGGGGAACGGAGCAGAGGGATCAGTCAATGAGCTTAAAGTGAGGGGATCCAACTGAAGCAGCACGATCCGAGGGGATCTGGTGCAGGATCTAGACACCATTATTGCCTGAGGACAGTGGGGATCTGAAGGGGGGATGGTCACTGGGTGTCTCCCACTGAGTCTGTGTCACCTTTACCTCGATCCACTGTGGTGGTGATCCCTGGGTCTCCATTACACAAAGAGCCTTCACAGCAGGACACGTCGCTTAGCAACAAATCCAACGCTCGCAAATCCATCCGCGCTCCGCACTGATTCGCCGAAGCACATCCTTTAAAAACGACATCTCGGCCAACATCTGACACTGTGGGGCAGAACAGAGAACAGATCACATCGCAACAGAGTGGATCCCTGACAGGAAACAGGGTCACTGTCCTGATTGGAGGATCAGTGACAGAGGGAGGCTGTGATTGGAGGATCAGTGAGAGCGGGCGGCTGTGATTGGCGGATCAGTGGGAGAGGAAGCTTATGATTGGAGGATCAGTGGGAGAGGGAGCCTGTGATAGGAGGATCAGTGGGAGAGGGAGGCTGAGATTGGAGGATCAGTGGGAGAGGGAGGCTGTGATTGGAGGATCAGTGGGAGAGGGAGCTTGTGATTGGAGGATCAGTGGGGGAGGGAGCCTGTGATTGGAGGATCAGTGGGAGAGGGAGGCTGTGATTAGCGAGTCAATGAGAGCAGGAGGCTGTAATTGGAGGATCAGAGATAGAGGGACAGTATGATTGGAGAGTTAGTGAGAGCAGGAGGCTGTGATTGGAGGATCAGTGACCTGGGCTATGATTAGACGGTCAGTGAGCTCGACGATGATGGGAAGCTCATCGATAGAGGAGACTGCGATTGGAGGGTCAGGGAGTGAGAGGAAGCCTGTGATTGGAGAGTCTGGTACAGAAGGATGGAATGATTGGAGACTCGGCGATAGAGGGAGGCTGTGATTGGAGGGTCAGTGAGAGCGGGCGGCTGTGATTGGAGGATCAGTGGGAGACGGAGCTTGTGATTGGAGGATCAGTGGGAGAGGGAGCCTGTGATTGAAGGATCAGTGAGAGCGGGCGGCTGTGATTGGAGGATAGTGAGAGAGGGAGGCTGTGATTGGAGGATCAGTGGGAAGGGAGGCTGTGATTGGAGGATAGTGAGAGAGGGTGGCTGTGATTGGAGGATCAGAAGGAGAGGGCGGCTGTGATTGGAGGATCAGTGATAGAGGGACAGTATGATTGGAGAGTTAGTGAGAGCAGGAGGCTGTGATTGGAGGATCAGTGCTTTGGGCTATGACTGGACGGTCAGTGACCTTGACTATGATGGGAAGCTCATCGATAGAGGAGACTGCGATTGGAGGGTCAGGGAGTGAGAGGAAGCCTGTGATTGGAGAGTCTGGGACAGAAGGATGGTATGATTGGAGACTTGGCAATAGAGGGAGGCTGTGATTGGAGGGTCAGTGTTCGAAGGAGCCTTTGATTGGACGGTTTGTGATGGAGAGAGGTTTTGATTGGAGGATCAGTTTGCTGGGCTACGTTTGGAGGGTCAGTGAGAGCGGGAGTATGTGACTGGAGGATAGTGAGAACGGGAGGCAGTAATTGGAGGCTTAGTAAGAGTAGGAGGCTATGATTGGAGAGTCCGTGAGAGGCAGGAGGCTGTGATTGGAGGGTCAATGAGAGCGTGAGGCTGTGATTGGAGGCTCAGTAAGAGCAGGAGGCTATGATTGGAGAGTCCGTGAGAGCGTGAGGCTGTGATTGGAGAATCAGTGAGAGCGTGAGGCTGTGATTGGATGCGCGGTGAGAGAGGGAGGCTTCGATTGGAGGATCGGTGTACTGGGCTGTGATTGGAGGATCAGTGATAGCGGGAGCCTGTGATTGGAGGATCACTGAGCTGGGCTGGGGTTGGTGGGTTCCCGGGGAGATGTGCAGCTTTCCTCCGCAATCCGGAAAGTAGAGCGTTCCGATGAAACCTTTCAGAAGCCGAAATGGCACAAAGTGAAGAATCAGTTCCTTTTCTGGTAAAAGTGAAAATCCTCTTTGGATTTCTTTCAGTGAGTGAAAACAGATACTAATGTAGGTCTTTGTGAAAAGGCAGGTGGGGGAAAGTGAACTTTCCAAAAGCAGGGGATACCCGTAGGATGTTACATTCTGAGCAATGTCTGGGTGAGGGCTGTGAGGCTGAGAGCCAGACCAGGGGCCCAAAAACTCCCTCCCCCAGACACCGACCCTCCTGGAGAGGGGGGGGGGGGTGAAAGCTGCTCAGGGGCTGAGAGCTGGATTGGGGAAGGGGGCCAGAATCAGGCACATTCCCTGTCAGCGACTCCCTGTCAGGGGATGGTCCCGAGCCAAGTGCTGAGGCCCACAGAGAGTATCAACCCAGGCCCAGGCCCAGACCCCAGGCCCAGGCCCAGGTGAGATTGGGGCTGAAGGATGTTCCCATTCAGCACCAGCCAGTGACCCACCTCTCCCTCTGCATACAGACTGTGGACTGACAACTGGGTCCAGGAGGCAACCCAGTCAGTACTGCATCCTGTTGGACAAGAATGGGCTGAATGGCCTCATCCTGTGCTGTGCTATCCCATCATTCCATTCTCCTGAACAATGGCTCCCTTCAATCTCCCAAAGCTGGCAATGAGTTCGACATTGACCTTGAAGCTCAGTGACCGAGGTTGGGAGAGAGCAGTGGACGATGGAGTGTATCTACGTACACAATCTCTGTTGGCCTGTTCCATTCACACAGCGATTCTCCAGACCCACACACTCCACCTTCTGTAGATTGGCCAGGCAGGAGGCCATGGATGGACTGTAGCATCCGAAACATTGCAGTCCGTTCTGGGTGGTGTTGGCAGGCTCTGAAATCACAAAGGGAAGAAGAGAAGATGCCTTCTCTTTGATTCAAAGGCAAAACCATCCTCCCCTCAAATCGTCACATCCCCTCCCCCTAACACAACTCCCCAAACCTGACGTTCATCACCTCCCCGCCCCCCCCACCCCCAGGGTTTTCATGTGGGTCTGAATCCTGACAGACCTCACTGTGATCCTCACCTGCTACTGTCTGGTCATTACATCGGTCTGAGCCACAGAGACGGCTGCTCCGGGAGATAAACACCCTTCCAGTGCTCAACGAAACATCTTCGGAGGGACTCTCACAGCGTTGTTCAATGTGTCTGAGTGTCTCAGTCCCACTGTCTACGGTAAACAGGCTGGAGTTAGAACTTCACCACATCATTTGTTTAGCTTCACCCCGTCTGCAACAATTTCTGTCGATGCCCCACAGAAAGCATCCTATCTGGATGCATCCCAGCTTGGTATGGAGCACAACAAATTACAGAGAGATGTGAACACAGCGCGGTCCATCACACAAAGCAGCCTTCCCTCCGTTATCTCCATCTACACTTCATACTGCCTCGGGCAAGTAACTAACATCATTAAAGCGCCTTCCCAGCCCGGGAATACTTTCTCCCACCCTCTTCCATCGGGCAGAAGATACAAAGGTTTGAAAACATGTACCAACAGATTCGAGCACAGCTTCTTCCCCGCTGTTATCAGACTAATGACCCAACCGTACATATGTTAGAGTTGATGTCTCTCTGCACCTTCCCTGTGGCTGGAACACTATATTTTGCATTCTTTTCCATTACCCTGATGTACTTCTGTAAGGTGTGATTTGTCTGGATATCGTACAGAACAATACTTTTCACTGTATCTCAGTGCATGTGACAATAATAAACCCAGTATCACATGGCGATATTTTCAGAACCTCACTGTTCTGGAGAATATCACCCTACGCCTCTTCAGGGGTTGGGATGATTGTCAACTCCGGCCCTCCTGCCTCAGAGGTAGGGACACTCCACCTGTCTCACAGCAGGACCTCTGCTCCATGTGGGTTTGCGCTGGGAGGAACTGAAACCAGGAGCCAGAACCTAGTCTCCAGCCGACACGTCTGCAATCAGCCAACAGGGAAAGAAACTTCCCGTCACACTGTCTGGCCCCATTCCCTCCAATCTGGGAAGAGTCGGCTTTCAACAGAAAGGCAGGATTACCGATGATGGTGTGGGATGACACAGTCTGGCAGTTGGTGATGCCAATCAGGCAAGTGTTCTCTCTCAGTGAGCAGGAACCGGAGGAGGCTGAACACGTGAAACATTGAAGAGATCGTCCTGCGAAGGGAGAGATTGCAGAGAATTCAGTGAGACTCGGAGTTTCAGTTTGAGGAGAATTTTCACTCAGGGACCATTACTGTGCTTTCACATTACACCCCCTCATTCCGATCACAACCTCAAACACTTCACACACACTGCGAGGGATTTCAAAGGGTGTGGGGAGTGAAGAGGGAGAGTGAGATTAGACTGGGTGGAATATTAATGGGTGTGGGGAGTGAGGGGAGAGTTGGATTAGACTGGGTGGGATATTAAATGGTGTGGGGAGTGAGGGGGAGAGTGGGATTAGACTGGGAGGGATATTAAATGGTGTGGGGAGTGAGGGGGAGAGTGGGATAAGACTGAGTGTGATATTAAACGGTGTGGGGAGTGAGGGGGAGAGTGGGATTAGACTGGGTGGGATATTAAAGGGTGTGGGGAATGAGGGTGAGTGTGGGATAAGACTGGGTGGGATATTAAAGGGAGTGGGGAATGAGGGGGTGAGTGGGATTAGACCGGGTGGGATATTAAAGGGTATGGGGAGTGTGGGATTAGACTTGGTGGGATATTAAAGGCTGTGGGGAGTGTGGTGGAGAGTGGGATATTAAAGGACATTCGTGAGACCTCGTCTGGAATACTGTGGCCTGTTCTGTTCTCCCTGTTATCGGAAGAATATAATTAAACTGAGAGGGTCCTGAAGCGATTTCCTAGGATGTTCCTTGGAATAGTGGGTTTGAGTTATAAGGAGAGGCTGGATGGGCTGGGAGTTTATTCACTGGAGCGTAGGAGGTTGATGGGTGAACTTATCGACGTTTATAAAGTCGTGAGGGGTTCAGACAAGGTGAAAGGCAGGTGGTTTTTTTCCCTCGTGTCGGGGATTTCAAGACTACAATGGATATTTTTAATGTGAGAGGAGAAAGATTTAAAAAGAATGAGGGGTAAGTTTTATCCACAGAGTGTGGTTTGTGTGTGCCATGACCTTCCAGAGGAAGTAGTGAGTGTGGACACAGTTACTCTGTTTAAAAGACATTTGGACAAGTCAGTGAATAAGAAATGTTTGGAGGGATAGGGGCCGAACGTAGGCAGGTGGGATGAGCTAGATTTGGGAATATGTTCGGATTGGACGGGTTGGGTCTGTTCCTGTGCTGTCTGACTGTAACTCAGCACCTTGAGGGGCAATCCCAGAGAGTGGGACATCAATGATAGCGTCAGGATCACCCAACCCGATCAGTGACACAAACAGATCATTCCTTACCTGCTGTGAACCCAGCACAGACCAGGACAATGCTGAAGAACACCTTCATGTTTTCCCCTGCAGAGTCGATGTGTCTGGGATGATGGTGAGCTGCTGTCTGTGTTCACAAACTGCTGTCTTTCTGTTCTGAAATCAGAAAACACCATCAGAGATGTTGGACCGAGCCCTCTGCCAGCAGCCACACAGTACAGGCTTTACCCCACCCCATTCCCCTCCCACAGTCTGTGCCGTGTCGGGTCAGGGACAGACAGTGTACCTTATGCTTTAGAAACTCTGTGACCATTCCTGCCTGACCACAAGGGAAAGGATCGACAGCTCATGGACTCCCTGTGACCCTGCTGCAGCTTTCCCAGGAACAGGGTGGGAACGTGCCTTACAAATACCTCAGGGGATGGGGGAGAGCACCCTGTACAGGGCACAGGGCTGACCCACTCACACAGCACCAGGGACATGGTTCACCACAGAAGGAGGCCATTCGGCCTTCCCTGCCTGTACCAACCTGTTACACCCAGTGCCATTACCTCGTGCCAACCTCCTGCTTTCTCCCCACAGCTTTGCACGTTGTGTTATGTTCATTCCCCCCCTCATGATCCAATGGCCTTCTTCCATTGTACCCGCCTCCCCCATATTTCCAGCCGGACCTTTCCGGACCCTCACTGGCCAATGGGCCAAGAGAGCTCTTTTGTGCTTTCTGATTCGATGTTGAAACACTCACTGAGTTAACAAGGCCTCACCTGTCTTGGGGAAATCCCTCCACATTCATTCAATTCCTTACTGAGAAACCTCAGGGACAATCAAAGGCTGAAAGAATGATTTTATCCATCTTGCATGCAGCAACCCAAATCAGCCCGTCAACAAAGTGAGTTAAACCTCACAACCCGACCTGACTATGGCCTGATTAAGGGTGGAATGAGGCAACAATCCCACCAATGGTGGTCCGTCTTTGGAAGGCTCCAGCGTTCCATCCTGATGCCAAGCTGATCTCCGGAGTCCTGCTAAAGGTGTTCGATTCTCGCACAAGATAACATCCTTCGGGCCTTTGAGGTTATATGTTGATGATTCTTAAAGTCCCTTTCATCCAAAATATGACTTCATCCTGGCGTCATGAAGTCATACAGCACGGAAACTGACCCTTCGGTCTAACCCGTCCATGATGACCAGATATCCCAATCTACTCCCTTTTGCCAGCATTTGGCCCATATTCCTCTAAATCCTTCCTGTTCATATACCCATCCAGATGCCTTTTAAATGTTGTAATTGTACCAGTCTCCACCACTTCCTCTGGCAGCTCATTCCATACACGGACCACCCTCTGTGTGAGTAAGTTGCCCCTTTAGTTCCTTTTAAATCTTTCCACTTCTCACCTCAAACCAATGCCCTCGAACTCTGGACTCCCCCACTCCAAGGAAAAAGACCTTGTCTATTCACTCTATCCATGCCCCTCACGACTTGATAAACTGAAAGAACCGCAGGTACAGGAGATCAGAAATGAAAACAGAAATTGCTGGAAAAGCTCAGCAGGTCTGACAGCGCCTGTGGAGAGAAATCCGAATGAACATTTTGGATTAAGGGAGCCTTCCTCAGAACTGAGATTTTCCAGCAATGTCTGTCTTTTTTATGATATTACAAACCTCTGTCAGGTCACCCCCTCAGCCTCTGAAACTCCAGGGTACAGTATACCCCAGCTTATTCAGCCTCTCCCTGTCGCGCAAACCCTCCAGTCCCGGTAGCGTCCCTTAAATGTTTACTGAACCCATTCGAGTTTAACAATATCCTTCCTCCAGCAGGGAGACCAGAATTGCACACAATGTTTTAAAAGTGGCCTAACCAATGTCCTGTACAGCCACAACCTGACCTCCCAACTCCTGTACTCAACACACTGACCAATAAAGGACAGCATACCAAGTGCCTTCTTCGCTATCCTCTCTACCTGTGACTCCACTTTCAAGGAGCTTTGAACCTGAACTCCAAGGTGCCCTTGCTCAGGAGCACTCCCAGGGTCCCCCCATTAAGTCTCGAAGCCCTGCCCTGGTTTGCCTTTCCAAAATGCAGCCCCTCACTTTGATCTGAATGAAACTCCATCCACCGCTCCTCAGCCCTTGAGACTGCAGCTGGCTTCCTCTTCAACAGGAACGGCTCTGTTCCTTGTTCCCTTTGGCCTTACCTGGCAGTTGGAACACACAGTTTTCCTGCGATTAACTCCTTCAATTCTTCAGCAGGGCAACCCTTGTCTTCTGTGGTGATAAAGCATCCACTTTCTCAAGCAGGTGTCCAAGCAATTTTGAAAGTGTGACCTCGACTCCCTCCAGTCCAAGAGCTGGCTAATTGTTTTCAGTCTCTGCTCAACAGCACGTCTTTGTTTATTAATACAAGTTTATTAACTGAAGGTTATGGCACAGACCACACCCTTTGTTTCACACTTTATATCTATGACCTTATATCATTAATATTTATTGTCATGACACCACAGAATCATACAGCAGGTAAACAGATCCTTGGGTCCAACACATCCATCCTGCCCAGATATCCGAAACTGACCCAGTCCCACCTGCCAGCACCTGCCCCATGTACCTATTCATATACCCATCCAGATGCCTATTAAATGCTGTAATTGTACCAGCTTCCACCCACTTCCTCTGGCAGTTCATTCCATACACGTACCATCCTCTGTGTGAAAATGTTGTCCTTCAGGTTTAGGGTTCGGTTTAGGGTAAACATTAGGGTTAGGTTTCAGTTCAGGTTTCGGGTTAGGGTTTGGAATAGGGTTAGGTTTTGGGTGAGGGAGAGGGAACGGATTACATTTTGGGTTAAGGTAAGGAATAGGGTTAAGTTTAGGGTTAGTGTTGGGGTTAGGCTCAGCATTAGGGATAAGGTTAGTTTTCGGGTTTGGGTTAGGATTACATTTAAGTTTAGGGATAGATTTAGGGTTAAGTTTGGGGTTAAAATTAGTGTTAGATTTAGGGTTAGAGTTAATGTTAGGGTTGCAGTTAGGGTTCACGTTAGGGTTAGGGTTCAGGTTCGAGTTACGGTTAGGGATAAGATTAGGGTTTGAGTTTGGATTAGAGTTTAGGGTTAGGGTTAGAGTTCTGTTTAGGGTTTGGGTTAGGGTTAGGATTCTGTTTAGGGTTTGGGTTAGGATTCTGTTTAGGGTTTGGGTTAGGGTTCAGCGATAGGGTTAGTGTTCTGTTCAGTGATAGGGTTTGGGTTAGGGTTAGGATTCAGCGTTAGGGTTAGAGTTCTCTTTAGGGTTAGAGTTCTGTTTAGGGTTAGGGTTCAGCGTTAGGGTTAGAGTTCTGTTTAGGGTTAGGGTTCAGTGTTAGGGTTAGGGTTCAGCGTTAGGGTTAGAGTTCTGTTTAGGTTTAGGGTTAGGGTTCAGCGTTAGGGTTAGAGTTCAGTGTTAGGGTTAGGGTTCAGCGTTAGGGTTAGAGTTCTGTTTAGGGTTAGGGTTCAGCGTTAGGGTTAGCGTTCTGTTTAGGGATTGGGTTAGGGTTGGCGTTGTGTTTAGGGATTGGGTTAGGTTTAGCATTCTGTTTAGGGTTTGGATTAGGGTTCTGTTCAGTGATAGGGTTTGGGTTAGGGTTCAGCGTTACGGTTAGCGTTCTGTTTAGGGTTTGGGTTAGGGTTTAGAGTTAGAGTTCTGTTTAGGGATAGGGTTTGGGTTAGGGTTAGGGTTCTGTTTAGGGACAGGATTAGGCTCAGAGTTAGGATTTGGGATAGCCTTAGTGTTAGTGTTCGAGTTAGTGTTAGAATTTGTGGTTAGATTTCGGGTTACGGTTTGTGTTAACATTAGATTTTGGGTTCGGGATAGAGTTATTGTTAGGGTGAGGGATAGGTTTCAGGTTTAAGTTAGGATTAAAGTTTGGGTTTAGGTTAGGGTTTGGCCAATTGTTAGGGTTCAGGTTTAGGTTACAGTTTGGGTTAATGTCAGGGTTTGTTTTAGGGTTAGAGTTCAGGTTAGGGTTAGAGTTCGGTGTTCGGGTTAGGGTTCAGGTTAGGGGCATGGTTTGGGTTAAACTTAGGGTTTGGGTTTGGGCTAGAGTTAAGGTGAGAGTTAAGGTTCAGGTTACTGTTAGGGTTAGGTTTAGTGTTAGTGATAGGGTTAGTTTTAGGGTTGGGGTTAGGGTTAGTGTTACAGTTAGGGATAGGTATAGGGTTAGGGTTACTGTTAGTGTTAGGGTTAGGTTTAGTGTTAGTGTTAGGGATAGGGTTAGTGTTAGGTTTAGGGTTGGTGTTAGGGTTAGGTATAGGGTTAGGGTTAGGGTTAGGTTTAGGGTTAGGGTTTGGGTCAGTTGCAAACCGAGACAGTGTTTTCTATTTCGATGAGAGTGTTTCTGTTCGATAGTGCATACCTCTTGTGGGGAGTACATTCCCCCATCTTACTGTGTCTGTCCAATGGCCAGCCCCCATTTCTGCACCATCAACCAATCTCCCTGTCTGACACTGCCACGTCTCTCACACCATGTGGTACATGAGCTGAATTAGGTCAAAAGGGCAACTTTTTCACGCCCAGGGTGGTGTGTGTATGGAATGAGCTGTCAGAGGGAGTGGTGGAGGCTGGTACAATGACAGCATTTGAAAGGCATCTGGATGGGTGTATGAATGGGACTGGTTTAGTGGGATATGGGCCAAGTGCTGGCAAATGGGACTAGATTAGGTTCTGCTAACTGGCCAGCATGGATGGGCCGAAGCGCCTGTTTCGGTGCTGTACATCTCTCTAACTCGATGTGGTCTCCCCAGCACCTTCTCCTGCTGCAGTAAGACTTCCATCCTCTTATCCTCAAGGACCTGAACCCTCCGTGAGTGACGGAGTCCTGGGTGGGGACGGGGGGTGTGTGAAGGAGACCTGTTCTGAACAAAATAAACACAACCACAACCACGCAACACCAACCGCCCTCTCACCAAAACGGTCAAGTCACATTTCAGTCCCAGGTAAAACGCCCTCGAGCCTTTCCTGAGGGATTTTCTGAGAGACGGAACAAATAAATTGATCCGAATCCAGCCAACCCAACCCACAAATGGAATCTTAGTCTCTCACTCACAAACATTGGACTTTTGACTCCTCTGACAGAGGTAGGCACAGATCAGGGAAGAAATAAAACCCAATTGTTGAATGGCCCAGTGCTGAGAAAGGGTTAGCTCAAAGCCCACATTCTGTCATCCCATCAACCTCACACTGGCCACCGCCTTCCATGGACTTAGGGTCGGGGGGCAGTCAGAAAATTCCAGCTTTCCCTCTAGATCAATTGTATCTGGAACAAAATGTCTCGAATAATTATCAATCCACACCAATTATGTGTGGCTCAGTGGTGAGCACAGCTGCCTCCCAGCACCAGGAACCCAGGTTCGATTCCACCCTCGGGGTGACTGTCTGTGTGGAGTTTGCACATTCTCCCCGTGTTTGCGTGGGCTTCCTCCGGGAGCTCTGGTTTCCTCCCACAGCTGTGCAGTTTAGGGTGGATTGGCCATGGGAAAGGCAGGGTTACAGGGATAGGAGAGGGTGGGGTGGGTCTGGGCAAGATTCTGTGCAGAGGGTCGATGTGGACTTGATGGACCGAATGGCCTGCTCCCACACTGTATGGATTCTCTGAATGTGTTGTGGATCCAGCCCAGGGACCAGGCAATAATGGGGAAGGTTTATCAGATGACATTGGGCCGAAGGGCCTGTTTCCACACTGTCAGGATTCTATGATGCTAAAAGAAGCTGTCGGAAATAGTGATCATAACGTGGTAGAATTTGGCATTCAGTTTGGGAGGACAGAGGAGTTGGGGAGGAGGGGCAGCAGCCTTGTGGTATTATTGTTGGACTGTAACAGAGATCATTATCCGGGGACCCGGGTTCAAATCCCATCATGGCCGATGGTGGAATTTGAATTCAATAAAAATCAGGAATAAGAGTCTACGATGACCATGAATCGAATGTCAGGGAAACCCATCTGGTTCAGTAAGGTCCTGTCAGGACGGAAACTGCCCTCCTTACCTGGTCTGGGCCTACACATGACTCCAGACGTACAGAGATGCAGTTAACGCTCAACTGCCCCCTGGGCAATTAGGGACAGGCAATAAATGGGCAGCGACCCCCTGACCCAGTGATTGAGGAAAGGAATGAAGGCAGAGCTGTCTGGGGTCAGCTGAAAAGTGAGGTTAGACAGCTACAGGAACAATGGGAGAGGGCTCCGAACAGAGCTCACAACAAAGGCATCTTGCAGTGAAGAATATTGTTCCTCAGGTCCCTTTTAAATCTTTCCCCTGTCACATTAAAAATATGCCCACTTGTTTTTGAAAACCCTACACCCTGGGAAATAAAGACCTTGCCTGTTCACTTTCTCTCTGCCCTTCCAAACCTGCAGAAGGTTACCCCGCAGCCTCCTGTTCTCCAGGGAAAAAGTGGTGTGTGTATGGAATGAGCTGCCAGAGGAAGTGGTGGAGGCTGCTACAATGACCATTTAAAAAACATCTGGATGGCTTCCTGAATAAGAAGGGTTCAGAGGGCTATGGGCCAAGTGCTGGCAGATGGGACGAGATGAGGTTGGGTTACCTGGTCGGCATAGACGAGTTGGACCAAAGGGTGCTGTCCATCTCAATGACTCTGTGACTAAAAATCTAGAAACGGGTGGAGGTACTGGACACTGGGAAGACTATGAGCCCTGACAACACTCCAGCAAGAGGCAATTTAACCACCTCTCCTTGGACAATCAACCATCCCGGAGCAGTCAAATCCCACACCAGACATGTCCCAGTCACATCATTGAGAGCGATGTTTGTAGGAAAGGTCATGTAGTTCCTGTTTACATTGGGGAGGGTTCTGGGGAGGGCTGTATCTATCAGGGTCACAGGAAATGGTTACACTGACATCTCCTGGCGAGGAAGATGCAGAATTGGAAATTTCACTGAAATGAATTTGAATCTGTAACAAAAGGGACTTCACAGCTGTTAAAGAAACATCCCAAAGCTGAGGCTCTATCCGAGGGTCAGTGCTGAGGGAGTGCCACACTGTCGGAGGGTCAGTACTGAGGGAGTGCCGCACTGTCGGAGGGTCAGTGCTGAGGGAGTGCCGCACTGTCGGAGGGTCAGTGCTGAGGGAGTGCCACACTGTCAGAGGGTCAGTGCAGAGGGAGTGCCACACTGTCAGAGGGTCAGTACTGAGGGAGTGCTGCACTGTGGGACGGTCAGTGCTGAGGGAGTGCCTCAATGATTGAGCGTCAGGATCAAGGGAATGCCGCACTAACAGGGGGTCAATCTCTCAAATGCAGAATCGGAAGTGCAACAGTCTTTGTAACTGAATTAACTTTGTGATGGTTCACACATAATTATTGGGTCCTGTCCGACTTTGGCCCCATTACTATTGGTGAGCTCTCGTCACTGTAACTCTCTTCAGGTATATCGTATTGGCACATGTGTTCACTCTCCTTTTGAACCTGGGCCAACGTTAGAGGGTTAGGCCTCGATGGATGTTGCTTAATCAGAACAGCATCTCCTATTCCAGATCAGGCATAATTCAGGTCATACTTCCCAGCTTAGTTCCACAGCTCTTCCCATGTGATCACAATAACTCTTCCAGGTCATTTTGATATTCCCCAGGAAGGAAATTCAATCATTGATCCTAATCTTTGACAATGTCCTCCATGTTTGTCTCCATATTCCCTTTGCAATTCCTTAGATTGTGACCACCCTGGACAGCTCTGGTGGGTCTGATCTCCAGTGTTCAGAACTTTACCTGGGTCTCTGGAATACCTGTGCAGTGATAGAACCACCATTGATGACCATTTGATGTTTAGTACTGGCCGACAGGTCAGTGTCGAACTTGTTGAATGTTTATTTCAGAAAGACGAGGGAGCAGGATGATTCCTCCACAAGATCGAGATCCCTGATTCCCCTCTGACAGCACACAACATCCTTGACTGTTCTGGCTCATCTTCCATCTGACGTGGGATGTGTCAATTGCTACTTCTTAAACCTTATTGAGTAAAAGGCATCTTCCAACAGGTGGTGTGTGTGTGTGTCTCTAAACCCCCAGAGGAGATTGAACAGCAGTTTGTGGTGAAGCAGACTGTCCTGTGACCAACTTCACTGCTGAATGCAGACTGCAAAATCCTGCCCCTAGTCATCACCGACTGGGTCAGGTCTGTCAGAGACTGGTGAATCACCCCGACCAGGTACATGCTGTACTGGGCAGGACAATCTCAGAGAGCCTTGTTCACTTCAGGGATAGAATCGCCGACCTGTAGGACAAGGGAGGCTCTGTGCCTGCCTCATCAGCCTGTACCAGCAGAAGGCTTTTGATAAGGTCTCGCAGATCCACACCAGGGACGTGCTCTCCAAAATCAGCTTCGGGGCGGGAATCGGGCAATTGGATCCGACTGCTCTACCCCAGCATCGTTCGCTCAGTCTCAATCAACGGGTGGGAATCAGGATGTTTCCCGATCAGCTCTGGAGTCAGACAGTGCTGCCCACTCTCTCCAGCCTCGTTTGGAATTGGTACGGAACCTTTTGCTGCTCCATTGGGAAGGATGGGAGCCTCAGGGAGTGTAACTATTCCGGACAGTGGGAGCCACCAGGTCAAAGCCTTCCTGCACATGGATGGATTTTCTGTTTTCTGCTTGGAAGTGCTGTCACTGCACAGACTCATGGGTATCTGCACCGGGGTCAAACTGACCTTGGGAGGAAAGGCAAATCAAGGCCAAAGCGAAGCCATGAACAGGGGCGTATTGCCAAGGTGAGGCAGGAACTGAGCTTTGAGAGCACTGCTCCCTTTCCGCTGTGGGTAAAGAGTTAGGGATCGGGTGTGAGGCACTGTATCTCTCTGTTGGACATGGCGCGGGTCTGACCCATCCCAGGAACTGTGCTGTTTCAGTCACTGGAAATCTCTTCTTCTTCATCTAGAGGTCAAAGATGGACCCTGTCTGCTGGTCCACTATGTCCAAAGTTCTGGATAAGGCAAGGAGACCACCCAGGATGTTACTCTCCTCCTGACGGCCATCTTTGTCTGTAAATGCATCAAGCTGTACCTAGATCTTTGGTACAGAAACACCAAGTGTCGCTGTGTACTGAGGTTTGACCTGTCCCCTGGGGTTGTGAAGGATGGGACTGGACACATTGTGGAGGAACGCTCAAAGAGGTTGGACTGTTCCTCATCACCTGTCCCTCCTGGAGAAATTTGCAAAGAGAAACCCCTTTACCCACCAGTCCATCACAACCTGATCAGCACACAACGTCCTCGAGACCCTGCGGGGAAGGGACAGGGTGGATCATGTCGGGTGGTTCACTGAGCAGACGGTCAAAATCATTTAGCAGAATGTCCCACCAGCAGAACGTTCTCACCAACACCATAACATCAGCTGGCTGTTGGTGAGAAGGGCCCTACCAGAGAGAGCCTTAATGCACGTCCAGTTGGACTGTACAATTGCACGCTGTCCTTGAAATGACTGTAGGAGCTGGGGGGGGGGGCACGGGTACAGACTGCCACACAACTCCTGCTGGACTGTGCCTTTGTGAAGGGAATCTGGAGGAAGATGCAGTGGTTTGTGGTTTGTGTTGATGTTCGTCGCGAGCAGCTCGGTGACGTGGGAATCTGTGCTCTGTGCGGGATGCGAACCGAGACCAACAATGCCTGGTGCCTGCTCCTGGAGGGCCATCAACTCGCTGGGAGATGCTCTTTAGTCTGCTTCAAACCTGTTGGTCGTCCAGAAAAAAGCAGCTGACCCCAACTGAGTGTTGTGGACGGTCACATCCCAAGGGCCATGACTATGTGCTGCAGGACCCATTAAAGCCCAGGGGCAGCTGCTGCTCAAGCAAAGTGAGGATTGACCAGTGCCTGAGCTCCTTCTCCCTCGGTTAAATGAGGGTCCGTTCAGTCATTGAATCTTCCCCAGGTTTCAAAAGATGGAAATATTGTCTTCTTCAAGTAAGAGATGGCTTTGATTTGTTTGGAGGGAGACAAACTCCAATGCTTGCTTGTTCCTTTGAGGTGATGCCGTACAGAATCGAGCTGTGTTTGTGACGGTGTACATACACAATGTTTTTATTGAATAAAGGATATTTTTGAAGTTAAAATGCCAGCAATATCCTTCTGCTGGACTCTGTAAATATCAGTCACTCACGCAGTCACAGAATGATCCACCTTCACTTGGGATTCTAAATATCTCACACACACACACACACAGACGCACACAGATACACACACACAGACGCACACACAAGCACAGATACACACTGACACACACACGCACACACACAGATACACACAGACGCACAGACAGATACGCACACATTGACACACACACACAGATACGCACACACTGACACACGCATGCACACACAGACACACACACTCACACACACACACACATATCCACAGATACATACACACACACATACCCACCCACACACAAACACAGATACAAACACACAAATACACACACACCCACACACAGATTTACACACAGACACACACACCCACACACAGATACACACACAGACACACATACACACACAGCTACACACACCCACACAAACACACAGATATACACACATACTCACACGCACACAGATACACACACACAGATACAACACACAGAGATACACACACGCAGCTACACACACAAATACACAAACACAGAGATACACACACACAGATACACACACGGATATACACACCCACACACAGCTACACATAAACACACACACAGATACAGACACACCCACCCAAACACACAGATACATACACACAGACACACACTCATACATTTACGCACACAGACACACACAGAGACACACACATACACACGCACAGAGACACACACGCACATACACAGAGAGATACACACACACACAGATAGACACACACACAGATACACACACACAGAGATACACACACAGACACACACACACAGATACACACACAGACACGCACATGCAGATTTACACCCACACACACAAACATAAACACACACCCACATACACAGATACACCCACCCACACACAGACACACACACAGACACACACACACAGACACATGCACTCACACACACAGTTATACACCGATGCACACACAGACACATGCACAGATACAATACACACATACACACGCACATACACACACACACATACAGATATACACAGAGGCACAAACACAGATACACACATGCAGACACACACACACACAGATACACACTTACACAGACAGACACACATATAAACACACAGACACGCACACACACAGCTCCACACCAACAGACACACATTAGATACAACACACAGATACACGCACAGATACACACACACACATACATACACACAGACGCACACACAGACACATACACACACACATACAGAGATACACACACAGACACATACACACACACATACAGAGATACACACACAGAGAGATACACACACAGACACGTGCAGATACACACACACAGCAACATGCACACAAATACACACGCAAACATACACCACACACACAGATTGACACACATATACAGACACACATACACTCACACACAGATGCACACAGACACACATACACTCACACACAGGCACACACACACACAGTCTCTCTCACACACACCCTGACCTCCCTCTGCTGCTAAGTGTTGATGAAGCACACAGACATACAGAATACTGACGAGTTTAACAAATAATGAGTTCATAAAATGTTTAAAGTGAAATCCAAATTTACTTTAATCAATGTAAGAAAAAAAACCCCATTCTGCACAGCTCAGAGTTAGGAACGTACAGAGCAGGGGGCAGTCTCAGCTCTCAGGTGAGGTACACTAGCTGTTACTCACCGAGTGTAAGCATTGACTGACCAAAGGATGTGTTGCTTTGAATTGTGGAACTCGTGAATTGTTGGATCAGCTGGAGGTTACAGTTCAGCTGTTCTGTTTGTTCAGGGTTTATTGGGATGGTGTCAGTTGGTCCCTCCTACAATGGTTCAAAGACTGTCCATTAGTTTTTGTAGATATTTTCTTCCCAACATTATTATACACCTTTGGAGAACTTGTCCTCGAGTCTCCTAGCTCAGAGGTATGGACCACCACTGCTGGTCTCACCCAGACTGTCCAAGCTGGATGTGTCTGTCCCTGATCACTGATTGGTGGAGTTGGTTATTAATGCACCGGGCATTAAACAAAGTGAACATTGGACTGACAAAGCTGACCTTGCTGGTTTCAGTGTCCTTTCCAAACGACTGAAAACCACATTGCAGAGAGTGCGGCCATCAGACTGAGAGGGAGGAAATTCGAATTCCATTATGTAGTTTACATTCACACAAATGCTGACTGTTCAATTAACACGAAAATATTGGGAATGCTCAAGATTGAGTGTAGAACTGGAAAATGCTGGCAGCACAGAGGTTCTCAGGCAGGAGCTGTGCAGGGAGAAGCTGAGTTCATGTTCCTCATCAAATGTGATCCCTGTTCAAAGTGAAATTTAATCTCCAATTCCTTCCCCACTGGTTTGCACAACTTGCTTCTCTTGGTCCAGCGTCTTCAGTTCTTTTCTTTTCCTTCCATGAATTACTTCCCTCTGTCCAATCTCAGTGTGAGGGAAAGCTGCATTGTCTGGGCAAAAGGATTAATCTCCAATGAAATCACCAGCCTGGTCACAATCACTGTGAATACTCGAAGACTTGTCTCTTGTTCTCTAAATGAGTTGAAACCTGTTGCTGTTGGAGAATCTCAACAGAAAAGAATTGTATCGAGGCTTTTTACAACACACAATCCTACAGCAACAATTTTCCTGTGTTCATTCTGTTCCAGTGCGGAAATAGCGAAGCAGCCTCAAGGACAGGAGGCAGACAGAAAGCAAGCACACAGCGTGCAGGAAGGTGAACAGAATATTGGCCCTTACTTTCAGAAGCTTGGAGTATAAGAACATGGAAATCATCCTGTAACTGTGAAAGGTGCTGCTGAGATCCTGTCTGGAGCACTGTGGGCAGTTTCGGTCCCCTTATTTCAGGAAAGTTGTGATTTCTTTGGAGGTAATTCAGAGATTGTTTTTTTTGGCTAATTCCTGATATGGAGAGAAATGTTATAAACAGGAGTTGGGAGGTCATGTTGCGGCTGTACAGGACATTGGTTAGGCCACTGTTGGAATATTGCGTGCAATCCTGGTCTCCTTCCTATCGGAAAGGTGTTGTGAAACTCGAAAGGGTTCAGAAAAGATTTACAAGGATGTTGCCAGGGTTGGAGGATTTGAGCTACAAGGAGAGGCTGTACAGGCTGGGGCTGTTTTGCCTGGAGCATCGGAGGCTGAGGGGTGATCTTATAGAGGTTTATAAAATCATGAGGGGCATGGATTGGGTAAATAGACAGGGTCTTTTCCCTGGGGTGGGGGAGTCCAGAACTAGGGGGCATAGATTTAGGGTGAGAGGGGAGAGATATGAAAGAGACCCAAGGGGCAACGTTTTTACACAGAGGGTGTGGAATGAGGAAGTTGTGGAGGCTGGTACAATTGCAACATTTAACAGGCATTTGGATGGGTATATGAATAGGAAGGGTTTGGAGGGATACGGGCCGAGTGCTGGCAGGTGGGACTAGATTGGGTTGGGATATCTAGTCGGCATGGACGGGTTGGACTGAAGGGTCTGTTTCCGTGCTGTACTCCTCTATGACTCTATGACTCTACTACGACATAGAATACCTCTCAGTTGATGCCACCAGGGGAAGTTCCACAAGCTGTTCCAAAGTGGAGATCCTGTTTTGTGGTTGAAAATACATTTTCAAAGAGTGGTCAGATGTGTATTCTGATTGCAGACCTTAACAAGTCGAGTAAATGGATATTTGATTCCATTGATTAAGTCCTCTCGGAATTTAGTCTGTGTTAGAGCGTAAATGCAGGTGTTGGTGCATGAATTTAGAAGCCCTAACATGAATCCAATTTCTTGGAAGACAAACGTTGGAGTATTTAAAGTCTTGTCTTCATAATTATAATTTACCTCTTGAAAGCTGAAACGGCGTATGACATGTGTCATCCAGAACAATATGAAATTAGCGGACAACGCAAAGAGCAAGATGATGGATTTTCTCCGGTTTACCACCTCTGGATCAGTATTATTCCCTCCATTTGCATGGATCTGGAGCCGTGAGCGGACGCGATTGGCTGCTATAACGTGCCTAATAGTCAGAGCATTGAATATCAAAATCAATGCAATTGGGAGCAAAGGTATAAATGTGGTGTCTATCCAGACATACACTTTCCAAAATAACGATGTATAGTAGTCTGGTACTGTCATGCAAAACCACGGCACATTGTCAATAATAATTGCAAGAACAAATACAAAATACCAAGTAATTAACCGCAAACAACCCACCGCACTCACCGTTGCTATAACGACAAAAGCAGTTCTCTCGTGACAATATCTTGCGCTTAGTTTCTGGCAACAGATCAGTACAAACCGATCAAATGTGAAAGCAACTGTGAACCAAACTGAACCGTCCAGAGCTGCAAGAAACAGAACGGTTCTCAACGCACAGACAGGAGTGATGGACAAGAAAGTAACCGGGAAATGCAGAACATTAACTCGGTCCAGTAAGATATTAAGGATGACAAGAAGCAGATCTGCAAAAGTCATTGCCAACAAATAGCGAGTGACGCATTTGGAGAGCCCACAATTGCCTCGAATCAGGATCACAATTGCCACGGAGTTAACTGGATGAAAAATAAAGAAAGGGAGACCTTTTTCATTATCGGAGTCATAGTAATGACGTTCGCTTAACATAGAAACTGTACAGTGTCGAAGCAGGCACCTACCCTGTTGCATTTCCCCCGAATAATGCAGCTCATTTACACATCCCTGGACACAATGGGTAATTTTGCACGCCCAATTCACCATTCACACATACATGGCTAGAATGTGCAACTTCCTTACAGACAGTCACCTGAGGGTGTAATTGAAGCCGGATCTCTGACATTGTGAGGCAGCAGTGCTAACCACTGAGCCACCGTGCATGTCTGCTAACTCACAACAATTACCTCAGATTAATATATTAACTCAATTACAGTAGATGTGGTGAAAAATTACAAGTTCCCTTCAAGCCACTCACCTTCCTGGCTTGGAAACACATCACTGTTCCTTCAGTTTTTGCTGGATCATTTAAAAGACTTACCAATGATACCAACAGCTGCAAGAATTGGGTAGTAAATGCGCACTGCCTGTAAGATGGCTGAGTATTTCATTCTGTCCCAGCCACGTCTGGCTGTTCCTGGGGAGGCAATGATCTGTCCACCTAAATAGAGTAATATTGTCAACACAAGTTCATGTTATTTGGAAGCTGACGTTCTGGTGAGAATATAAAGCTGGTTGAATCACTAATTACATTAGTTTCAGTGATCTGAACAAGCAGCAAATGAACTATTTTCCTCTGAGGATTATTACACAATAGAATCTATTTTGAAGAACGAACTGTCACTAATTTCCAGGGAATTAGATTTCCTTTATTGTCATGTGTACTCAAGTACATGAGGACAGTGGAAAGTGTACAAGGCCACCGTTCCGGAGACAGTCTTAGGTAGAAATGGACAGAGGCCCATAATCTTCGGGACAAAGCAGAGAAGTAAAGAACCAAAGTTCAAACATAAACCTTACAATTCCTCTTTGTATTGTGCGACGATGCTGCTCCTTTAACAAGGTTAGTTGGCTCTTGTTTTGGTTTGAGAGAGGTCGTAAAGGCAGAGGTTTCAATATGTGTCGAAAATCTACTTGGAAAGGCATTTAAGTTCCCTTTGGTCCCTTTTATATCTTTCCCCTCTCACCCTAAACCTCTGCCCTCTAGTTCTGGACTCCCCCACCCCTGGGAAATAACCTTGTCTATTTACCCTATCCATACCCCTCATGATTTTATCAACCTCTGTAAGATCACCCCTCAGCCTCCAACACTCCAGCGAAAACAGTCCCAGCCTATTCAGCATCTCCCTATAGCTCAAATCCTCCAACCCTGGCAACATCCTTGTAAATCTTTTCTGAACCCTTTCAAGTTCCACAACATCCTTCCTTTGAGCAGAGAACACAACATTCCAAAAGGGGCCGAATCAATGTCCTGAACAATCACAACCTGTTATCCCAAATCCCATGCTCAATACTCTGACCAATAATGGGAATCGTACCAAACACCTTCTTCACTATCCTATCTACCTGTGAATCCAATTTCAAGGAGTTATGAACCTGCACTCCAAGGTCTCTTTGTACAGCAACACTCCCTAGGACCTTACCATTAAGTGTATAAATCGTGCCCTGATTTGCCTTTCCAAAATGCAGCACCTCACATTGATCTAAATTAAAGTTCATCTGCCACACCTCGGCCCATTGGCTCATCTGATCAAGATCCCATTGTACCCTGAGACAACCTTTGTCACTCCCCACTACACCTCCAATTTTGGTGTCATCTGCAAGCTTACAAACCATACCTCGACTGTTCATATCCAATCTATTTATATACATGACAAACGCAGTGGACCCAGCCCCCATCCCAGTGGCACACCATTGGTCACTGGCGTTCAGTCTGAAAGGCTACCCTCCACCACCACCTTCCGTCTCCTACCTTCAAGTCAGTTCGGAGTCCAAATGGCTAATTGTCCGTGTCATTTTCCTGAAGGTGCCATTCTAGGAAGGAGTTGGGAATCAGAGCGACATATCTGAGAGGGGGGCAGTTGTAGATGGGGCAGTGACAGGATATGGTGAATCTATCGGGAAGGTTTCTCACCTGATGGAATAAAGGGATTGGTTAAAGTGTGTCTGCTTGAACACAAGCAGTGTCTGAAATAAGAGTGATGAACTTGGGGCTTGGGGCTATGATGTTGTGGTCATAACGGAGACGTGGGTTTCACACGGGCAGGAATGAAGTTCCAGGGTTTAGAACATTTAAAAAGAACAAGGAGGGTAGAAGAAGAGGAGGTGGTGTAGCATTGCGAATCAGAGAGTGCATCACAGCTACAGAAACACAGGTTGGTGAGAAAGGTTTGTCTACTGAGTCAGTATGGGTGGAAGTTAGGAACAGCAAGGGAGCAGCCACCTCATTGGAGGCTTTCTACAGACCCTCTAATAGCAGTAGAGAGATTGAAGAACTCATAGGCTGACAGATTTTGGAAAAATGTAGATGTAGCAGGGTTGTTGTTATGGGTGACTTCAACTTTCCCAATATTGACTGGAACCTCCTTAGTGCCGATGGTTTGGATGGAGCTGTTTTTGTCAGGTGTGTTCAGGAGGGTTTCCTTACTCAGACTGCAGACAAATGCGAAGTGATGCGTTTTGGAAGGTCAAACTCGAATGCTGAATATAGGATTCAAGTCAGGATTCTTGGCAGTGTGGAGGAACAGAGAGATTTTGGTGTTCAAGTACATAGATCCCTCAAAGTTGCCACCCAAGTAGATAGGGTTGTTAAGAAAGCACATGGTGTTTTGGCTTTCATTACCAAGGGGATCGAGTTTAAGAGCTGTGAGGTTTTGCTGCAGCTCTACAAGTCCCTGGTGAGACCACACTTGGAATACTGTGTCCAGTTCTGGTTGCCTGACTATAGGAAAAATACAGAGGTTTTGGAGAGGGTACAAAGAAGGCTTACCAGGATGCTGCCTGGACTGGAGGGATTGTCTTATGAAGAGAGGTTGAATAAGCTCAGACTTTTCTCTCTGGAGAGAAGGAGGAAGAGAGGAGACCTGATCGAGGTGTACAAGGTAATGAGAGGCATGGATAGAGTCAGTACCCAGAGACTTTTCCCCAGGGTAGGATTGACTGGTATGAGGGGTCATAGCTTTATGATATTAGGGGAAAGGTATAGAGGGGACGTCAGAGGTAGCTAGGTTCTTTACGCAGAGAGTTGTGAGTGTATGGAGTGCGTTGCCAGCGGTGGTGGTGGAAGCAGAGTCATTTAAGCGACTACTGGACATGGAGAGCAGTGAGTTGAGGGGTGCGTAGGTTAAGTTACTATATTTTACATTCGGATTAAATCTCAGCACAATATCGTGGGCCAAAAGGCCTGTTCTGTGCTGGACCTTGCGATGTTTTATGTTCTTATTCCATTACGGAGTACCAAGGCAAATAGGGTGTGAGAGGAGTTAGTAACTTTCCTCCCACGGTATGGGATACCCAGAAAGATTCAGTCAGAGCAAGGGTCTAATTTTCCCGCTCGGCTGTTTAAGAACGTCCCGGATAGTTTAGACATCCAGCTCTTTAAATCCAGTGGGTACCATCCTGAATCCCAGGGAGTTTTAGAAAGGTGAGATCAGACCCTGAAGACCATGTTAAGAACGTCCTGTTAGGATGACCCGAATGATTGGGATAAAGGTTTCCCATTCGTATTGTTTGCCATTAGAGATGCCCCAAATGAATCGACTCAGTTCATTCCCTTTGAGATAATATTCAGGCATGAAGGGAGAGGCCCTTTGGAATGAATTAAAGAGAAATTAACTGGCCCAAAGTCAGAGAGCTCCCATTTGGATGATGTATCTGAGGTCAGGGAGAGATTATATTGGGTCGGTGAGTTAGCGAGACAGTGAAGGGACACAGCATAGAATGAAGCAGGTGGCAGATAAGAACTCTCAGACTCAGGCGTTTTCCCGAGAGGGAGGGTGACATATTAGTGTTGTTCCCAGGGGTAGGAGATCCCTTCAAAGCCTGGTTTAGTGGTCCCTCACATTTTGAGAAAAAGTTGAGTCAGGAAAACTCTCTGGTAAAGATGCCGGATAGAAAAATAACAGTGTCGGGGATATTGTGTGAATATGACTATAATAGAGACTGGGGGCGGCACGGTGGCTCAGTGGTTAGCACGGCTGCCTCACAGCGCCAGGGGCAAGGGTTCGATTCCCGCCTCGGGCGACTGTCTGTGTGGAGTTTGCACATTCTGCCTGTGACTGCGTGGGTTTCCTCCGGGTACTCCAGTTTCCTCCCACAGTCCAAAGATGAGCAGGTCAGGTAAATTGGCCATGCTAAATTGTCCCATAGTGTTAGGTGCATTAGTCAGGGGTAAATATAGGTGAGGAGAATGGGTCTGGGTGGGTTACTCTTCAGAGGGTTGGTATGAACTTGTTGGGCTGAAGGGCCTGTTTCCATACTGTAGGGAATCTAATCTAATCTCTAGAACTGGAGAAACAGATATTAATTACTGCCCCACAGAGTGAGGAATCAAATCTAGATTTCGTGGAGTTTGATGTGTCTCAAAATACGTTAAACAATGAGGAAATCCTTGAGGAGTGGGATAGGTTAGTGAGCTAACTGTCTCAGGAGCAAAGAACCCAGCTGAAAGGTTTGTTACAGCAATATGAGGGCATATGCAGGAATAAGATGGGGAGGACTAATACTATTGTGCATGAGCTGGAAGGAGGGAATGCTGTTCCAATAAAACAACACCCCTACAGACTTAACCCTCTCAAAGCCACACAGGTCCAGAAGGAAGTGGATATGATGCTCAATGAAGATACCATCGAACTGCGTCAGAGTGAGTGGGGTTCGCCGATCGTGTGCGTTCCCAAACCTTACAGGGCTCAGCCATTTTCTGTGGACTATCGGAAGGTCAATGCCAGAACAAAATCAGACTCAGACCCAATCCCAAGTCTGGAGGACAGTATAGAGATAGTTGGACAAGCCAGTTACATCACCAGGTTGAACTGACTGCCTGGTTACTCGCAGGTACCTTTATCTGAGAAAGTGAAAGATGTTTCTGTGTTTGTAACCCCAAATGGGTGATATCAATTCAAAGTGATGCCCTTTGGAATGAAGAGCGCACCAGCCACATTCCAAAGACTCACGAACAGACTTGTAGCTGGGTTAACAAACTGTACAGTCTCTCTGGATGATGTCGTGATCTTTAGTGAGTGATGGAAAGACCACATGGTCCAGTTGGCAGGGCTCTTTGAACAATTATGGAAAGCCAAACTGGTAATAAACTTAAAGAAAGCAGAATTTGCGAAGATGGGGGGACATTCTTGGGACATAACGTCGGTCATGGAAGGTTGACCCCAAGGAACGCAAAGACGAGGCCATCGAGGAATGTCCATGACCAACTTCGAAGAAAGAGGTGCTCTGATTTTTGGGACTAAACAGAATCTTCCGGAAATTTATTCCCAACCTCAGCAGCGTAGTGGCACCGCGAACAGAGTTAGTGAAGAGGAACCCAACATGTTGGTGGACAGAACAATGCCAGGAGGCACCTGACAGTTTTCCAACAGGATTAACCACCACACCAGGTTTAGAGACACGAAATGGTTTGAAACCCTTCAAAGTTGCCATCGATGCTCGCGATATCGGAGTTGGAGCTGTTCTACTACAGGAGGATGATGGTGGAATTGAACGGCCAATTGGCGAATTTACAAAGAAACTCAACACCCACCAGAGAAAATACTCCACCGTTGAAAAGGAATGATTGAGTTTGGTACCGGCCTTACAACAGTTTAATGTTTATGTGATGGGCAGTGTGGACAGTTGTGTACATGGAACACAATCCTCTTACATTCTGAGAATGATTTAAAGACAAGAATCTGCGACTATTTCATTGGAATCATACATGTCGCGGGTCATAAAAATGTGAGAGCAGATGCATTATTGTGGATTTAAAGGAATTAATTTAGATTAATGACCAATGTATTTCAGTGTAATGGGGTTAAGACTGAGAAAAACAAAAATGAAGCCATCTTTTCATTATGGTTGTTCGATATTTTCTGAAAGGGGGGAGGTGTCATGAAGTTGAAGGTGTGTACTGTCCCTTTAAGAGAGAGAAAATGCTGATCTGTACTGAGAGCTGAAAATCTCCTGTGTATATGACCAGCTAGCAGTCTCAGAGTGCACTGGGAAATGGGAAATATGTCACATCTGGCTGTGACATAGATACCTGAGTTGGTTGCAGTTTTGACAACAATTCGAATTTGGCCAATCAGTTTAACTTATTCCCCAGGATACTAAAACCCAATCAAGTTTGAATTTATTGTTTTGCCAACATTGAACCAATGAGACATAGAGCATAGAACATGCCAGCACAGTACAGGCCCTTCAGCCCTCAATGTTGCACCGATCTGTGGAACCAATCTGAAGCCCGTCTAACCTACACTATTCCATTCTAATCCATATGTTTATCCAATCACCATTTAAAAGTCCTTAAAGTCGGCAAGTCTACTCCTGTTGCAGGGAGTGCGTTCCACGTCCCTCCTACTCTCTGAGTAAAGAAACTACCTCTGACATCTGTCCTGTATCTATCACCCTGCAATTTAAAGCTATGTCCCCTCGTGTTAGCCATCACCAGCTGAGGAAAAAAGCTCTCCCTCTCCACCCTATCTAACCCTCTGATTGTCTTATAGACCTCAATTAAGTTGCCTTGCAACCTTCTTCTCTCCAACGAATTTGCAATGACACTAAGGTCAGTGGAGTTGTGGATAGTGCTGAAGGATATTCCAGGTTACAGAGGGACAGAGCTAAGCATTTCCTCATAAGACCTTTCATCCACACCAGGCAACATCCTAGTAAATCTCCTCTGAGCCCTTCCAAATCTTCCACATCCTTCCTATAATGCGGTGACCAGAACTGTACACAATTCTCCAAATGTGGCCACATCAGGGTTTTGTGCAGCTGCAGCATGACCTTGTGGCTCCGAAACTCAATCCCTCTCCCAATAAAAGTTAACACACCGAATGCATTCTTAACAAACTTATCAACCTGGGTTACAACTTTCAGAAATCTATGTGCAAGATTTCTCTGCTCATCAACACGACCAAGAATCTTACCATGAGCCCAGTACTCTGCTTTCCTGTTGCGCCTTCTAAATTGAATCACCTCACACTTTTCCACATTAAACTCCATTTGCCACCTCTCCGCCTAGCTCTGCAGCTTATCTATGTCCCTCTGTAACCTGTAATCCCTAATCAACTTGCTCCACTCAAGGTGATTATAAATCTTATCTCCTTTAACCTTTTAACACTAACACATTAACACTTTACCCACAATTGAAGTAAGGTTCACTGGTCTATAATTATCAGGGCTTTCTCTAATCCCCTTCTTAAACAAGGGGACAACATTTGGTATCCTCCATTCTTCTGGCACTATTCCTGTAGACAGTGACAACATTAAGATCAAAGCCAAAGGCTCGGTAATCTCCTCCCTGGCTTCCCAGAGAATCCGAGGATAAATTCCATCCGGCCCAGGGGATGTATCTATTTTCAAACTTTCCTGAATTTCTAACACTTCCTCCTTGTGAACCTCAATCCTGTCTGATCCAGTCGCCTGTATCTCAGTATTCTCCTCAACAACATTGTCTTTTGCCAGTGTGAATACTGATGAGAAATATTTGTTTAGCGCTTCCCCGGTCTCCTCAGACTCCACACACAACTTCCCACTCCTGTCCTTGATTGACCCTAATCTTACTCTAGTCATTCTTTTATTCCTGATACACCTGTCGAAAGCTTTAGGGTTTTCCTTGATCCTATCTGCCAATGACTTCTCATGTCCCCTCCTGGCTCTTCTTAGCCCTGTCTTCAGCTCCTTCCTGGCTAACGTGTAAGTCTCAAGAGCGCTAACTGAGCCTTCATATCTCATTCTAACATAAGCCTCCATCTTCCTCTTGACAAGAGATTCAACTTCCTTCATAAACCACGGCTCCCTCACTTGACCACTTCCTCCCTGCCTGACAGGTACATACTTATCAAGGCCACGCAGTAGCTGGTCCTTGAATAACATTCCAATTGTGCCCATCCCCTGCAGTTTCCTTCCCCACCCTATGCATCCTAAATCCTGTCTTACCCCATTATAATTGCCCTTCCCCCAGCTATAACTCTTGTCCTGTGGTACATATCTATTCCTTTCCGTCACTAAAGTAAACATAGTCAAATTGTAGTCACATAACTCCTGTGTCTCTCAAAATTATAACTCCTTGCCCTCCTCCCCCTGACCTTTCTGAGTGAACTTTACCCACAGGGGTGAATGCTTTATACAGATTAGGCACTAACTCCATTCCCAGTCCCTGCCTGAGCTGTGTACTCTCCTGCAGCTCCTCGGCTCTTCTTGGGGTCTCCTTTAGTACTTTCACTAATGTCACTGGCTTCGCTTCTTTTCCCACACCTTTTCCCACGAAAGGTCTGTCATTCCTCTGTCTTTCTAAACCTTTTAGGGAACTTACAAAGAATCTTCAAACCCCAGAACCTCTTCCACAATCTTAAGAGCCATTTCCCTCACTTTTAATTTAACCAACCACAAGGAACCAAAATTAAACAAATTTTCTCACTAAGATTAAAGTTCTCGGAGATTAATTCACAAGTGTTTAAATCTGCTGGGCCCTTTTATACCAAATCTATTCAAATCCCTCACTTAATCTGTCTAAACCTGTCCATATCTATCCTAATCTCAGACACGAGCCCCTAAACTGTTCTGACACAGCGGTGAGCCCCTCTGTTAAATAAACCCAGAAAAGCCTTGCCTTGGAATCTGTTACAATTCGAGTAACAGAGGACTTCCAAATTCCACTATTTTAAGAAAATTTATTTTCTTACTGTAACAAAAATAATTCACAAATACAAACATCAAGTCATCTAGAATCCCAACAATGTGAAAATAGTCCATTCAGCCCAATATGCACACCAACCCTCCAAAGAATAAACCGGTGCCATTCCCCGAACATATCTTTACACCCTGGGCATTATGGGACAATTTAGTTTGGCCAACCCACCCTAATCTGCACATCCCTTGGGCACTATGGGACAATTTCCCATGGCCAATCCACCCTAATCTTCACATCTTTGGGCACTATGGGACAATTTAGCACAGCCAATCCACCCTAATCTGCACATTCCTGGGCACTATGGGACAATTTAGCACGGCCAATCCATCCTAATCTGCACATCCCTGCACACGATGGGACAATTTAGCATGGGAAATCCAACCAAACCTACACATCCCTGGGCACTTTGGGACAATTTAGCTTGGTCAATCCACCCTAACATGCACATCCTGGTCAGTATGGGACAATTTAGCATGGCCAATCCACCCTAACCTGCACATCCCTGGGCACTTTGGGACAATTTAGCATGGCCAATCCACCCTAACCTGCACATTCATGGACACTCTGGGAAAATTTAGCATGGCCAAGCATCCTAACCTGCACATCCATGGAAAAAATGGGACAATTTAGCAAGATCAATCCCCCCGAACCTGCACACCCCTGGACTCTATGAGACAATTTAGCATGGCCAATCCACCCTAACCTGCACATCCATGGGCACTATGGGTCAATTTAGCATGGCCAATCCACCCTAACCTACACATCCCTGGGCACTATGGGACAATTTAGCATGGCCAATCCACCCTAACCTGCACATCCCTGGGCACTATGGGTCAATTTAGCATGGCCAATCCACCCTAACCTGCACATCCCTGGACACTATGGGACAATTTAGCATGGCCAATCCACCCTGACCTGCACAGCCCTGCCACACATGGTACAGAGTGTTCTCGCTCAATGGATAAAGAACTGGTTGAGCAACAGGAGACAGAGAGTAGTAGTTGAAGGGAGGTTCTCGAAATGGAGAAAGGTGACTAGTGGTGTTCCACAGGGGTCAGTGCGGGGGTCACAGTTGTTAGTGATGTACATAAATGATCTGGAAGAGGGCATTGTTGGTCTGATCAGTAAGTTTACAGATGACACGAAGATTGGTGGAGTAGCAGAAAGCATTGGGGATCGTCAGAGAATACAGGAGAATATAGATGGACTGGAGAGTTGGGCGGAGCAGTGGCAGATGGAGTTCAATCCAGGCAAATGTGAGGTGATGCATTTTGGGAAGTCTAATTCTAACGCAAACTATCCTGTAAATGGAAGAGCCTTGGGAAAAGTTGCTGAGCAGAGAGATCTGGGAATTCAGGTCCATTGTACCCTGAAGGTGGCTGCACAGGTGGGTAGAGAGGTCAAGAAGGCATATGGTTATGATTGCCTCCATCGGACGGGGTATTGAGTATAAGAGCTGGCAGGTTGTGTTAAAATTGTACGAGACTTTGGTTTGGTCGCATTTAGAATACTGTGTACAGTTATGGTCACCTCATTACCCAAAGGATGTGGACGCTTTGGAGAGGGTGCAGAGAAGGTTTATGGGGATGTTGCCTGGTATGGAAGGTGCTCGCTATGAAGGGAGGTTGAGTAGGTTGGGTTTGTTTTCATTAGACAAAAAGAGATTGAGGGGGGACCTGATTGAGGTTTACAAAATCATGAAGGGTATAGACAGGGTGGATAGAGACAAGCTTTTTTCCAGGGTGATGGATTCAATAACGAGAAGCCACGCTTTCAAGGTGAGAAGTGAAAAGTTTAAGGGGGATACGTGCAGTAAGTACTTCACACACAGAGGGTGGTGGGTGTTTGGAGCGCGCTGCCAGCAGAGGTGGTAGAGGCAGGTACAGTAGATTCATTTAAGATGCATCTGGACAGATGCATGGGTAGGTGGGGAGCAGAGGGATACAGATCCTTATGAATTGGGTGATAGGTTTAGACAGTGGATTTGGATGGCACAGGCTTGGAGGGCCGAAGGGCTTGTTCCTGGGCTGTAAATTCTCTTTGTTCTTTGTTCTTCCTGTTGACTAGATGTTCCACATCCCTTTGTCACCCAAGGTTCCTTCACCCTCCCATCCCTTCCTTGCCTCAGTGGGACAAACCTATCCAGCACTCTCAGCAAGTGCTCTCTCAACAACCTCCACATTTCTGTCGTGCACCTCCCTGAGAATATCTGCTCCCAGTCTTCCTGTCTAATCGCGTTCTAATTCCCCCCAATTAAATACTTTCCCATACTGTCTGCTCCTATCTCTCTCCATGACTGTAGTAAAGGTCAGGGAGTTGTGATCACTATCACCGAAATGCTCTCCCACCGAGAGATCTGACAGATGGCCTAGTTCATTGCCAAGCACCAAATCCAAGATGGCCTCCCCTCTAGTCAGCCAATCTACATGTTGCATCAGGAACCCTTCCTGGACACACCTGACAAAAACTACTCCATCCAAACTAACTAAGGAGGTTCCAATCAACATGAGGGAAGTTAAAGTCACCCATGACAACAACCTTGTTACTTCTGCACCTTTCCAAAATCTGCCTCCCAATCTGCTCCATCATGTCTCTATTGCTATTGGGGGTCTTGTAGAAACCTCCCAATAAAGTGACTGCTCCTTTCTTGTTCCTGACTTCCACCCAGACTGACTCTGCAGACAAACCCTCCTCGATGACTTCCCTTTCTGCAGCTGTAGTACTGTCCCTGATTAGCAATGCCACACCCCCCCCCACCCACCTCCTTTACCTCCCTCCCCTATTCCTTTGTAAACATCTAAACATTGGAACATCCAACAGCCATTCCTGCCCCTGTGATATCCCAGTCTCCGTAATGGCCGCAACATTGTACCTCCAAGGACTGATCCATGCTCCAAGTTATTCCTTATTCCTGACAATTGTTGTGTTAAGATAGATGCACTTCACCCCATCACACTGACTGCAACTTTGCTCTATCAACTGTCTCTCCATCCTCACAGACTCTCTGCACACTAATTCTGCCTGTTCACCAGCTACCCCATCCTCTGATCCATAGCTCCGGTTCCCACCCGCCCTGCCAAACTGGTTTGAACCCTCCCACAAAGAGCTTCTCCTACCCAGCATATTGAGCCCCCCCCCCCCCCCCCCCAGTTCACGTACAACCCATACTCCTTGTACAGGTCCCACCTACCCCAGAAGGTATCCCAATGACCCACCATATCTGATCCACACTTGCTTACATCAATGCCCCCTGCGCTGGTCACTCCATCAAGGGGGAATGTTTCTTCCTGTCTCTCCTGCCTACGTTCATCATCATTATATACATCTCAGTCATGATTTCCACCCCCGCAACCACCTCCCTCCCCCCAGCTCTGAGGAAAGGGATCCCAGTTGGTCCAATCTCTCTTTAGAACCAAACTCTCCAGCCCAGGCGACCCCCCCCACCTCCCCCGGTAAATCTCCCCCACTCCCAGTGCTATCCCACCCTCCCTATAATGTGGATTCCCGAACTGAACACAGTACTGTAGCTGGGGCCTAACCAGCGTTTGAGACAGTTCCAGCCTCACCTCCCTGCTCTTCAACTCTGTTCCCCCCTCCCCGGCTAATAAAGGTAAGTGTCCCGTGTCCCTCCATAACCACTTTACCCGCCTGTCCCACTGCCTTACGGGAGTGGGGAACACACCCACCGAGCTCCCTCTGACCCTCGGGCACCCCCAGGGCCCTACTGCCCACCACCTACTCCCTTGCCTTGCATCCCCCACCCCAGTGCATCCCCTCACATTGATCCCGGTTGAACGTTGCTTTCAATAAAGTTGAGGAGAGGAAGGTGAATTTGACAATGACTGTTAAAGTGGACAGCAGTCTGGGTGTTGCCAATATCCACACTGCCTCCCCATTGTTCTCTGTGCGTACAAACCCCTTATTTACCCCATCGCCCTGGTTGGCATGGTGTGACAGAGAGAGACCCTTAAACTGGAGTGCCGGAAATCTTAATCTGTATTTGCATTTAAATGGCTGACAACGTGCATGTATCTCGGTAATTCGGAACAGCTTCATATCCAGTGCCCAACTCTGGGTTGCTGTTACTCTGTGACCATTATCGTGTGAGCTCTAATCCCATCTCTGTGGCTTGAACTGGGCTGCACCTCTTCCTCTCCTGCCAATTCCAAACTCTGGGGCTCTTCACCGGGAGGGGGGGCTCTGGAGTTGTCCCATTCCCTTCTCTTGCCCAGACCCTGTGGATCAGAACTTTCCAAGAGATTCCAAGGGCAGTGGAGAACATCTGGCTCTATGATTCCTTATTCTATCCCCTTTGGCTCCCCCGACCCTCGGCTTGTCAGGCACTTGCAGGGTCCACAGAGGCCTGTTCCTTTCACAGTCAGTTGGTTGAGCGTTGACGTCAAGTTAGCATCATTTCCCAGCATGCAAGCTTCCGCACGTCCTGTGCTGACATCACATCTGGGTTTGGCTCCACTGCTCACGGCGAGAAGGAGGAATCACGTATCCCCCCCGGCGACAGCAGATGATTGGATGGCAATCCATCATACCGATGTCTGATCGCTCTGCGTCTCAGTATCAGCACTGTGAGCAAGGTGATGAGGACCACCGTGACCACCACCAGTGCGATGATAACGATCACTTCTAGACTCAGTGGAGCTGTGGGGGGGAAATAATCCAAAAAAGATTAGATTACTTACAGTGTGGAAACAGGCCCTTCGGCCCAACAAGTCCACACCGCCCCGCCAAAGTGCAACCCACCCCTACCCCTTACCCCTTACCCCTTACCTAACACTACGGGCAATTGAGCATGGCCAATTCAACTGGCCTGCACATCCTTGGACTGTGGGAGGAAACCGGAGCACCCGGAGGAAACCCACGCAGACACAGGGAGAACGTGCAAACTCCACACAGAGAGTCGCCTGAGGCGGGAATTGAACCTGGGTCTCTGGCGCTGTGAGGCAGTAGTGCTAACCACTGTGCCACCGTGCCGCCCCCAGTGACTGCATCAAGGAATAGGGAAGGAAGGTGCTGGGTGGGGTATTAAAGGGTGATGGGTCTGAGGGAGAAAGTGGGATTGAGGGGCAAGTGGGATTAGACTGGGTGGGATATTAAAGGGTATGGGGAGTGAGAGGGAGAGTGGGATTAGACTGGGTGGGATATTAAAGGGTATGGGGAGTGAGAGGGAGAGTGGGATTAGACTGGGTGGGATATTAAAGGGAGTGGGGAGTGAGAGGGAGAGTGGGATTAGACTGGGTGGGATATTAAAGGGTGAGGGAGTGAGGGGGAGAGAGGGATTAGACTGGGTGGGATATTAAAGGGTGTGGGGAGTGAGGGGGAGAGTGGGATTAGACTGGGTGGGATATTAAAGGGTGTGGGGAGTGAGGGGGAGAGAGGGATTAGACTGGGTGGGATATTGGAGGGTATGGGGAGTGAGAGGGAGAGTGAGTTTAGACTGGGTGGGATATTAAAGGGTGTGAGGGGGAGATTGGTATTAGACTGGGTGGGATATTAAAGGATGTTCGGAGTGAGGGGGAGATTGGTATTAGACTGGGTGGGATATTAAAGGTTGAGGGGAGTGAGGTTGAGTGGGATATTAAAGGACATTGATGAAACCTCGTCTGGAATACTGAGTCCCGTTCTGATCTCCCTATTATCAGAACGATATTATTAAACTGGAGCAGGTCCTGAAGAGATTTCCCGGGAAGTTACCGGGTATGGAAGGTTTGTGTTAGAGAGGAAGGCTGGGTAATTTGGGACTTACTTCACTGGAGCGAGTGTGTATAAAATAATGACGGGGATGGATAGGATTAGTGGGCGGGGTCTTTTCTCCAGGACAGGGGATTTTGTCACTCGAAGGGGAACATTTTTAATGTGAGAGGAGGGAGATCTAAAAAGGAGAGGAGGGGCCGATGTTTTACACAGAAGGTGGTTTGAGTGTGGAATGACCTTCCTGAGGAAGTGGTGGATGTGGGGACAGTTACAGCATTTAACAGCCATTTGGATAAGGCCATGTATAGGAAATGTTTGGAGGGATATGGGCCAGGAGCAGGCAGCTGGGACTGGGTTAGTTTGGGATTGTGGTCAGCACGGACTGATTGGGCCGAAGGGTCTGTTTCCGTGCTGTGGGATTCTATGAAGCAGGCGTGGGCGACCGAGAATTAGAGCAACTTTTCGGAATGGGGCGTGTGATTATGATGTGGGAATGTGCTGTCTGAAATTGTGGCCGGGTCAGGGGAGGGGAGCGAAGGTAATAATCCAATCGCCGCTTCCGGGAAAACGCCATGGAATATAAGGAATCTCAGGACACGGCCTACCCACACAGGCTCGGTCAGTGACAGGACGGTGAAGGGAGGGGAGGGGAGGGGGCGAGGGGGGAAGGGGGGGGGGAGGGGGTGGGAGGGGGAGAGGGGGGAAGGGGAGGGGGAGAGGGAGAGGGGGGAAGGGGAGGGGGAGGGGGAGGGGGTCCTACCCACACAGGCTCGGTCAGTGACAGGACGGTAAAGGGAGGGGAGGGGAGGGGGAGGGGAGTGGGAGGGGGAGAGGGGGGAAGGGGGTGGGGAGGGGGTCCTACCCACATAGGCTTGGTCAGTGACAGGATGGTGAAGGGGGGGAGGGGAAGTTTGCTCTGGGGCTGGGGTCTGGGGGAGGGGAGGGGGAGGGGAGGGGGAGGGGGTCCTACCCACACAGGCTCGGTCAGTGACAGGACAGTGAAGGGGGGAGCAGAGGTTCACTCTGGGGCTGGGGTCTGGGGGAGGGAGTTTCCTGCAGTACACAGAAAGATCCCATGGCCCCTTCCTGGCCTGAGTGTGTGGAGTGGTGTGGGATCTGTCCCAGAGGGGGGGTGGGCTCGGCCGCTCCGATACTGAGATCAAGACGGATCATATTCTGAAGGCGTGGAGTTGGGGGGAGAACCTCGGGAATGGGAGTACGTTTCCCCGGGATACAACCCTCCCACTCAGGACACGGACGGGGAGGAGGAGGGTTCACACTCGGAGGCTGGAAACCCCTTCCCGAGGTGCTGCTGGTATTAAAGGATGAAACACAGAGGGGGGTATGAATCAAGGAGGAAGGTGGGGCAGGACCTGGGGTGGGTGGGGGTTCATGGCATCAGGGAGGGTGGTGGGGTTTGAGGTGTGGGTGTGGGGTGGGAGGTTACGGTAGAAAAGAGGAGTCACAGCCACGAATTGTTTCCGCATTTGTTATAAAATCCGGTCCCATCACACAGTCTCACCCAACGCTGTACACCAATGGGGAATGTTGGCATTGTCCCCTCCCCAGACCCACCACCCCACCCCCCACCAGGGGCAGGGACTGGACTCTGACCCGCTGAGTGCTTGACCCCAGTTGATGCTTTCATTCCCCAGTGAAAGGGAAATTTTCCTGAGGGAGGGACAGGAGGGGGTGATGGGCAGAGGAACGGAGTGGGTGGGAGGAAGGGGGCAGGAGGAAGGGGGCAGGAGCCCTCGAGTCACTGAGTGATAAGGTAGGGGACTTCTTTGACGGGAATCACCAGGCTACACGTTTGAAATTACCATTCGCTTGGGTCGATGTGCTGGTTGTTGCTGGGGTTGGTGTACTGGTTGTTGCTGGGGTTGATGTACTGGTTGTTGTTGGGATCGATGTACTGGATGTTGCTGGGGTCGATGTGCTGGTTGTTGCTGGGATCGATGTACTGGTTGTTGCTGGGATCGATGCACTGTTTGTTGCTGGGGTTGGTGTACTGGTTGTTGCTGGGGTTGAAGTACTGGTTGTTGTTGGGATCGATGTACTGGTTGTTGTTGGGATCAATGTACTGGTTGATGCTGGTGTTGATGTACTGGTTGTTGCTGGGATCGATGTACTGGTTGATGCTGGGGTTGATGTACTGGTTGTTGCTGGGGTTGATGTGTTGGTTGTTGCTGCGGATGATGTCCTGGTTGTTTTTGGGGTTGATGTGCTGGTTGTTGCTGGGGTTGATGTACTGGTTGTTATTGGGGTTGATGTGCTGGTTGTTGCTGGGGTTGATGTACTAGTTGTTGCTGGGGTTGATGTGCTGATTGTTGCTGGAGTTGATGTACTGGTTGTTGTTGGGGTTGATGTGCTGGTTGTGGCTGGGGTCGATGTACTGGTTGTTGCTGGGGTTGATGTGCTAGTTGTTGCTGGGGTTGATGTGCTGAATGTTGGTGGGGTCGATGTACTGTTTGTTGCTGGGGTTGATGTGCTGGTTGTTGCTGGGGTTGATGTGTTGGTTGTGGCTGCGGTTGATGTACTGGTTGTTGCTGGGGTTGATGTACTGGTTGTTGTTGGGGTTGATGTCCTTGTTGTGGCTGGGGTCGATGTACTGGTTGTTGCTGGGGTTGATGTACTGGTTGTTGTTGGGGTTGATGTGCTGGTTGTTGCTGGGGTTGATGTGCTGGTTGTTGCTGGGGTTGATGTGCTTGTTGTGGCTGGGGTCGATGGACTGGTTGTTGCTGGGGTTGATGTGCTGGTTGTTACTGGGATTGATGTATTGGTTGTGGCTGGTGTCGATGTACGGGTTGTTGCTGGGATTGATGTGCTGGTTGCTGCTGGGGTTGATGTGCTTGTTGTGGCTGGGGTTGATGTACTGGTTGTTGCTGGGGTTGATGTGCTGTTTGCTGCTGGGGTTGATGTGCTGGTTGTTGCTGGGGTTAATGTGCTGGTTGTTTCTGGGGTTGATGTCCTGGTTGTTGCTGGGGTTGATGTACTGGTTGTTGCTGGGGTTGATGTGCTGGTTGTTTCAGGGGTTGATGTACTGGTTGTTGCTGGGGTTGATGTGCTGGCTGTTGCTGGGGTTGATGTACTGGTTGTTGCTGTGGTTGATGTCCTGGTTGTTGCTGGGGTCGATGTACTGGTTGTTGCCGGGATTGATGTACTGGCTGTTGCTGGCGTCGATGTACTGGTTGCTGTTGGGGTTGATGTACTGGTTGCTGCTGGGGTTGATGTGCTAGTTGCTGCTGGGGTTAATGTGCTCGTTGTTGCTGGGGTTGATGTGCTGGTTGTTGCTGGGGTTGATGTAATTGTTGTTGCTGGGGTTGATGTGCTGGTTGTTGCTGGGGTCGATATACTGGTTGTTGCTGGGATCGATGTACTGGTTGTTGATGTGGATGATGTACTGGTTGTTGCCGGGATTGATGTACTGGCTGTTGCTGGCGTCGATGTACTGGTTGCTGTTGGGGTTGATGTACTGGTTGCTGCTGGGGTTGATGTGCTGGTTGTTGCTGGGGTTGATGTGCTGGTTGTTGCTGGGGTTGATGTACAGGTTGTTGCTGTGGATGATGTACTGGTTGTTGTTGGGGGTGATGTACTGGTTGTTGCTGGGGGTGATGTACTAGTTGTTGTTGGGTTTGATGTGCTGATTGTTGCTGGGGTTGATGTCCTGGTTGTTGCTGGTGTCGATGTACTGGTTATTGCTGGGGTCGATGAGCTGGTTGCTGCTGGGGTCGATGGGCTGATTGTTGCTGGGGTCGATGTACTGGTTGTTGCTGGGGTTGATGTCCTGGTTGTTGCTGGTGTTGATGTACTGGTTGTTGCTGGGGTTGATGTCCTGGTTGTTGCTGGTGTTGATGTACTGGTTGTTGCTGGTGTTGATGTACTGGTTGTTGCTGGGTTTGATGTGCTGATTGTTGCTGGGGTTGATGTCCTGGTTGTTGCTGGTGTCGATGCACTGGTTATTGCTGGGGTCGATGAGCTGGTTGCTGCTGGGGTCGATGTGCTGATTGTTGCTGGGGTCGATGTACTGGTTGTTGCTGGGGTTGATGTCCTGGTTGTTGCTGGTGTTGATGTACTGGTTGTTGCTGGGGTTGATGTCCTGGTTGTTGCTGGTGTTGATGTACTGGTTGTTGCTGGTGTTGATGTACTGGTTGTTGCTGGATTTGATGCACTGGTTGTTGCTGGTGTTGATGTACTGGTTGTTGCTGGGGTTGATGTGCTGGTTGCTGCGGGGGTCGATGTACTGGTTGTTGCTGGGGATGATGTACTGGTTGTTGCTGGATTTGATGTACTGGTTGTTGTTTGGATCGATGTAATTGTTGTTGCTGGGGTAGATGTACTGGTTGTTGCTGGGATCTTTGTGCTGGTTGTTGCTGGGGTTGATGTACTGATTGTTGCTGGGGTTGATGTACTGGTTGTTGCTGGGGTTGATGTCCTGGTTGTTGCTGGGGTCGATGTGCTGGTTGCTGCTGGGATCGATGTACTGGTTGTTGCTGGGGGTGATGTACTGGTTGTTGCTGGTTTTGAAGTGCTGATTGTTGCTGCGGTTGATGTACTGGTTGTTGCTGGTGTGGATGTACTGGTTGTTGCTGGGGTCGATATGCTGGTTGCTGCTGAGGTCGATGTGCTGGTTGTTGCTGGGGTTGATGTACTGGTTGTTGCCGGATTTGATGCACTGGTTGTTGCTGGGATCGATGTACTCGTTGTTGCTGGTGTTGATGTACTGGTTGTTGCTGGGGTTGATGTGCTGGTTGTTGCTGGGGTTGATGTACTGGTTGTTGCTGGGGATGATGTACTGGTTGTTGCTGGATTTGATTTACTGGTTGTTGCTGTAATTGATGTAGTTGTTGCTGGGATTGATGTACTGGTTGTTGCTGGGTTTGTTGTGCTGGTTGTTGCTGGGGTTGATGTAATTGTTGTTGCTGGGGTTGATGTACTGGTTGTTGCTGGGGTCGATGTACTGGTTGTTGCTGGGGTTGATGTGCTGGTTGTTGCTGGGGTTGATGCACTGGTTGTTGCTGGGATCGATGTGCTGGTTGTTGCTGGGGTCGATGTACTGGTTGTTGCTGGGGTTGATGTGCTGGTTGTTGCTGGGGTTGATGTGCAGGTTGTTGCGGTGTTTGATGTGCTGATTGTTGCTGGGGTTGATGTGCTGGTTGTTGCTGGGGTTGATGTGCTGGTTGTTGCTGGGGTTGATGTAATTGTTGCTGGGGTTGATGTGCTGGTTGTTGCTGGGGACGATATACTGGTTGTTGCTGGGATCGATGTACTGGTTGTTGATGTGGATGATGTACTGGTTGTTGCTGGGGTCGATGTACTGGTTGTTGCTGGGATTGATGTACTGGTTGTTGCTGGGGTTGATGTGCTGGTTGTTGCTGGGGTTGATGTGCTGGTTGTTGCTGGGGTCGATGTGCTGGTTGCTGCTGGGATCGATGTACTGGTTGTTGCTGTGGATGATGTACTGGTTGTTTTTGGGGGTGATGTACTGGTTGTTGCTGGGGGTGATGTACTAGTTGTTGCTGGGTTTGATGTGCTGATTGTTGCTGGGGTTGATGTCCTGGTTGTTGCTGGTGTCAATGTACTGGTTATTGCTGGGGTCGATGAGCTGGTTGCTGCTGGGGTCGATGTGCTGATTGTTGCTGGGGTCGATGTACTGGTTGTTGCTGGGGTTGATGTCCTGGTTGTTGCTGGTGTTGATGTACTGGTTGTTGCTGGGGTTGATGTCCTGGTTGTTGCTGGTGTTGATGTACTGGTTGTTGCTGGGGTTGATGTGCTGGTTGCTGCGGGGGTCGATGTACTGGTTGTTGCTGGGGATGATGTACTGGTTGTTGCTGGATTTGATGTACTGGTTGTTGTTTGGATCGATGTAATTGTTGTTGCTGGGGTAGATGTACTGGTTGTTGCTGGGATCTTTGTGCTGGTTGTTGCTGGGGTTGATGTACTGATTGTTGCTGGGGTTGATGTACTGGTTGTTGCTGGGGTTGATGTCCTGGTTGTTGCTGGGGTCGATGTGCTGGTTGCTGCTGGGATCGATGTACTGGTTGTTGCTGGGGGTGATGTACTGGTTGTTGCTGGTTTTGAAGTGCTGATTGTTGCTGCGGTTGATGTACTGGTTGTTGCTGGTGTGGATGTACTGGTTGTTGCTGGGGTCGATATGCTGGTTTCTGCTGAGGTCGATGTGCTGGTTGTTGCTGGGGTTGATGTACTGGTTATTGCCGGATTTGATGCACTGGTTGTTGCTGGGATCGATGTACTCGTTGTTGCTGGTGTTGATGTACTGGTTGTTGCTGGGGTTGATGTGCTGGTTGTTGCTGGGGTTGATGTACTGGTTGTTGCTGGGGATGATGTACTGGTTGTTGCTGGATTTGATTTACTGGTTGTTGCTGTAATTGATGTAGTTGTTGCTGGGATTGATGTACTGGTTGTTGCTGGGTTTGTTGTGCTGGTTGTTGCTGGGGTTGATGTAATTGTTGTTGCTGGGGTTGATGTACTGGTTGTTGCTGGGGTCGATGTACTGGTTGTTGCTGGGGTTGATGTGCTGGTTGTTGCTGGGGTTGATGCACTGGTTGTTGCTGGGATCGATGTGCTGGTTGTTGCTGGGGTCGATGTACTGGTTGTTGCTGGGGTTGATGTGCTGGTTGTTGCTGGGGTTGATGTGCTGGTTGTTGCTGGGGTTGATGTACTGGTTGTTGCCGGATTTGATGCACTGGTTGTTGCTGGGATCAATGTACTCGTTGTTGCTGGTGTTGATGTACTGGTTGTTGCTGGGGTTGATGTGCTGGTTGCTGCTGGGGTTGATGTACTGGTTGTTGCTGGGGATGATGTACTGGTTGTTGCTGGATTTGATTTACTGGTTGTTGCTGTAATTGATGTAGTTGTTGCTGGGATTGATGTACTGGTTGTTGCTGGGTTTGTTGTGCTGGTTGTTGCTGGGGTTGATGTAATTGTTGTTGCTGGGGTTGATGTACTGGTTGTTGCTGGGGTCGATGTACTGGTTGTTGCTGGGGTTGATGTGCTGGTTGTTGCTGGGGTTGATGCACTGGTTGTTGCTGGGATCGATGTGCTAGTTGTTGCTGGGGTCGATGTACTGGTTGTTGCTGGGGTTGATGTGCTGGTTGTTGCTGGGATCTTTGTGCTGGTTGTTGCTGGGGTTGATGTACTGATTGTTGCTGGGGTTGATGTACTGGTTGTTGCTGGGGTTGATGTCCTGGTTGTTGCTGGGGTCGATGTGCTGGTTGCTGCTGGGATCGATGTACTGGTTGTTGCTGGGGGTGATGTACTGGTTGTTGCTGGGTTTGAAGTGCTGATTGTTGCTGCGGTTGATGTACTGGTTGTTGCTGGTGTGGATGTACTGGTTGTTGCTGGGGTCGATATGCTGGTTGCTGCTGAGGTCGATGTGCTGGTTGTTGCTGGGGTTGATGTACTGGTTGTTGCCGGATTTGATGCACTGGTTGTTGCTGGGATCGATGTACTCGTTGTTGCTGGTGTTGATGTACTGGTTGTTGCTGGGGTTGATGTGCTGGTTGTTGCTGGGGTTGATGTACTGGTTGTTGCTGGGGATGATGTACTGGTTGTTGCTGGATTTGATTTACTGGTTGTTGCTGTAATTGATGTAGTTGTTGCTGGGATTGATGTACTGGTTGTTGCTGGGTTTGTTGTGCTGGTTGTTGCTGGGGTTGATGTAATTGTTGTTGCTGGGGTTGATGTACTGGTTGTTGCTGGGGTCGATGTACTGGTTGTTGCTGGGGTTGATGTGCTGGTTGTTGCTGGGGTTGATGCACTGGTTGTTGCTGGGATCGATGTGCTGGTTGTTGCTGGGATCGATGTACTGGTTGTTGCTGGGGTTGATGTGCTGGTTGTTGCTGGGGTTGATGTGCTGGTTGTTGCTGGGGTTGATGTACTGGTTGTTGCCGGATTTGATGCACTGGTTGTTGCTGGGATCAATGTACTCGTTGTTGCTGGTGTTGATGTACTGGTTGTTGCTGGGGTTGATGTGCTGGTTGCTGCTGGGGTTGATGTACTGGTTGTTGCTGGGGATGATGTACTGGTTGTTGCTGGATTTGATTTACTGGTTGTTGCTGTAATTGATGTAGTTGTTGCTGGGATTGATGTACTGGTTGTTGCTGGGTTTGTTGTGCTGGTTGTTGCTGGGGTTGATGTAATTGTTGTTGCTGGGGTTGATGTACAGGTTGTTGCTGGGGTCGATGTACTGGTTGTTGCTGGGGTTGATGTGCTGGTTGTTGCAGGGGTTGATGCACTGGTTGTTGCTGGGATCGATGTGCTAGTTGTTGCTGGGGTCGATGTACTGGTTGTTGCTGGGGTTGATGTGCTGGTTGTTGCTGGGGTTGATGTGCTGGTTGTTGCGGTGTTTGATGTGCTGATTGTTGCTGGGGTTGATGTGCTGGTTGTTGCTGGGGTTGATGTAATTGTTGTTGCTGGGGTTGATGTGCTGGTTGTTGCTGGGGTCGATGTACTGGTTGCTGCTGGGATCGATGTACTGGTTGTTGCTGGTGTTGATGTACTGGTTGTTGCTGGGGTTGATGTGCTGGTTGCTGCTGGGGTTGATGTACTGGTTGTTGCTGGGGATGATGTACTGGTTGTTGCTGGATTTGATTTACTGGTTGTTGCTGTAATTGATGTAGTTGTTGCTGGGATTGATGTACTGGTTGTTGCTGGGTTTGTTGTGCTGGTTGTTGCTGGGGTTGATGTAATTGTTGTTGCTGGGGTTGATGTACTGGTTGTTGCTGGGTTCGATGTACTGGTTGTTGCTGGGGTTGATGTGCTGGTTGTTGCTGGGGTTGATGTGCTGGTTGTTGCGGTGTTTGATGTGCTGATTGTTGCTGGAGTTGATGTGCTGGTTGTTGCTGGGGTTGATGTGCTGGTTGTTGCTGGGGTTGATGTACTGGTTGTTGCTGGGGTTGATGTGCTAGTTGTTGCTGGGGTTGATGTGCTGGTTGTTGCTGGGGTCGATGTGCTGGTTGTTGCTGGGGTTGATGTGCTCGTTGTTGCTGGGGTTGATGTGCTCGTTGTTGCTGGCATCAATGTACTGGTTGTTGCTGCAGTTGATGTACTGGTTGTTGCTGGTGTGGATGTACTGGTTGTTGCTGGGTTCGATGTACTGGTTGTTGCTGGGGTTGATGTGCTGGTTGTTGCTGGGGTTGATGTGCTGGTTGTTGCGGTGTTTGATGTGCTGATTGTTGCTGGAGTTGATGTGCTGGTTGTTGCTGGGGTTGATGTGCTGGTTGTTGCTGGGGTTGATGTACTGGTTGTTGCTGGGGTTGATGTGCTAGTTGTTGCTGGGGTTGATGTGCTGGTTGTTGCTGGGGTCGATGTGCTGGTTGTTGCTGGGGTTGATGTGCTCGTTGTTGCTGGGGTTGATGTGCTCGTTGTTGCTGGCATCAATGTACTGGTTGTTGCTGCAGTTGATGTACTGGTTGTTGCTGGGCTTGATGTGCTGGTTGTTGCTGGGGTTGACGTGCTTGTTGTTGCTGGTGTTGATTTGCTGGTTGTTGCTGGGATCAATGTACTGGTTGTTGCTGGGGTTGATGTGCTGGTTATTGCTGGTGTCGATATACTGGTTGTTGCTGTGATCGATGTGCTGGTTGTTGCTGGGGTCGATGTACTGGTTGTTGCTGGGGTTGATGTACTGGTTGATGCTGCGGTTGATGTGCTGGTTGTTGCTGGGGTTGATGTAATTGTTGTTGCTGGGGTCGATGTACTGGTTGTTGCTGGGGTTGATGTGCTGGTTGTTGCTGGGCTTGATGTACTGGTTGCTGCTGGGGTTGATGTGCTGGTTGTTGCTGGGGTTGATGTAATTGTTGTTGCTGGGATCGATGTACTGGTTGCTGCTGGGGTTGATGTACTGGTTGTTGCTGGGGTTGATGTACTGGTTGTTGCTGGGGTTGATGTGCTGGTTATTGCTGGGGTTGATGTACTGGTTGTTGCTGGGGTCGATGTGCTGGTTGCTGCTGGGATCGATGTACTGGTTGTTGCTGTGGATGATGTACTGGTTGTTGTTGGGGGTGATGTACTGGTTGTGGCTGGGGGTGATGTACTGGTTGTTGCTGGTGTCGATGTAATGGTTGTTGCTGGGGTCGATGTGCTGATTGTTGCTGGGGACGATGTACTGGTTGCTGCTGGTGTCGATGCGCTGGTTGCTGCTGGGGTCGATGTGCTGATTGTTGCTGGGGTCGATGTACTGGTTGTTGATTGATTTGATGCACTGGTTGTTGCTGGTGTTGATGTACTGGTTGTTGCTGGTGTCGATGTGCTGGTTGTTGCTGGGGTTGATGTACTAGTTGTTGCTGGTGTCGATGTACTGGTTGTTGCTGGGGTCGATGTGCTGGTTGCTGTTGGGGTTGATGTGCTGATTGCTGCAGGGGTCGATGTACTGGTTGTTGCTGGGGATGATGTACTGGTTGAAGCTGGATTTGATGTACTGGTTGTTGTTTGGATCGATGTAATTGTTGTTGCTGGGATGGATGTGCTGGTTGTTGCTGTGGATGATGTACTGGTTGTTGCTGGGGGTGATGTACTGGTTGTACCTGGGGGTGATGTACTGGTTGTTGCTGGGATCGATGTACTGGTTGTTGCTGGGGTTGATATGCTGGTTGTTGCTGGGGTTGATGTACTGGTTGTTGCTGCGGTCGATGTACTGGTTGTTGCTGGATTTGATGCACTGGTTGTTGCTGGGATCGATGTACTCGTTGTTGCTGGTGTTGATGTACTGGCTGTTGCTGGGGTTGATGTGCTGGTTGCTACTGGGGTCGATGTTGTGGTTGTTACTGGGGGTAATGTGCTGGTTATTGCTGGTAGCGATGTACTGGTTGTTGCTGGGGATGATGTACTGGTTGTTGCTGGGGTTGATGTACTGGTTGTTGCGGGGTTTGATGTGCTGATTGTTGCTGGGGTTGATGTGCTGGTTGTTGCTGGGGTTGATGTGCTGGTTGTTGCTGGGGCTGATGTGCTGGTTGTTGCTGCGGTTGATGTACTGGTTGTTGCTGGGGTTGATGTACTGGTTGCTGCTGTCAATGTGCTGGTTGTTGCTGGGGTCGATGTACTGGTTGTTGCTGGGGTCGATGTACTGGTTGTTGCTGGGGTTGATGTACTCGTTGTTGCTGGGGGCGATGTGCTGGTTGCTGCTGGGATCGATGTACTGGTTGTTCCTGTGGTTGATGTACTGGTTGTTGCTGGGGGTGATGTACTGTTTGTTGCTGGGTTTGATGTACTGGTTGTTACTCGGGGTGATGTCCTGGTTGTTGCTGGGGTTGATGTACTGGTTGTTGCTGGGGTTGATGTGCTGGTTGTTGCTGGTGTTGACATCCTGGTTGTTGCTGGAGTTGATGTGCTGGTTGTTACTGGGGTTGATGTACTGGTTGTTGCTGGGGTTGATGTACTGCTTGTTGCTGGGGTTGATGTACTGGTTGTTGCTGGATTTGATTTACTGGTTGTTGCTGTAATTGATGTAGTTGTTGCTGGGATTGATGTACTGGTTGTTGCTGGGTTTGTTGTGCTGGTTGTTGCTGGGGTTGATGTAATTGTTGTTGCTGGGGTTGATGTACTGGTTGTTGCTGGGGTCGATGTACTGGTTGTTGCTGGGGTTGATGTGCTGGTTGTTGCTGGGGTTGATGCACTGGTTGTTGCTGGGATCGATGTGCTGGTTGTTGCTGGGGTCGATGTACTGGTTGTTGCTGGGGTTGATGTGCTGGTTGTTGCTGGGGTTGATGTGCTGGTTGTTGCGGTGTTTGATGTGCTGATTGTTGCTGGGGTTGATGTGCTGGTTGTTGCTGGGGTTGATGTGCTGGTTGTTGCTGGGGTTGATGTAATTGTTGCTGGGGTTGATGTGCTGGTTGTTGCTGGGGACGATATACTGGTTGTTGCTGGGATCGATGTACTGGTTGTTGATGTGGATGATGTACTGGTTGTTGCTGGGGTCGATGTACTGGTTGTTGCTGGGATTGATGTACTGGTTGTTGCTGGGGTTGATGTGCTGGTTGTTGCTGGGGTTGATGTGCTGGTTGTTGCTGGGGTCGATGTGCTGGTTGCTGCTGGGATCGATGTACTGGTTGTTGCTGTGGATGATGTACTGGTTGTTGTTGGGGGTGATGTACTGGTTGTTGCTGGGGGTGATGTACTAGTTGTTGCTGGGTTTGATGTGCTGATTGTTGCTGGGGTTGATGTCCTGGTTGTTGCTGGTGTCAATGTACTGGTTATTGCTGGGGTCGATGAGCTGGTTGCTGCTGGGGTCGATGTGCTGATTGTTGCTGGGGTCGATGTACTGGTTGTTGCTGGGGTTGATGTCCTGGTTGTTGCTGGTGTTGATGTACTGGTTGTTGCTGGGGTTGATGTCCTGGTTGTTGCTGGTGTTGATGTACTGGTTGTTGCTGGTGTTGATGTACTGGTTGTTGCTGGATTTGATGCACTGGTTGTTGCTGGTGTTGATGTACTGGTTGTTGCTGGGGTTGATGTGCTGGTTGCTGCGGGGGTCGATGTACTGGTTGTTGCTGGGGATGATGTACTGGTTGTTGCTGGATTTGATGTACTGGTTGTTGTTTGGATCGATGTAATTGTTGTTGCTGGGGTAGATGTACTGGTTGTTGCTGGGATCTTTGTGCTGGTTGTTGCTGGGGTTGATGTACTGATTGTTGCTGGGGTTGATGTACTGGTTGTTGCTGGGGTTGATGTCCTGGTTGTTGCTGGGGTCGATGTGCTGGTTGCTGCTGGGATCGATGTACTGGTTGTTGCTGGGGGTGATGTACTGGTTGTTGCTAGTTTTGAAGTGCTGATTGTTGCTGCGGTTGATGTACTGGTTGTTGCTGGTGTGGATGTACTGGTTGTTGCTGGGGTCGATATGCTGGTTGCTGCTGAGGTCGATGTGCTGGTTGTTGCTGGGGTTGATGTACTGGTTGTTGCCGGATTTGATGCACTGGTTGTTGCTGGGATCGATGTACTCGTTGTTGCTGGTGTTGATGTACTGGTTGTTGCTGGGGTTGATGTGCTGGTTGTTGCTGGGGTTGATGTACTGGTTGTTGCTGGGGATGATGTACTGGTTGTTGCTGGATTTGATTTACTGGTTGTTGCTGTAATTGATGTAGTTGTTGCTGGGATTGATGTACTGGTTGTTGCTGGGTTTGTTGTGCTGGTTGTTGCTGGGGTTGATGTAATTGTTGTTGCTGGGGTTGATGTACTGGTTGTTGCTGGGGTCGATGTACTGGTTGTTGCTGGGGTTGATGTGCTGGTTGTTGCTGGGGTTGATGCACTGGTTGTTGCTGGGATCGATGTGCTGGTTGTTGCTGGGGTCGATGTACTGGTTGTTGCTGGGGTTGATGTGCTGGTTGTTGCTGGGGTTGATGTGCTGGTTGTTGCTGGGGTTGATGTACTGGTTGTTGCCGGATTTGATGCACTGGTTGTTGCTGGGATCAATGTACTCGTTGTTGCTGGTGTTGATGTACTGGTTGTTGCTGGGGTTGATGTGCTGGTTGCTGCTGGGGTTGATGTACTGGTTGTTGCTGGGGATGATGTACTGGTTGTTGCTGGATTTGATTTACTGGTTGTTGCTGTAATTGATGTAGTTGTTGCTGGGATTGATGTACTGGTTGTTGCTGGGTTTGTTGTGCTGGTTGTTGCTGGGGTTGATGTAATTGTTGTTGCTGGGGTTGATGTACTGGTTGTTGCTGGGGTCGATGTACTGGTTGTTGCTGGGGTTGATGTGCTGGTTGTTGCTGGGGTTGATGCACTGGTTGTTGCTGGGATCGATGTGCTAGTTGTTGCTGGGGTCGATGTACTGGTTGTTGCTGGGGTTGATGTGCTGGTTGTTGCTGGGATCTTTGTGCTGGTTGTTGCTGGGGTTGATGTACTGATTGTTGCTGGGGTTGATGTACTGGTTGTTGCTGGGGTTGATGTCCTGGTTGTTGCTGGGGTCGATGTGCTGGTTGCTGCTGGGATCGATGTACTGGTTGTTGCTGGGGGTGATGTACTGGTTGTTGCTGGGTTTGAAGTGCTGATTGTTGCTGCGGTTGATGTACTGGTTGTTGCTGGTGTGGATGTACTGGTTGTTGCTGGGGTCGATATGCTGGTTGCTGCTGAGGTCGATGTGCTGGTTGTTGCTGGGGTTGATGTACTGGTTGTTGCCGGATTTGATGCACTGGTTGTTGCTGGGATCGATGTACTCGTTGTTGCTGGTGTTGATGTACTGGTTGTTGCTGGGGTTGATGTGCTGGTTGTTGCTGGGGTTGATGTACTGGTTGTTGCTGGGGATGATGTACTGGTTGTTGCTGGATTTGATTTACTGGTTGTTGCTGTAATTGATGTAGTTGTTGCTGGGATTGATGTACTGGTTGTTGCTGGGTTTGTTGTGCTGGTTGTTGCTGGGGTTGATGTAATTGTTGTTGCTGGGGTTGATGTACTGGTTGTTGCTGGGGTCGATGTACTGGTTGTTGCTGGGGTTGATGTGCTGGTTGTTGCTGGGGTTGATGCACTGGTTGTTGCTGGGATCGATGTGCTGGTTGTTGCTGGGATCGATGTACTGGTTGTTGCTGGGGTTGATGTGCTGGTTGTTGCTGGGGTTGATGTGCTGGTTGTTGCTGGGGTTGATGTACTGGTTGTTGCCGGATTTGATGCACTGGTTGTTGCTGGGATCAATGTACTCGTTGTTGCTGGTGTTGATGTACTGGTTGTTGCTGGGGTTGATGTGCTGGTTGCTGCTGGGGTTGATGTACTGGTTGTTGCTGGGGATGATGTACTGGTTGTTGCTGGATTTGATTTACTGGTTGTTGCTGTAATTGATGTAGTTGTTGCTGGGATTGATGTAATTGTTGTTGCTGGGATCGATGTACTGGTTGCTGCTGGGGTTGATGTACTGGTTGTTGCTGGGGTTGATGTACTGGTTGTTGCTGGGGTTGATGTGCTGGTTATTGCTGGGGTTGATGTACTGGTTGTTGCTGGGGTCGATGTGCTGGTTGCTGCTGGGATCGATGTACTGGTTGTTGCTGTGGATGATGTACTGGTTGTTGTTGGGGGTGATGTACTGGTTGTGGCTGGGGGTGATGTACTGGTTGTTGCTGGTGTCGATGTAATGGTTGTTGCTGGGGTCGATGTGCTGATTGTTGCTGGGGACGATGTACTGGTTGCTGCTGGTGTCGATGCGCTGGTTGCTGCTGGGGTCGATGTGCTGATTGTTGCTGGGGTCGATGTACTGGTTGTTGATTGATTTGATGCACTGGTTGTTGCTGGTGTTGATGTACTGGTTGTTGCTGGTGTCGATGTGCTGGTTGTTGCTGGGGTTGATGTACTAGTTGTTGCTGGTGTCGATGTACTGGTTGTTGCTGGGGTCGATGTGCTGGTTGCTGTTGGGGTTGATGTGCTGATTGCTGCAGGGGTCGATGTACTGGTTGTTGCTGGGGATGATGTACTGGTTGAAGCTGGATTTGATGTACTGGTTGTTGTTTGGATCGATGTAATTGTTGTTGCTGGGATGGATGTGCTGGTTGTTGCTGTGGATGATGTACTGGTTGTTGCTGGGGGTGATGTACTGGTTGTACCTGGGGGTGATGTACTGGTTGTTGCTGGGATCGATGTACTGGTTGTTGCTGGGGTTGATATGCTGGTTGTTGCTGGGGTTGATGTACTGGTTGTTGCTGCGGTCGATGTACTGGTTGTTGCTGGATTTGATGCACTGGTTGTTGCTGGGATCGATGTACTCGTTGTTGCTGGTGTTGATGTACTGGCTGTTGCTGGGGTTGATGTGCTGGTTGCTACTGGGGTCGATGTTGTGGTTGTTACTGGGGGTAATGTGCTGGTTATTGCTGGTAGCGATGTACTGGTTGTTGCTGGGGATGATGTACTGGTTGTTGCTGGGGTTGATGTACTGGTTGTTGCGGGGTTTGATGTGCTGATTGTTGCTGGGGTTGATGTGCTGGTTGTTGCTGGGGTTGATGTGCTGGTTGTTGCTGGGGCTGATGTGCTGGTTGTTGCTGCGGTTGATGTACTGGTTGTTGCTGGGGTTGATGTACTGGTTGCTGCTGTCAATGTGCTGGTTGTTGCTGGGGTCGATGTACTGGTTGTTGCTGGGGTCGATGTACTGGTTGTTGCTGGGGTTGATGTACTCGTTGTTGCTGGGGGCGATGTGCTGGTTGCTGCTGGGATCGATGTACTGGTTGTTCCTGTGGTTGATGTACTGGTTGTTGCTGGGGGTGATGTACTGTTTGTTGCTGGGTTTGATGTACTGGTTGTTACTCGGGGTGATGTCCTGGTTGTTGCTGGGGTTGATGTACTGGTTGTTGCTGGGGTTGATGTGCTGGTTGTTGCTGGTGTTGACATCCTGGTTGTTGCTGGAGTTGATGTGCTGGTTGTTACTGGGGTTGATGTACTGGTTGTTGCTGGGGTTGATGTACTGCTTGTTGCTGGGGTTGATGTACTGGTTGTTGCTGGATTTGATTTACTGGTTGTTGCTGTAATTGATGTAGTTGTTGCTGGGATTGATGTACTGGTTGTTGCTGGGTTTGTTGTGCTGGTTGTTGCTGGGGTTGATGTAATTGTTGTTGCTGGGGTTGATGTACTGGTTGTTGCTGGGGTCGATGTACTGGTTGTTGCTGGGGTTGATGTGCTGGTTGTTGCTGGGGTTGATGCACTGGTTGTTGCTGGGATCGATGTGCTGGTTGTTGCTGGGGTCGATGTACTGGTTGTTGCTGGGGTTGATGTGCTGGTTGTTGCTGGGGTTGATGTGCTGGTTGTTGCGGTGTTTGATGTGCTGATTGTTGCTGGGGTTGATGTGCTGGTTGTTGCTGGGGTTGATGTGCTGGTTGTTGCTGGGGTTGATGTAATTGTTGCTGGGGTTGATGTGCTGGTTGTTGCTGGGGACGATATACTGGTTGTTGCTGGGATCGATGTACTGGTTGTTGATGTGGATGATGTACTGGTTGTTGCTGGGGTCGATGTACTGGTTGTTGCTGGGATTGATGTACTGGTTGTTGCTGGGGTTGATGTGCTGGTTGTTGCTGGGGTTGATGTGCTGGTTGTTGCTGGGGTCGATGTGCTGGTTGCTGCTGGGATCGATGTACTGGTTGTTGCTGTGGATGATGTACTGGTTGTTGTTGGGGGTGATGTACTGGTTGTTGCTGGGGGTGATGTACTAGTTGTTGCTGGGTTTGATGTGCTGATTGTTGCTGGGGTTGATGTCCTGGTTGTTGCTGGTGTCAATGTACTGGTTATTGCTGGGGTCGATGAGCTGGTTGCTGCTGGGGTCGATGTGCTGATTGTTGCTGGGGTCGATGTACTGGTTGTTGCTGGGGTTGATGTCCTGGTTGTTGCTGGTGTTGATGTACTGGTTGTTGCTGGGGTTGATGTCCTGGTTGTTGCTGGTGTTGATGTACTGGTTGTTGCTGGTGTTGATGTACTGGTTGTTGCTGGATTTGATGCACTGGTTGTTGCTGGTGTTGATGTACTGGTTGTTGCTGGGGTTGATGTGCTGGTTGCTGCGGGGGTCGATGTACTGGTTGTTGCTGGGGATGATGTACTGGTTGTTGCTGGATTTGATGTACTGGTTGTTGTTTGGATCGATGTAATTGTTGTTGCTGGGGTAGATGTACTGGTTGTTGCTGGGATCTTTGTGCTGGTTGTTGCTGGGGTTGATGTACTGATTGTTGCTGGGGTTGATGTACTGGTTGTTGCTGGGGTTGATGTCCTGGTTGTTGCTGGGGTCGATGTGCTGGTTGCTGCTGGGATCGATGTACTGGTTGTTGCTGGGGGTGATGTACTGGTTGTTGCTAGTTTTGAAGTGCTGATTGTTGCTGCGGTTGATGTACTGGTTGTTGCTGGTGTGGATGTACTGGTTGTTGCTGGGGTCGATATGCTGGTTGCTGCTGAGGTCGATGTGCTGGTTGTTGCTGGGGTTGATGTACTGGTTGTTGCCGGATTTGATGCACTGGTTGTTGCTGGGATCGATGTACTCGTTGTTGCTGGTGTTGATGTACTGGTTGTTGCTGGGGTTGATGTGCTGGTTGTTGCTGGGGTTGATGTACTGGTTGTTGCTGGGGATGATGTACTGGTTGTTGCTGGATTTGATTTACTGGTTGTTGCTGTAATTGATGTAGTTGTTGCTGGGATTGATGTACTGGTTGTTGCTGGGTTTGTTGTGCTGGTTGTTGCTGGGGTTGATGTAATTGTTGTTGCTGGGGTTGATGTACTGGTTGTTGCTGGGGTCGATGTACTGGTTGTTGCTGGGGTTGATGTGCTGGTTGTTGCTGGGGTTGATGCACTGGTTGTTGCTGGGATCGATGTGCTGGTTGTTGCTGGGGTCGATGTACTGGTTGTTGCTGGGGTTGATGTGCTGGTTGTTGCTGGGGTTGATGTGCTGGTTGTTGCTGGGGTTGATGTACTGGTTGTTGCCGGATTTGATGCACTGGTTGTTGCTGGGATCAATGTACTCGTTGTTGCTGGTGTTGATGTACTGGTTGTTGCTGGGGTTGATGTGCTGGTTGCTGCTGGGGTTGATGTACTGGTTGTTGCTGGGGATGATGTACTGGTTGTTGCTGGATTTGATTTACTGGTTGTTGCTGTAATTGATGTAGTTGTTGCTGGGATTGATGTACTGGTTGTTGCTGGGTTTGTTGTGCTGGTTGTTGCTGGGGTTGATGTAATTGTTGTTGCTGGGGTTGATGTACTGGTTGTTGCTGGGGTCGATGTACTGGTTGTTGCTGGGGTTGATGTGCTGGTTGTTGCTGGGGTTGATGCACTGGTTGTTGCTGGGATCGATGTGCTAGTTGTTGCTGGGGTCGATGTACTGGTTGTTGCTGGGGTTGATGTGCTGGTTGTTGCTGGGATCTTTGTGCTGGTTGTTGCTGGGGTTGATGTACTGATTGTTGCTGGGGTTGATGTACTGGTTGTTGCTGGGGTTGATGTCCTGGTTGTTGCTGGGGTCGATGTGCTGGTTGCTGCTGGGATCGATGTACTGGTTGTTGCTGGGGGTGATGTACTGGTTGTTGCTGGGTTTGAAGTGCTGATTGTTGCTGCGGTTGATGTACTGGTTGTTGCTGGTGTGGATGTACTGGTTGTTGCTGGGGTCGATATGCTGGTTGCTGCTGAGGTCGATGTGCTGGTTGTTGCTGGGGTTGATGTACTGGTTGTTGCCGGATTTGATGCACTGGTTGTTGCTGGGATCGATGTACTCGTTGTTGCTGGTGTTGATGTACTGGTTGTTGCTGGGGTTGATGTGCTGGTTGTTGCTGGGGTTGATGTACTGGTTGTTGCTGGGGATGATGTACTGGTTGTTGCTGGATTTGATTTACTGGTTGTTGCTGTAATTGATGTAGTTGTTGCTGGGATTGATGTACTGGTTGTTGCTGGGTTTGTTGTGCTGGTTGTTGCTGGGGTTGATGTAATTGTTGTTGCTGGGGTTGATGTACTGGTTGTTGCTGGGGTCGATGTACTGGTTGTTGCTGGGGTTGATGTGCTGGTTGTTGCTGGGGTTGATGCACTGGTTGTTGCTGGGATCGATGTGCTGGTTGTTGCTGGGATCGATGTACTGGTTGTTGCTGGGGTTGATGTGCTGGTTGTTGCTGGGGTTGATGTGCTGGTTGTTGCTGGGGTTGATGTACTGGTTGTTGCCGGATTTGATGCACTGGTTGTTGCTGGGATCAATGTACTCGTTGTTGCTGGTGTTGATGTACTGGTTGTTGCTGGGGTTGATGTGCTGGTTGCTGCTGGGGTTGATGTACTGGTTGTTGCTGGGGATGATGTACTGGTTGTTGCTGGATTTGATTTACTGGTTGTTGCTGTAATTGATGTAGTTGTTGCTGGGATTGATGTACTGGTTGTTGCTGGGTTTGTTGTGCTGGTTGTTGCTGGGGTTGATGTAATTGTTGTTGCTGGGGTTGATGTACTGGTTGTTGCTGGGGTCGATGTACTGGTTGTTGCTGGGGTTGATGTGCTGGTTGTTGCTGGGGTTGATGCACTGGTTGTTGCTGGGATCGATGTGCTAGTTGTTGCTGGGGTCGATGTACTGGTTGTTGCTGGGGTTGATGTGCTGGTTGTTGCTGGGGTTGATGTGCTGGTTGTTGCGGTGTTTGATGTGCTGATTGTTGCTGGGGTTGATGTGCTGGTTGTTGCTGGGGTTGATGTAATTGTTGTTGCTGGGGTTGATATGCTGGTTGTTGCTGGGGTCGATGTACTGGTTGCTGCTGGGATCGATGTACTGGTTGTTGCTGGTGTTGATGTACTGGTTGTTGCTGGGGTTGATGTGCTGGTTGCTGCTGGGGTTGATGTACTGGTTGTTGCTGGGGATGATGTACTGGTTGTTGCTGGATTTGATTTACTGGTTGTTGCTGTAATTGATGTAGTTGTTGCTGGGATTGATGTACTGGTTGTTGCTGGGTTTGTTGTGCTGGTTGTTGCTGGGGTTGATGTAATTGTTGTTGCTGGGGTTGATGTACTGGTTGTTGCTGGGTTCGATGTACTGGTTGTTGCTGGGGTTGATGTGCTGGTTGTTGCTGGGGTTGATGTGCTGGTTGTTGCGGTGTTTGATGTGCTGATTGTTGCTGGAGTTGATGTGCTGGTTGTTGCTGGGGTTGATGTGCTGGTTGTTGCTGGGGTTGATGTACTGGTTGTTGCTGGGGTTGATGTGCTAGTTGTTGCTGGGGTTGATGTGCTGGTTGTTGCTGGGGTCGATGTGCTGGTTGTTGCTGGGGTTGATGTGCTCGTTGTTGCTGGGGTTGATGTGCTCGTTGTTGCTGGCATCAATGTACTGGTTGTTGCTGCAGTTGATGTACTGGTTGTTGCTGGGCTTGATGTGCTGGTTGTTGCTGGGGTTGACGTGCTTGTTGTTGCTGGTGTTGATTTGCTGGTTGTTGCTGGGATCAATGTACTGGTTGTTGCTGGGGTTGATGTGCTGGTTATTGCTGGTGTCGATATACTGGTTGTTGCTGTGATCGATGTACTGGTTGTTGCTGGGGTCGATGTACTGGTTGTTGCTGGGGTTGATGTACTGGTTGATGCTGCGGTTGATGTGCTGGTTGTTGCTGGGGTTGATGTAATTGTTGTTGCTGGGGTCGATGTACTGGTTGTTGCTGGGGTTGATGTGCTGGTTGTTGCTGGGCTTGATGTACTGGTTGCTGCTGGGGTTGATGTGCTGGTTGTTGCTGGGGTTGATGTAATTGTTGTTGCTGGGATCGATGTACTGGTTGCTGCTGGGGTTGATGTACTGGTTGTTGCTGGGGTTGATGTACTGGTTGTTGCTGGGGTTGATGTGCTGGTTATTGCTGGGGTTGATGTACTGGTTGTTGCTGGGGTCGATGTGCTGGTTGCTGCTGGGATCGATGTACTGGTTGTTGCTGTGGATGATGTACTGGTTGTTGTTGGGGGTGATGTACTGGTTGTTGCTGGGGGTGATGTACTGGTTGTTGCTGGTGTCGATGTAATGGTTGTTGCTGGGGTCGATGTGCTGATTGTTGCTGGGGACGATGTACTGGTTGCTGCTGGTGTCGATGCGCTGGTTGCTGCTGGGGTCGATGTGCTGATTGTTGCTGGGGTCGATGTACTGGTTGTTGCTGGGATCGATGTACTCGTTGTTGCTGGTGTTGATGTACTGGCTGTTGCTGGGGTTGATGTGCTGGTTGCTACTGGGGTCGATGTTGTGGTTGTTACTGGGGGTAATGTGCTGGTTATTGCTGGTAGCGATGTACTGGTTGTTGCTGGGGATGATGTACTGGTTGTTGCTGGGGTTGATGTACTGGTTGTTGCGGGGTTTGATGTGCTGATTGTTGCTGGGGTTGATGTGCTGGTTGTTGCTGGGGTTGATGTGCTGGTTGTTGCTGGGGCTGATGTGCTGGTTGTTGCTGCGGTTGATGTACTGGTTGTTGCTGGGGTTGATGTACTGGTTGCTGCTGTCAATGTGCTGGTTGTTGCTGGGGTCGATGTACTGGTTGTTGCTGGGGTCGATGTACTGGTTGTTGCTGGTGTTGATGTACTCGTTGTTGCTGGGGGCGATGTGCTGGTTGCTGCTGGGATCGATGTACTGGTTGTTCCTGTGGTTGATGTACTGGTTGTTGCTGGGGGTGATGTACTGTTTGTTGCTGGGTTTGATGTACTGGTTGTTACTCGGGGTGATGTCCTGGTTGTTGCTGGGGTTGATGTACTGGTTGTTGCTGGGGTTGATGTGCTGGTTGTTGCTGGTGTTGACATCCTGGTTGTTGCTGGAGTTGATGTGCTGGTTGTTACTGGGGTTGATGTACTGGTTGTTGCTGGGGTTGATGTACTGCTTGTTGCTGGGGTTGATGTACTGGTTGTTGCTGGGGTTGATGTGCTGGTTGTTGCTGGTGTTGATGTACTGCTTGTTGCTTGGATTGATGTACTGGTTGTTGCTGGGGTTGATGTACTGGTTGTTGCTGGAGTTGATGTGCTGGTTGTTACTCGGGGTGATGTACTGGTTGTTGCTGGGGTTGATGTACTGCTTGTTGCTGGGATTGATGTACTGGTTGTTCCTGTGGTTGATGTACTGGTTGTTGCTGGGGGTGATGTACTGTTTGTTGCTGGGTTTGATGTACTGGTTGTTGCTGGGGTTGATGTACTGGTTGTTACTCGGGGTGATGTACTGGTTGTTTCTGGGGTTGATGTACTGCTTGTTGCTGGGGTTGATGTACTGGTTGTTGCTGGGGTTGATGCACTGGTTGCTGCTGGTGTTGATGTGCTGGTTGCTGCTGGGGTTGTTGTGCTGTTTGTTGCTGGGATCGATGTGCTGGTTGCTGCTGGCAGCGATGTGCTGGTTGCTGCTGGGGTTGATGTGCTGGTTGCTGCTGGAATTGAAGTGCTGGTTGCTTCTGCGATTGATGTGCTGGTTATTGCTGGGGTTGATGTGTGAGTTGTTGCTGGGGTTGATGTGCTGGTTGCTGCTGGGGTTGATGTGCTGGTTGCTTCTGCGATTGATGTGCTGGTTGTTGCTGGGGTTGATGTGTTAGTTGTTGCTGGGGTTGATGTGTTAGTTGTTGCTGGGGTTGATGTGCTGGTCGCTGCTGGAGTTGATTTGCTGGTTGTTGCTGGGGTTGATTTACTGGTTGTTGCTGGGGTTGATGTACTGGTTGTTGCTGAGGTTGATGTGCTAGTTGTTGCTGGGATCAATGTACTGGTGGTTGCTGGGGTCGATGTTCTCGTGGTTGCTGGGGTCGATGTGCTGGTGGTTGCTGGGATCGATGTAATGGTTGTTGCTGCGCTCGATGTGCTGGTGGCTGCCCGGGTCGATGTGCTGGTTGCTGCTGGGGTTGACACGTTTGAACCTAAAAGCAGGTCAGACAGACACACTGAGTGAAGAGAATGCTGGGAAATAATTAATCTTAAGTCCCACATGTATCGAGGAGCCAAGACATTGATGAGCCAGATTGAGCAGGAAATTTCCGATGGGTTTGTAATGGCTGTCTAATTCAGCTCCTGAGGTCTCTCAAGTTTGTGCTGAGGATTCAGGAATCCATAAAACTGTCAGTTTAACACTTTAGAGCCATAGTGTCACAGAAATATACAGCACAGAAACAAACCCTTCAGTCCAACTTGTCCATATCGATCAGATATCTGAACCAAATCCACTCCCATTTGCCAGTACTGGGCCCATATACCACTGAACCCTTCCTGTTCATATACCCATCCAGATGCCTTTTAAATGCTGTAACTGTACCAGCCTCCACCACATCCTCTGGCAGCTCATTCCATACACGTACCACCCTCTGCGTGAAAAAGTTTCCCCTTAGGTCTCTTTTATATCTTTCCCCTCTCACCCTAAATCTATGCCCCCTAGTTCTGGACTCCCCCACCCCAGGGAAAAGACCCTGTCTAGTTACCCAATCCATGTTTCTCATGATTTAATAAACCTCTATAAGATCACCCCTCAGCCTCTGACACTCCAGGCAAAACAGCCCCAGCCTGTTCAGCCTCTCCCTGTAGCTCAGATCCTCCAGCCCTGGCAACATCCTTGTAAATGTTTTCTGAACCCTTTCAAGTTTCTCAACATCTTTCTGATAGGAAGGAGACCAGAATTTATCTCAATTAAACTCCATCTGCCATTCCTCAGCCCATTGGCCCATCTGATCAAGATCCTGTTGTAATCTGAGGTAACCTTCTTCAATGTCCACGACACCTCCAATTTTGGTGTCATCTGCAAACTTACTAAATATACCTCTGCATTCAGGGATTTACTGATTTCTCTGAATGTCATCGATCGAGAGATGTGGAATATATACACTCCGATAGGAGAGAGCTGGGAATGGGTGTAATGTGGTCAGTTTAATTATTAATTCATGCCCTCTTTAATAAAGCGAGGAGATCACTGACAGAGATGGGCAATGACCTGCCCACTGATCTCAGTTCATTCCAAAACACCAATTGGAAATCTTCATCACCAGATGTTCTCCGTGAACAGGAGAAGGATTGGACTGGGCAGGATCCGGAAGATGATGCTTCCTAAGAGGTTTGGGAGGAAGGGTGAGGGATTTGGGGATAAGGGAGTGGGGGGGTTAGTGTTGAGATTTCCACTGGACCTGCCCCTACACTCCAGGCTGTGAATGATCTCTCCCCAGCTCACACTGGGTTAGCGGGAGCTACAAGCAAGTTGAGGAGACTGCTCTCGTCAGGCAGAGTCGGAGACTGAAGGATTGAGGGAATGGGCTATTCTGGGATGAGTGAGATTCAATGAGGGGAAATTGTGCGAATTGGAGAGATCAATCCCTTCAGATGGAGAAAGGGGAACCAGTTCCCAGGCAGTCCCCCGGGGATTGTGAACGGGCTCCATTTGCAAGTTGGCCTGGACTCAAGTCGGAATCTCATCCCCCAGCAATGTAAAGCAGCTGTTTGTAAATACAGGAACCATTAGAGCATTGGATGGTTATAATTACAGCCCAGGATGGGATCATCTTTGTAAGGATTGTCTGTAAGGCGGATGGTTGTAAATCAGGAACCACCCCCCGCCCGTCTGCTGTATTTTCGAAATGGGATGGAGTTAGAAACTGTGGGGGTGAGGAACATCATGACCAGTCCATCATGTGGGCACTTTGCAACCGAATTCATCGGCAGCTTCATTCTGATGCAGAAGTTGAATTTTTCATTGACAAATCAACATTGAGGGATCTGACCATCTGCAATGCTGTCCAGGAGAATGAGTCTCACTCCCTAAGGAGAGAAATTCCTCCCAGATTCTTTCCTAGGATTCTTCCCGACTATTGTGACTCCTATTCCCAGAGTCACCGCAACGGCTAAAGATATTATCGGAGAATGTAAGTTCCCAAATGAACTGGCCGTTTAGACTGAGGTTGATGGGAAGCACAGACCAGGTTTCTGAGCAAGGAATATTACTGACCTCAGGAAGGAATTGCTAGGAACAGAAGGTTTCGGTTCTGTCACCAACCAAAGACCAATCAGCTCCTGCTCTGGGTGTGTCTGCTGGGACTGAGCTGGTTTCAACCTGGACTGACCACCCACCCACTCTCCCCACTACACACACACAGGCACACACAAACACACACTCAGGCACAGGCAGACACGCACACACAAACACACAGGCACAGACAGACACACACACACACACACACACACAGACACACACGCACAGACACACACACCAACGCGGACAAACACACACACACACAGACACACACACACAGACACACACACCAACGCGGACAAACACACACAGAAACACACACAGTCACACAGGCACCCGCACACACACAAAGACACACAGGCACGCTCACACACACAGACACACACATTCTCTCTCACACACACACACACACACACACACACACAAAACCTTGATCTCCTCCCATTGGCTTGAAGCAGCAGCTGTGTAAACATCACTCACAATGAGGAGCAGGGAACTTACTTTTCCAAAATACTGCGAGCCCTTCCCACCTTCCCCAGCAGTAACCATCACACTGACCCCCTTCCCCACCTAACCCCAAAATGCCAGGCGATTTGAGGAAGGTTGCGTACCTGAATAAAACATCCTGAAGGAGTCTGGGGGATTGGGACACACGATAGTCTCTCCTGCATCCAGTGAGGAACAGGGAAGAAATGTCCCTCCGTGGGGAGTTGAACTCCTGACCACAGGCAGTGGTTAGGATGGCTAGCTCAATGAATCTAAGGGGAACAGGGACTGAGGGGGAACGGAGCAGAGGGATCAGTCAATGAGCTTAAAGTGAGGGGATCCAACTGAAGCAGCACGATCCGAGGGGATCTGGTGCAGGATCTAGACACCATTATTGCCTGGGGACAGTGGGGATCTGAAGGGGGGATGGTCACTGGGTGTCTCCCACCGAGTCTGTGTCACCTTTACCTGGATCCACTGTGGTGGTGATCCCTGGGTCTCCATTACACAAAGAGCCTTCACAGCAGGACACGTCGCTTAGCAACAAACCCAACGCTCGCAAATCCATCCGCGCTCCGCACTGATTCGCCGAAGCACATCCTTTAAAAACGACATCTCGGCCAACATCTGACACTGTGGGGGAGATCAGAGAACAGATCACATCGCAACAGAGTGGATCCCAGACAGGAAACAGGGTCACTGTCCTGATTGGAGGATCAGTGACAGAGGGAGGCTGGGATTGGAGGATCAGTGAGAGCGGGCAGCTGTGATTGGAGGATCAGTGGGAGAGGGAGTTTGTGATTGGAGATTCAGTGGGAGAGGGAGGCTGTGATTGGAGGATCAGTGAGAGCGGGCAACTGTGATTGGAGGATCAGTGGGAGAGGGAGTTTGTGATTGGAGATTCAGTGGGAGAGGGAGGCTGTGATTGGAGGATCAGTGGGAGAGGGAGGCTGTGATTAGCGAGTCAATGAGAGCGGGAGGCTGTAATTGGAGGATCAGAGATAGAGGGACAGTATGATTGGAGAGTTAGTGAGAGCAGGAGGCTGTGATTGGAGGATCAATGACCTGGGCTATGATTAGACGGTCAGTGAGCTCGACTGTGATGGGAAGCTCATCGATAGAGGAGACTGCGATTGGAGGGTCAGAGAGTGAGAGGAAGCCTGTGATTGGAGAGTCTGGGACAGAAGGATGGAATGATTGGAGACTCGGCGATAGAGGGAAGCTGTGATTGGAGGGTCAGTGAGAGCGGGCGGCTGTGATTGTAGGGTCAGTGGGAGAGGGAGCTTGTGATTGGAGGATCAGTGGGAGAGGGAGCCTGTGAATGGAGGATCAGTGGGAGAGGGAGCCTGTGATTGAAGGATCACTGAGAGCAGGCAGCTGTGATTGGAGGATAGTGAGAGAGGGAGGCTGTGATTGGAGGATCAGTGGGAAGGGAGGCTGTGATTGGAGGATAGTGAGAGAGGGAGGCAGTGATTGGAAGATCAGTAATAGAGGGACAGTATGATTGGAGAGTTAGTGAGAGCAGGAGGCTGTGATTGGAGGATCAGTGACCTGGGCTATGATTGGATGGTCACTGACCTCGACGATGATGGGAGGCTCATCGATAGAGGAGACTGCGATTGGAGGGTCAGGGAGTGAGAGGAAGCCGATGATTGGAGAGTCTGGGATGGAAGGATGGTATGATTGGAGACTTGGCAATAGAGGGAGGCTGTGATTGGAGGGTCAGTGTTAGAAGGAGCCTGTGATTGGACGATTTGTGATGGAGAGAAGTTTTGATTGGAGGATCAGTTTGCTGGGCTACGTTTGGAGGGTCAGTGAGAGCGGGAGGATGTGACTGGAGGATAGTGAGAACGGGAGGCAGTGATTGGAGGCTTAGTAAGAGCAGGAGGCTATGATTGGTGAGTCCGTGAGAGCGTGAGGCTGTGATTGGATGCGCGGTGAGAGAGGGAGGCTTCGATTGGAGGATCGGTGTACTGGGCTGTGATTGGAGGATCAGTGATAGCGGGAGCCTGTGATTGGAGGATCACTGAGCTGGGCTGGGGTTGGTGGGTTCCTGGGGAGAGGTACAGCTTTCCTCCGCGATCCGGAAAGTAGCGGCGTTCCCATGAAACCTTTCAGAAGCCGAAATGGCACAAAGTGAAGAATCAGTTCCTTTTCTGGGAAAAGTGAAAATCCTCTTTGGATTTCTTTCAGTGAGTGAAAACAGATACTAATGTAGGTCTTTGTGAAAAGGCAGGTGGGGGAAAGTGAACTTTCCAAAAGCAGGGGATACCTGTAGGATGTTACATTCTGAGCAATGTCTGGGTGAGGGCTGTGAGGCTGAGAGCCAGACCAGGGGCCCAAAAACTCCCTCCCCCAGACACCTACCCTCCTGGAGGGTGTGGGGGGGTGAAACCTGCTCAGGGGGTGAGAGCTGGATTGGGGAAGGGGCCCAGAATCAGGCACATTCCCTGTCAGCGACTCCCTGTCAGGGGATGGTCCCGAGCCAAGTGCTGAGGCCCACGGAGAGTATCAACCCAGGCCCAGGCCCAGGTGAGATTGGGGCTGAAGGATGTTCCCATTCAGCACCAGCCAGTGACCCACCTCTCCCTCTGCATACAGACTGTGGACTGACAACTGGGTCAAAGAGGGAACCCAGTCAGTACTGCATCCTGGTGGACAAGAATGGGCTGAATGGCCTCATCCTGTGCTGTGCTATCCCATCATTCCATTCTCCTGAACAATGGCTCCCTTCAACATCCCAAACCTGGGAGTGAGTTCGACATTGACCCTGAAGCTCAGTGACTGAGGTTGGGAGAGAGCAGTGGACGATGCAGTGTATCTACGTACACAATCTCTGTTGGCCTTTTCCATTCACACAGCGATTCTCCCGACCCGCACACTCCACCTTCTGTAGATTGGCCAGGCAGGAGGCCATGGATGGACTGTAGCATCCGAAACATTGCAGTCCGTTCAGGGTGGTGTTGGCAGGCTCTGAAATCACAAAGGGAAGAAGAGAAGATGCCTTCTCTTTGATTCAAGGGCAAAACCATCCTCCCCTCAAATCGTCACATCCCCTCCCCCTAACACAACTCCCCAAACCTGACGTTCATCACCTCCCCGCCCCCCCCACCCCCAGGGTTTTCATGTGGGTCTGAATCCTGACAGACCTCACTGTGATCCTCACCTGCTACTGTCTGGTCATTACATCGGTCTGAGCCACAGAGACGGCTGCTCCGGGAGATAAACACCCTTCCAGTGCTCAACGAAACATCTTCGGAGGGACTCTCACAGCGTTGTTCAATGTGTCTGAGTGTCTCAGTCCCACTGTCTACGGTAAACAGGCTGGAGTTAGAACTTCACCACATCATTTGTTTAGCTTCACTCCGTCTGCAACAATTTCTGTCGATGCCCCACAGAAAGCATCCTATCTGGATGCATCCCAGCTTGGTATGGAGCACAACAAATTACAGAGAGATGTGAACACAGCGCAGTCCATCACACAAAGCAGCCTTCCCCCCGTTATCTCCATCTACACTTCCCACTGCCTCGGGCAAGTAACGAACATCATTAAAGCGCCTTCCCAGCCCGGGAATACTTTCTCCCACCCTCTTCCATCGGGCAGGAGATACAAAGGTTTGAAAACATGTACCAACAGATTCGAGCACAGCTTCTTCCCCGCTGTTATCAGACTAATGACCCAACCGTACCTATGTTAGAGTTGATGTCTCTCTGCATCTTCCCTGTGGCTGGAACACTATATTCTGCATTCTGTTCCATTACCCTGATGTACTTCTGTAAGGTGTGATTTGTCTGGATATCATACAGAACAATACTTTTCACTGTATCTCAGTGCATGTGACAATAATAAACCCAGTATCACAATGAGATATTTTCAGAACCTCACTGTTCTGGAGAATATCACCCTACGCCTCTTCAGGGGCTGGGATGATTGTCAACTCCGGCCCTCCTGCCTCAGAGGTCGGGACACTCCACCTGTCTCACAGCAGTACCCCTGCTCCATGTGGGTTTGCGCTGGGAGGAACTGAAACCAGGAGCCAGAACCTAGTCTCCAGCCGACACGTCTGCAATCAGCCAACAGGGAAAGAAACTTCCCGTCACACTGTCTGGCCCCATTCCCTCCAATCTGGGAAGAGTCGGCTTTCAACAGAAAGGCAGGATTACCGATGATGGTGTGGGATGACACAGTCTGGCAGTTGGTGATGCCAATCAGGCAAGTGTTCTCTCTCAGTGAGCAGGAACCGGAGGAGGCTGAACACGTGAAACATTGAAGAGATCGTCCTGCGAAGGGAGAGATTGCAGAGAATTCAGTGAGACTCGGAGTTTCAGTTTGAGGAGAATTTTCACTCAGGGACCATGACTGTGCTTTCAAATTACACCCCCTCATTCCGATCACAACCTCAAACATTTCACTCACACTGCGAGGGATATTAATGGGTGTGGGGAGTGAAGAGGGAGAGTGAGATTAGACTGGGTGGAATATTAATGGGTGTGGGGAGTGAGGGGAGAGTTGGATTAGACTGGGTGGGATATTAAATGGTGTGGGGAATGAGGGGGAGAGTGGGATTAGACTGGGTGGGATATTAAACGGTGTGGGGAGTGAGGAGGGAGAGTGGGATTAGACTGGGTGGGATATTAAAGGGTGTGGGGAATGAGGGGGAGAGTGGGATTAGACTGGGTGGGATATTAAATGGTGTGGGGAGTGAGGGGGAGAGTTGGATTAGACTGAGTGTGATATTAAACGGTGTGGGGAGTGAGGAGGGAGAGTGGGATTAGACTGGGTGGGATATTAATGGGTGTGGGGAGTGAGGAGGGAGAGTTGGATTAAACTGGGTGGGATATTAAATGGTGTGGGGAATGAGGGGGAGAGTGGGATTCAACTGGGTGGGATATTAATGGGTGTGAGGAGTGAGGGGGAGAGTGGGATAAGACTGAGTGTGATATTAAACGGTGTGGGGAGTGAGAGGGAGAGTGGGATTAGACTGGGTGGGGTATTAAAGGGTGTGGGGAGTGAGAGGGAGAGTGGGATAATACTGAGTGTGATATTAAACTCTGTGGGGAGTGAGGGGGAGAGTGGGATTCGACTGGGTGGGATATTAAAGGGAATGGGGAGTGAGGGGGAGAGTGGGATTAGACTGGGTGGGATATTAAAGGGAGTGGGGAATGAGGGGGTGAGTGGGATGAGACTGGGTGGGATATTAAAGGGTGTGGGGAGTGAGGGGGAGAGTGGGATTAGACTGGGTGGGGTATTAAAGGGTATGGGGAGTGTGGGATTAGACTTGGTGGGATATTAAAGGATGTGGAGAGTGAGGTGGAGAGTGGGATATTAAAGGACATTCGTGAGACTTCGTCTGGAATACTGTGGCCTGTTCTGTTCTCCCTGTTATCGGAAGAATATAATTAAACTGAGAGGGTCCTGAAGAGATTTCCCAGGATGTTCCTTGGAATAGTGGGTTTGAGTTATAAGGAGAGGCTGGATGGGCTGGGAGTTTATTCACTGGAGCGTAGGAGGTTGATGGGTGACCTTATCGACGTTTATAAAGTCATGAGGGGTTCAGATAAGGTGAAAGGCAGGTGGTTTTTTTCCCTCGTGTGGGGGATTTCAAGACTACAATGGATATTTTTAATGTGAGAGGAGAAAGATTTAAAAAGAATGAGGGGTAAGTTTTATCCACAGAGTGTGGTTTGTGTGTGCCATGACCTTCCAGAGGAAGTAGTGAGTGTGGACACAGTTACTCTGTTTTAAAGACATTTGGACAAGTCAGTGAATAAGAAATGTTTGGAGGGATAGGGTCAAACGTAGGCAAGTGGGATGAGCTCGATTTGGGAATATGTTCGGATTGGACGGGTTGGGTCTGTTCCTGTGCTGTCTGACTGTAACTCAGCACCTTGAGGGGCAATCCCAGAGAGTGGGACATCAATGATAGCGTCAGGATCACCCAACCCGATCAGTGACACAAACAGATCATTCCTTACCTGCTGTGATCCCAGCACAGACCAGGACAATGCTGAAGAACACCTTCATGTTTTCCCCTGCAGAGTCGGTGTGTCTGGGATGATGGTGAGCTGTGTCTGTGTTCACAAACTGCTCTCTTTCTGTTCTGAAATCAGAAAACACCATCAGAGATGTTGGACCGAGCCCTCTGCCAGCAGCCACACAGTACAGGCTTTACCCCACCCCATTCCCCTCCCACAGTCTGTGCCGTGTCGGGTCAGGGACAGACAGTGTACCTTATGCTTTAGAAACTCTGTGACCATTCCTGCCTGACCACAAGGGAAAGGATCGACAGCTCATGGATTCCCTGTGACCCTGCTGCAGCTTTCCCAGGAACAGGGTGGGAACGTGCCTTACAAATACCTCAGGGGCTGGGGGAGAGCACCCTGTACAGGGCACAGGGCTGACCCACTCACACAGCACCAGGGACATGGTTCACCACAGAAGGAGGCCATTCGGCCTTCCCTGCCTGTACCAGCCCGTTACACCTAGTGCCACTACCTCGTGCCAACCTCCTGCTTTCTCCCCACAGCTTTGAACGTTGTGTTATGTTCATTCCCCCCCTAACGATCCAATGGCCCTCTTCCATCGTACCCGCCTCTCCCATATTTCCAGCTGGAACTTTCCGGATCCTAACCGGCCAATGGGCCAAGAGAGCTCTTTTGTGCTTTCTGATTCGATGTTGAAACACTCACTGAGTTAACAAGGCCTCACCTGTCTTGGGGAAATCCCTCCACATTCATTCAATTCCTTACTGAGAAACCTCAGGGACAATCAAAGGCTGAAAGAATGATTTTATCCTTCTTGCATGCAGCAACCCAAATCAGCCCGTCAACAAAGTGAGTTAAACCTCACAACCCGACCTGACTATGGCCTGATTAAGGGTGGAACGAGGCAACAATCCCACCAATGGTGATCCGTCTTTGGAAGGCTCCAGCGTTCCATCCTGATGCCAAGCTGATCTCCGGAGTCCTGCTAAAGGTGTTCGATTCTCGCACAAGATAACATCCTTCGGGCCTTTGAGGTATATGTTGATGATTCTTAAAGTCCCTTTCATCCAAAATATGACTTCATCCTGACATCATGAAGTCATACAGCATGGAAACTGACCCTTCGGTCTAACCCGTCCATGATGACCAGATATCCCAATCTACTCCCTTTTGCCAGCATTTGGCCCATATCCCTCTAAATCCTTCCTGTTCATATACCCATCCAGATGCCTTTTAAATGCTGTAATTGTACCAGTCTCCACCACTTCCTCTGGCAGCTCATTCCATACACGGACCACCCTCTGTGTGAGTAAGTTGCCCCTTTAGTCCCTTTTAAATCTTTCCCCTTCCCTCCTGAAACCAATGCCCTCGAACTCTGGACTCCCCCACTCCAAGGAAAAAGACCATGTCTATTCACTCTATCCATGCCCCTCACGACTTGATAAACTGAAAGAACCGCAGGTACAGGAGATCAGAAATGAAAACAGAAATTGCTGGAAAAGCTCAGCAGGTCTGACAGTGCCTGTGGAGAGAAATCCAAATGAACATTTTGGATTAAGGGAGCCTTCCTCAGAACTGAGATTTTCCAGCAACGTCTGTCTTTTTTATGATATTACAAACCTCTGTCAGGTCACCCCCTCAGCCTCTGAAACTCCAGGGTACAGTATACCCCAGCTTATTCAGCCTTTCCCTGTCGCGCAAACCCTCCAGTCCCGGTAGCGTCCCCTAAATGTTTACTGAACCCATCCGAGTTTAACAATATCCTTCCTCCAGCAGGGAGACCAGAATTGCACACAATGTTTTAAAAGTGGCCTAACCAATGTCCTGTACAGCCACAACCTGACCTCCCAACTCCTGTACTCAACACACTGACCAATAAAGGACAGCATACCAAGTGCCTTCTTCGCTATCCTCTCTACCTGTGACTCCACTTTCAAGGAGCTTTGAACCTGAACTCCAAGGTGCCCTTGCTCAGGAGCACTCCCAGGGTCCCCCCGTTAAGTCTCGAAGCCCTGCCCTGGTTTGCCTTTCCAAAATGCAGCCCCTCACTTTGATCTGAATGAAACTCCATCCACCGCTCCTCAGCCCTTGAGACTGCAGCTGGCTTCCTCTTCAACAGGAACGGCTCTATTCCTTGTTACCTTTGGCCTTACCTGGCAGTTGGAACACACAGTTTTCCTGCGATTAACTCCTTCAATTCTTCAGCAGGGCAACCCTTGTCTTCTGTGGTGATAAAGCATCCACTTTCTCAAGCAGGTGTCCAAGCAGTTTTGAAAGTGTGACCTCGACTCCCTCCAGTCCAAGAGCTGGCTAATTGTTTTCAGTCTCTGCTCAACAGCACGTGTTTGTTTATTAATACAAGTTTATTAACTGAAGTTTATGGCACAGACCACACCCTTTGTTTCACACTTTATATTTATGACCTTATATCATTAATATTTATTGTCATGACACCACAGAATCATACAGCAGGTAAACAGATCCTTGGGTCCAACACATCCATCCTGCCCAGATATCCGAAACTGACCCAGTCCCACCTGCCAGCACCTGGCCCATGTACCTATTCATATACCCATCCAGATGCCTATTAAATGCTGTAATTGTACCAGCTTCCACCCACTTCCTCTGGCAGCTCATTCCATACACGTACCACCCTCTGTGTGAAAATGTTGTCCCTCAGGTTTAGGGTTCGGTTTAGGGTAAACATTAGGGTTAGGTTTCAGTTCAGGTTTCGGGTTAGGGTTTGGAATAGGGTTAGGTTTTGGGTGAGGGAGAGGGAACGGATTACATTTTGGGTTAAGGTAAGGAATAGGGTTAAGTTTAGGGTTAGTGTTGGGGTTAGGCTCAGCATTAGGGATAAGGTTAGTTTTAGGGTTTGGGTTAGGATTACATTTAAGCTTAGGGATAGATTTATGGTTAAGTTTGGGGTTAAAATTAGTGTTAGATTTAGGGTTAGAGTTAATGTTAGGGTTCACGTTAGGGTTAGGGTTCAGGTTCGAGTTACGGTTAGGGATAAGATTAGGGTTTGAGTTTGGATTAGAGTTTAGGGTTAGGGTTAGAGTTCTGTTTAGGGATAGGGTTTGGGTTAGGGTTCAGCGTTAGGGTTAGCATTCTGTTTAGGGTTTGGGTTAGGATTAGAGTTCAGCGTTAGGGTTAGGGTCAAGATTAGGGTAAGTGTTCAGTTCAGTGATAGGGTTTGGGTCAGGGTTAGGGTTCTGTTTTGGGTTAGGGTTCAGCGTTAGATTTCTGTTTAGGGTTAGGGTTCAGTGTTAGGGTCAGGGTTCAGCGTTAGATTTCTGTTTTGGGTTAGGGTTCAGTGTTAGGGTTCAGGGTAAGGGTTAGCAGTCTGTTTAGGGTTTGGGTTAGGGTTCTGTTTAGGGATAGGGTTTGGGTTAGGGTTCAGCGTTAGGGTTAGTGTTCTGTTTAGGGTTAGAGTTCTGTTTAGGGTTAGGGTTCAGTGTTAGGGTTAGGGTTCAGTGTTAGGGTTTGAGTTCTGTTTAGGGTTAGGGTTCAGCGTTAGGGTTAGGGTTCAGCGTTAGGGTTAGCGTTCTTTTCGGGTTTGGGTTAGGGTTCTGTTTAGGGATTGGGTTTGGTTTAGGGTTAGCGTTCTGTTTAGGGTTTGGGTTAGGGTTCTGTTTAGGGATTGGGTTTGGGTTAGCGTTCTGTTTAGGGATTGGGTTAGGTTTAGCGTTCTGTTTAGGGTTTGGATTAGGGTTCTGTTCAGAGATAGGGTTTGGGTTAGGGTTAGGGTTCAGCGTTACGGTTAGCGTTCTGTTTAGGGTTTGGGTTAGGGTTCAGTGTTAGAGTTAGAGTTCTGTTTAGGGTTAGGGTTCTGTTTTGGGATAGGGTTAAGGTTTGGGTTCAGGATTAGGGTTCTGTTTAAGGATAGGGTTTGGGTTAGGATTAGGATTTAGGGTTAGGGTTCTGTTTAGGGATAGGGTTTGGGTTAGGATTAGGATTTAGGGTTAGGGTTCTGTTTAGGGATAGGGTTTGGGTTAGGATTAGGATTTAGGGTTAGGGTTCTGTTTTGGGATAGGGTTAAGGTTTGGGTTCAGGATTAGGGTTCTGTTTAAGGATAGGGTTTGGGTTAGGATTAGGATTTAGGGTTAGGGTTCTGTTTAGGGATAGGGTTTGGGTTAGGATTAGGATTTAGGGTTAGGGTTCTGTTTAGGGATAGGGTTTGGGTTAGGATTAGGATTTAGGGTTAGGGTTCTGTTTAGGGATAGGGTTTGGGTTATGGTTAGGATTTAGGGTTAGGGTTCTGTTTAGGGATAGGGTTTGGGTTAGGATTAGGATTTAGGGTTAGGGTTCTGTTTAGGGATAGGGTTTGGGTTAGGATTAGGATTTAGGGTTAGGGTTCTGTTTAGGGATAGGGTTTGGGTTAGGATTAGGATTTAGGGTTAGGGTTCTGTTTAGGGATAGGGGTTGGGTTATGGTTAGGATTTAGGGTTAGGGTTCTGTTTAGGGACAGGATTAGGCTCAGAGTTAGGATTTGGGATAGCCTTAGTGTTAGTGTTCGAGTTAGTGTTAGAATTTGTGGTTAGATTTCGGATTACGGTTTGTGTTAATTTTAGATTTTGGGTTCGGGATAGAGTTATTGTTAGGGTGAGGGATAGGTTTCAGGTTTAAGTTAGGATTAAAGTTTGGGTTTAGGTTAGGGTTTGGCCAATTGTTAGGGTTCAGGTTTAGGTTACAGTTTGGGTTAATGTCAGGGTTTGTTTTAGGGTGAGAGTTCAGGTTAGGGTTAGAGTTCGGTGTTCGGGTTAGGGTTCAGGATAGGGGCATGGTTTGGGTTAAACTTAGGGTTTGGGTTTGGGCTAGAGTTAAGGTGAGAGTTAAGGTTCAGGTTAGGGTTAGTGTTAGGGTTAGGATAGGTATAGGGTTAGGGTTACTGTTAGTGTTAGGGTTAGGTTTAGGGTGAGTGTTAGTGATAGGGTTAGTTTTAGGGTTAGTGTTACAGTTAGGGTTAGGGATAGGTATAGGGTTAGGGTTACTGTTAGTGTTAGGGTTAGGTTTAGTGTTAGGGATAGGGTTAGTGTTAGGTTTAGGGTTGGGGTTAGTGTTAGGGTTACGTTTAGGGTTAGTGTTAGAGTTAGGTTTAGGGTTAGGGTTAGTGTTAGTGTTAGAGTTAGGTTTAGGGTTAGGGTTTGGGTCAGTTGCAAACCGAGACAGTGTTTTCCATTTCGATGAGAGTGTTGCTGTTCGATAGGGCATACCTCTTGTGGGGAGTACATTCCCCCATCTTACTGTGTCTGTCCAATGGCCAGCCCCCATTCCTGCACAATCAACCAATCTCCCTGTCTGACACTGCCATGTCTCTCACACCGTGAGATACATGAGCTGAATTAGGTCAAAAGGGCAACTTTTTCACGCCCAGGGTGATGTGTGTATGGAATGAGCTGTCAGAGGGAGTGGTGGAGGCTGGTACAATGACAGCATTTAAAAGGCATCTGGATGGGTGTATGAATGGGACGGGTTTAGTGGGATATGGGCCAAGTGCTGGCAAATGGGACTAGATTAGGTTCTGCTAACTGGCCAGCATGGATGGGCCGAAGCGCCTGTTTCGGTGCTGTACATCTCTCTGACTCGATGTGGTCTCCCCAGCACCTTCTCCTGCTGCAGTAAGACTTCCATCCTCTTATCCTCAAGGACCTGAACCCTCCGTGAGTGACGGAGTCCTGGGTGGGGATGGGGGGTGTGTGAAGGAGACCTGTTCTGAACAAAATAAACACAACCACAACCACGCAACACCAACCGCCCTCTCACCAAAACGGTCAAGTCACATTTCAGTCCCAGGTAAAACGCCCTCGAGCCTTTCCTGAGGGATTTTCTGAGAGACGGAACAAATAAATTGATCCGAATCCAGCCAACCCAACCCACAAATGGAATCTTATTCTCTCACTCACAAACATTGGACTTTTGACTCCTCTGACAAAGATAGGCACAGATCAGGGAAGAAATAAAACCCAATTGTTGAATGGCCCAGTGCTGAGAAAGGGTTAGCTCAAAGCTCACATTCTGTCATCCCATCAACCTCACACTGGCCACCGCCTTCCATGGACTTTTCTTAGGGTCGGGGGGCAGTAAGAAAATTCCAGCTTTCCCTCTGGATCAATTGTATCTGGAACAAAATGTCTCGAATAATTATCAATCCACACCAATTATGTGTGGCTCAGTGGTGAGCACAGCTGCCTCCCAGCACCAGGAACCCGGGTTCGATTCCACCCTTGGGGTGACTGTCTGTGTGGAGTTTGCACATTCTCCCCGTGTCTGCGTGGGTTTCCTCCGGGAGCTCTGGTTTCCTCCCACAGCTGTGCAGTTTAGGGTGGATTGGCCATGGGAAAGGCAGGGTTACAGGGATAGGAGAGGGTGGGGTGGGTCTGGGCAAGATTCTGTGCAGAGGGTCGATGTGGACTTGATGGACCGAATGGCCTGCTCCCACACTGTATGGATTCTCTGAATGTGTTGTGGATCCAGCCCAGGGACCAGGCAATAATGGGGAAGGTTTATCAGATGACATTGGGCCGAAGGGCCTGTTTCCACACTGTCAGGATTCTATGATGCTAAAAGAAGCTGTCGGAAATAGTGATCATAACGTGGTAGAATTTGGCATTCAGTTTGGGAGGACAGAGGAGTTGGGGAGGAGGGGCAGCAGCCTTGTGGTATTATTGTTGGACTGTAACAGAGATCATTATCCGGGGACCCGGGTTCAAATCCCATCATGGCCGATGGTGGAATTTGAATTCAATAAAAATCAGGAATAAGAGTCTACGATGACCATGAATCGATCGTCAGGGAAACCCATCTGGTTCAGTAAGGTCCTGTCAGGACGGAAATTGCCCTCCTTACTGGTCTGGGCCTACACATGACTCCAGACGCACAGAGATGCTGTTAACGCTCAACTGCCCCCTGGGCAATTAGGGACAGGCAATAAATGGGCAGCAACCCCCTGACCCAGTGATTGAGGAAAGGAATGAAGGCAGAGCTGTCTGGGGTCAGCTGGAAAGGGAGGTTAGACAGCTACAGGAACAATGGGAGAGGGCTCCGAACAGAGCTCACAACAAAGACATCTTGCAGTGAAGAATATTGTTCCTCAGGTCCCTTTTAAATCTTTCCCCTGTCACATTAAAAATATGCCCACTTGTTTTTGAAAACCCTACACCCTGGGAAATAAAGACCTTGCCTGTTCACTTTCTCTCTGCCCTTCCAAACCTGCAGAAGGTAACCCCGCAGCCTCCTGTTCTCCAGGGAAAAAGTGGTGTGTGTATGGAATGAGCTGCCAGAGGAAGTGGGGGAGGCTGCTACAATGACCATTTGAAAAACATCTGGATGGCTTCCTGAATAAGAAGGGTTCAGAGGGCTATGGGCCAAGTGCTGGCAGATGGGACGAGATTAGGTTGGGTTACCTGGTCGGCATAGACGAGTTGGACCAAAGGGTGCTGTCCATCTCGATGACTCTGTGACTAAAAATCTAGAAACGGGTGGAGGTACTGGACACTGGGAAGACTATGGGCCCTGACAACACTCCGGCAAGATAAAAAGGTAAAAACAATGACTGCAGATGCTGAAAACCAAATACTGGATTAGTGGTGCTGGAAGAGCACAGCAGTTCAGGCAGCATCCAACGAGCAGCGAAATCACTCCAGCAAGAGGCAATGTAACCACCTCTCCTTGGACAATCAACCATCCCGGAGCAGCCAAATCCCACACCAGACATGTCCCAGTCACATCATTGAGAGCGATGTTTGTTGGAAAGGTCATGTAGTTCCTGTTTACATTGGGGAGGGTTCTGGGGATGGCTGTATCTATCAGGGTCACAGGGAATGGTTACACTGACATCTCCTGGCGAGGAAGATGCAGAATTGGAAATTTCACTGAAATGAATTTGAATCTGTTACAAAAGGGACTTCACAGCTGTTAAAGAAACATCCCAAATCTGAGGCTCTATCCAAGGGTCAGTGCAGAGGGAGTGCCACACTGTCGGAGGGTCAGTACTGAGGGAGTGCCGCACTGTCGGAGGGTCAGTACTGAGGGAGTGCCGCACTGTCGGAGGGTCAGTACTGAGGGAGTGCTGCACTGTGGGACGGTCAGTGCTGAGGGAGTGCTGCTCTGTGGGACAGTCAGTGCTGAGAGAGTGCCGCACTGTCAGAGGGTCAGTGCTGAGGGAGTGCCACACTGTCAGAGGGTCAGTGCAGAGGGAGTGCCGCACTGTCAGAGGGTCAGTACTGAGGGAGAGCCACACTGTGGGAAAGTCAGTGCTGAGGGAGTGCCTCAATGATTGAGCGTCAGGATCAAGGGAATGCCGCACTAACAGGGGGTCAATCTCTCAAATGCAGAATCGGAAGTGCAACAGTCTTTGTAACTGAATTAACTTTGTGATGGTTCACACATAATTATTGGGTCCTGTCCGACTTTGGCCCCATTACTATTGGTGAGCTCTCGTCACTGTAACTCTCTTCAGGTATATCGTATTGGCACATGTGTTCACTCTCCTTTTGAACCTGGGCCAACGTTAGAGGGTTAGGCCTCGATGGATGTTGCTTAATCAGAACAGCATCTCCTATTCCCAGATCAGGCATAATTCAGGTCATACTTCCCAGCTTAGTTCCACAGCTCTCCCCATGTGATCACAATAACTCTTCCAGGTCATTTTGATATTCCCCAGGAAGGAAATTCAATCATTGATCCCAATCTTTGACAATGTCCTCCATGTTTGTCTCCATATTCCCTTTGCAATTCCTTAGATTGTGACCACCCTGGACAGCTCTGGTGGGTCTGATCTCCAGTGTTCAGAACTTTACCTGGGTCATTGGAATACCTGTGCAGTGATAGAACCACCATTGATGACCATTTGATGTTTAGTACTGGCCGACAGGTCAGTGTCGAACTTGTTGAATGTTTATTTCAGAAAGACGAGGGAGCAGGATGATTCCTCCACAAGATCGAGATCCCTGATTCCCCTCTGACAGCACACAACATCCTTGACTGTTCTGGCTCATCTTCCATCTGACGTGGGATGTGTCAATTGCTACTTCTTAAACCTTATTGAGTAAAAGGCACCTTCCAACAGGTGGTGTGTGTGTGAGTCTCTAAACCCCCAGAGGTGATTGAACAGCAGTTTGTGGTGAAGCAGACTGTCCTGTGACCAACTTCACTGCTGAATGCAGACTGCAAAATCCTGCCCCTCGTCATCACCGACTGGGTCAGGTCTGTCAGAGACTGGTGAATCACCCCGACCAGGTACATGCTGTACTGGGCAGGACAATCTCAGAGAGCCTTGTTCACTTCAGGGATAGAATCGCCGACCTGGAGGACAAGGGAGGCTCTGTGCCTGCCTCATCAGCCTGTACCAGCAGAAGGCTTTTGATAAGGTCTCGCAGATCCACACCAGGGACGTGCTCTCCAAAATCAGCTTCGGGGCGGGAATCGGGCAATTGGATCCGACTGCTCTACCCCAGCATCGTTCGCTCAGTCTCAATCAATGGGTGGGAATCAGGAAGTTTCCCGATCAGCTCTGGAGTCAGACAGTGCTGCCCACTCTCTCTCTAGCCTCGTTTGGAATTGGTACGGAACCTTTTGCTGCTCCATTGGGAAGGATGGGAGCCTCAGGGAGTGTAACTATTCCGGACAGTGGGAGCCACCAGGTCAAAGCCTTCCTGCACATGGATGGATTTTCTGTTTTCTGCTTGGAAGTGCTGTGACTGCACAGACTCATGGGTATCTGCATCGGGGTCAAACTGACCTTGGGAGGAAAGGCAAATCAAGGCCAAAGCGAAGCCATGAACAGGGGCGTATTGCCAAGGTGAGGCAGGAACTGAGCTTTGAGAGCACTGCTCCCTTTCCGCTGTGGGTAAAGAGTTAGGGATCGGGTGTGAGGCACTGTCTCTCTCTGTTGGACATGGCGTGGGTCTGACCCATCCCAGGATCTGTGCTGTTTCAGTCACTGGAAATCTCTGCTTCTTCATCTGGAGGTCAAAGATGTACCCTGTCTGCTGGTCCACTATGTCCAAAGTTCTGGATAAGGCAAGGAGACCACCCAGGATGTTACTCTCATCCTGACGGCCATCTTTGTCTGTAAATGCATCAAGCTGTACCTCGATTTTTGGTACAGAAACACCAAGTGTCGCTGTGTACTGAGGTTTGACCTGTCCCCTGGGGTTGTGAAGGATGGGACTGGACACATTGTGGAGGAACGCTCAAAGAGGTTGGACTGTTCCTCATCACCTGTCCCTCCTGGAGAAATTTGCAAAGAGAAACCCCTTTACCCACCAGTCCATCACAACCTGATCAGCACACAACGTCCTCGAGACCCTGCAGGGAAGGGACAGGGTGGATCATGTCGGGTGGTTCACTGAGCAGACGGTCAAAATCATTTAGCAGAATGTCCCACCAGCAGAACGTTCTCACCAACACCATAACATCAGCTGGCTGTTGGTGAGAAGGGCCCTACCTGTGAGAGCCTTAATGCACGTCCAGTTGGACTGTACAATTGCACGCTGTCCTTGAAATGGCTGTAGGGACTGGGGGGGGGGCACGGGTACAGACTGCCACACAACTCCTGCTGGACTGTGCCTTTGTGAAGGGAATCTGGAGGAAGATGCAGTGGTTTGTGGTTTGTGTTGATGTTCGTCGCGAGCAGCTCGGTGACGTGGGAATCTGTGCTCTGTGCGGGATGCGAACCGAGACCAACAATGCCTGGTGCCTGCTCCTGGAGGGCCATCAACTCGCTGGGAGATGCTCTTTAGTCTGCTTCAAACCTGTTGGTCGTCCAGAAAAAAGCAGCTGACCCCAACTGAGTGTTGTGGACGGTCACATCCCAAGGGCCATGACTATGTGCTGCAGGACCCATTAAAGCCCAGGGACAGCTGCTGCAAAAGCAAAGTGAGGATTGACCAGTGCCTGAGCTCCTTCTCCCTCGGTTAAATGAGGGTCCGTTCAGTCATTGAATCTTCCCCAGGTTTCAAAAGATGGAAATATTGTCTTATTCAAGTAAGAGATGGCTTTGATTTGTTTGGAGGGAGACAAACTCCAATGCTTGTTTGTTCCTTTGAGGTGATGCCGTACAGAATCGAGCTGTGTTTGTGACGGTGTACATACACAATGTTTTTATTGAATAAAGGATATTTTTGAAGTTAAAATGCCAGCAATATCCTTCTGCTGGACTCTGTAAATATCAGTCACTCACGCAGTCACAGAATGATCCACCTTCACTTGGGATTCTAAATATCTCACACACACACGCACACACACAGACGCACACAGATACACACACACAGATGCACACACACGCACAGATACACACACGCACACACTCAGATACACACACACAGACGCACACACAGATACGCACACATTGACACACACACGGACACGCACACACACACAGATACACACACACGCACGCACACACTGACACACCCACACACACACACTCACACATATCCACAGATACATACACACACACACACCCACACACAAACACAGATACACACACACAGACACACACACAGATCCACACACAGATTTACATACACACACACCCACAGACACACACACCCACACACACAGATACACATTCACACACACAGATACACACACAGCTACACACAAACACACAGATATACACACATACTCACGCACACAGTTACACACACACAGATACAACACACACACAGATACACAAACACAGAGGTACACACACACAGTCACACAGATACACACACGGATATACACACCCACACACACAGCTACACACAAACACAGATACAGACACACCGACCCAAACTCACAGCTACACACACACACAGACAGTCACACATTTACACACAGATACACACATACACACGCACAGAGTCACACACGCACATAAACAGAGAGATACACACACACAGATAGACACACACACGCAGATTTACACCCACACACACAAATATAAACACTCATACCCACATACACAGATACACACACCCACACACAGCTACACACAGACACACACACAGCTATACACAGACACACACACACAGATACACACACAGACACATGCACTCACGCACACAGTTATACACACATACACAGATACGCACACAGACACACACACAGATACAACACACACAGATACATACACACACGCACATACACACAGATACACACACATACAGATACACACAGAGGCACAAACACAGATACACACATGCAGACACACACACAGATACACACTTACACAGACAGACACGCACACACACATCGACACACCAACAGACACACACACAGATGCAACACACGGATACACGCACAGACACACACACACAGATGCAATACACGGATACACGCACAGACACACACACACAGATACACACACACAGATACACACACAGACGCACACACAGATACACACACACATACAGAGATACACACACAGATACACAAACAGACACGCGCAGATACACACACAGATGCACAGACACAGAAACACACACACATACGTACACACACAAATACACACAGACACACATACACTCACACACAGACACACACATATACTCACACACATACATTCACACAGAGGCACACACAAACACATACATGCACACAGACACACATACACTCACACACAGGCACACACACACAGTCTCTCTCACACACACCCTGACCTCCCTCTGCTGCTAAGTGTTGATGAAGCACACAGACATACAGAATACTGACAAGTTTAACAAATGAGTTCATAAAATGTTTAAAGTGAAATCCAAATTTACTTTAATCAATGTAAGAAAAAAAAACCCATTCTGCACAGCTCAGAGCTAGGAACGTACAGAGCAGGGGGCAGTCTCAGCTCTCAGGTGAGGTACACTAGCTGTTACTCACCGAGTGTAAGCATTGACTGACCAAAGGATGTGTTGCTTTGAATTGTGGAACTCATGAATTGTTGGATCAGCTGGAGGTTACAGTTCAGCTGTTCTGTTTGTTCAGGGTTTATTGGGATGGTGTCAGTTGGTCCCTCCTACAATGGTTCAAAGACTGTCCATTAGTTTTTGTAGATATTTTCTTCCCAACATTATTATACACCTTTGGAGAACTTGTCCTCGAGTCTCCTAGCTCAGAGGTATGGACCACCACTGCTGGTCTCACCCAGACTGTCCAAGCTGGATGTGTCTGTCCCTGATCACTGATTGGTGGAGTTGGTTATTAATGCACCGGGCATTAAACAAAGTGAACATTGGACTGACAAAGCTGACCTTGCTGGTTTCAGTGTCCTTTCCAAATGACTGAAAACCACATTGCAGAGAGTGCGGCCATCAGACTGATAGGGAGGAAATTCGAATTCCATTATGTAGTTTACATTCACACAAATGCTGACTGTTCAATTAACACGAAAATACTGGGAATGCTCAAGATTGAGTGTAGAACTGGAAAATGCTGGCAGCACAGAGGTTCTCAGGCAGGAGCTGTGCAGGGAGAAGCTGAGTTCATGTTCCTCATCAAATGTGATCCCTGTTCAAAGTGAAATTTAATCTCCAATTCCCTCCCCACTGGTTTGCACGACTTGCTTCTCTTGGTCCAGCGTCTTCAGTTCTTTTCTCTTCCTTCCATGAATTACTTCCCTCTGTCCAATCTCAGTGTGAGGGAAAGCTGCATTGTCTGGGCAAAAGGATTAATCTCCAATGAAATCACCAGCCTGGTCACAATCACTGTGAATACTCGAAGACTTGTCTCTTGTTCTCTAAATGAGTTGAAACCTGTTGCTGTTGGAGAATCTCAACAGAAAAGAATTGTATCGAGGCTTTTTACAACACACAATCCTACAGCAACAATTATCCTGTGTTCATTCTGTTCCAGTGCGGAAATAGCGAAGCAGCCTCAAGGTCAGGAGGCAGACAGAAAGCTAGCACACAGCGTGCAGGAAGGTGAACAGAATATTGGCCCTTACTTTCAGAAGCTTGGAGTATAAGAACATGGAAATCATCCTGTAACTGTGAAAGGTGCTGCTGAGATCCCGTCTGGAGCACTGTGGGCAGTTTCGGTCCCCTTATTTCAGGAAAGTTGTGATTTCTTTGGAGGTAATTCAGAGATTGTTTTTCTTGGCTAATTCCTGATATGGAGAGAAATGTTATAAACAGGAGTTGGGAGGTCATGTTGCGGCTGTACAGGACATTGGTTAGGCCACTGTTGGAATATTGCGTGCAATTCTGGTCTCCTTCCTATCGGAAAGGTGTTGTGAAACTCGAAAGGGTTCAGAAAAGATTTACAAGGATGTTGCCAGGGTTGGAGGGTTTGAGCTTCAGGGAGAGGCTGAACAGGCTGGGGCTGTTTTGCCTGGAGCATCGGAGGCTGAGGGGTGACCTTATAGAGGTTTATAAAATCATGAGGGGCATGGATTGGGTAAATAGACAGGGTCTTTTCCCTGGGGTGGGGGAGTCCAGAACTAGGGGGCATAGATTTAGGGTGAGAGGGGAAAGATATAAAAGAGACCTAAGGGGCAACGTTTTTACACAGAGGGTGTGGAATGAGGAAGTTGTGGAGGCTGGTAGAATTGCAACATTTAAGAGGCATTTGGATGGGTATATGAATAGGAAGGGTTTGGAGGGATACGGGCCGAGTGCTGGCAGGTGGGACTAGATTGGGTTGGGATATCTAGTCGGCATGGACGGGTTGGACCGAAGGGTCTGTTTCCGTGCTGTACTCCTCTATGACTCTATGACTCTACTAGGACATAGAATTCCTCTCAGTTGATGCCACCAGGGGAAGTTCCACAAGCTGTTCCAAAGTGGAGATCCTGTTTTGCGGCTGAAAATACATTTTCAAAGAGTGGTCAGATGTGTATTCTGATTGCAGACCTTAACAAGTCGAGTAAATGGATATTTGATTCCATTGATTAACTCCTCTCTGAATTTAGTCTGTGTTAGAGCGTAAATGCACGTGTTGGTGCATGAATTTAGAAGCCCTAACATGAATCCAATTTCTTGGAAGACAAACATTGGAGTATTTAAAGTCTTGTCTTCATAATTATAATTTACCTCTTGAAAGCTGAAACGGCGTATGACATGTGTCATCCAGAACAATATGAAATTAGCGGACAACGCAAAGAGCAAGATGATGGATTTTCTCCGGTTTACCACCTCTGGATCAGTATTATTCCCGCCATTTGCATGGATCTGGAGCCGTGAGCGGATGCGATTGGCTGCTATAATGTGCCTAACAGTCAGAGCATTAAATATCAAAATCAATGCAATTGGGAGCAAAGGTATAAATGTGGTGTCTATCCAGACATACACTTTCCAAAATAACGATGTATAGTAGTCTGGTACTGTCATGCAAAACCACGGCACATTGTCAATAATAATTGCAGGAACAAATACAAAATACCAAGTAATTGACCGCAAACACCCCACCGCACTCACCGTTGCGATAACGACAAAAGCAGTTCTCTCGTGACAATATCTTGTGCTTAGTTTCTGGCAACAGATCAGTACAAACCGATCAAATGTGAAAGCAACTGTGAACCAAACTGAACCGTTCAGAGCTGCAAGAAACAGAACGGTTCTCAAAGCACAGACAGGTGTGATGTATAAGAAAGTAACCGGGAAATGCAGAACATTAACTCGGTCCAGTAAGATATTAAGGATGACAAGAAGCAGATCTGCAAAAGTCATTGCCAACAAATAGCGAGTGACGCATTTGGAGAGCCCACAATTGCCTCGAATCAGGATCACAATTGCCACGGAGTTAACTGGATGAAAAATAAAGAAAGGGAGACCTTTTTCATTATCGGAGTCATAGTAATGACGTTCGCTTAACATAGAAACTGTACAGTGTCGAAGCAGGCACCTACCCTGTTGCATTTCCCCCGAATAATGCAGCTCATTTACACATCCCTGGACACTATGGGTAATTTTGCACGCCCAATTCACCATTCACACATACATGGCTAGAATGTGCAACTTCCTTACAGACAGTCACCTGAGGGTGTAATTGAAGCCGGATCTCTGACATTGTGAGGCAGCAGTGCTAACCGCTGAGCCACCGTGCATGTCTGCTAACTCACAACAATTACCTCAGATTAATATATTAACTCAATTACAGTAGATGTGGTGAAAAATTACAAGTTCCCTTCAAGCCACTCACCTTCCTGGCTTGGAAACACATCACTGTTCCTTCAGTTTTTGCTGGATCATTTAAAAGACTTACCAATGATACCAACAGCTGCAAGAATTGGGTAGTAAATGCGCACTGCCTGTAAGATGGCTGAGTATTTCATTCTGTCCCAGTCACGTCTGGCTGTTCCTGGGGAGGCAATGATCTGTCCACCTAAATAGAGTAATATTGTCAACACAAGTTCATGTTATTTGGAAGCTGACGTTCTGGTGAGAATATAAAGCTGGTTGAATCACTAATTACATTGGTTTCAGTGATCTGAACAAGCAGCAAATGAACTATTTTCCTCTGAGGATTATTACACAATAGAATCTATTTTGAAGAATGAAATGTCACTAATTTCCAGGGAATTAGATTTCCTTTATTGTCATGTGTACTCAAGTACATGAGGACAGTGGAAAGTATACAAGGCCACCGTTCCGGACACAGTCTTAGGTAGAAATGGACAGAGGCCCATAATCTTCGGGACAAAGCAGAGAAGTAAAGAACCAAAGTTCAAACATAAACCTTACAATTCCTCTTTGTATTGTGCGACGATACTGCTCCTTTAACAAGGTTAGTTGGCTCTTGTTTTGGTTTGAGAGAGGTCGTAAAGGCAGAGGTTTCAATATGTGTGGAAAATCTACTTGGAAAGGCATTTAAGTTCCCTTTGGTCCCTTTTATATCTTTCCCCTCTCACCCTAAACCGCTGCCCTCTAGTTCTGGACTCCCCCACCCCTGGGAAATAACCTTGTCCATTTACCCTATCCATACCCCTCATGATTTTACCAACCTCGATAAGATCACCCCTCAGCCTCCAACACTCCAGCGAAAACAGTCCCAGCCTATTCAGCGTCTCCCTATAGCTCAAATCCTCCAACCCTGGCAACATCCTTGTAAATCTTTTCTGAACCCTTTCAAGTTCCACAACATCCTTCCTTTGAGCAGAGAACACAACATTCCAAAAGGGGCCGAATCAATGTCCTGTACAATCACAACCAGTTATCCCAAATCCCATGCTCAGTACTCTGACCAATAATGGGAATCGTACCAAACACCTTCTTCACTATCCTATCTACCTGTGAATCCAATTTCAAGGAGTTATGAACCTGCACTCCAAGCTCTCTTTGTTCAGCAACACTCCCTAGGACCTTACCATTAAGTGAATAAATCGTGCCCTGATTTGCCTTTCCAAAATGCAGCACCTCACATTGATCTAAATTAAAGTTCATCTGCCACACCTCGGCCCATTGGCTCATCTGATCAAGATCCCATTGTACCCTGAGACAACCTTTGTCACTCCCCACTACGCCTCCAATTTTGGTGTCATCTGCAAGCTTACAAACCATACCTCGACTGTTCATATCCAATCTATTTATATACATGACAAACGCAGTGGACCCAGCCCCCATCCCAGTGGCACACCATTGGTCACTGGCGTTCAGTCTGAAAGGCTACCCTCCACCACCACCTTCCGTCTCCTACCTTCAAGTCAGTTCGGAGTCCAAATGGCTAATTGTCCCTGTCATTTTCCTGAAGGTGCCATTCTAGGAAGGAGTTGGGAATCAGAGCGACATATCTGAGAGGGGGGCAGTTGTAGATGGGGCAGTGACAGGATATGGTGAATCTATCGGGAAGGTTTCTCACCTGATGGAACAAAGGGATCGGTTAAAGTGTGTCTGCTTGAACACAAGGAGTGTCTGAAATAAGAGTGATGAACTTGGGGCTTGGGGCTATGATGTTGTGGTCATAACGGAGACGTGGGTTTCACACGGGCAGGAATGATGTTCCAGGGTTTAGAACATTTAAAAAGAACAAGGAGGGTGGAAGAAGAGGAGGTGGTGTAGCATTGTGCATCAGAGAGTGCATCACAGCTACAGAAACACAGGTTGGTGAGAAAGGTTTGTCTACTGAGTCAGTATGGGTGGAAGTTAGGAACAGCAAGGGAGCAGCCATCTCACTGGGGGCTTTCTACAGACCCCCTAATAGCAGTAGAGAGATTGAAGAACTCATAGGCTGACAGATTTTGGAAAAATGTAGATGTAGCAGGGTTGTTGTTATGGGTGACTTCAACTTTCCCAATATTGACTGGAACCTCCTTAGTGCCGATGGTTTGGATGGAGCTGTTTTTGTCAGGTGTGTTCAGGAGGGTTTCCTTACTCAGACTGCAGACAAATGCGAAGTGATGCATTTTGGAAGGTCAAACTCAAATGCTGAATATAGGATTCAAGTCAGGATTCTTGGCAGTGTGGAGGAACAGAGGGATTTTGGTGTTCAAGTACATAGATCCCTCAAAGTTGCCACCCAAGTAGATAGGGTTGTTAAGAAAGCACATGGTGTTTTGGCTTTCATTACCAAGGGGATCGAGTTTAAGAGCTGTGAGGTTTTGCTGCAGTTCTACAAGTCCCTGGTGAGACCACACTTGGAATACTGTGTCCAGTTCTGGTTGCCTGACTATAGGAAAAATACAGAGGCTTTGGAGAGGGTACAAAGAAGGCTTACCAGGATGCTGCCTGGACTGGAGGGCTTGTCTTATGAAGAGAGGTTGAATAAGCTCAGACTTTTCTCTCTGGAGAGAAGGAGGAAGAGTGGAGACCTGATCGAGGTGTACAAGGTAATGAGAGGCATGGATAGAGTCAGTACCCAGAGACTTTTCCCCAGGGTAGGATTGACTGGTATGAGGGGTCATAGCTTTATGATATTAGGGGAAAGGTATAGAGGGGACGTCAGAGGTAGCTAGGTTCTTTACGCAGAGAGTTGTGAGTGTATGGAGTGCGTTGCCAGCGGTGGTGGTGGAAGCAGAGTCATTTAAGCGACTACTGGACATGGAGAGCAGTGAGTTGAGGGGTGCGTAGGTTAAGTTACTATATTTTACTTTCGAATTAAATCTCAGCACAATATCGTGGGCCAAAAGGCCTGTTCTGTGCTGGACCTTGCGATGTTTTATGTTCTTATTCCATTACGGAGTACCAAGGCAAATAGGGTGGGAGAGGAGTTAGTAACTTTCCTCCCACGGTATGGGCTACCCAGAGAGATTCAGTCAGAGCAAGGGTCTAATTTTCCCACTCGGCTGTTTAAGAACGTCCCGGATTGTTTAGACATCCAGCTCTTTAAATCCAGTGGGTACCATCCTGAATCCCAGGGAGTTTTAGAAAGGTGAGATCAGACCCTGAAGACCATGTTAAGAACGTCCTGTTTGGATGACCCGAATGATTGGGATAAAGGTTTCCCATTCGTATTGTTTGCCATTAGAGATGCCCCAAATGAATCGACTCAGTTCATTCCCTTTGAGATAATATTCAGGCATGAAGGGAGAGGCCCTTTGGAATGAATTAAAGAGAAATGAACAGGCCCAAAGTCAGAGAGCTCCCATTTGGATGATGTATCTGAGGTGAGGGAGAGATTATATTGGGTCGGTGAGTTAGCGAGACAGTGAAGGGACACAGCATAGAATGAACCAGGTGGCAGATAAAAACTCTCAGACTCAGGCGTTTTCCCGAGAGGGAGGGTGACATATTAGTGTTGTTCCCAGGGGTAGGAGATCCCTTCAAAGCCTGGTTTAGTGGTCCCTCACATTTTGAGAAAACGTTGAGTCAGGAAAACTCTCTGGTAAAGATGCCGGATAGAAAAATAACAGTGTCGGGGATATTGTGTGAATATGACTATAATAGAGACTGGGGGCGGCACGGTGGCTCAGTGGTTAGCACGGCTGCCTCACAGCGCCAGGGGCAAGTGTTCGATTCCCGCCTCGGGCGACTGTCTGTGTGGAGTTTGCACATTCTGCCTGTGACTGCGTGGGTTTCCTCCGGGTACTCCAGTTTCCTCCCACAGTCCAAAGATGAGCAGGTCAGGTAAATTGGCCATGCTAAATTGTCCCATAGTGTTAGGTGCATTAGTCAGGGGTAAATATAGGTTAGGAGAATGGGTCTGGGTGGGTTACTCTTCAGAGGGTTGGTATGAACTTGTTGGGCTGAAGGGCCTGTTTCCATACTGTAGGGAATCTAATCTAATCTCTGGAACTGGAGAAACAGATATTAATTACTGCCCCACAGAGTGAGGAATCAAATCTAGATTTCGTGGAGTTTGATGTGTCTCAAAATATTTTAAACAATGAGGAAATCCTTGAGGAGTGGGGTAGGTTAGTGAGCTAACTGTCTCAGGAGCAAAGGACCCAGCTGAAAGGTTTGTTACAGCAATATGAGGGCATATGCAGGAATAAGATGGGGAGGAATAATAGTATTGAGCATGACCTGGAAGGAGGGAGTGCTGTTCCAATAAAACAACACCCCTACAGACTTAATCCTCTCAAGGCCACACAGGTCCAGAAGGAAGGGGATATGATGTTCAATGAAGATACCATCGAACTGCGTCAGAGTGAGTGGGGTTCACCGATCGTGTGCGTTCCCAAACCTGACAGGGCTCGGCCATTTTGTGTGGACTATCGGAAGGTCAATGCCAGAACAAAATCAGACTCAGACCCAATCCCAAGTCTGGAGGACGCTACAGAGATAGTTGGACAAGCCAGTTACATCACCAGGTTGGACTGACTGCCTGGTTACTCGCAGGTACCTTTATCAGAGAAAGTGAAAGATGTTTCTGTGTTTGTAACCCCAAATGGGTGATATCAATTCAAAGTGATGCCCTTTGGAATGAAGAGCGCACCAGCCACATTCCAAAGACTCACGAACAGGCTTGTAGCTGGGTTAACAAACTGTACAGTCTCTCTGGATGATGGAGTGATCTTTAGTGAGTGATGGAAAGACCACATGGTCCAGTTGGCAGGGCTCTTTGAACAATTATGGAAAGCCAAACTGGTAATAAACTTAAAGAAAGCAGAATTTGCGAAGGTGGGGGGAATTCTTGGGACATAATGTTGGTCATGGAAGGTTGACCCCAAGGAACGCAAAGACGAGGCCATCGAGGAATTTCCATGACCAACTTCGAAGAAAGAGGTGCTCTGATTTTTGGGACTAAACAGAATCTTCCGGAAATTTATTCCCAACCTCAGCAGCGTAGTGGCACCGCGAACAGAGTTAGTGAAGAGGAACACAACATGTTGGTGGACAGAACAATGCCAGGAGGCACCTGAAAGTTTTCCCACAGGATTAACCACCACACCAGGTTTAGAGACACTAAATAGTTTGAAACCCTTCAAAGTTGCCATCGATGCTAGCGATATCGGAGTTGGAGCTGTTCTACTACAGGAGGATGATGGTGGAATTGAACGGCCAATTGGCGAATTTACAAAGAAACTCAACACCCACCAGAGAAAATACTCCACCGTTGAAAAGGAATGATTGAGTTTGGTACCGGCCTTACAACAGTTTAATGTTTATGTGATGGGCAGTGTGGACAGTTGTGTACACGGAACGCAATCCTCTTACATTCTGAGAATGATTTAAAGACAAGAATCTGCGACTATTTCATTGGAATCATACATGTCGCGGGTCATAAAAATGTGAGAGCAGATGCATTATTGTGGATTTAAAGGAATTAATTTAGATTAATGACCAATGTATTTCAGTGTAATGGGGTTAAGACTGAGAAACACAAAAATGAAGCCATTTTGCATTATGGTTGTTCGATATTTTCTGAAAGGGGGGAGGTGTCATGAAGTTGAAGGTGTGTACTGTCCCTTTAAGAGAGAGAAAATGCTGATCTGTACTGAGAGCTGAAAATCCCCTGTGTATATGACCAGCTAGCAGTCTCAGAGTGCACTGGGAAATGGGAAATATGTAACATCTGGCTGTGACATGGATACCTGAGTTGGTTGCAGTTTTGACAACAATTTGAATTTGGCCAATCAGTTTAACTTATGCCCCAGGATACTAAAACCCAATCGAGTTTGAATTTATTGTTTTGCCAACGTTGAACCAATGAGACATAGAGCATAGAACATGCCAGCACAGTTCAGGTCCTTCAGCCCTCAATGTTGCACCGATCTGTGGAACCAATCTGAAGCCCGTCTAACCTACACTATTCCATTCTAATCCATATGTTTCTCCAATCACCATTTAAAAGCCCTTAAAGTTGGCAAGTCTACTCCTGTTGCAGGGAGTGCGTTCCACGTCCCTACTACTCTCTGAGTAAAGAAACTACCTCTGACATCTGTCCTGTATCTATCACCCTGCAATTTAAAGCTATGTCCCCTCGTGTTAGCCATCACCAGCTGAGGAAAAAAGCTCTCCCTCTCCACCCTATCTAACCCTCTGATTGTCTTATAGACCTCAATTAAGTTGCCTTGCAACCTTCTTCTCTCCAACGAATTTGCAATGACACTAAGGTCAGTGGAGTTGTGGATAGTGCTGAAGGATATTCCAGGTTACAGAGGGACAGAGATAAGCATTTCCTCATAAGACCTTTCATCCACACCAGGCAACATCCTAGTAAATCTCCTCTGAGCCCTTCCAAATCTTCCACATCCTTCCGATAATGCGGTGACCAGAACTGTACACAATTCTCCAAATGTGGCCACATCAGGGTTTTGTGCAGCTGCAGCATGACCTTGTGGCTCCGAAACTCAATCCCTCTCCCAATAAAAGTTAACACACCGAATGCATTCTTAACAACCTTATCAACCTGGGTTACAACTTTCAGAAATCTATGTGCAAGATTTCTCTGCTCATCAACACGACCAAGAATCTTACCATTAGCCCAGTACTCTGCTTTCCTGTTGCTCCTTCTAAATTGAATCACCTCACACTTTTCCACATTAAACTCCATTTGCCACCTCTCCGCCTAGCTCTGCAGCTTATCTATGTCCCTCTGTAACCTGTAATCCCTAATCAACTTGCTCCACTCAAGGTGATTATAAATCTTATCTCCTTTAACCTTTTCTTACACTTTACCCACAATTGAAGTAAGGTTCACTGGTCTATAATTACCAGGGCTTTCTCTAATCCCCTTCTTAAACAAGGGGACAACATTTGGTATCCTCCATTCTTCTGGCACTATTCCTGTAGACAGTGACAACATTAAGATCAAAGCCAAAGGCTCGGCAATCTCCTCCCTGGCTTCCCAGAGAATCCGAGGATAAATTCCATCCGGCCCAGGGGATGTATCTATTTTCAAACTTTCCTGAATTTCTAACACTTCCTCCTTGTGAACCTCAATCCTGTCTGATCCAGTCGCCTGTATCTCAGTATTCTCCTCAACAACATTGTCTTTTGCCAGTGTGAATACTGATGAGAAATATTTGTTTAGCGCTTCCCCGGTCTCCTCACACTCCACACACAACTTCCCACTCCTGTCCTTGATTGGCCCTAATCTTACTCTAGTCATTCTTTTATTCCTGATACACTATGGGTCAATTTAGCATGGCCAATCCACCCTAACCTGCACATCCCTGGGCACTATGGGACAATTTAGCATGGCCAATCCACCCTAACCTGCACATCCCTGGACACTATGGGACAATTTAGCATGGCCAATCCACCCTAACCTGCACATCCCTGGACACTATGGGACAATTTAGCATGGCCAATCCACCCTAACCTGCACATCCCTGGACACTATGGGACAATTTAGCATGGCCAATCCACCCTAACCTGCACATCCCTGGACACTATGGGACAATTTAGCATGGCCAATCCACCCTGACCTGCACATCCCTGCCACACATGGTACAGAGTGTTCTCGCTCAGTGGATAAAGAACTGGTTGAGCAACAGGAGACAGAGAGTAGTAGTTGAAGGGAGGTTCTCGAAATGGAGAAAGGTGACTAGTGGTGTTCCACAGGGGTCAGTGCGGGACTCACAGTTGTTAGTGATGTACATAAATGATCTGGAAGAGGGCATTGTTGGTCTGATCAGTAAGTTTACAGATGACACCAAGATTGGTGGAGTTGCAGAAAGCATTGGGGTTCGTCAGAGAATACAGGAGAATATAGATGGACTGGAGAGTTGGGCGGAGCAGTGGCAGATGGAGTTCAATACAGGCAAATGTGAGGTGATGCATTTTGGGAAGTCTAATTCTAACGCAAACTATCCTGTAAATGGAAGAGCCTTGGGAAAAGTTGCTGAGCAGAGAGATCTGGGAATTCAGGTCCATTGTACCCTGAAGGTGGCTGCACAGGTGGGTAGAGAGGTCAAGAAGGCATATGGTTATGATTGCCTCCATCGGACGGGGTATTGAGTATAAGAGCTGGCAGGTTGTGTTAAAATTGTACGAGACTTTGGTTCGGTCGCATTTAGAATACTGTGCACAGTTATGGTCACCTCATTACCAAAAGGATGTGGACGCTTTGGAGAGGGTGTAGAGAAGGTTTATGGGGATGTTGCCTGGTATGGAAGGTGCTCGCTATGAAGGGAGGTTGAGTAGGTTGGGTTTGTTTTCATTAGACAAAAAGAGATTGAGGGGGGACCTGATTGAGGTTTACAAAATCATGAAGGGTATAGACAGGGTGGATAGAGACAAGCTTTTTTCCAGGGTGATGGATTCAATAACGAGAAGCCACGCTTTCAAGGTGAGAAGTGAAAAGTTTAAGGGGGATACGTGCAGTAAGTACTTCACACACAGAGGGTGGTGGGTGTTTGGAGCGCGCTGCCAGCAGAGGTGGTAGAGGCAGGTACGGTAGATTCATTTAAGAAGCATCTGGACAGATGCATGAGTATGTGGGGAGCAGAGGGATACAGATCATTATGAATTGGGTGATAGGTTTAGACAGTGGATTTGGATGGCACAGGCTTGGAGGGCCGAAGGGCTTGTTCCTGGGCTGTAAATTCTCTTTGTTCTTTGTTCTTCCTGTTGACTAGATGTTCCACATCCCTTTGTCACCCAAGGTTCCTTCACCCTCCCATCCCTTCCTTGCCTCAGTGGGACAAACCTATCCAGCACTCTCAGCAAGTGCTCTCTCAACAACCTCCACATTTCTGTCGTGCACCTCCCTGAGAATATCTGCTCCCAGTCTTCCTGTCTAATCGCGTTCTAATTCCCCCCAATTAAATACTTTCCCATACTGTCTGCTCCTATCTCTCTCCATGACTGTAGTAAAGGTCAGGGAGTTGTGATCACTATCACCGAAATGCTCTCCCACCGAGAGATCTGACAGCTGGCCTAGTTCATTGCCAAGCACCAAATCCAAGATGGCCTCCCCTCTAGTCGGCCAATCTACATGTTGCATCAGGAACCCTTCCTGGACACACCTGACAAAAACTACTTCATCCAAACTAACTAAGGAGGTTCCAATCAACATGAGGGAAGTTAAAGTCACCCATGACAACAACCTTGTTACTTCTGCACCTTTCCAAAATCTGCCTCCCAATCTGCTCCATCATGTCTCTATTGCTATTGGGGGTCTTGTAGAAACCTCCCAATAAAGTGACTGCTCCTTTCTTGTTCCTGACTTCCACCCAGACTGACTCTGCAGACAAACCCTCCTCGATGACTTCCCTTTCTGCAGCTGTAGTACTGTCCCTGATTAGCAATGCCACACCCCCCCCCCACCCACCTCCTTTACCTCCCTCCCCTATTCCTTTGTAAACATCTAAACATTGGAACATCCAACAGCCATTCCTGCCCCTGTGATATCCCAGTCTCCGTAATGGCCACAACATTGTACCTCCAAGGACTGATCCATGCTCCAAGTTATTCCTTATTCCTGACAATTGTTGTGTTAAGATAGATGCACTTCACCCCATCACACTGACTGCAACTTTGCTCTATCAACTGTCTCTCCATCCTCACAGACTCTCTGCACACTAATTCTGCCTGTTCACCAGCTACCCCATCCTCTGATCCATAGCTCCGGTTCCCACCCGCCCTGCCAAACTGGTTTGAACCCTCCCACAAAGAGCTTCTCCTACCCAGCATATTGAGCCCCCCCCCCCCAGTTCACGTACAACCCACCCTCCTTGTACAGGTCCCACCTACCCCAGAAGAAATCCCAATGACCCACCATATCTGATCCACACTTGCTTACATCAATGCCTCCTGCGCTGGTCACTCCATCAAGGGGGAATGTTTCTTCCTGTCTCTCCTGCCTACGTTCATCATCATTATATACATCCAAGTCATAATTTCCACCCCCGCAACCACCTCCCTTCCCCCAGCTCTGAGGAAAGGGATCCCAGTTGGTCCAATCTCTCTTCAGAACCAAACTCTCCAGCCCAGGCGACCCCCCCCACCTCCCCCGGTAAATCTCCCCCACTCCCAGTGCTATCCCACCCTCCCTATAATGTGGATTCCCGAACTGAACACAGTACTGTAGCTGGGGCCTAACCAGTGTTTGAGACAGTTCCAGCCTCACCTCCCTGCTCTTCAACTCTGTTCCCCCCTCCCTGGCTAATAAAGGTAAGTGTCCCGTGTCCCTCCATAACCACTTTACCCGCCTGTCCCACTACCTTACGGGAGCGGGGAACACACCCACCGAGCTCCCTCTGACCCTCGGGAACCCCCAGGGCCCTACTGCCCACCACCTACTCCCTTGCCTTGCATCCCCCACCCCAGTGCATCCCCTCACATTGATCCCTGTTGAACGTTGCTTTCAATAAAGTTGAGGAGAGGAAGGTGAATTTGACAATGACTGTTAAAGTGGACAGCAGTCTGGGTGTTGCCAATATCCACACTGCCTCCCCATTGTTCTCTGTGCATACAAACCCCTTATTTACCCCATCGCCCTGGTTGGCATGGTGTGACAGAGAGAGACCCTTAAACTGGAGTGCCGGAAATCTTAATCTGTATTTGCATTTAAATGGCTGACAACGTGCATGTATCTCGGTAATTCGGAACAGCTTCATATCCAGTGCCCAACTCTGGGTTGCTGTTACTCTGTGACCATTATCATGTGAGCTCTAATCCCATCGCTGTGCCTTGAACTGGGCTGCACCTCGTCCTCTCCTGCCAATTCCAAACTCTGGGGCTCTTCACCGGGAGGGGGGGCTCTGGAGTTGTCCCATTCCCTTCTCTTGCCCAGACCCTGTGGATCAGAACTTTCCAAGAGATTCCAAGGGCAGTGGAGAACATCTGGCTCTATGATTCCTTATTCTATCCCCTTTGGCTCCCCCGACCCTCGGCTTGTCAGGCACTTGCAGGGTCCACAGAGGCCTGTTCCTTTCACAGTCAGTTGGTTGAGCGTTGACGTCAAGTTAGCATCATTTCCCAGCATGCAAGCTTCCGCACGTCCTGTGCTGACATCACATCTGGGTTTGGCTCCACTGCTCACGGTGAGAAGGAGGAAAGACGTATCCCCCCTGGTGACAGCAGATGATGGGATGGCAATCCATCATACCGATGTCTGATCGCTCTGCGTCTCAGTATCAGCACTGTGAGCAAGATGATGAGGACCACCGTGACCACCACCAGTGCGATGATAACGATCACTTCTCGACTCAGTGGAGCTGTGGGGGGGAAATAATCCAAAAAAGATTAGATTACTTACAGTGTGGAAACAGGCCCTTCGGCCCAACAAGTCCACACCGCCCCGCCAAAGTGCAACCCACCCCTACCCCTTACCCCTTACCTAACACTACGGGCAATTGAGCATGGGCAATTCACCTGGCCTGCACATCCTTGGACTGTGGGAGGAAACCGGAGCACCCGGAGGAAACCCATGCAGACACAGGGAGAACGTGCAAACTCCACACAGAGAGTCGCCTGAGGCGGGAATTGAACCTGGGTCTCTGGCGCTGTGAGACAGTAGTGCTAACCACTGTGCCACCGTGCCGCCCCCAGTGACTGCATCAAGGAATAGGGAAGGAAGGTGCTGGGTGGGGTATTAAAGGGTGATGGGTCTGAGGGAGAAAGTGGGTTCGAGGGGCAAGTGGGATTAGACTGGGTGGGATATTAAAGGGTATGGGGAGTGAGAGGGAGAGTGGGATTAGACTGGGTGGGATATTAAAGTGTGTGGGGAGTGAGAGGGAGAGTGGGATTAGACTGGGTGGGATATTGGAGGGTGTGGGGAGTGAGAGGGAGAGTGGGATTAGACTGGGTGGGGTATTAAAGGGTGTGGGGAGTGAGAGGGAGAGTGGGATTAGACTGGGTGGGATATTAAAGGTTGAGGGGAGTGAGGGGGAGAGTGGGATTAGACTGGGTGGGATATTGGAGGGTGTGGGGAGTGAGAGGGAGTGTGAGTTTAGACTGGGTGGGATATTAAAGGGTGTGAGGGGGAGATTGGGATTAGACTGGGTGGGATATTAAAGGTTGAGGGGAGTGAGGTTGAGTGGGATATTAAAGGACATTGATGAAACCTCGTCTGGAATACTGAGTCCCGTTCTGATCTCCCTATTATCAGAACGATAATATTAAACTGGAGCGGGTCCTGAAGAGATTTCCCGGGAAGTTACCGGGTATGGAAGGTTTGTGTTAGAGAGGAAGGCTGGGTAATTTGGGACTTACTTCACTGGAGCGAGTGTGTATAAAATAATGATGTGGATGGATAGGATTAGTGGGCGGGGTCTTTTCTCCAGAACAGGGGATTTTGTCACTCGAAGGGGAACATTTTTAATGTGAGAGGAGAGAGATCTAAAAAGGAGAGGAGGGGCCGATGTTTTACACAGAAGGTGGTTTGTGTGTGGAATGACCTTCCTGAGGAAGTGGTGGATGTGGGGACAGTTACAGCATTTAACAGCCATTTGGATAAGGCCATGTATAGGAAATGTTTGGAGGGATATGGGCCAGGAGCAGGCAGCTGGGACTGGGTTAGTTTGGGATTGTGGTCAGCACGGACTGGTTGGGCCAAAGGGTCTGTTTCCATGCTGTAGGATTCTAGGAAGGGGGCGTGGGCGACCGAGAATTAGAGCAACGTTTCAGAACGGGGCGTGTGATTGGGATGTGGGAATGTGCTGTCTGAAATTGTGGCCGGGTCGGGGGAGGGGGGCGAAGGCAATAATCCCATCGCCGCTTCCGGGAAAACGCCATGGAATATAAGGAATCTCAGGACACGGCCTACCCACACAGGCTCGGTCAGTGACAGGACAGTGAAGGGGGGAGCAGAGGTTCACTCTGGGGCTGGGGTCTGGGGGAGGGAGTTTCCTGCAGTACACAGAAAGATCCCATGGCCCCTTCCTGGCCTGAGTGTGTGGAGTGGTGTGGGATCTGTCCCAGAGGGGGGGTGGGCTCGGCCGCTCCGATACTGAGATCAAGACGGATCATATTCTGAAGGCGTGGAGTTGGGGGGAGAACCTCGGGAATGGGAGTACGTTTCCCCGGGATACAAACCCTCCCACTCAGGACACGGACGGGGAGGAGGAGGGTTCACACTCGGAGGCTGGAAACCCCTTCCCGAGGTGCTGCTGGTATTAAAGGATGAAACACAGAGGGGGTATGAATCAAGGAGGAAGGTGGGGCAGGACCTGGGGTGGGTGGGGGTTCATGGCATCGGGGAGGGTGGTGGGGTTTGAGGTGGGGGGTGTGGGGTGGGAGGTTACGGTAGAAAAGAGGAGTCACAGCCACGAATTGTTTCCGCATTTGTTATAAAATCCGGTCCCATCACACAGTCTCACCCAACGCTGTACACCAATGGGGAATGTTGGCATTGTCCCCTCCCCAGACCCACCACCCCACCCCCCACCAGGGGCAGGGACTGGACTCTGACCCGCTGAGTGCTTGACCCCAGTTGATGCTTTCATTCCCCAGTGAAAGGGAAATTTTCCTGAGGGAGGGACAGGAGGGGGTGATGGGCAGAGGAACGGAGTGGGTGGGAGGAAGGGGGCAGGAGGAAGGGGGCAGGAACCCTCGAGTCACTGAGAGATAATGTAGGGGACTTCTTTGACGGGAATCACCAGGCTACACGTTTGAAATTACCATTCGCTTGGGTCGATGTGCTGGTTGTTGCTGGGGTTGGTGTACTGGTTGTTGCTGGGGTTGATGTACTGGTTGTTGTTGGGATCGATGTACTGGATGTTGCTGGGGTCGATGTGCTGGTTGTTGCTGGGATCGATGTACTGGTTGTTGCTGGGATCGATGCACTGTTTGTTGCTGGGGTTGGTGTACTGGTTGTTGCTGGGGTTGAAGTACTGGTTGTTGTTGGGATCGATGTACTGGTTGTTGTTGGGATCAATGTACTGGTTGATGCTGGTGTTGATGTACTGGTTGTTGCTGGGGTTGATGTGTTGGTTGTTGCTGCGGATGATGTCCTGGTTGTTTTTGGGGTTGATGTGCTGGTTGTTGCTGGGGTTGATGTACTGGTTGTTATTGGGGTTGATGTGCTGGTTGTTGCTGGGGTTGATGTACTAGTTGTTGCTGGGGTTGATGTGCTGATTGTTGCTGGAGTTGATGTACTGGTTGTTGTTGGGGTTGATGTGCTGGTTGTGGCTGGGGTCGATGTACTGGTTGTTGCTGGGGTTGATGTGCTAGTTGTTGCTGGGGTTGATGTGCTGAATGTTGGTGGGGTCGATGTACTGTTTGTTGCTGGGGTTGATGTGCTGGTTGTTGCTGGGGTTGATGTGTTGGTTGTGGCTGCGGTTGATGTACTGGTTGTTGCTGGGGTTGATGTACTGGTTGTTGTTGGGGTTGATGTCCTTGTTGTGGCTGGGGTCGATGTACTGGTTGTTGCTGGGGTTGATGTACTGGTTGTTGTTGGGGTTGATGTGCTGGTTGTTGCTGGGGTTGATGTGCTGGTTGTTGCTGGGGTTGATGTGCTTGTTGTGGCTGGGGTCGATGGACTGGTTGTTGCTGGGGTTGATGTGCTGGTTGTTACTGGGATTGATGTATTGGTTGTGGCTGGTGTCGATGTACGGGTTGTTGCTGGGATTGATGTGCTGGTTGCTGCTGGGGTTGATGTGCTTGTTGTGGCTGGGGTTGATGTACTGGTTGTTGCTGGGGTTGATGTGCTGTTTGCTGCTGGGGTTGATGTGCTGGTTGTTGCTGGGGTTAATGTGCTGGTTGTTTCTGGGGTTGATGTCCTGGTTGTTGCTGGGGTTGATGTACTGGTTGTTGCTGGGGTTGATGTGCTGGTTGTTTCTGGGGTTGATGTACTGGTTGTTGCTGGGGTTGATGTGCTGGCTGTTGCTGGGGTTGATGTACTGGTTGTTGCTGTGGTTGATGTCCTGGTTGTTGCTGGGGTCGATGTACTGGTTGTTGCCGGGATTGATGTACTGGCTGTTGCTGGCGTCGATGTACTGGTTGCTGTTGGGGTTGATGTACTGGTTGCTGCTGGGGTTGATGTGCTAGTTGCTGCTGGGGTTAATGTGCTGGTTGTTGCTGGGGTTGATGTGCTGGTTGTTGCTGGGGTTGATGTAATTGTTGTTGCTGGGGTTGATGTGCTGGTTGTTGCTGGGGTCGATATACTGGTTGTTGCTGGGATCGATGTACTGGTTGTTGATGTGGATGATGTACTGGTTGTTGCCGGGATTGATGTACTGGCTGTTGCTGGCGTCGATGTACTGGTTGCTGTTGGGGTTGATGTACTGGTTGCTGCTGGGGTTGATGTGCTGGTTGTTGCTGGGGTTGATTTGCTGGTTGTTGCTGGGGTTGATGTACAGGTTGTTGCTGTGGATGATGTACTGGTTGTTGTTGGGGGTGATGTACTGGTTGTTGCTGGGGGTGATGTACTAGTTGTTGTTGGGTTTGATGTGCTGATTGTTGCTGGGGTTGATGTCCTGGTTGTTGCTGGTGTCGATGTATTGGTTATTGCTGGGGTCGATGAGCTGGTTGCTGCTGGGGTCGATGGGCTGATTGTTGCTGGGGTCGATGTACTGGTTGTTGCTGGGGTTGATGTCCTGGTTGTTGCTGGTGTTGATGTACTGGTTGTTGCTGGGGTTGATGTCCTGGTTGTTGCTGGTGTTGATGTACTGGTTGTTGCTGGTGTTGATGTACTGGTTGTTGCTGGGTTTGATGTGCTGATTGTTGCTGGGGTTGATGTCCTGGTTGTTGCTGGTGTCGATGCACTGGTTATTGCTGGGGTCGATGAGCTGGTTGCTGCTGGGGTCGATGTGCTGATTGTTGCTGGGGTCGATGTACTGGTTGTTGCTGGGGTTGATGTCCTGGTTGTTGCTGGTGTTGATGTACTGGTTGTTGCTGGGGTTGATGTCCTGGTTGTTGCTGGTGTTGATGTACTGGTTGTTGCTGGTGTTGATGTACTGGTTGTTGCTGGATTTGATGCACTGGTTGTTGCTGGTGTTGATGTACTGGTTGTTGCTGGGGTTGATGTGCTGGTTGCTGCGGGGGTCGATGTACTGGTTGTTGCTGGGGATGATGTACTGGTTGTTGCTGGATTTGATGTACTGGTTGTTGTTTGGATCGATGTAATTGTTGTTGCTGGGGTAGATGTACTGGTTGTTGCTGGGATCTTTGTGCTGGTTGTTGCTGGGGTTGATGTACTGATTGTTGCTGGGGTTGATGTACTGGTTGTTGCTGGGGTTGATGTCCTGGTTGTTGCTGGGGTCGATGTGCTGGTTGCTGCTGGGATCGATGTACTGGTTGTTGCTGGGGGTGATGTACTGGTTGTTGCTGGGTTTGAAGTGCTGATTGTTGCTGCGGTTGATGTACTGGTTGTTGCTGGTGTGGATGTACTGGTTGTTGCTGGGGTCGATATGCTGGTTGCTGCTGAGGTCGATGTGCTGGTTGTTGCTGGGGTTGATGTACTGGTTGTTGCCGGATTTGATGCACTAGTTGTTGCTGGGATCGATGTACTCGTTGCTGGTGTTGATGTACTGGTTGTTGCTGGGGTTGATGTGCTGGTTGTTGCTGGGGTTGATGTACTGGTTGTTGCTGGGGATGATGTACTGGTTGTTGCTGGATTTGATTTACTGGTTGTTGCTGTAATTGATGTAGTTGTTGCTGGGATTGATGTACTGGTTGTTGCTGGGTTTGTTGTGCTGGTTGTTGCTGGGGTTGATGTAATTGTTGTTGCTGGGGTTGATGTACTGGTTGTTGCTGGGGTCGATGTACTGGTTGTTGCTGGGGTTGATGTGCTGGTTGTTGCTGGGGTTGATGCACTGGTTGTTGCTGGGATCGATGTGCTGGTTGTTGCTGGGGTCGATGTACTGGTTGTTGCTGGGGTTGATGTGCTGGTTGTTGCTGGGGTTGATGTGCTGGTTGTTGCGGTGTTTGATGTGCTGATTGTTGCTGGGGTTGATGTGCTGGTTGTTGCTGGGGTTGATGTGCTGGTTGTTGCTGGGGTTGATGTAATTGTTGCTGGGGTTGATGTGCTGGTTGTTGCTGGGGACGATATACTGGTTGTTGCTGGGATCGATGTACTGGTTGTTGATGTGGATGATGTACTGGTTGTTGCTGGGGTCGATGTACTGGTTGTTGCTGGGATTGATGTACTGGTTGTTGCTGGGGTTGATGTGCTGGTTGTTGCTGGGGTTGATGTGCTGGTTGTTGCTGGGGTCGATGTGCTGGTTGCTGCTGGGATCGATGTACTGGTTGTTGCTGTGGATGATGTACTGGTTGTTGTTGGGGGTGATGTACTGGTTGTTGCTGGGGGTGATGTACTAGTTGTTGCTGGGTTTGATGTGCTGATTGTTGCTGGGGTTGATGTCCTGGTTGTTGCTGGTGTCAATATACTGGTTATTGCTGGGGACGATGAGCTGGTTGCTGCTGGGGTCGATGTGCTGATTGTTGCTGGGGTCGATGTACTGGTTGTTGCTGGGGTTGATGTCCTGGTTGTTGCTGGTGTTGATGTACTGGTTGTTGCTGGGGTTGATGTCCTGGTTGTTGCTGGTGTTGATGTACTGGTTGTTGCTGGTGTTGATGTACTGGTTGTTGCTGGATTTGATGCACTGGTTGTTGCTGGTGTTGATGTACTGGTTGTTGCTGGGGTTGATGTGCTGGTTGCTGCGGGGGTCGATGTACTGGTTGTTGCTGGGGATGATGTACTGGTTGTTGCTGGATTTGATGTACTGGTTGTTGTTTGGATCGATGTAATTGTTGTTGCTGGGGTAGATGTACTGGTTGTTGCTGGGATCTTTGTGCTGGTTGTTGCTGGGGTTGATGTACTGATTGTTGCTGGGGTTGATGTACTGGTTGTTGCTGGGGTTGATGTCCTGGTTGTTGCTGGGGTCGATGTGCTGGTTGCTGCTGGGATCGATGTACTGGTTGTTGCTGGGGGTGATGTACTGGTTGTTGCTGGTTTTGAAGTGCTGATTGTTGCTGCGGTTGATGTACTGGTTGTTGCTGGTGTGGATGTACTGGTTGTTGCTGGGGTCGATATGCTGGTTGCTGCTGAGGTCGATGTGCTGGTTGTTGCTGGGGTTGATGTACTGGTTGTTGCCAGATTTGATGCACTGGTTGTTGCTGGGGTTGATGTGCTGGTTGTTGCTGGGGTTGATGTACTGGTTGTTGCTGGGGATGATGTACTGGTTGTTGCTGGATTTGATTTACTGGTTGTTGCTGTAATTGATGTAGTTGTTGCTGGGATTGATGTACTGGTTGTTGCTGGGTTTGTTGTGCTGGTTGTTGCTGGGGTTGATGTAATTGTTGTTGCTGGGGTTGATGTACTGGTTGTTGCTGGGGTCGATGTACTGGTTGTTGCTGGGGTTGATGTGCTGGTTGTTGCTGGGGTTGATGCACTGGTTGTTGCTGGGATCGATGTGCTGGTTGTTGCTGGGGTCGATGTACTGGTTGTTGCTGGGGTTGATGTGCTGGTTGCTGCTGGGGTTGATGTGCTAGTTGCTGCTGGGGTTAATGTGCTGGTTGTTGCTGGGGTTGATGTGCTGGTTGTTGCTGGGGTTGATGTAATTGTTGTTGCTGGGGTTGATGTGCTGGTTGTTGCTGGGGTCGATATACTGGTTGTTGCTGGGATCGATGTACTGGTTGTTGATGTGGATGATGTACTGGTTGTTGCCGGGATTGATGTACTGGCTGTTGCTGGCGTCGATGTACTGGTTGCTGTTGGGGTTGATGTACTGGTTGCTGCTGGGGTTGATGTGCTGGTTGTTGCTGGGGTTGATTTGCTGGTTGTTGCTGGGGTTGATGTACAGGTTGTTGCTGTGGATGATGTACTGGTTGTTGTTGGGGGTGATGTACTGGTTGTTGCTGGGGGTGATGTACTAGTTGTTGTTGGGTTTGATGTGCTGATTGTTGCTGGGGTTGATGTCCTGGTTGTTGCTGGTGTCGATGTATTGGTTATTGCTGGGGTCGATGAGCTGGTTGCTGCTGGGGTCGATGGGCTGATTGTTGCTGGGGTCGATGTACTGGTTGTTGCTGGGGTTGATGTCCTGGTTGTTGCTGGTGTTGATGTACTGGTTGTTGCTGGGGTTGATGTCCTGGTTGTTGCTGGTGTTGATGTACTGGTTGTTGCTGGTGTTGATGTACTGGTTGTTGCTGGGTTTGATGTGCTGATTGTTGCTGGGGTTGATGTCCTGGTTGTTGCTGGTGTCGATGCACTGGTTATTGCTGGGGTCGATGAGCTGGTTGCTGCTGGGGTCGATGTGCTGATTGTTGCTGGGGTCGATGTACTGGTTGTTGCTGGGGTTGATGTCCTGGTTGTTGCTGGTGTTGATGTACTGGTTGTTGCTGGGGTTGATGTCCTGGTTGTTGCTGGTGTTGATGTACTGGTTGTTGCTGGTGTTGATGTACTGGTTGTTGCTGGATTTGATGCACTGGTTGTTGCTGGTGTTGATGTACTGGTTGTTGCTGGGGTTGATGTGCTGGTTGCTGCGGGGGTCGATGTACTGGTTGTTGCTGGGGATGATGTACTGGTTGTTGCTGGATTTGATGTACTGGTTGTTGTTTGGATCGATGTAATTGTTGTTGCTGGGGTAGATGTACTGGTTGTTGCTGGGATCTTTGTGCTGGTTGTTGCTGGGGTTGATGTACTGATTGTTGCTGGGGTTGATGTACTGGTTGTTGCTGGGGTTGATGTCCTGGTTGTTGCTGGGGTCGATGTGCTGGTTGCTGCTGGGATCGATGTACTGGTTGTTGCTGGGGGTGATGTACTGGTTGTTGCTGGGTTTGAAGTGCTGATTGTTGCTGCGGTTGATGTACTGGTTGTTGCTGGTGTGGATGTACTGGTTGTTGCTGGGGTCGATATGCTGGTTGCTGCTGAGGTCGATGTGCTGGTTGTTGCTGGGGTTGATGTACTGGTTGTTGCCGGATTTGATGCACTAGTTGTTGCTGGGATCGATGTACTCGTTGCTGGTGTTGATGTACTGGTTGTTGCTGGGGTTGATGTGCTGGTTGTTGCTGGGGTTGATGTACTGGTTGTTGCTGGGGATGATGTACTGGTTGTTGCTGGATTTGATTTACTGGTTGTTGCTGTAATTGATGTAGTTGTTGCTGGGATTGATGTACTGGTTGTTGCTGGGTTTGTTGTGCTGGTTGTTGCTGGGGTTGATGTAATTGTTGTTGCTGGGGTTGATGTACTGGTTGTTGCTGGGGTCGATGTACTGGTTGTTGCTGGGGTTGATGTGCTGGTTGTTGCTGGGGTTGATGCACTGGTTGTTGCTGGGATCGATGTGCTGGTTGTTGCTGGGGTCGATGTACTGGTTGTTGCTGGGGTTGATGTGCTGGTTGTTGCTGGGGTTGATGTGCTGGTTGTTGCGGTGTTTGATGTGCTGATTGTTGCTGGGGTTGATGTGCTGGTTGTTGCTGGGGTTGATGTGCTGGTTGTTGCTGGGGTTGATGTAATTGTTGCTGGGGTTGATGTGCTGGTTGTTGCTGGGGACGATATACTGGTTGTTGCTGGGATCGATGTACTGGTTGTTGATGTGGATGATGTACTGGTTGTTGCTGGGGTCGATGTACTGGTTGTTGCTGGGATTGATGTACTGGTTGTTGCTGGGGTTGATGTGCTGGTTGTTGCTGGGGTTGATGTGCTGGTTGTTGCTGGGGTCGATGTGCTGGTTGCTGCTGGGATCGATGTACTGGTTGTTGCTGTGGATGATGTACTGGTTGTTGTTGGGGGTGATGTACTGGTTGTTGCTGGGGGTGATGTACTAGTTGTTGCTGGGTTTGATGTGCTGATTGTTGCTGGGGTTGATGTCCTGGTTGTTGCTGGTGTCAATATACTGGTTATTGCTGGGGTCGATGAGCTGGTTGCTGCTGGGGTCGATGTGCTGATTGTTGCTGGGGTCGATGTACTGGTTGTTGCTGGGGTTGATGTCCTGGTTGTTGCTGGTGTTGATGTACTGGTTGTTGCTGGGGTTGATGTCCTGGTTGTTGCTGGTGTTGATGTACTGGTTGTTGCTGGTGTTGATGTACTGGTTGTTGCTGGATTTGATGCACTGGTTGTTGCTGGTGTTGATGTACTGGTTGTTGCTGGGGTTGATGTGCTGGTTGCTGCGGGGGTCGATGTACTGGTTGTTGCTGGGGATGATGTACTGGTTGTTGCTGGATTTGATGTACTGGTTGTTGTTTGGATCGATGTAATTGTTGTTGCTGGGGTAGATGTACTGGTTGTTGCTGGGATCTTTGTGCTGGTTGTTGCTGGGGTTGATGTACTGATTGTTGCTGGGGTTGATGTACTGGTTGTTGCTGGGGTTGATGTCCTGGTTGTTGCTGGGGTCGATGTGCTGGTTGCTGCTGGGATCGATGTACTGGTTGTTGCTGGGGGTGATGTACTGGTTGTTGCTGGTTTTGAAGTGCTGATTGTTGCTGCGGTTGATGTACTGGTTGTTGCTGGTGTGGATGTACTGGTTGTTGCTGGGGTCGATATGCTGGTTGCTGCTGAGGTCGATGTGCTGGTTGTTGCTGGGGTTGATGTACTGGTTGTTGCCAGATTTGATGCACTGGTTGTTGCTGGGGTTGATGTGCTGGTTGTTGCTGGGGTTGATGTACTGGTTGTTGCTGGGGATGATGTACTGGTTGTTGCTGGATTTGATTTACTGGTTGTTGCTGTAATTGATGTAGTTGTTGCTGGGATTGATGTACTGGTTGTTGCTGGGTTTGTTGTGCTGGTTGTTGCTGGGGTTGATGTAATTGTTGTTGCTGGGGTTGATGTACTGGTTGTTGCTGGGGTTGATGTGCTGGTTGTTGCTGGGGTTGATGCACTGGTTGTTGCTGGGATCGATGTGCTGGTTGTTGCTGGGGTCGATGTACTGGTTGTTGCTGGGGTTGATGTGCTGGTTGTTGCTGGGGTTGATGTGCTGGTTGTTGCTGGGGTTGATGTACTGGTTGTTGCCGGATTTGATGCACTGGTTGTTGCTGGGATCAATGTACTCGTTGTTGCTGGTGTTGATGTACTGGTTGTTGCTGGGGTTGATGTGCTGGTTGCTGCTGGGGTTGATGTACTGGTTGTTGCTGGGGATGATGTACTGGTTGTTGCTGGATTTGATTTACTGGTTGTTGCTGTAATTGATGTAGTTGTTGCTGGGATTGATGTACTGGTTGTTGCTGGGTCTGTTGTGCTGGTTGTTGCTGGGGTTGATGTAATTGTTGTTGCTGGGGTTGATGTACTGGTTGTTGCTGGGGTCGATGTACTGGTTGTTGCTGGGGTTGATGTGCTGGTTGTTGCTGGGGTTGATGCACTGGTTGTTGCTGGGATCGATGTGCTAGTTGTTGCTGGGGTCGATGTACTGGTTGTTGCTGGGGTTGATGTGCTGGTTGTTGCTGGGATCTTTGTGCTGGTTGTTGCTGGGGTTGATGTACTGATTGTTGCTGGGGTTGATGTACTGGTTGTTGCTGGGGTTGATGTCCTGGTTGTTGCTGGGGTCGATGTGCTGGTTGCTGCTGGGATCGATGTACTGGTTGTTGCTGGGGGTGATGTACTGGTTGTTGCTGGGTTTGAAGTGCTGATTGTTGCTGCGGTTGATGTACTGGTTGTTGCTGGTGTGGATGTACTGGTTGTTGCTGGGGTCGATATGCTGGTTGCTGCTGAGGTCGATGTGCTGGTTGTTGCTGGGGTTGATGTACTGGTTGTTGCCGGATTTGATGCACTGGTTGTTGCTGGGATCGATGTACTCGTTGTTGCTGGTGTTGATGTACTGGTTGTTGCTGGGGTTGATGTGCTGGTTGTTGCTGTGGTTGATGTACTGGTTGTTGCTGGGGATGATGTACTGGTTGTTGCTGGATTTGATTTACTGGTTGTTGCTGTAATTGATGTAGTTGTTGCTGGGATTGATGTACTGGTTGTTGCTGGGTTTGTTGTGCTGGTTGTTGCTGGGGTTGATGTAATTGTTGTTGCTGGGGTTGATGTACTGGTTGTTGCTGGGGTCGATGTACTGGTTGTTGCTGGGGTTGATGTGCTGGTTGTTGCTGGGGTTGATGCACTGGTTGTTGCTGGGATCGATGTGCTGGTTGTTGCTGGGGTCGATGTACTGGTTGTTGCTGGGGTTGATGTGCTGGTTGTTGCTGGGGTTGATGTGCTGGTTGTTGCTGGGGTTGATGTACTGGTTGTTGCCGGATTTGATGCACTGGTTGTTGCTGGGATCAATGTACTCGTTGTTGCTGGTGTTGATGTACTGGTTGTTGCTGGGGTTGATGTGCTGGTTGCTGCTGGGGTTGATGTACTGGTTGTTGCTGGGGATGATGTACTGGTTGTTGCTGGATTTGATTTACTGGTTGTTGCTGTAATTGATGTAGTTGTTGCTGGGATTGATGTACTGGTTGTTGCTGGGGTCGATGTACTGGTTGTTGCTGGGGTTGATGTGCTGGTTGTTGCTGGGGTTGATGTGCTGGTTGTTGCGGTGTTTGATGTGCTGATTGTTGCTGGGGTTGATGTGCTGGTTGTTGCTGGGGTTGATGTAATTGTTGTTGCTGGGGTTGATGTGCTGGTTGTTGCTGGGGTCGATGTACTGGTTGCTGCTGGGATCGATGTACTGGTTGTTGCTGGTGTTGATGTACTGGTTGTTGCTGGGGTTGATGTGCTGGTTGCTGCTGGGGTTGATGTACTGGTTGTTGCTGGGGATGATGTACTGGTTGTTGCTGGATTTGATTTACTGGTTGTTGCTGTAATTGATGTAGTTGTTGCTGGGATTGATGTACTGGTTGTTGCTGGGTTTGTTGTGCTGGTTGTTGCTGGGGTTGATGTAATTGTTGTTGCTGGGGTTGATGTACTGGTTGTTGCTGGGTTCGATGTACTGGTTGTTGCTGGGGTTGATGTGCTGGTTGTTGCTGGGGTTGATGTGCTGGTTGTTGCGGTGTTTGATGTGCTGATTGTTGCTGGAGTTGATGTGCTGGTTGTTGCTGGGGTTGATGTGCTGGTTGTTGCTGGGGTTGATGTACTGGTTGTTGCTGGGGTTGATGTGCTAGTTGTTGCTGGGGTTGATGTGCTGGTTGTTGCTGGGGTCGATGTGCTGGTTGTTGCTGGGGTTGATGTGCTCGTTGTTGCTGGGGTTGATGTGCTCGTTGTTGCTGGCATCAATGTACTGGTTGTTGCTGCAGTTGATGTACTGGTTGTTGCTGGGCTTGATGTGCTGGTTGTTGCTGGGGTTGACGTGCTTGTTGTTGCTGGTGTTGATTTGCTGGTTGTTGCTGGGATCAATGTACTGGTTGTTGCTGGGGTTGATGTGCTGGTTATTGCTGGTGTCGATATACTGGTTGTTGCTGTGATCGATGTACTGGTTGTTGCTGGGGTCGATGTACTGGTTGTTGCTGGGGTTGATGTACTGGTTGATGCTGCGGTTGATGTGCTGGTTGTTGCTGGGGTTGATGTAATTGTTGTTGCTGGGGTCGATGTACTGGTTGTTGCTGGGGTTGATGTGCTGGTTGTTGCTGGGCTTGATGTACTGGTTGCTGCTGGGGTTGATGTGCTGGTTGTTGCTGGGGTTGATGTAATTGTTGTTGCTGGGATCGATGTACTGGTTGTTGATGTGGATGATGTACTGGTTACTGCTGGGATCGATGCGCTGGTTGCTGCTGGGGTCGATGTGCTGATTGTTGCTGGGGTCGATGTACTGGTTGTTGATTGATTTGATGCACTGGTTGTTGCTGGTGTTGATGTACTGGTTGTTGCTGGTGTCGATGTGCTGGTTGTTGCTGGGGTTGATGTCCTAGTTGTTGCTGGTGTCGATGTACTGGTTGTTGCTGGGGTCGATGTGCTGGTTGCTGTTGGGGTTGATGTGCTGATTGCTGCAGGGGTCGATGTACTGGTTGTTGCTGGGGATGATGTACTGGTTGAAGCTGGATTTGATGTACTGGTTGTTGTTTGGATCGATGTAATTGTTGTTGCTGGGATGGATGTGCTGGTTGTTGCTGTGGATGATGTACTGGTTGTTGCTGGGGGTGATGTACTGGTTGTACCTGGGGGTGATGTACTGGTTGTTGCTGGGATCGATGTACTGGTTGTTGCTGGGGTTGATATGCTGGTTGTTGCTGGGGTTGATGTACTGGTTGTTGCTGCGGTCGACGTACTGGTTGTTGCTGGATTTGATGCACTGGTTGTTGCTGGGATCGATGTACTCGTTGTTGCTGGTGTTGATGTACTGGCTGTTGCTGGGGTTGATGTGCTGGTTGCTACTGGGGTCGATGTTGTGGTTGTTACTGGGGGTAATGTGCTGGTTATTGCTGGTAGCGATGTACTGGTTGTTGCTGGGGATGATGTACTGGTTGTTGCTGGGGTTGATGTACTGGTTGTTGCGGGGTTTGATGTGCTGATTGTTGCTGGGGTTGATGTGCTGGTTGTTGCTGGGGTTGATGTGCTGGTTGTTGCTGGGGCTGATGTGCTGGTTGTTGCTGCGGTTGATGTACTGGTTGTTGCTGGGGTTGATGTACTGGTTGCTGCTGTCAATGTGCTGGTTGTTGCTGGGGTCGATGTACTGGTTGTTGCTGGGGTCGATGTACTGGTTGTTGCTGGGGTTGATGTACTCGTTGTTGCTGGGGGCGATGTGCTGGTTGCTGCTGGGATCGATGTACTGGTTGTTCCTGTGGTTGATGTACTGGTTGTTGCTGGGGGTGATGTACTGTTTGTTGCTGGGTTTGATGTACTGGTTGTTACTCGGGGTGATGTCCTGGTTGTTGCTGGGGTTGATGTACTGGTTGTTGCTGGGGTTGATGTGCTGGTTGTTGCTGGTGTTGACATCCTGGTTGTTGCTGGAGTTGATGTGCTGGTTGTTACTGGGGTTGATGTACTGGTTGTTGCTGGGGTTGATGTACTGCTTGTTGCTGGGGTTGATGTACTGGTTGTTGCTGGGGTTGATGTGCTGGTTGTTGCTGGTGTTGATGTACTGCTTGTTGCTTGGGTTGATGTACTGGTTGTTGCTGGGGTTGATGTACTGGTTGTTGCTGGAGTTGATGTGCTGGTTGTTACTCGGGGTGATGTACTGGTTGTTGCTGGGGTTGATGTACTGCTTGTTGCTGGGATTGATGTACTGGTTGTTCCTGTGGTTGATGTACTGGTTGTTGCTGGGGGTGATGTACTGTTTGTTGCTGGGTTTGATGTACTGGTTGTTGCTGGGGTTGATGTACTGGTTGTTACTCGGGGTGATGTACTGGTTGTTTCTGGGGTTGATGTACTGCTTGTTGCTGGGGTTGATGTACTGGTTGTTGCTGGGGTTGATGCACTGGTTGCTGCTGGTGTTGATGTGCTGGTTGCTGCTGGGGTTGTTGTGCTGTTTGTTGCTGGGATCGATGTGCTGGTTGCTGCTGGCAGCGATGTGCTGGTTGCTGCTGGGGTTGATGTGCTGGTTGCTGCTGGAATTGAAGTGCTGGTTGCTTCTGCGATTGATGTGCTGGTTATTGCTGGGGTTGATGTGTGAGTTGTTGCTGGGGTTGATGTGCTGGTTGCTGCTGGGGTTGATGTGCTGGTTGCTTCTGCGATTGATGTGCTGGTTGTTGCTGGGGTTGATGTGTTAGTTGTTGCTGGGGTTGATGTGTTAGTTGTTGCTGGGGTTGATGTGCTGGTCGCTGCTGGAGTTGATTTGCTGGTTGTTGCTGGGGTTGATTTACTGGTTGTTGCTGGGGTTGATGTACTGGTTGTTGCTGAGGTTGATGTGCTAGTTGTTGCAGGGATCATTGTACTGGTGGTTGCTGGGGTCGATGTTCTCGTGGTTGCTGGGGTCGATGTGCTGGTGGTTGCTGGGATCGATGTAATGGTTGTTGCTGCGCTCGATGTGCTGGTGGCTGCCCGGGTCGATGTGCTGGTTGCTGCTAGGGTTGACACGTTTGAACCTAAAAGCAGGTCAGACAGACACACTGAGTGAAGAGAATGCTGGGAAATAATTAATCTTAAGTCCCACATGTATCGAGGAGCAAAGACATTGATGAGCCAGATTGAGCAGGAAATTTCCGATGGGTTTGTAATGGCTGTCTAATTCAGCTCCTGAGGTCTCTCAAGTTTGTGCTGAGGATTCAGGAATCGATAAAACTGTCAGTTTAACACTTTAGAGCCATAGTGTCACAGAAATATACAGCACAGAAACAAACCCTTCAGTCCAACTTGTCCATATCGATCAGATATCTGAACCAAATCCACTCCCATTTGCCAGTACTGGGCCCATATACCACTGAACCCTTCCTGTTCATATACCCATCCAGATGCCTTTTAAATGCTGTAACTGTACCAGCCTCCACCACATCCTCTGGCAGCTCATTCCATACACGTACCACCCTCTGCGTGAAAAAGTTTCCCCTTAGGTCTCTTTTATATCTTTCCCCTCTCACCCTAAATCTATGCCCCCTAGTTCTGGACTCCCCCACCCCAGGGAAAAGACCCTGTCTAGTTACCCAATCCATGTTTCTCATGATTTAATAAACCTCTATAAGATCACCCCTCAGCCTCTGACACTCCAGGCAAAACAGCCCCAGCCTGTTCAGCCTCTCCCTGTAGCTCAGATCCTCCAGCCCTGGCAACATCCTTGTAAATCTTTTCTGAACTCTTTCAAGTTTCTCAACATCTTTCTGATAGGAAGGAGACCAGAATTTATCTCAATTAAACTCCATCTGCCATTCCTCAGCCCATTGGCCCATCTGATCAAGATCCTGTTGTAATCTGAGGTAACCTTCTTCAATGTCCACGACACCTCCAATTTTGGTGTCATCTGCAAACTTACTAAATATACCTCTGCATTCAGGGATTTACTGATTTCTCTGAATGCATCGATCGAGAGATGTGGAATATATACACTCCGATAGGAGAGAGCTGGGAATGAGTGTAATGTGGTCAGTTTAATTATTAATTCATGCCCTCTTTAATAAAGCGAGGAGATCACTGACAGAGATGGGCAATGACCTGCCCACTGATCTCAGTTCATTCCAAAACACCAATTGGAAATCTTCATCACCAGATGTTCTCCGTGAACAGGAGAAGGATTGGACTGGGCAGGATCCGGAAGATGATGCTTCCTGAGAGGAAGGGTGAGGGATTTGGGGATAAGGGGGTTGGGGGGGTTAGTGTTGAGATTTCCACTGGACCTGCCCCTACACTCCAGGCTGTGAATGATCTCTCCCCAGCTCACACTGGGTTAGCGGGAGCTACAAGCAAGTTGAGGAGACTGCTCTCGTCAGGCAGAGTCGGAGACTGAAGGATTGAGGGAATGGGCTATTCTGGGATGAGTGAGATTCAATGAGGGGAAATTGTGCGAATTGGAGAGATCAATCCCTTCAGATGGAGAAAGGGGAACCAGTTCCCAGGCAGTCCCCCGGGGATTGTGAACGGGCTCCATTTGCAAGTTGGCCTGGACTCAAGTCGGAATCTCATCCCCCAGAAATGTAAAGCAGCTGTTTGTAAATACAGGAACCATTAGAGCATTGGATGGTTATAATTACAGCCCAGGATGGGATCATCTTTGTAAGGATTGTCTGTAAGGCGGATGGTTGTAAATCAGGAACCCCCCCCCCCGCCCCTCTGCTGTATTTTCGAAATGGGATGGAGTTAGAAACTGTGGGGGTGAGGAACATCATGACCAGTCCATCATGTGGGCACTTTGGAACCGAATTCATCGGCAGCTTCATTCTGATGCAGAAGTTGAATTTTTCATTGACAAATCAACATTGAGGGATCTGACCATCTGCAATGCTGTCCAGGAGAATGAGTCTCACTCCCTAAGGAGAGAAATTCCTCCCAGATTCTTTCCTAGGATTCTTCCCGACTATTGTGACTCCTATTCCCAGAGTCACCGCAACGGCTAAAGATATTATCGGAGAATGTAAGTTCCCAAATGAACTGGCCGTTTAGACTGAGGTTGATGGGAAGCACAGACCAGGTTTCTGAGCAAGGAATATTACTGACCTCAGGAAGGAATTGCTAGGAACAGAAGGTTTCGGTTCTGTCACCAACCAAAGACCAATCAGCTCCTGCTCTGGGTGTGTCTGCTGGGACTGAGCTGGTTTCAACCTGGACTGACCACCCACCCACTCTCCCCACTACACACACACAGGCACACACAAACACACACTCAGGCACAGGCAGACACGCACACACAAACACACAGGCACAGACAGACACACACACACACACACACACACAGACACACACACACAGACACACACACCAACGCGGACAAACACACACAGAAACACACACAGTCACACAGGCACCCGCACACACACAAAGACACACAGGCACGCTCACACACACAGACACACACATTCTCTCTCACACACACACACACACACACACACAAAACCTTGATCTCCTCCCATTGGCTTGAAGCAGCAGCTGTGTAAACATCACTCACAATGAGGAGCAGGGAACTTACTTTTCCAAAATACTGCGAGCCCTTCCCACCTTCCCCAGCAGTAACCATCACACTGACCCCCTTCCCCACCTAACCCCAAAATGCCAGGCGATTTGAGGAAGGTTGCGTACCTGAATAAAACATCCTGAAGGAGTCTGGGGGATTGGGACACACGATAGTCTCTCCTGCATCCAGTGAGGAACAGGGAAGAAATGTCCCTCTGTGGGGAGTTGAACTCCTGACCACAGCCAGTGGTTAGGATGGCTAGCTCAATGAATCTAAGGGGAACAGGGACTGAGGGGGAACGGAGCAGAGGGATCAGTCAATGAGCTTAAAGTGAGGGGATCCAACTGAAGCAGCACGATCCGAGGGGATCTGGTGCAGGATCTAGACACCATTATTGCCTGGGGACAGTGGGGATCTGAAGGGGGGATGGTCACTGGGTGTCTCCCACCGAGTCTGTGTCACCTTTACCTGGATCCACTGTGGTGGTGATCCCTGGGTCTCCATTACACAAAGAGCCTTCACAGCAGGACACGTCGCTTAGCAACAAACCCAACGCTCGCAAATCCATCCGCGCTCCGCACTGATTCGCCGAAGCACATCCTTTAAAAACGACATCTCGGCCAACATCTGACACTGTGGGGGAGATCAGAGAACAGATCACATCGCAACAGAGTGGATCCCAGACAGGAAACAGGGTCACTGTCCTGATTGGAGGATCAGTAACAGAGGGAGGCTGGGATTGGAGGATCAGTGAGAGCGGGCAGCTGTGATTGGAGGATCAGTGGGAGAGGGAGTTTGTGATTGGAGATTCAGTGGGAGAGGGAGGCTGTGATTGGAGGATCAGTGAGAGCGGGCAGCTGTGATTGGAGGATCAGTGGGAGAGGGAGTTTGTGATTGGAGATTCAGTGGGAGAGGGAGGCTGTGATTGGAGGATCAGTGGGAGAGGGAGGCTGTGATTAGCGAGTCAATGAGAGCGGGAGGCTGTAATTGGAGGATCAGAGATAGAGGGACAGTATGATTGGAGAGTTAGTGAGAGCAGGAGGCTGTGATTGGAGGATCAATGACCTGGGCTATGATTAGACGGTCAGTGAGCTCGACTGTGATGGGAAGCTCATCGATAGAGGAGACTGCGATTGGAGGGTCAGAGAGTGAGAGGAAGCCTGTGATTGGAGAGTCTGGGACAGAAGGATGGAATGATTGGAGACTCGGCGATAGAGGGAAGCTGTGATTGGAGGGTCAGTGAGAGCGGGCGGCTGTGATTGTAGGGTCAGTGGGAGAGGGAGCTTGTGATTGGAGGATCAGTGGGAGAGGGAGCCTGTGAATGGAGGATCAGTGGGAGAGGGAGCCTGTGATTGAAGGATCACTGAGAGCAGGCAGCTGTGATTGGAGGATAGTGAGAGAGGGAGGCTGTGATTGGAGGATCAGTGGGAAGGGAGGCTGTGATTGGAGGATAGTGAGAGAGGGAGGCAGTGATTGGAAGATCAGTAATAGAGGGACAGTATGATTGGAGAGTTAGTGAGAGCAGGAGGCTGTGATTGGAGGATCAGTGACCTGGGCTATGATTGGATGGTCACTGACCTCGACGATGATGGGAGGCTCATCGATAGAGGAGACTGCGATTGGAGGGTCAGGGAGTGAGAGGAAGCCGATGATTGGAGAGTCTGGGATGGAAGGATGGTATGATTGGAGACTTGGCAATAGAGGGAGGCTGTGATTGGAGGGTCAGTGTTAGAAGGAGCCTGTGATTGGACGATTTGTGATGGAGAGAAGTTTTGATTGGAGGATCAGTTTGCTGGGCTACGTTTGGAGGGTCAGTGAGAGCGGGAGGATGTGACTGGAGGATAGTGAGAACGGGAGGCAGTGATTGGAGGCTTAGTAAGAGCAGGAGGCTATGATTGGTGAGTCCGTGAGAGCGTGAGGCTGTGATTGGATGCGCGGTGAGAGAGGGAGGCTTCGATTGGAGGATCGGTGTACTGGGCTGTGATTGGAGGATCAGTGATAGCGGGAGCCTGTGATTGGAGGATCACTGAGCTGGGCTGGGGTTGGTGGGTTCCTGGGGAGAGGTACAGCTTTCCTCCGCGATCCGGAAAGTAGAGCGTTCCGATGAAACCTTTCAGAAGCCGAAATGGCACAAAGTGAAGAATCAGTTCCTTTTCTGGGAAAAGTGAAAATCCTCTTTGGATTTCTTTCAGTGAGTGTAAACAGGTACTAATGTAGGTCTTTGTGAAAAGGCAGGTGGGGGAAAGTGAACTTTCCAAAAGCAGGGGATACCTGTAGGATGTTACATTCTGAGCAATGTTTGGGTGAGGGCTGTGAGGCTGAGAGCCAGACCAGGGGCCCAAAAACTCCCTCCCCCAGACACCTACCCTCCTGGAGGGTGTGGGGGGGTGAAACCTGCTCAGGGGGTGAGAGCTGGATTGGGGAAGGGGCCGAGAATCAGGCACATTCCCTGTCAGCGACTCCCTGTCAGGGGATGGTCCCGAGCCAAGTGCTGAGGCCCACGGAGAGTATCAACCCAGGCCCAGGCCCAGGTGAGATTGGGGCTGAAGGATGTTCCCATTCAGCACCAGCCAGTGACCCACCTCTCCCTCTGCATACAGACTGTGGACTGACAACTGGGTCAAAGAGGGAACCCAGTCAGTACTGCATCCTGGTGGACAAGAATGGGCTGAATGGCCTCATCCTGTGCTGTGCTATCCCATCATTCCATTCTCCTGAACAATGGCTCCCTTCAACATCCCAAACCTGGGAGTGAGTTCGACATTGACCCTGAAGCTCAGTGACTGAGGTTGGGAGAGAGCAGTGGACGATGCAGTGTATCTACGTACACAATCTCTGTTGGCCTTTTCCATTCACACAGCGATTCTCCCGACCCGCACACTCCACCTTCTGTAGATTGGCCAGGCAGGAGGCCATGGATGGACTGTAGCATCCGAAACATTGCAGTCCGTTCAGGGTGGTGTTGGCAGGCTCTGAAATCACAAAGGGAAGAAGAGAAGATGCCTTCTCTTTGATTCAAGGGCAAAACCATCCTCCCCTCAAATCGTCACATCCCCTCCCCCTAACACAACTCCCCAAACCTGACGTTCATCACCTCCCCGCCCCCCCCACCCCCAGGGTTTTCATGTGGGTCTGAATCCTGACAGACCTCACTGTGATCCTCACCTGCTACTGTCTGGTCATTACATCGGTCTGAGCCACAGAGACGGCTGCTCCGGGAGATAAACACCCTTCCAGTGCTCAACGAAACATCTTCGGAGGGACTCTCACAGCGTTGTTCAATGTGTCTGAGTGTCTCAGTCCCACTGTCTACGGTAAACAGGCTGGAGTTAGAACTTCACCACATCATTTGTTTAGCTTCACTCCGTCTGCAACAATTTCTGTCGATGCCCCACAGAAAGCATCCTATCTGGATGCATCCCAGCTTGGTATGGAGCACAACAAATTACAGAGAGATGTGAACACAGCGCAGTCCATCACACAAAGCAGCCTTCCCCCCGTTATCTCCATCTACACTTCCCACTGCCTCGGGCAAGTAACTAACATCATTAAAGCGCCTTCCCAGCCCGGGAATACTTTCTCCCACCCTCTTCCATCGGGCAGGAGATACAAAGGTTTGAAAACATGTACCAACAGATTCGAGCACAGCTTCTTCCCCGCTGTTATCAGACTAATGACCCAACCGTACCTATGTTAGAGTTGATGTCTCTCTGCATCTTCCCTGTGGCTGGAACACTATATTCTGCATTCTGTTCCATTACCCTGATGTACTTCTGTAAGGTGTGATTTGTCTGGATATCATACAGAACAATACTTTTCACTGTATCTCAGTGCATGTGACAATAATAAACCCAGTATCACAATGAGATATTTTCAGAACCTCACTGTTCTGGAGAATATCACCCTACGCCTCTTCAGGGGCTGGGATGATTGTCAACTCCGGCCCTCCTGCCTCAGAGGTCGGGACACTCCACCTGTCTCACAGCAGTACCCCTGCTCCATGTGGGTTTGCGCTGGGAGGAACTGAAACCAGGAGCCAGAACCTAGTCTCCAGCCGACACGTCTGCAATCAGCCAACAGGGAAAGAAACTTCCCGTCACACTGTCTGGCCCCATTCCCTCCAATCTGGGAAGAGTCGGCTTTCAACAGAAAGGCAGGATTACCGATGATGGTGTGGGATGACACAGTCTGGCAGTTGGTGATGCCAATCAGGCAAGTGTTCTCTCTCAGTGAGCAGGAACCGGAGGAGGCTGAACACGTGAAACATTGAAGAGATCGTCCTGCGAAGGGAGAGATTGCAGAGAATTCAGTGAGACTCGGAGTTTCAGTTTGAGGAGAATTTTCACTCAGGGACCATGACTGTGCTTTCAAATTACACCCCCTCATTCCGATCACAACCTCAAACATTTCACACACACTGCGAGGGATTTCAAAGGGTGTGGGGAGTGAAGAGGGAGAGTGAGATTAGACTGGGTGGGATATTAATGGGTGTGGGGAGTGAGGGGGAGAGTGGGATAAGACTGAGTGTGATATTAAACGGTGTCGGGAGTGAGGGGGAGAGTGGGATTAGACTGGGTGGGATATTAATGGGTGTGGGGAGTGAGGGGGAGAGTGGGATTCAACTGGATGGGATATTAATGGGTGTGGGGAGTGAGGGGGAGTGTGGGATAAGACTGAGTGTGATATTAAACGGTGTGGGGAGTGAGGGGGAGAGTGGGATTAGACCGGGTGGGATATTAAAGGGAGTGGGGAATGAGGAGGTGAGTGGGATGAGACTGGGTGGGATATTAAAGGGAGTGGGGAATGAGGAGGTGAGTGGGATGAGACTGGGTGGGATATTAAAGGGAGTGGGGAATGAGGAGGTGAGTGGGATTAGACTTGGTGGGATATGAAAGGGAGTGGGGAATGAGGGGGTGAGTGGGGTATTAAAGGACATTCGTGAGACCTCATCTGGAATACTGTGGCCCGTTCTGTTCTCCTTGTTATCGGAAGAATATAATTAAACTGAGAGGGTCCTGAAGCGATTTCCCAGGATGTTCCTTGGAATAGTGGGTTTGAGTTATAAGGAGAGGCTGGATGGGCTGGGAGTTTATTCACTGGAGCGTAGGAGGTTGATGGGTGACTTTATCGACGTTTATAAAGTCATGAGGGGTTCAGATAAGGTGAAAGGCAGGTGGTTTTTTTCCCTCGCGTGGGGGATTTCAAGACTACAATGGATATTTTTAATGTGAGAGGAGAAAGATTTAAAAAGAATGAGGGGTAAGTTTTATCCACAGAGTGTGGTTTGTGTGTGCCATGACCTTCCAGAGGAAGTAGTGAGTGTGGACACAGTTACTCTGTTTAAAAGACATTTGGACAAGTCAGTGAATAAGAAATGTTTGGAGGGATAGGGGCCGAACGTAGGCAAGTGGGATGAGCTCGATTTGGGAATATGTTCGGATTGGACGGGTTGGGTCTGTTCCTGTGCTGTCTGACTGTAACTCAGCACCTTGAGGGGCAATCCCAGAGAGTGGGACATCAATGATAGCGTCAGGATCACCCAACCCGATCAGTGACACAAACAGATCACTCCTTACCTGCTGTGATCCCAGCACAGACCAGGACAATGCTGAAGAACACCTTCATGTTTTCCCCTGCAGAGTCGATGTGTCTGGGATGATGGTGAGCTGCTGTCTGTGTTCACAAACTGCTCTCTTTCTGTTCTGAAATCAGAAAACACCATCAGAGATGTTGGACCGAGCCCTCTGCCAGCAGCCACACAGTACAGGCTTTACCCCACCCCATTCCCCTCCCACAGTCTGTGCCGTGTTGGGTCAGGGACAGACAGTGTACCTTATGCTTTAGAAACTCTGTGACCATTCCTGCCTGACCACAAGGGAAAGGATCGACAGCTCATGGACTCCCTGTGACCCTGCTGCAGCTTTCCCAGGAACAGGGTGGGAACGTGCCTTACAAATACCTCAGGGGCTGGGGGAGAGCACCCTGTACAGGGCACAGGGCTGACCCACTCACACAGCACCAGGGACATGGTTCACCACAGAAGGAGGCCATTCGGCCTTCCCTGCCTGTACCAGCCCGTTACACCTAGTGCCACTACCTCGTGCCAACCTCCTGCTTTCTCCCCACAGCTTTGCACATTGTTTTATGTTCATTCCCCCCTCACCATCCAATGGCCCTCTTCCATCGTACCCGCCTCTCCCATATTTCCAGCCGGACCTTTCCGGACCCTAACCGGCCAATGGGCCAAGAGAGCTCTTTTGTGCTTTCTGATTCGATGTTGAAACACTCACGGAGTTAACAAGGCCTCACCTGTCTTGGGGAAATCCCTCCACATTCATTCAATTCCTTACTGAGAAACCTCAGGGACAATCAAAGGCTGAAAGAATGATTTTATCCTTCTTGCATGCAGCAACCCAAATCAGCCCGTCAACGAAGCGAGTTAAACCTCACAACCCGACCTGACTATGGCCGGATTAAGGGTGGAACGAGGCAATAATCCCACCAATGGTGATCCGTCTTTGGAAGGCTCCAGCGTTCCATCCTGATGCCAAGCTGATCTCCGGAGTCCTGCTAAAGGTGTTCGATTCTCGCACAAGATAACATCCTTCGGGCCTTTGAGGTTATATGTTGATGATTCTTAAAGTCCCTTTCATCCAAAATGTTGATCATCCTCCTGGCGTCATGAAGTCATACAGCATGGAAACTGACCCTTCGGTCTAACCCGTCCATGATGACCAGATATCCCAATCTACTCCCTTTTGCCAGCATTTGGCCCATATCCCTCTAAATCCTTCCTGTTCATATACCCATCCAGATGCCTTTTAAATGCTGTAATTGTACCAGCCTCCACCACTTCCTCTGGCAGCTCATTCCATACACGTACCACCCTCTGTGTGAGTAAGTTGCCCCTTTAGTCCCTTTTAAATCTTTCCACTTATCACCTCAAACCAATGCCCTCGAACTCTGGACTCCCCCACTCCAAGGAAAAAGACCTTGTCTATTCACTCTATCCATGCCCCTCACGACTTGATAAACTGAAAGAACCGCAGGTACAGGAGATCAGAAATGAAAACAGAAATTGCTGGAAAAGCTCAGCAGGTCTGGCAGCGCCTGTGGAGAGAAATCCGAATGAACATTTTGGATTAAGGGAGCCTTCCTCAGAACTGAGATTTTCCAGCAATGTCTGTCTTTTTTATGATATTACAAACCTCTGTCAGGTCACCCCCTCAGCCTCTGAAACTCCAGGGTACAGTATACCCCAGCTTATTTAGCCTCTCCCTGTCGCGCAAACCCTCCAGTCCCGGTAGCGTCCCTTAAATGTTTACTGAACCCATTCGAGTTTAACAACATCCTTCCTCCAGCAGGGAGACCAGAATTGCACACAATGTTTTAAAAGTGGCCTAACCAATGTCCTGTAGAGCCACAACCTGACCTCCCAACTCCTGTACTCAACACACTGACCAATAAAGGACAGCATACCAAGTGCCTTCTTCGCTATCCTGTGACTCCACTTTCAAGGAGTTATGAACCTGAACTCCAAGGTGCCCTTGCTCAGGAGCACTCCCAGGGTCCCCCCATTAAGTCTCGAAGCCCTGCCCTGGTTTGCCTTTCCAAAATGCAGCCCCTCACTTTGACCTGAATGAAACTCCATCCACCGCTCCTCAGCCCTTGAGACTGCAGCTGGCTTCCTCTTCAACAGGAACGGCTCTGTTCCTTGTTACCTTTGGCCTTACCTGGCAGTTGGAACACACAGTTTTCCTGCGATTAACTCCTTCAATTCTTCAGCAGGGCAACCCTTGTCTTCTGTGGTGATAAAGCATCCACTTTCTCAAGCAGGTGTCCAAGCAGTTTTGAAAGTGTGACCTCGACTCCCTCCAGTCCAAGAGCTGGCTAATTGTTTTCAGTCTCTGCTCAACAGCACGTGTTTGTTTATTAATACAAGTTTATTAACTGAAGGTTATGGCACAGACCACACCCTTTGTTTCACACTTTATATCTATGACCTTATATCATTAATATTTATTGTCATGACACCACAGAATCATACAGCAGGTAAACAGATCCTTGGGTCCAACACATCCATCCTGCCCAGATATCCGAAACTGACCCAGTCCCACCTGCCAGCACCTGGCCCATGTGCCTATTCATATACCCATCCAGATGCCTATTAAATGCTGTAATTGTACCAGCTTCCACCCACTTCCTCTGGCAGCTCATTCCATACACGTACCATCCTCTGTGTGAAAATGTTGTCCTTCAGGTTTAGGGTTCGGTTTAGGGTAAACATTAGGGTTAGGTTTCAGTTCAGGTTTCGGGTTAGGGTTTGGAATAGGGTTAGGTTTTGGGTGAGGGAGAGGGAACGGATTACATTTTGGGTTAAGGTAAGGAATAGGGTTAAGTTTAGGGTTAGTGTTGGGGTTAGGCTCAGCATTAGGGATAAGGTTAGTTTTAGGGTTTGGGTTAGGATTACATTTAAGCTTAGGGATAGATTTAGGGTTAAGTTTGGGGTTAAAATTAGTGTTAGATTTAGGGTTAGAGTTAATGTTAGGGTTGCAGTTAGGGTTCACGTTAGGGTTAGGGTTCAGGTTCGAGTTACGGTTAGGGATAAGATTAGGGTTTGAGTTTGGATTAGAGTTTAGGGTTAGGTTTAGAGTTCTGTTTAGGGATAGGGTTTGGGTTAGGGTTAGGATTCTGTTTAGGGTTTGGGTTAGGATTCTGTTTAGGGTTTGGGTTAGGGTTCAGCGATAGGGTTAGTGTTCTGTTCAGTGATAGTGTTTGGGTTAGGGTTAGGATTCAGCGTTAGGGTTAGAGTTCTCTTTAGGGTTAGAGTTCTGTTTAGGGTTAGGGTTTAGGGTTAGGGTTCAGCGTTAGGGTTAGAGTTCTGTTTAGGTTTAGGGTTCAGTGTTAGGGTTAGGGTTCAGCGTTAGGGTTAGAGTTCTGTTTAGGGTTAGGGTTCAGTGTTAGGGTTAGGGTTCAGCGTTAGGGTTAGAGTTCTGTTTAGGGTTAGGGTTCAGCGTTAGGGTTAGCGTTCTGTTTAGGGTTTGGGTTAGGGTTCTGTTTAGGGATTGGGTTAGGTTTAGCATTCTGTTTAGGGATTGGATTAGGGTTCTGTTCAGTGATAGGGTTTGGGTTAGGGTTAGGGTTCAGCGTTACGGTTAGCGTTCTGTTTAGGGTTTGGGTTAGGGTTCAGCGTTAGAGTTAGAGTTCTGTTTAGGGATAGGGTTTAGGTTAGGGTTAGCGTTCTGTTTAGGGATAGGGTTTGGGTTAGGGTTCAGTGTTAGAGTTAAAGTTCTGTTCAGGGTTAGGGTTCTGTTTAGGGATAGGGTTTGGGTTAGGATTAGGATTTAGGGTTAGGGTTCTGTTTAGGGATAGAGTTTGGGTTAGGGTTAGGATTTAGGGTTAGGGTTCTGTTTAGGGATAGAGTTTGGGTTAGGATTAGGATTTAGGGTTAGGGTTCTGTTTAGGGATAGGGTTTGGGTTAGGGTTCAGTGTTAGAGTTAAAGTTCTGTTCAGGGTTAGGGTTCTGTTTAGGGATAGGGTTTGGGTTAGGATTAGGATTTAGGGTTAGGGTTCTGTTTAGGGACAGGATTAGGCTCAGAGTTAGGATTTGGGATAGCCTTAGTGTTAGTGTTCGAGTTAGTCTTAGAATTTGTGGTTAGATTTCGGGTTACGGTTTGTGTTAACATTAGATTTTGGGTTCGGGATAGAGTTATTGTTAGGGTGAGGGATAGGTTTCAGGTTTAAGTTAGGATTAAAGTTTGGGTTTAGGTTAGGGTTTGGCCAATTGTTAGGGTTCAGGTTTAGGTTACAGTTTGGGTTAATGTCAGGGTTTGTTTTAGGGTTAGAGTTCAGGTTAGGGTTAGAGTTCGGTGTTCGGGTTAGGGTTCAGGTTAGGGACATGGTTTGGGTTAAACTTAGGGTTTGGGTTTGGGCTAGAGTTAAGGTGAGAGTTAAGGTTCAGGTTAGGGTTAGTGTTAGGGTTAGGATAGGTATAGGGTTAGGGTTACTGTTAGTGTTAGGGTTAGGTTTAGGGTTAGTGTTAGTGATAGGGTTAGTTTTAGGGTTGGGGTTAGGGTTAGTGTTAGGGTTAGGTATAGGGTAAGGGTTAGTGTTAGAGTTAGGGTTAGGTTTAGGGTTAGGGTTTGGGTCAGTTGCAAACCGAGACAGTGTTTTCCATTTCGATGAGAGTGTTTCTGTTCGATAGGGCATACCTCTTGTGGGGAGTACATTCCCCCATCTTACTGTGTCTGTCCAATGGGCAGCCCCCATTCCTGCACCATCAATCAATCTCCCTGTCTGACACTGCCACGTCTCTCACACCATGTGGTACATGAGCTGAATTAGGTCAAAAGGGCAACTTTTTCACGCCCAGGGTGATGTGTGTATGGAATGAGCTGTCAGAGGGAGTGGTGGAGGCTGGTACAATGACAGCATTTAAAAGGCATCTGGATGGGTGTATGAATGGGACGGGTTTAGTGGGATATGGGCCAAGTGCTGGCAAATGGGACTAGATTAGGTTCTGCTAACTGGCCAGCATGGATGGGCCGAAGCGCCTGTTTCGGTGCTGTACATCTCTCTGACTCGATGTGGTCTCCCCAGCACCTTCTCCTGCTGCAGTAAGACTTCCATCCTCTTATCCTCAAGGACCTGAACCCTCCGTGAGTGACGGAGTCCTGGGTGGGGATGGGGGGTGTGTGAAGGAGACCTGTTCTGAACAAAATAAACACAACCACAACCACGCAACACCAACCGCCCTCTCACCAAAACGGTCAAGTCACATTTCAGTCCCAGGTAAAGCGCCCTCGAGCCTTTCCTGAGGGATTTTCCGAGAGACGGAACAAATAAATTGATCTGAATCCAGCCAACCCAACCCACAAATGGAATCTTAGTCTCTCACTCACAAACATTGGACTTTTGACTCCTCTGACAGAGGTAGGCACAGATCAGGGAAGAAATAAAACCCAATTGTTGAATGGCCCAGTGCTGAGAAAGGGTTAGCTCAAAGCCCACATTCTGTCATCCCATCAACCTCACACTGGCCACCGCCTTCCATGGACTTAGGGTCGGGGTGCAGTAAGAAAATTCCAGCTTTCCCTCTAGATCAATTGTATCTGGAACAAAATGTCTTGAATAATTATCAATCCACACCAATTATGTGTGGCTCAGTGGTGAGCACAGCTGCCTCCCAGCACCAGGAACCCGGGTTCGATTCCACCCTCGGGGTGACTGTCTGTGTGGAGTTTGCACATTCTCCCCGTGTCTGCGTGGGTTTCCTCCGGGAGCTCTGGTTTCCGCCCACAGCTGTGCAGTTTAGGGTGGATTGGCCATGGGAAAGGCAGGGTTACAGGGATAGGAGAGGGTGGGGTGGGTCTGGGCAAGATTCTGTGCAGAGGGTCGATGTGGACTTGATGGACCGAATGGCCTGCTCCCACACTGTATGGATTCTCTGAATGTGTTGTGGATCCAGCCCAGGGACCAGGCAATAATGGGGAAGGTTTATCAGATGACATTGGGCCGAAGGGCCTGTTTCCACACTGTCAGGATTCTATGATGCTAAAAGAAGCTGTCGGAAATAGTGATCATAACGTGGTAGAATTTGGCATTCAGTTTGGGAGGACAGAGGAGTTGGGGAGGAGGGGCAGCAGCCTTGTGGTATTATTGTTGGACTGTAACAGAGATCATTATCCGGGGACCCGGGTTCAAATCCCATCATGGCCGATGGTGGAATTTGAATTCAATAAAAATCAGGAATAAGAGTCTACGATGACCATGAATCGAATGTCAGGGAAACCCATCTGGTTCAGTAAGGTCCTGTCAGGACGGAAACTGCCCTCCTTACCTGGTCTGGGCCTACACGTGACTCCAGACGCACAGAGATGCTGTTAACGCTCAACTGCCCCCTGGGCAATTAGGGACAGGCAATAAATGGGCAGCGACCCCCTGACCCAGTGATTGAGGAAAGGAATGAAGGCAGAGCTGTCTGGGGTCAGCTGGAAAGGGAGGTTAGACAGCTACAGGAACAATGGGAGAGGGCTCCGAACAGAGCTCACAACAAAGACATCTTGCAGTGAAGAATATTGTTCCTCAGGTCCCTTTTAAATCTTTCCCCTGTCACATTAAAAATATGCCCACTTGTTTTTGAAAACCCTACACCCTGGGAAATAAAGACCTTGCCTGTTCACTTTCTCTCTGCCCTTCCAAACCTGCAGAAGGTCACCCCGCAGCCTCCTGTTCTCCAGGGAAAAAGTGGTGTGTGTATGGAATGAGCTGCCAGAGGAAGTGGTGGAGGCTGCTACAATGACCATTTAAAAAACATCTGGATGGCTTCCTGAATAAGAAGGGTTCAGAGGGCTATGGGCCAAGTGCTGGCAGATGGGACGAGATGAGGTTGGGTTACCTGGTCGGCATAGACGAGTTGGACCAAAGGGTGCTGTCCATCTCAATGACTCTGTAACTAAAAATCTAGAAACGGGTGGAGGTACTGGACACTGGGAAGACTATGGGCCCTGACAACACTCCAGCAAGATAAAAAGGTAAAAACAATGACTGCAGATGCTGAAAACCAAATACTGGATTAGTGGTGCTGGAAGAGCACAGCAGTTCAGGCAGCATCCAACGAGCAGCGAAATCACTCCAGCAAGAGGCAATGTAACCACCTCTCCTTGGACAATCAACCATCCCGGAGCAGCCAAATCCCACACCAGACATGTCCCAGTCACATCATTGAGAGCGATGTTTGTTGGAAAGGTCATGTAGTTCCTGTTTACATTGGAGAGGGTTCTGGGGATGGCTGTATCTATCAGGGTCACAGGGAATGGTTACACTGACATCTCCTGGCGAGGAAGATGCAGAATTGGAAATTTCACTGAAATGAATTTGAATCTGTTACAAAAGGGACTTCACAGCTGTTAAAGAAACATCCCAAATCTGAGGCTCTATCCAAGGGTCAGTGCAGAGGGAGTGCCACACTGTCGGAGGGTCAGTACTGAGGGAGTGCCGCACTGTCGGAGGGTCAGTACTGAGGGAGTGCTGCACTGAGGGAGGGTCAGTGCTGAGGGAGTGCCGCACTGTCAGAGGGTCAGTACTGAGGGAGTGCTGCACTGTGGGAGGGTCAGTACTGAGGGAGTGCCACACTGTCGGAAGGTCAGTACTGAGGGAGTGCCGCACTGAGGGAGGGTCAGTGCTGAGGGAGTGCCGCACTGTCGGAGGGTCAGTGCTGAGGGAGTGCTGCTCTGTGGGACAGTCAGTGCTGAGGGAGTGCCGCACTGTCAGAGGGTCAGTGCTGAGGGAGTGCCACACTGTCAGAGGGTCAGTGCAGAGGGAGTGCCGCACTGTCAGAGGGTCAGTACTGAGGGAGAGCCACACTGTGGGAAAGTCAGTGCTGAGGGAGTGCCTCAATGATTGAGCGTCAGGATCAAGGGAATGCCGCACTAACAGGGGGTCAATCTCTCAAATGCAGAATCGGAAGTGCAACAGTCTTTGTAACTGAATTAACTTTGTGATGGTTCACACATAATTATTGGGTCCTGTCCGACTTTGGCCCCATTACTATTGGTGAGCTCTCGTCACTGTAACTCTCTTCAGGTATATCGTATTGGCACATGTGTTCACTCTCCTTTTGAACCTGGGCCAACGTTAGAGGGTTAGGCCTCGATGGATGTTGCTTAATCAGAACAGCATCTCCTATTCCCAGATCAGGCATAATTCAGGTCATACTTCCCAGCTTAGTTCCACAGCTCTCCCCACGTGATCACAATAACTCTTCCAGGTCATTTTGATATTCCCCAGGAAGGAAATTCAATCATTGATCCCAATCTTTGACAATGTCCTCCATGTTTGTCTCCATATTCCCTTTGCAATTCCTTAGATTGTGACCACCCTGGACAGCTCTGGTGGGTCTGATCTCCAGTGTTCAGAACTTTACCTGGGTCTCTGGAATACCTGTGCAGTGATAGAACCACCATTGATGACCATTTGATGTTTAGTACTGGCCGACAGGTCAGTGTCGAACTTGTTGAATGTTTATTTCAGAAAGACGAGGGAGCAGGATGATTCCTCCACAAGATCGAGATCCCTGATTCCCCTCTGACAGCACACAACATCCTTGACTGTTCTGGCTCATCTTCCATCTGACGTGGGATGTGTCAATTGCTACTTCTTAAACCTTATTGAGTAAAAGGCACCTTCCAACAGGTGGTGTGTGTGTGTGTCTCTAAACCCCCAGAGGTGATTGAACAGCAGTGTGTGGTGAAGCGGACTGTCCTGTGACCAACTTCACTGCTGAATGCAGACTGCAAAATCCTGCCCCTCGTCATCACCGACTGGGTCAGGTCTGTCAGAGACTGGTGAATCACCCCGACCAGGTACATGCTGTACTGGGCAGGACAATCTCAGAGAGCCTTGTTCACTTCAGGGATAGAATCGCCGACCTGTAGGACAAGGGAGGCTCTGTGCCTGCCTCATCAGCCTGTACCAGCAGAAGGCTTTTGATAAGGTCTCGCAGATCCACACCAGGGACGTGCTCTCCAAAATCAGCTTCGGGGCGGGAATCGGGCAATTGGATCCGACTGCTCTACCCCAGCATCGTTCGCTCAGTCTCAATCAATGGGTGGGAATCAGGAAGTTTCCCGATCAGCTCTGGAGTCAGACAGTGCTGCCCACTCTCTCTAGCCTCGTTTGGAATTGGTACGGAACCTTTTGCTGCTCCATTGGGAAGGATGGGAGCCTCAGGGAGTGTAACTATTCCGGACAGTGGGAGCGACCAGGTCAAAGCCTTCCTGCACATGGATGGATTTTCTGTTTTCTGCTTGGAAGTGCTGTGACTGCACAGACTCATGGGTATCTGCATCGGGGTCAAACTGACCTTGGGAGGAAAGGCAAATCAAGGCCAAAGCGAAGCCATGAACAGGGGCGTATTGCAAAGGTAAGGCAGGAACAGAGCTTTGAGAGCACTGCTCCCTTTCCGCTGTGGGTAAAGAGTTAGGGATCGGGTGTGAGGCACTGTCTCTCTCTGTTGGACATGGCGTGGGTCTGACCCATCCCAGGAACTGTGCTGTTTCAGTCACTGGAAATCTCTGCTTCTTCATCTGGAGGTCAAAGATGTACCCTGTCTGCTGGTCCACTGTGTCCAAAGTTCTGGATAAGGCAAGGAGACCACCCAGGATGTTACTCTCATCCTGACGGCCATCTTTGTCTGTAAATGCATCAAGCTGTACCTCGATCTTTGGTACAGAAACACCAAGTGTCGCTGTGTACTGAGGTTTGACCTGTCCCCTGGGGTTGTGAAGGATGGGACTGGACACATTGTGGTGGAACGCTCAAAGAGGTTGGACTGTTCCTCATCACCTGTCCCTCCTGGAGAAATTTGCAAAGAGAAACCCCTTTACCCACCAGTCCATCACAACCTGATCAGCACACAGCGTCCTCGAGACCCTGCGGGGAAGGGACAGGGTGGATCATGTCGGGTGGTTCACTGAGCAGACGGTCAAAATCATTTAGCAGAATGTCCCACCAGCAGAACGTTCTCACCAACACCATAACATCAGCTGGCTGTTGGTGAGAAGGGCCCTACCTGTGAGAGCCTTAATGCACGTCCAGTTGGACTGTACAATTGCACGCTGTCCTTGAAATGGCTGTAGGAGCTGGGGGGGGCACGGGTACAGACTGCCACACAACTCCTGCTGGACTGTGCCTTTGTGAAGGGAATCTGGAGGAAGATGCAGTGGTTTGTGGTTTGTGTTGATGTTCGTCGCGAGCAGCTCGGTGACGTGGGAATCTGTGCTCTGTGCGGGATGCGAACCGAGACCAACAATGCCTGGTGCCTGCTCCTGGAGGGCCATCAACTCGCTGGGAGATGCTCTTTAGTCTGCTTCAAACCTGTTGGTCGTCCAGAAAAAAGCAGCTGACCCCAACTGAGTGTTGTGGACGGTCACATCCCAAGGGCCATGACTATGTGCTGCAGGACCCATTAAAGCCCAGGGACAGCTGCTGCTCAAGCAAAGTGAGGATTGACCATTGCCTGAGCTCCTTCTCCCTCGGTTAAATGAGGGTCCGTTCAGTCATTGAATCTTCCCCAGGTTTCAAAAGATGGAAATATTGTCTTCTTCAAGTAAGAGATGGCTTTGATTTGTTTGGAGGGAGACAAACTCCAATGCTTGCTTGTTCCTTTGAGGTGATGCCGTACAGAATCGAGCTGTGTTTGTGACGGTGTACATACACAATGTTTTTATTGAATAAAGGATATTTTTGAAGTTAAAATGCCAGCAATATCCTTCTGCTGGACTCTGTAAATATCAGTCACTCACGCAGTCACAGAATGATCCACCTTCACTTGGGATTCTAAATATCTCACACACACACACACAGACGCACACAGATACACACAGATACATAAACACAGACGCACACACACACACAGATACACACACGCACACACACAGATATACACACACACAGACGCACACACAGATACGCACACATTGACGCACACAGACAGATACGCACACAGACCCGCACACACACACACACCCACACACACACTGACACACACGCACGCACACACTGACACACCCAGACACACACACACTCACACATATCCACAGATACATACACACACACACACACACAGATTTACATACACACACGCCCACAGACACACGCACCCACACACACAGATACACATTCACACACACAGATACACACACAGCTACACACAAACACACAGATATACACACATACTCACACGCACACGGTTACACACACACACAGATACACACACACAGTCACACACACAGATACACACACGGATATACACACCCACACACACAGCTACACGCAAACACAGATACAGACACACCCACCCAAACTCACAGATACACACACACCCACACATACAGATACACACACACACAGATGCAATACACGGATACACGCACAGACACACACACACACAGATACACACACACAGATACACACACAGACGCACACACAGATACACACACACATACAGAGATACACACACAGATACACAAACAGACACGCGCAGACACACACACAGATGCACAGACACAGAAACACACACAGATACGTACACACACAAATACACACAGACACACATACACTCACACACAGACACACACATATACTCACACACATACATTCACACAGAGGCACACACAAACACATACATGCACACAGACACACATACACTCACACACAGGCACACACACACAGTCTCTCTCACACACACCCTGACCTCCCTCTGCTGCTAAGTGTTGATGAAGCACACAGACATACAGAATACTGACAAGTTTAACAAATAATGAGTTCATAAAATGTTTAAAGTGAAATCCAAATTCACTTTAATCAATGTAAGAGAAAAAAAAAACCATTCTGCGCAGCTCAGAGCTAGGAACGTACAGAGCAGGGGGCAGTCTCAGCTCTCAGGTGAGGTACACTAGCTGTTACTCACCGAGTGTAAGCATTGACTGACCAAAGGATGTGTTGCTTTGAATTGTGGAACTCGTGAATTGTTGGATCAGCTGGAGGTTACAGTTCAGCTGTTCTGTTTGTTCAGGGTTTATTGGGATGGTGTCAGTTGGTCCCTCCTACAATGGTTCAAAGACTGTCCATTAGTTTTTGTAGATATTTTCTTCCCAACATTATTATACACCTTTGGAGAACTTGTCCTCGAGTCTCCTTGCTCAGAGGTATGGACCACCACTGCTGGTCTCACCCAGACTGTCCGAGCTGGATGTGTCTGTCCCTGATCACTGATTGGTGGAGTTGGTTATTAATGCACCGGGCATTAAACAAAGTGAACATTGGACTGACAAAGCTAATCTTGCTGGTTTCAGTGTCCTTTCCAAACGACTGAAAACCACATTGCAGAGAGTGCGGCCATCAGACTGAGAGGGAGGAAATTCGAATTCCATTATGTAGTTTACATTCACACAAATGCTGACTGTTCAATTAACACGAAAATATTGGGAATGCTCAAGATTGAGTGTAGAACTGGAAAATGCTGGCAGCACAGAGGTTCTCAGGCAGGAGCTGTGCAGGGAGAAGCTGAGTTCATGTTCCTCATCAAATGTGATCCCTGTTCAAAGTGAAATTTAATCTCCAATTCTCTCCCCACTGGTTTGCACGACTTGCTTCTCTTGGTCCAGCGTCTTCAGTTCTTTTCTCTTCCTTCCATGAATTACTTCCCTCTGTCCAATCTCAGTGTGAGGGAAAGCTGCATTGTCTGGGCAAAAGGATTAATCTCCAATGAAATCACCAGCCTGGTCACAATCACTGTGAATACTCGAAGACTTGTCTCTTGTTCTCTAAATGAGTTGAAACCTGTTGCTGTTGGAGAATCTCAACAGAAAAGAATTGTATCGAGGCTTTTTACAACACACAATCCTACAGCAACAATTTTCCTGTGTTCATTCTGTTCCAGTGCGGAAATAGCGAAGCAGCCTCAAGGACAGGAGGCAGACAGAAAGCTAGCACACAGCGTGCAGGAAGGTGAACAGAATATTGGCCCTTACTTTCAGAAGCTTGGAGTATAAGAACATGGAAATCATCCTGTAACTGTGAAAGGTGCTGCTGAGATCCCGTCTGGAGCACTGTGGGCAGTTTCGGTCCCCTTATTTCAGGAAAGTTGTGATTTCTTTGGAGGTAATTCAGAGATTGTTTTTCTTGGCTAATTCCTGATATGGAGAGAAATGTTATAAACAGGAGTTGGGAGGTCATGTTGCGGCTGTACAGGACATTGGTAAGGCCACTATTGGAATATTACGTGCAATTCTGGTCTCCTTCCTATCGGAAAGGTGTTGTGAAACTCGAAAGGGTTCAGAAAAGATTTACAAGGATGTTGCCAGGGTTGGAGGGTTTGAGCTACAAGGAGAGGCTGAACAGGCTGGGGCTGTTTTGCCTGGAGCATCGGAGGCTGAGGGGTGACCTTATAGAGGTTTATAAAATCATGAGGGGCATGGATTGGGTAAATAGACAGGGTCTTTTCCCTGGGGTGGGGGAGTCCAGAACTAGGGGGCATAGATTTAGGGTGAGAGGGGAGAGATATAAAAGAGACCTAAGGGGCAACGTTTTTACACAGAGGGTGTGGAATGAGGAAGTTGTGGAGGCTGGTACAATTGCAACATTTAAGAGACATTTGGTTGGGTATATGAATAGGAAGGGTTTGGAGGGATACGGGCCGAGTGCTGGCAGGTGGGACTAGATTGGGTTGGGATATCTGGTCAGAATGGACGGGTTGGACCGAAGGGTCTGTTTCCGTGCTGTACTCCTCTATGACTCTATGACTCTACTAGGACATAGAATTCCTCTCAGTTGATGCCACCAGGGGAAGTTCCACAAGCTGTTCCAAAGCGGAGATCCTGTTTTGTGGCTGAAAATACATTTTCAAAGAGTGGTCAAATGTGTATTCTGATTGCAGACCTTAACAAGTCGAGTAAATGGATATTTGATTCCATCGATTAACTCCTCTCTGAATTTAGTCTGTGTTAGAGCGTAAATGCAGGTGTTGGTGCATGAATTTAGAAGCCGTAACATGAATCCAATTTCTTGGAAGACAAACGTTGGAGTATTTAAAGTCTTGTCTTCATAATTATAATTTACCTCTTGAAAGCTGAAACGGCGTATGACATGTGTCATCCAGAACAATATGAAATTAGCGGACAACGCAAAGAGCAAGATGATGGATTTTCTCCGGTTTACCACCTCTGGATCAGTATTATTCCCTCCATTTGCATGGATCTGGAGCCGTGAGCGGATGCGATTGGCTGCTATAACGTGCCTAACAGTCAGAGCATTGAATATCAAAATCAATGCAATTGGGAGCAAAGGTATAAATGTGGTGTCTATCCAGACATACACTTTCCAAAATAACAATGTATAGTAGTCTGGTACTGTCATGCAAAACCACGGCACATTGTCAATAATAATTGCAGGAACAAATACAAAATACCAAGTAATTGACCGCAAACAACCCACCGCACTCACTGTTGCTATAACGACAAAAGCAGTTCTCTCGTGACAATATCTTGCGCTTAGTTTCTGGCAACAGATCAGTACAAACCGATCAAATGTGAAAGCAACTGTGAACCAAACTGAACCGTCCAGAGCTGCAAGAAACAGAACGGTTCTCAACGCACAGACAGGAGTGATGGATAAGAAAGTAACGGGGAAATGCAGAACATTAACTCGGTCCAGTAAGATATTAAGGATGACAAGAAGCAGATCTGCAAAAGTCATTGCCAACAAATAGCGAGTGACGCATTTGGAGAGCCCACAATTGCCTCGAATCAGGATCACAATTGCCACGGAGTTAACTGGATGAAAAATAAAGAAAGGGAGACCTTTTTCATTATCGGAGTCATAGCAATGACGTTCGCTTAACATAGAAACTGTACAGTGTCGAAGCAGGCACCTACCCTGTTGCATTTCCCCCGAATAATGCAGCTCATTTACACATCCCTGGACACTATGGGTAATTTTGCACGCCCAATTCACCATTCACACATACATGGCTAGAATGTGCAACTTCCTTACAGACAGTCACCTGAGGGTGTAATTGAAGCCGGATCTCTGACATTGTGAGGCAGCAGTGCTAACCACTGAGCCACCGTGCATGTCTGCTAACTCACAACAATTACCTCAGATTAATATATTAACTCAATTACAGTAGATGTGGTGAAAAATTACAAGTTCCCTTCAAGCCACTCACCTTCCTGGCTTGGAAACACATCACTGTTCCTTCAGTTTTTGCTGGATCATTTAAAAGACTTACCAATGATACCAACAGCTGCAAGAATTGGGTAGTAAATGCGCACTGCCTGTAAGATGGCTGAGTATTTCATTCTGTCCCAGTCACGTCTGGCTGTTCCTGGGGAGGCAATGATCTGTCCACCTAAATAGAGTAATATTGTCAACACAAGTTCATGTTATTTGGAAGCTGACGTTCTGGTGAGAATATAAAGCTGGTAGAATCACTAATTACATTAGTTTCAGTGATCTGAACAAGCAGCAAATGAACTATTTTCCTCTGAGGATTATTACACAACAGAATCTATTTTGAAGAATGAAATGTCACTAATTTCCAGGGAATTAGATTTCCTTTATTGTCATGTGTACTCAAGTACATGAGGACAGTGGAAAATATACAAGGCCACCGTTCCGGACACAGTCTTAGGTAGAAATGGACAGAGGCCCATAATCTTCGGGACAAAGCAGAGAAGTAAAGAACCAAAGTTCAAACATAAACCTTACAATTCCTCTTTGTATTGTGCGACGATGCTGCTCCTTTAACAAGGTTAGTTGGCTCTTGTTTTGGTTTGAGAGAGGTCGTAAAGGCAGAGGTTTCAATATGTGTGGAAAATCTACTTGGAAAGGCATTTAAGTTCCCTTTGGTCCCTTTTATATCTTTCCCCTCTCACCCTAAACCGCTGCCCTCTAGTTCTGGACTCCCCCACCCCTGGGAAATAACCTTGTCTATTTACCCTATCCATACCCCTCATGATTTTATCAACCTCGATAAGATCACCCCTCAGCCTCCAACACTCCAGCGAAAACAGTCCCAGCCTATTCAGCGTCTCCCTATAGCTCAAATCCTCCAACCCTGGCAACATCCTTGTAAATCTTTTCTGAACCCTTTCAAGTTCCACAACATCCTTCCTTTGAGCAGAGAACACAACATTCCAAAAGGGGCCGAATCACAACCTGTTATCCCAAATCCCATGCTCAATACTCTGACCAATAATGGGAATCGTACCAAACACCTTCTTCACTATCCTATCTACCTGTGAATCCAATTTCAAGGAGTTATGAACCTGCACTCCAAGCTCTCTTTGTTCAGCAACACTCCCTAGGACCTTACCATTAAGTGAATAAATCGTGCCCTGATTTGCCTTTCCAAAATGCAGCACCTCACATTGATCTAAATTAAAGTTCATCTGCCACACCTCGGCCCATTGGCTCATCTGATCAAGATCCCATTGTACCCTGAGACAACCTTTGTCACTCCCCACTACGCCTCCAATTTTGGTGTCATCTGCAAGCTTACAAACCATACCTTGACTGTTCATATCCAATCTATTTATATACATGACAAACGCAGTGGACCCAGCACCCATCCCAGTGGCACACCATTGGTCACTGGCGTTCAGTCTGAAAGGCTACCCTCCATCACCACCTTCCGTCTCCTACCTTCAAGTCAGTTCGGAGTCCAAATGGCTAATTGTCCCTGTCATTTTCCTGAATTTGCCATTCTAGGAAGGAGATGGGAATCAGAGCGACATATCTGAGAGGGGGGCAGTTGTAGATGGGGCAGTGACAGGATATGGTGAATCTATCGGGAAGGTTTCTCACCTGATGGAACAAAGGGATCGGTTAAAGTGTGTCTGCTTGAACACAAGCAGTGTCTGAAATAAGAGTGATGAACTTGGGGCTTGGGGCTATGATGTTGGGGTCATAACGGAGACGTGGGTTTCACACGGGCAGGAATGATGTTCCAGGGTTTAGAACATTTAAAAAGAACAAGGAGGGTAGAAGAAGAGGAGGTGGTGTAGCATTGTGAATCAGAGAGTGCATCACAGCTACAGAAACACAGGTTGGTGAGAAAGGTTTGTCTACTGAGTCAGTATGGGTGGAAGTTAGGAACAGCAAGGGAGCAGCCACCTCATTGGGGGCTTTCTACAGACCCCCTAATAGCAGTAGAGAGATTGAAGAACTCATAGGCTGACAGATTTTGGAAAAATGGAGATGTAGCAGGGTTGTTGTTATGGGTGACTTCAACTTTCCCAATATTGACTGGAACCTCCTTAGTGCCGATGGTTTGGATGGAGCTGTTTTTGTCAGGTGTGTTCAGGAGGGTTTCCTTACTCAGACTGCAGACAAATGCGAAGTGATGCATTTTGGAAGGTCAAACTCGAATGCTGAATATAGGATTCAAGTCAGGATTCTTAGCAGTGTGGAGGAACAGAGGGATTTTGGTGTTCAAGTACATAGATCCCTCAAAGTTGCCACCCAAGTAGATAGGATTGTTAAGAAAGCACATGGTGTTTTGGCTTTCATTACCAAGGGGATCGAGTTTAAGAGCTGTGAGGTTTTGCTGCAGTTCTACAAGTCCCTGGTGAGACCACACTTGGAATACTGTGTCCAGTTCTGGTTGTCTGACTATAGGAAAAATACAGAGACTTTGGAGAGGGTACAAAGAAGGTTTACCAGAATGCTGCCTGGACTGGAGGGATTGTCTTATGAAGAGAGGTTGAATAAGCTCAGACTTTTCTCTCTGGAGAGAAGGAGGAAGTGTGGAGACCTGATCGAGGTGTACAAGGTAATGAGAGGCATGGATAGAGTCAGTACCCAGAGACTTTTCCCCAGGGTAGGATTGACTGGTATGAGGGGTCATAGCTTTATGATATTAGGGGAAAGGTATAGAGGGGACGTCAGAGGTAGCTAGGTTCTTTACGCAGAGAGTTGTGAGTGTATGGAGTGCGTTGCCAGCGGTGGTGGTGGAAGCAGAGTCATTTAAGCGACTGCTGGACATGGAGAGCAGTGAGTTGAGGGGTGCGTAGGTTAAGTTACTATATTTTACTTTCGGATTAAATCTCAGCACAATATCGTGGGCCAAAAGGCCTGTTCTGTGCTGGTCCTTGCGATGTTCTATGTTCTTATTCCATTACGGAGTACCAAGGCAAATAGGGTGGGAGAGGAGTTAGTAACTTTCCTCCCACGGTATGGGATACCCAGAAAGATTCAGTCAGAGCAAGGGTCTAATTTTCCCGCTCGGCTGTTTAAGAACGTCCCGGATAGTTTAGACATCCAGCTCTTTAAATCCAGTGGGTACCATCCTGAATCCCAGGGAGTTTTAGAAAGGTGAGATCAGACCCTGAAGACCATGTTAAGAACGTCCTGTTAGGATGACCCGAATGATTGGGATAAAGGTTTCCCATTCGTATTGTTTGCCATTAGAGATGCCCCAAATGAATCGACTCAGTTCATTCCCTTTGAGATAATATTCAGGCATGAAGGGAGAGGCCCTTTGGAATGAATTAAAGAGAAATGAACTGGCCCAAAGTCAGAGAGCTCCCGTTTGGATGATGTATCTGAGGTAAGGGAGAGATTATATCGGGTCGGTGAGTTAGCGAGACAGTGAAGGGACACAGCATAGAATGAAGCAGGTGGCAGATAAAAACTCTCAGACTCAGGCGTTTTCCCGAGAGGGAGGGTGACATATTAGTGTTGTTCCCAGGGGTAGGAGATCCCTTCAAAGCCTGGTTTAGTGGTCCCTCGCATTTTGAGAAAACGTTGAGTCAGGAAAACTCGCTGGTAAAGATGCCGGATAGAAAAATAACAGTGTCGGGGATATTGTGTGAATATGACTATAATAGAGACTGGGGGCGGCACGGTGGCTCAGTGGTTAGCACGGCTGCCTCACAGCGCCAGGGGCAAGGGTTCGATTCCCGCCTCGGGCGACTGTCTGTGTGGAGTTTGCACATTCTGCCTGTGACTGCGTGGGTTTCCTCCGGGTACTCCAGTTTCCTCCCACAGTCCAAAGATGAGCAGGTCAGGTAAATTGGCTATGCTAAATTGTCCCATAGTGTTAGGTGCATTAGTCAGGGGTAAATATAGGTTAGGAGAATGGGTCTGGGTGGGTTACTCTTCAGAGGGTTGGTATGAACTTGTTGGGCTGAAGGGCCTGTTTCCATACTGTAGGGAATCTAATCTAATCTCTGGAACTGGAGAAACAGATATTAATTACTGCCCGACAGAGTGAGGAATCAAATCTAGATTTCGTGGAGTTTGATGTGTCTCAAAATATGTTAAACAATGAGGAAATCCTTGAGGAGTGGGATAGGTTAGTGAGCTAACTGTCTCAGGAGCAAAGAACCCAGCTGAAAGGTTTGTTACAGCAATATGAGGGCATATGCAGGAATAAGATGGGGAGGACTAATACTATTGTGCATGAGCTGGAAGGAGGGAGTGCTGTTCCAATAAAACAACACCCCTACAGACTTAACCCTCTCAAAGCCACACAGGTCCAGAAGGAAGTGGATATGATGCTCAATGAAGATACCATCGAACTGCGTCAAAGTGAGTGGGGTTCGCCGATCGTATGCGTTCCCAAACCTGACAGGGCTCAGCCATTTTCTGTGGACTATCGGAAGGTCAATGCCAGAACAAAATCAGACTCAGACCCAATCCCAAGTCTGGAGGATGGTATAGAGATAGTTGGACAAGCCAGTTACATCACCAGGTTGAACTTACTGCCTGGTTACTCGCAGGTACCTTTATCAGAGAAAGTGAAAGATGTTTCTGTGTTTGTAACCCCAAATGGGTGATATCAATTCAAGGTGATGCCCTTTGGAATGAAGAGCGCACCAGCCACATTCCAAAGACTCACGAACAGACTTGTAGCTGGGTTAACAAACTGTACAGTCTCTCTGGATGATGTAGTGATCTTTAGTGAGTGATGGAAAGACCACATGGTCCAGTTGGCAGGGCTCTTTGAACAATTATGGAAAGCCAAACTGGTAATAAACTTAAAGAAAGCAGAATTTGCAAAGATGGGGGGACATTCTTGGGACATAACGTCGGTCATGGAAGGTTGACCCCAAGGAACGCAAAGACGAGGCCATCGAGGAATTTCCATGACCAACTTCGAAGAAAGAGGTGCTCTGATTTTTGGGACTAAACGGAATCTTCCGGAAATTTATTCCCAACCTCAGCAGCGTAGTGGCACCGCGAACAGAGTTAGTGAAGAGGAACACAACACGTTGGTGGACAGAACAATGCCAGGAGGCACCTGACAGTTTTCCCACAGGATTAACCACCACACCAGGTTTAGAGACACGAAATGGTTTGAAACCCTTCAAAGTTGCCATCGATGCTCGCGATATCGGAGTTGGAGCTGTTCTACTACAGGAGGATGATGGTGGAATTGAACGGCCAATTGGCGAATTTACAAAGAAACTCAACACCCACCAGAGAAAATACTCCACCGTTGAAAAGGAATGATTGAGTTTGGTACCGGCCTTACAACAGTTTAATGTTTATGTGATGGGCAGTGTGGACAGTTGTGTACACGGAACACAATCCTCTTACATTCTGAGAATGATTTAAAGACAAGAATCTGCGACTATTTCATTGGAATCATACATGTCGCGGGTCATAAAAATGTGAGAGCAGATGCATTATTGTGGATTTAAAGGAATTAATTTAGATTAATGACCAATGTATTTCAGTGTAATGGGGTTAAGACTGAGAAAAACAAAAATGAAGCCATCTTTTCATTATGGTTGTTCGATATTTTCTGAAAGGGGGGGGGTGTCATGAAGTTGAAGGTGTGTACTGTCCCTTTAAGAGAGAGAAAATGCTGATCTGCACTGAGAGCTGACAATCCCCTGTGTATATGACCAGCTAGCAGTCTCAGAGTGCACTGGGAAATGGGAAATATGTAACATCTGGCTGTGACATAGATACCTGAGTTGGTTGCAGTTTTGACAACAATTCGAATTTGGCCAATCAGTTTAACTTATTCCCCAGGATACTAAAACCCAATCGAGTTTGAATTTATTGTTTTGCCAACATTGAACCAATGAGACATAGAGCATAGAACATGCCAGCACAGTACAGGCCCTTCAGCCCTCAATGTTGCACCGATCTGTGGAACCAATCTGAAGCCCGTCTAACCTACACTATTCCATTCTAATCCATATGTTTATCCAATCACCATTTAAAAGTCCTTAAAGTCGGCAAGTCTGCTCCTGTTGCAGGGAGTGCGTTCCACGTCCCTACTACTCTCTGAGTAAAGAAACTACCTCTGACATCTGTCCTGTATCTATCACCCTGCAATTTAAAGCTATGTCCCCTCATGTTAGCCATCACCAGCTGAGGTAAAAAGCTCTCCCTCTCCACCCTATCTAACCCTCTGATTGTCTTATAGACCTCAATTAAGTTGCCTTGCAACCTTCTTCTCTCCAACGAATTTGCAATGACACTAAGGTCAGTGGAGTTGTGGATAGTGCTGAAGGATATTCCAGGTTACAGAGGGACAGAGATAAGCATTTCCTCATAAGACCTTTCATCCGCACCAGGCAACATCCTAGTAAATCTCCTCTGAGCCCTTCCAAATCTTCCACATCCTTCCTATAATGCGGTGACCAGAACTGTACACAATTCTCCAAATGTGGCCACATCAGGGTTTTGTGCAGCTGCAGCATGACTTTGTGGCTCCGAAACTCAATCCCTCTCCCAATAAAAGTTAACACACCGAATGCATTCTTAACAACCTTATCAACCTGGGTTACAACTTTCAGAAATCTATGTGCAAGATTTCTCTGCTCATCAACACGACCAAGAATCTTACCATTAGCCCAGTACTCTGCTTTCCTGTTGCTCCTTCTAAATTGAATCACCTCACACTTTTCCACATTAAACTCCATTTGCCACCTCACCGCCTAGCTCTGCAGCTTATCTATGTCCCTCTGTAACCTGTAATCCCTAATCAACTTGCTCCACTCAAGGTGATTATAAACTTATCTCCTTTAACCTTTTCTTACACTTTACCCACAATTGAAGTAAGGTTCACTGGTCTATAATTACCAGGGCTTTCTCTAATCCCCTTCTTAAACAAGGGGACAACATTTGGTATCCTCCATTCTTCTGGCACTATTCCTGTAGACAGTGACAACATTAAGATCAAAGCCAAAGGCTCGGCAATCTCCTCCCTGGCTTCCCAGAGAATCCGAGGATAAATTCCATCCGGCCCAGGGGATGTATCTATTTTCAAACTTTCCTGAATTTCTAACACTTCCTCCTTGTGAACCTCAATCCTGTCTGATCCAGTCGCCTGTATCTCAGTATTCTCCTCAACAACATTGTCTTTTGCCAGTGTGAATACTGATGAGAAATATTTGTTTAGCGCTTCCCCGGTCTCCTCACACTCCACACACAACTTCCCACTCCTGTCCTTGATTGGCCCTAATCTTACTCTAGTCATTCTTTTATTCCTGATACACTATGGGTCAATTTAGCATGGCCAATCCACCCTAACCTGCACATCCCTGGGCACTATGGGACAATTTAGCATGGCCAATCCACCCTAACCTGCACATCCCTGGGCACTATGGGACAATTTAGCATGGCCAATCCACCCTAACCTGCACATCCCTGGACACTATGGGACAATTTAGCATGGCCAATCCACCCTAACCTGCACATCCGTGGACACTATGGGACAATTTAGCATGGCCAATCCACCCTGACCTGCACATCCCTGCCACACATGGTACAGAGTGTTCTCGCTCAGTGGATAAAGAACTGGTTGAGCAACAGGAGACAGAGAGTAGTAGTTGAAGGGAGGTTCTCGAAATGGAGAAAGGTGACTAGTGGTGTTCCACAGGGGTCAGTGCGGGACTCACAGTTGTTAGTGATGTACATAAATGATCTGGAAGAGGGCATTGTTGGTCTGATCAGTAAGTTTACAGATGACACGAAGATTGGTGGAGTAGCAGAAAGCATTGGGGTTCGTCAGAGAATACAGGAGAATATAGATGGACTGGAGAGTTGGGCGGAGCAGTGGCAGATGGAGTTCAATCCAGGCAAATGTGAGGTGATGCATTTTGGGAAGTCTAATTCTAACGCAAACTATCCTGTAAATGGAAGAGCCTTGGGAAAAGTTGCTGAGCAGAGAGATCTGGGAATTCAGGTCCATTGTACCCTGAAGGTGGCTGCACAGGTGGATAGAGAGGTCAAGAAGGCATATGGTTATGATTGCCTCCATCGGACGGGGTATTGAGTATAAGAGCTGGCAGGTTGTGTTAAAATTGTACGAGACTTTGGTTCGGTCGCATTTAGAATACTGTGCACAGTTATGGTCACCTCATTACCAAAAGGATGTGGACGCTTTGGAGAGGGTGCAGAGAAGGTTTATGGGGATGTTGCCTGGTATGGAAGGTGCTCGCTATGAAGGGAGGTTGAGTAGGTTGGGTTTGTTTTCATTAGACAAAAAGAGATTGAGGGGGGACCTGATTGAGGTTTACAAAATCATGAAGGGTATAGACAGGGTGGATAGAGACAAGCTTTTTTCCAGGGTGATGGATTCAATAACGAGAAGCCACGCTTTCAAGGTGAGAAGTGAAAAGTTTAAGGGGGATACGTGCAGTAAGTACTTCACACACAGAGGGTGGTGGGTGTTTGGAGCGCGCTGCCAGCAGAGGTGGTAGAGGCAGGTACAGTAGATTCATTTAAGATGCATCTGGACAGATGCATGGGTAGGTGGGGAGCAGAGGGATACAGATCCTTATGAATTGGGTGATAGGTTTAGACAGTGGATTTGGATGGCACAGGCTTGGAGGGCCGAAGGGCTTGTTCCTGGGCTGTAAATTCTCTTTGTTCTTTGTTCTTCCTGTTGACTAGATGTTCCACATCCCTTTGTCACCCAAGGTTCCTTCACCCTCCCATCCCTTCCTTGCCTCAGTGGGACAAACCTATCCAGCACTCTCAGCAAGTGCTCTCTCAACAACCTCCACATTTCTGTCGTGCACCTCCCTGAGAATATCTGCTCCCAGTCTTCCTGTCTAATCGCGTTCTAATTCCCCCCAATTAAATACTTTCCCATACTGTCTGCTCCTATCTCTCTCCATGACTGTAGTAAAGGTCAGGGAGTTGTGATCACTATCACCGAAATGCTCTCCCACCGAGAGATCTGACAGCTGGCCTAGTTCATTGCCAAGCACCAAATCCAAGATGGCCTCCCCTCTAGTCGGCCAATCTACATGTTGCATCAGGAACCCTTCCTGGACACACCTGACAAAAACTACTCCATCCAAACTAACTAAGGAGGTTCCAATCAACATGAGGGAAGTTAAAGTCACCCATGACAACAACCTTGTTACTTCTGCACCTTTCCAAAATCTGCCTCCCAATCTGCTCCATCATGTCTCTATTGCTATTGGGGGTCTTGTAGAAACCTCCCAATAAAGTGACTGCTCCTTTCTTGTTCCTGACTTCCACCCAGACTGACTCTGCAGACAAACCCTCCTCGATGACTTCCCTTTCTGCAGCTGTAGTACTGTCCCTGATTAACAATGCCACACCGCCCCCACCCACCTCCTTTACCTCCCTCCCCTATTCCTTTGTAAACATCTAAACATTGGAACATCCAACAGCCATTCCTGCCCCTGTGATATCCCAGTCTCCGTAATGGCCACAACATTGTACCTCCAAGGACTGATCCATGCTCCAAGTTATTCCTTATTCCTGACAATTGTTGTGTTAAGATAGATGCACTTCACCCCATCACACTGACTGCAACTTTGCTCTATCAACTGTCTCTCCATCCTCACAGACTCTCTGCACACTAATTCTGCCTGTTCACCAGCTACCCCATCCTCTGATCCATAGCTCCGGTTCCCACCCGCCCTGCCAAACTGGTTTGAACCCTCCCACAAAGAGCTTCTCCTACCCAGCATATTGAGCCCCCCCCCCCCAGTTCACGTACAACCCACCCTCCTTGTACAGGTCCCACCTACCCCAGAAGGTATCCCAATGACCCACCATATCTGATCCACACTTGCTTACATCAATGCCCCCTGCCCTGGTCACTCCATCAAGGGGGAATGTTTCTTCCTGTCTCTCCTGCCTACGTTCATCATCATTATATACATCCAAGTCATAATTTCCACCCCCGCAACCACCTCCCTTCCCCCAGCTCTGAGGAAAGGGATCCCAGTTGGTCCAATCTCTCTTCAGAACCAAACTCTCCAGCCCAGGCGACCCCCCCCTGGTAAATCTCCCCCACTCCGAGTGCTATCCCACCCTCCCTATAATGTGGATTCCCGAACTGAACACAGTACTGTAGCTGGGGCCTAACCAGCGTTTGAGACAGTTCCAGCCTCACCTCCCTGCTCTTCAACTCTGTTCCCCCCTCCCTGGCTAATAAAGGTAAGTGTCCCGTGTCCCTCCTTAACCACTTTACCCGCCTGTCCCAATACCTTACGGGAGCGGGGAACACACCCACCGAGCTCCCTCTGACCCTCGGGCACCCCCAGGGCCCTACTGCCCACCACCTACTCTCTTGCCTTGCATCCCCCACCCCAGTGCATCCCCTCACATTGATCCCTGTTGAACGTTGCTTTCAATAAAGTTGAGGAGAGGAAGGTGAATTTGACAATGACTGTTAAAGTGGACAGCAGTCTGGGTGTTGCCAATATCCACACTGCCTCCCCATTGTTCTCTGTGCATACAAACCCCTTATTTACCCCATCGCCCTGGTTGGCATGGTGTGACAGAGAGAGACCCTTAAACTGGAGTGCCGGAAATCTTAATCTGTATTTGCATTTAAATGGCTGACAACGTGCATGTATCTCGGTAATTCGGAACAGCTTCATATCCAGTGCCCAACTCTGGGTTGCTGTTACTCTGTGACCATTATCGTGTGAGCTCTAATCCCATCGCTGTGCCTTGAACTGGGCTGCACCTCGTCCTCTCCTGCCAATTCCAAACTCTGGGGCTCTTCACCGGGAGGGGGGGCTCTGGAGTTGTCCCATTCCCTTCTCTTGCCCAGACCCTGTGGATCAGAACTTTCCAAGAGATTCCAAGGGCAGTGGAGAACATCTGGCTCTATGATTCCTTATTCTATCCCCTTTGGCTCCCCCGACCCTCGGCTTGTCAGGCACTTGCAGGGTCCACAGAGGCCTGTTCCTTTCACAGTCAGTTGGTTGAGCGTTGACGTCAAGTTAGCATCATTTCCCAGCATGCAAGCTTCCGCACGTCCTGTGCTGACATCACATCTGGGTTTGGCTCCACTGCTCACGGTGAGAAGGAGGAAAGACGTATCCCCCCTGGTGACAGCAGAGGATTGGATGGCAATCCATCATACCGCTGTCTGCTCACTCTGCGTCTCAGTATCAGCACTGTGAGCAAGATGATGAGGACCACCGTGACCACCACCAGTGCGATGATAACGATCACTTCTCGACTCAGTGGAGCTGTGGGGGGGAAATAATCCAAAAAAGATTAGATTACTTACAGTGTGGAAACAGGCCCTTCGGCCCAACAAGTCCACACCGCCCCGCTAAAGTGCAACCCACCCCTACCCCTTACCCCTTACCTAACACTACGGGCAATTGAGCATGGCCAATTCACCTGGCCTGCACATCCTTGGACTGTGGGAGGAAACCGGAGCACCCGGAGGAAACCCACGCAGACACAGGGAGAACGTGCAAACTCCACACAGAGAGTCGCCTGAGGCGGGAATTGAACCTGGGTCTCTGGCGCTGTGAGACAGTAGTGCTAACCACTGTGCCACCGTGCCGCCCCCAGTGACTGCATCAAGGAATAGGGAAGGAAGGTGCTGGGTGGGGTATTAAAGGGTGATGGGTCTGAGGGAGAAAGTGGGATTGAGGGGCAAGTGGGATTAGACTGGGTGGGATATTAAAGGGTATGGGGAGTGAGAGGGAGAGTGGGATTAGACTGGGTGGGATATTAAAGTGTGTGGGGAGTGAGAGGGAGAGTGGGATTAGACTGGGTGGGATATTGGAGGGTGTGGGGAGTGAGAGGGAGAGTGGGATTAGACTGGGTGGGGTATTAAAGGGTGTGGGGAGTGAGAGGGAGAGTGGGATTAGACTGGGTGGGATATTAAAGGTTGAGGGGAGTGAGGGGGAGAGTGGGATTAGACTGGGTGGGATATTAAAGGGAGTGGGGAGTGAGGGGGAGAGAGGGATTAGACTGGGTGGGATATTAAAGGTTGAGGGGAGTGAGGGGGAGAGTGGGATTAGACTGGGTGGGATATTGGAGGGTGTGGGGAGTGAGAGGGAGTGTGAGTTTAGACTGGGTGGGAAATTAAAGGGTGTGAGGGGGAGATTGGGATTAGACTGGGTGGGATATTAAAGGTTGAGGGGAGTGAGGTTGAGTGGGATATTAAAGGACATTGATGAAACCTCGTCTGGAATACTGAGTCCCGTTCTGATCTCCCTATTATCAGAACGATAATATTAAACTGGAGCAGGTCCTGAAGAGATTTCCCGGGAAGTTACCGGGTATGGAAGGTTTGTGTTAGAGAGGAAGGCTGGGTAATTTGGGACTTACTTCACTGGAGCGAGTGTGTATAAAATAATGACGGGGATGGATAGGATTAGTGGGCGGGGTCTTTTCTCCAGGACAGGGGATTTTGTCACTCGAAGGGGAACATTTTTAATGTGAGAGGAGAGAGATCTAAAAAGGAGAGGAGGGGCCGATGTTTTACACAGAAGGTGGTTTGAGTGTGGAATGACCTTCCTGAGGAAGTGGTGGATGTGGGGACAGTTACAGCATTTAACAGCCATTTGGATAAGGCCATGTATAGGAAATGTTTGGAGGGATATGGGCCAGGAGCAGGCAGCTGGGACTGGGTTAGTTTGGGATTGTGGTCAGCACGGACTGATTGGGCCGAAGGGTCTGTTTCCATGCTGTGGGATTCTAGGAAGGGGGCGTGGGCGACCGAGAATTAGAGCAACTTTTCGGAACGGGGCGTGTGATTATGATGTGGGAATGTGCTGTCTGAAATTGTGGCTGGGTCGGGGGAGGGGAGCGAAGGTAATAATCCAATCGCCGCTTCCGGGAAAACGCCATGGAATATAAGGAATCTCAGGACACTGCCTACCCACACAGGCTCGGTCAGTGACAGGACGGTGAAGGGAGGGGAGGGGAGGGGGCGAGGGGGGAAGGGGAGGGGGGGGAGGGGGTGGGAGGGGGAGAGGGGGGAAGGGGAGGGGGAGAGGGAGAGGGGGGAAGGGGAGGGGGGGGAGGGGGTGGGAGGAGGAGGGGGTGGGAGGGGAGGGGGTCCTACCCACATAGGCTTGGTCAGTGACAGGATGGTGAAGGGGGGGAGGGGAAGTTTGCTCTGGGGCTGGGGTCTGGGGGAGGGGAGGGGGAGGGGGTCCTACCCACACAGGCTTGGTCAGTGACAGGACAGTGAAGGGGGGAGCAGAGGTTCACTCTGGGGCTGGGGTCTGGGGGAGGGAGTTTCCTGCAGTACACAGAAAGATCCCATGGCCCCTTCCTGGCCTGAGTGTGTGGAGTGGTGTGGGATCTGTCCCAGAGGGGGGGTGGGCTCGGCCGCTCCGATACTGAGATCAAGACGGATCATATTCTGAAGGCGTGGAGTTGGGGGGAGAACCTCGGGAATGGGAGTACGTTTCCCCGGGATACAAACCCTCCCACTCAGGACACGGACGGGGAGGAGGAGGGTTCACACTCGGAGGCTGGAAACCCCTTCCCGAGGTGCTGCTGGTATTAAAGGATGAAACACAGAGGGGGTATGAATCAAGGAGGAAGGTGGGGCAGGACCTGGGGTGGGTGGGGGTTCATGGCATCAGGGAGGGTGGTGGGGTTTGAGGTGGGGGGTGTGGGGTGGGAGGTTACGGTAGAAAAGAGGAGTCACAGCCACGAATTGTTTCCGCATTTGTTATAAAATCCGGTCCCATTCCACAGTCTCACCCAACGCTGTACACCAATGGGGAATGTTGGCATTGTCCCCTCCCCAGACCCACCACACCCCCCACCAGGGGCAGGGACTGGACTCTGACCCGCTGAGTGCTTGACCCCAGTTGATGCTTTCATTCCCCAGTGAAAGGGAAATTTTCCTGAGGGAGGGACAGGAGGGGGTGATGGGCAGAGGAACGGAGTGGGTGGGAGGAAGGGGGCAGGAGGAAGGGGGCAGGAGCCCTCGAGTCACTGAGTGATAAGGTAGGGGACTTCTTTGACGGGAATCACCAGGCTACACGTTTGAAATTACCATTCGCTTGGGTCGATGTGCTGGTTGTTGCTGGGGTTGGTGTACTGGTTGTTGCTGGGGTTGATGTACTGGTTGTTGTTGGGATCGATGTACTGGATGTTGCTGGGGTCGATGTGCTGGTTGTTGCTGGGATCGATGTACTGGTTGTTGCTGGGATCGATGCACTGTTTGTTGCTGGGGTTGGTGTACTGGTTGTTGCTGGGGTTGAAGTACTGGTTGTTGTTGGGATCGATGTACTGGTTGTTGTTGGGATCAATGTACTGGTTGATGCTGGTGTTGATGTACTGGTTGTTGCTGGGATCGATGTACTGGTTGATGCTGGGGTTGATGTACTGGTTGTTGCTGGGGTTGATGTGTTGGTTGTTGCTGCGGATGATGTCCTGGTTGTTTTTGGGGTTGATGTGCTGGTTGTTGCTGGGGTTGATGTACTGGTTGTTATTGGGGTTGATGTGCTGGTTGTTGCTGGGGTTGATGTACTAGTTGTTGCTGGGGTTGATGTGCTGATTGTTGCTGGAGTTGATGTACTGGTTGTTGTTGGGGTTGATGTGCTGGTTGTGGCTGGGGTCGATGTACTGGTTGTTGCTGGGGTTGATGTGCTAGTTGTTGCTGGGGTTGATGTGCTGAATGTTGGTGGGGTCGATGTACTGTTTGTTGCTGGGGTTGATGTGCTGGTTGTTGCTGGGGTTGATGTGTTGGTTGTGGCTGCGGTTGATGTACTGGTTGTTGCTGGGGTTGATGTACTGGTTGTTGTTGGGGTTGATGTCCTTGTTGTGGCTGGGGTCGATGTACTGGTTGTTGCTGGGGTTGATGTACTGGTTGTTGTTGGGGTTGATGTGCTGGTTGTTGCTGGGGTTGATGTGCTGGTTGTTGCTGGGGTTGATGTGCTTGTTGTGGCTGGGGTTGATGTACTGGTTGTTGCTGGGGTTGATGTGCTGTTTGCTGCTGGGGTTGATGTGCTGGTTGTTGCTGGGGTTAATGTGCTGGTTGTTTCTGGGGTTGATGTCCTGGTTGTTGCTGGGGTTGATGTACTGGTTGTTGCTGGGGTTGATGTGCTGGTTGTTTCTGGGGTTGATGTACTGGTTGTTGCTGGGGTTGATGTGCTGGCTGTTGCTGGGGTTGATGTACTGGTTGTTGCTGGGGTTGATGTCCTGGTTGTTGCTGGGGTCGATGTACTGGTTGTTGCCGGGGTCGATGTACTGGCTGTTGCTGGCGTCGATGTACTGGTTGCTGTTGGGGTTGATGTACTGGTTGCTGCTGGGGTTGATGTGCTAGTTGCTGCTGGGGTTAATGTGCTGGTTGTTGCTGGGGTTGATGTGCTGGTTGTTGCTGGGGTTGATGTAATTGTTGTTGCTGGGGTTGATGTGCTGGTTGTTGCTGGGGTCGATATACTGGTTGTTGCTGGGATCGATGTACTGGTTGTTGATGTGGATGATGTACTGGTTGTTGCCGGGATTGATGTACTGGCTGTTGCTGGCGTCGATGTACTGGTTGCTGTTGGGGTTGATGTACTGGTTGCTGCTGGGGTTGATGTGCTGGTTGTTGCTGGGGTTGATGTGCTGGTTGTTGCTGGGGTTGATGTACAGGTTGTTGCTGTGGATGATGTACTGGTTGTTGTTGGGGGTGATGTACTGGTTGTTGCTGGGGGTGATGTACTAGTTGTTGCTGGGTTTGATGTGCTGATTGTTGCTGGGGTTGATGTCCTGGTTGTTGCTGGTGTCGATGTACTGGTTATTGCTGGGGTCGATGAGCTGGTTGCTGCTGGGGTCGATGGGCTGATTGTTGCTGGGGTCGATGTACTGGTTGTTGCTGGGGTTGATGTCCTGGTTGTTGCTGGTGTTGATGTACTGGTTGTTGCTGGGGTTGATGTCCTGGTTGTTGCTGGTGTTGATGTACTGGTTGTTGCTGGTGTTGATGTACTGGTTGTTGCTGGGTTTGATGTGCTGATTGTTGCTGGGGTTGATGTCCTGGTTGTTGCTGGTGTCGATGCACTGGTTATTGCTGGGGTCGATGAGCTGGTTGCTGCTGGGGTCGATGTGCTGATTGTTGCTGGGGTCGATGTACTGGTTGTTGCTGGGGTTGATGTCCTGGTTGTTGCTGGTGTTGATGTACTGGTTGTTGCTGGGGTTGATGTCCTGGTTGTTGCTGGTGTTGATGTACTGGTTGTTGCTGGTGTTGATGTACTGGTTGTTGCTGGATTTGATGCACTGGTTGTTGCTGGTGTTGATGTACTGGTTGTTGCTGGGGTTGATGTGCTGGTTGCTGCGGGGGTCGATGTCCTGGTTGTTGCTGGGGATGATGTACTGGTTGTTGCTGGATTTGATGTACTGGTTGTTGTTTGGATCGATGTAATTGTTGTTGCTGGGGTAGATGTACTGGTTGTTGCTGGGATCTTTGTGCTGGTTGTTGCTGGGGTTGATGTACTGATTGTTGCTGGGGTTGATGTACTGGTTGTTGCTGGTGTTGATGTCCTGTTTGTTGCTGGGGTCGATGTGCTGGTTGCTGCTGGGATCGATGTACTGGTTGTTGCTGGGGGTGATGTACTGGTTGTTGCTGGGTTTGAAGTGCTGTTTGTTGCTGCGGTTGATGTACTGATTGTTGCTGGGGTTGATGTGCTGGTTGCTGCGGGGGTCGATGTACTGGTTGTTGCTGGGGATGATGTACTGGTTGTTGCTGGATTTGATGTACTGGTTGTTGTTTGGATCGATGTAATTGTTGTTGCTGGGGTAGATGTAGTGGTTGTTGCTGGGGTTGATGTACTGATTGTTGCTGGGGTTGATGTACTGGTTGTTGCTGGGGTTGATGTACTGGTTGTTGCTGGGGTTGATGTACTGGTTGTTGCTGGGGTCGATATGCTGGTTGCTGCTGAGGTCGATGTGCTGGTTGTTGCTGGGGTTGATGTACTGGTTGTTGCCGGATTTGATGCACTGATTGTTGCTGGGATCGATGTACTCGTTGTTGCTGGTGTTGATGTACTGGTTGTTGCTGGGGTTGATGTGCTGGTTGTTGCTGGGGTTGATGTACTGGTTGTTGCTGGGGATGATGTACTGGTTGTTGCTGTAATTGATGTAGTTGTTGCTGGGATTGATGTACTGGTTGTTGCTGGGTTTGTTGTGCTGGTTGTTGCTGGGGTTGATGTAATTGTTGTTGCTGGGGTTGATGTACTGGTTGTTGCTGGGGTCGATGTACTGGTTGTTGCTGGGGTTGATGTGCTGGTTGTTGCTGGGGTTGATGCACTGGTTGTTGCTGGGATCGATGTGCTGGTTGTTGCTGGGGTCGATGTACTGGTTGTTGCTGGGGTTGATGTGCTGGTTGTTGCTGGGGTTGATGTGCTGGTTGTTGCGGTGTTTGATGTGCTGATTGTTGCTGGGGTTGATGTGCTGGTTGTTGCTGGGGTTGATGTGCTGGTTGTTGCTGGGGTTGATGTAATTGTTGCTGGGGTTGATGTGCTGGTTGTTGCTGGGGACGATATACTGGTTGTAGCTGGGATCGATGTACTGGTTGTTGATGTGGATGATGTACTGGTTGTTGCTGGGGTCGATGTACTGGTTGTTGCTGGGGTCGATGTACTGGTTGTTGCTGGGGTTGATGTGCTGGTTGTTGCTGGGGTTGATGTGCTGGTTGTTGCTGGGGTCGATGTGCTGGTTGCTGCTGGGATCGATGTACTGGTTGTTGCTGTGGATGATGTACTGGTTGTTGTTGGGGGTGATGTACTGGTTGTTGCTGGGGGTGATGTACTAGTTGTTGCTGGGTTTGATGTGCTGATTGTTGCTGGGGTTGGTGTCCTGGTTGTTGCTGGTGTCAATGTACTGGTTATTGCTGGGGTCGATGAGCTGGTTGCTGCTGGGGTTGATGTACTGGTTGTTGCTGGGGTCGATATGCTGGTTGCTGCTGAGGTCGATGTGCTGGTTGTTGCTGGGGTTGATGTAATGGTTGTTGCCGGATTTGATGCACTGGTTGTTGCTGGTGTTGATGTACTGGTTGTTGCTGGTGTTGATGTACTGGTTGTTGCTGGATTTGATGCACTGGTTGTTGCTGGTGTTGATGTACTGGTTGTTGTTGGGGTTGATGTGCTGGTTGCTGCGGGGGTCGATGTACTGGTTGTTGCTGGGGATGATGTACTGGTTGTTGCTGGATTTGATGTACTGGTTGTTGTTTGGATCGATGTAATTGTTGTTGCTGGGGTAGATGTACTGGTTGTTGCTGGGATCTTTGTGCTGGTTGTTGCTGGGGTTGATGTACTGATTGTTGCTGGGGTTGATGTACTGGTTGTTGCTGGGGTTGATGTCCTGGTTGTTGCTGGGGTCGATGTGCTGGTTGCTGCTGGGATCGATGTACTGGTTGTTGCTGGGGGTGATGTACTGGTTGTTGCTGGGTTTGAAGTGCTGATTGTTGCTGCGGTTGATGTACTGGTTGTTGCTGGTGTGGATGTACTGGTTGTTGCTGGGGTCGATATGTTGGTTGCTGCTGAGGTTGACGTGCTGGTTGTTGCTGGGGTTGATGTACTGGTTGTTGCCGGATTTGATGCACTGGTTGTTGCTGGGATCGATGTACTCGTTGTTGCTGGTGTTGATGTACTGGTTGTTGCTGGGGTTGATGTGCTGGTTGCTGCTGGGGTTGATGTACTGGTTGTTGCTGGGGATGATGTACTGGTTGTTGCTGGATTTGATTTACTGGTTGTTGCTGTAATTGATGTAGTTGTTGCTGGGATTGATGTACTGGTTGTTGCTGGGTTTGTTGTGCTGGTTGTTGCTGGGGTTGATGTAATTGTTGTTGCTGGGGTTGATGTACTGATTGTTGCTGTGGTCGATGTACTGGTTGTTGCTGGGGTTGATGTGCTGGTTGTTGCTGGGGTTGATGTACTGGTTGTTGCTGGGATCGATGTGCTAGTTGTTGCTGGGGTCGATGTACTGGTTGTTGCTGGGGTTGATGTGCTGGTTGTTGCTGGGGTTGATGTGCTGGTTGTTGCGGTGTTTGATGTGCTGATTGTTGCTGGGGTTGATGTGCTGGTTGTTGCTGGGGTTGATGTGCTGTTTGTTGCTGGGGTTGATGTAATTGTTGTTGCTGTGGTTGATGTGCTGGTTGTTGCTGGGGTCGATGTACTGGTTGTTGATGTGGATGATGTACTGGTTGTTGCTGGGGTCGATGTACTGGTTGCTGCTGGGATCGATGTACTGGTTGTTGCTGTGGATGATGTACTGGTTGTTGTTGGGGGTGATGTACTGGTTGTTGCTGGGGGTGATGTACTAGTTGTTGCTGGGTTTGATGTGCTGATTGTTGCTGGGGTTGATGTCCTGGTTGTTGCTGGTGTCGATGTACTGGTTATTGCTGGGGTCGATGAGCTGGTTGCTGCTGGGGTCGATGTGCTGATTGTTGCTGGGGTCGATGTACTGGTTGTTGCTGGGGTTGATGTCCTGATTGTTGCTGGTGTTGATGTACTGGTTGTTGCTGGGGTTGATGTCCTGGTTGTTGCTGGTGTTGATGTACTGGTTGTTGCTGGATTTGATGCACTGGTTGTTGCTGGTGTTGATGTACTGGTTGTTGCTGGGGTTGATGTGCTGGTTGCTGCGGGGGTCGATGCACTGGTTGTTGCTGGGGATGATGTACTGGTTGTTGCTGGATTTGATGTACTGGGTGTTGTTTGGATCGATGTAATTGTTGTTGCTGGGGTAGATGTACTGGTTGTTGCTGGGATCTTTGTGCTGGTTGTTGCTGGGGTTGATGTACTGATTGTTGCTGGGGTTGATGTACTGGTTGTTGCTGGGGTTGATGTCCTGGTTGTTGCTGGGGTCAATGTGCTGGTTGCTGCTGGGATCGATGTACTGGTTGTTGCTGGGGGTGATGTACTGGTTGTTGCTGGGTTTGAAGTGCTGATTGTTGCTGCGGTTGATGTACTGGTTGTTGCTGGTGTGGATGTACTGGTTGTTGCTGGGGTCGATATGCTGGTTGCTGCTGAGGTCGATGTGCTGGTTGTTGCTGGGGTTGATGTACTGGTTGTTGCCGGATTTGATGCACTGGTTGTTGCTGGGATCGATGTACTCGTTGTTGCTGGTGTTGATGTACTGGTTGTTGCTGGGGTTGATGTGCTGGTTGCTGCTGGGGTTGATGTACTGGTTGTTGCTGGGGATGATGTACTGGTTGTTGCTGGATTTGATTTACTGGTTGTTGCTGTAATTGATGTAGTTGTTGCTGGGATTGATGTACTGGTTGTTGCTGGGTTTGTTGTGCTGGTTGTTGCTGGGGTTGATGTAATTGTTGTTGCTGGGGTTGATGTACTGGTTGTTGCTGGGGTCGATGTACTGGTTGTTGCTGGGGTTGTTGTGCTGGTTGTTGCTGGGGTTGATGTGCTGGTTGTTGCGGTGTTTGATGTGCTGATTGTTGCTGGAGTTGATGTGCTGGTTGTTGCTGGGGTTGATGTGCTGGTTGTTGCTGGGGTTAATGTACTGGTTGTTGCTGGGGTTGATGTGCTAGTTGTTGCTGGGGTTGATGTGCTGGTTGTTGCTGGGGTCGATGTGCTGGTTGTTGCTGGGGTTGATGTGCTCGTTGTTGCTGGGGTTGATGTGCTCGTTGTTGCTGGCATCAATGTACTGGTTGTTGCTGCAGTTGATGTACTGGTTGTTGCTGGGCTTGATGTGCTGGTTGTTGCTGGGGTTGATGTGCTTGTTGTTGCTGGTGTTGATTTGCTGGTTGTTGCTGGGATCAATGTACTGGTTGTTGCTGGGGTTGATGTGCTGGTTATTGCTGGTGTCGATATACTGGTTGTTGCTGTGATCGATGTACTGGTTGTTGCTGGGGTCGATGTACTGGTTGTTGCTGGGGTTGATGTACTGGTTGCTGCTGCGGTTGATGTGCTGGTTGTTGCTGGGGTTGATGTAATTGTTGTTGCTGGGGTCGATGTACTGGTTGTTGCTGGGGTTGATGTGCTGGTTGTTGCTGGGCTTGATGTACTGGTTGCTGCTGGGGTTGATGTGCTGGTTGTTGCTGGGGTTGATGTAATTGTTGTTGCTGGGATCGACGTACTGGTTGTTGATGTGGATGATGTACTGGTTGTTGCTGGGGTGAATGTACTGGTTGTTGCTGGGTTTGATGTGCTGATTGTTGCTGGGGTTGATGTCCTGGTTGTTGCTGGTGTCGATGTACTGGTTATTGCTGGGGTCGATGAGCTGGTTGCTGCTGGGGTCGATGTGCTGATTGTTGCTGGGGTCGATGTACTGGTTGTTGCTGGGGTTGATGTCCTGATTGTTGCTGGTGTTGATGTACTGGTTGTTGCTGGGGTTGATGTCCTGGTTGTTGCTGGTGTTGATGTACTGGTTGTTGCTGGATTTGATGCACTGGTTGTTGCTGGTGTTGATGTACTGGTTGTTGCTGGGGTTGATGTGCTGGTTGCTGCGGGGGTCGATGCACTGGTTGTTGCTGGGGATGATGTACTGGTTGTTGCTGGATTTGATGTACTGGGTGTTGTTTGGATCGATGTAATTGTTGTTGCTGGGGTAGATGTACTGGTTGTTGCTGGGATCTTTGTGCTGGTTGTTGCTGGGGTTGATGTACTGATTGTTGCTGGGGTTGATGTACTGGTTGTTGCTGGGGTTGATGTCCTGGTTGTTGCTGGGGTCAATGTGCTGGTTGCTGCTGGGATCGATGTACTGGTTGTTGCTGGGGGTGATGTACTGGTTGTTGCTGGGTTTGAAGTGCTGATTGTTGCTGCGGTTGATGTACTGGTTGTTGCTGGTGTGGATGTACTGGTTGTTGCTGGGGTCGATATGCTGGTTGCTGCTGAGGTCGATGTGCTGGTTGTTGCTGGGGTTGATGTACTGGTTGTTGCCGGATTTGATGCACTGGTTGTTGCTGGGATCGATGTACTCGTTGTTGCTGGTGTTGATGTACTGGTTGTTGCTGGGGTTGATGTGCTGGTTGCTGCTGGGGTTGATGTACTGGTTGTTGCTGGGGATGATGTACTGGTTGTTGCTGGATTTGATTTACTGGTTGTTGCTGTAATTGATGTAGTTGTTGCTGGGATTGATGTACTGGTTGTTGCTGGGTTTGTTGTGCTGGTTGTTGCTGGGGTTGATGTAATTGTTGTTGCTGGGGTTGATGTACTGGTTGTTGCTGGGGTCGATGTACTGGTTGTTGCTGGGGTTGTTGTGCTGGTTGTTGCTGGGGTTGATGTGCTGGTTGTTGCGGTGTTTGATGTGCTGATTGTTGCTGGAGTTGATGTGCTGGTTGTTGCTGGGGTTGATGTGCTGGTTGTTGCTGGGGTTAATGTACTGGTTGTTGCTGGGGTTGATGTGCTAGTTGTTGCTGGGGTTGATGTGCTGGTTGTTGCTGGGGTCGATGTGCTGGTTGTTGCTGGGGTTGATGTGCTCGTTGTTGCTGGGGTTGATGTGCTCGTTGTTGCTGGCATCAATGTACTGGTTGTTGCTGCAGTTGATGTACTGGTTGTTGCTGGGCTTGATGTGCTGGTTGTTGCTGGGGTTGATGTGCTTGTTGTTGCTGGTGTTGATTTGCTGGTTGTTGCTGGGATCAATGTACTGGTTGTTGCTGGGGTTGATGTGCTGGTTATTGCTGGTGTCGATATACTGGTTGTTGCTGTGATCGATGTACTGGTTGTTGCTGGGGTCGATGTACTGGTTGTTGCTGGGGTTGATGTACTGGTTGCTGCTGCGGTTGATGTGCTGGTTGTTGCTGGGGTTGATGTAATTGTTGTTGCTGGGGTCGATGTACTGGTTGTTGCTGGGGTTGATGTGCTGGTTGTTGCTGGGCTTGATGTACTGGTTGCTGCTGGGGTTGATGTGCTGGTTGTTGCTGGGGTTGATGTAATTGTTGTTGCTGGGATCGACGTACTGGTTGTTGATGTGGATGATGTACTGGTTGTTGCTGGGGTGAATGTACTGGTTGTTGCTGGGGTTGATGTGCTGGTTATTGCTGGGGTTGATGTACTGGTTGTTGCTGGGGTCGATGTGCTGGTTGCTGCTGGGATCGATGTACTGGTTGTTGCTGTGGATGATGTACTGGTTGTTGTTGGGGGTGATGTCCTGGTTGTTGCTGGGGGTGATGTACTGGTTGTTGCTGGTGTCGATGTAATGGTTGTTGCTGGGGTCGATGTGCTGATTGTTGCTGGGGACGATGTACTGGTTGCTGCTGGTGTCGATGTGCTGGTTACTGCTGGGGTCGATGTGCTGATTGTTGCTGGGGTCGATGTACTGGTTGTTGATTGATTTGATGCACTGGTTGTTGCTGGTGTTGATGTACTGGTTGTTGCTGGTGTCGATGTGCTGATTGTTGCTGGGGTCGATGTACTGGTTGTTGCTTGATTTGATTTACTGGTTGTTGCTGGTATTGATGTACTGGTTGTTGCTGGTGTTGATGTACTGGTTGTTGCTGGGGTTGATGTACTGGTTGTTGCTGGGGTCGATGTGCTGATTGTTGCTGGGGTCGATGTACTGGTTGTTGCTTGATTTGATGCACTGGTTGTTGCTGGTGTTGATGTACTGGTTGTTGCTGGGGTTGATGTACTAGTTGTTGCTGGTGTCGATGTACTGGTTGTTGCTGGGGTCGATGTGCTGGTTGCTGTTGGGGTTGATGTACTGGTTGTTGCTGGGGATGATGTACTGGTTGAAGCTGGATTTGATGTACTGGTTGTTGTTTGGATCGATGTAATTGTTGTTGCTGGGGTAGATGTACTGGTTGTTGCTGTGGTTGATATGCTGGTTGTAGCTGTGGTTGATGTACTGGTTGTTGCTGGGGGTGATGTACTGGTTGTACCTGGGGGTGATGTACTGGTTGTTGCTGGGATCGATGTACTGGTTGTTGCTGGGGTTGATATGCTGGTTGTTGCTGGGGTTGATGTACTGGTTGTTGCTGCGGTCGATGTACTGGTTGTTGCTGGATTTGATGCACTGGTTGTTGCTGGGATCGATGTACTCGTTGTTGCTGGTGTTGATGTACTGGCTGTTGCTGGGGTTGATGTGCTGGTTGCTACTGGGGTCGATGTTGTGGTTGTTACTGGGGGTAATGTGCTGGTTATTGCTGGTAGCGATGTACTGGTTGTTGCTGGGGATGATGTACTGGTTGTTGCTGGGGTTGATGTACTGGTTGTTGCGGGGTTTGATGTGCTGATTGTTGCTGGGGTTGATGTGCTGGTTGTTGCTGGGGTTGATGTGCTGGTTGTTGCTGGGGTTGATGTACTGGTTGTTGCTGGGGTTGATGTGCTAGTTGTTGCTGGGTTTGATGTGCTGGTTGTTGCTGGGGTTGATGTACTGGTTGTTGCTGGGGTTGATGTGCTGTTTGCTCTTGGGATCGATGTGCTGTTTGCTGCTGGAGTCAGTGTGCTGGCTCCTGCTGGCGTCGATGTACTGACTGCTGCTGGGGTTGATGTGCTGATTGTTGCTGGTGTTGATTTGCTGGTTGCTGCTGGGGTCGATGTGCTGGTGGTTGCTGGGGTTGTTGTACCGGTTGTTGCTGGGGTCGATGTACTGGTTGTTGCTGGGGTCGATGTACTGGTTGTTGCTGGGGTTGATGTGCTGGTTGCTGCTGGGGTCGATGTACAGGTTGTTGCTGGGGTCGATGTACTGGTTGTTGCTGGGGTCGATGTACTGGTTGTTGCTGCAGTCGATGTGCTGGTTGTTGCTGGGATCGATGTACTGGTTGTTGCTGGGATCGATGTGCTGGTTGTTGCTGCAGTCGATGTGCTGGTTGTTGCTGGGATCGATGTACTGGTTGTTGCTGGGATCGATGTACTGGTTGTTGCTGGGGTTGATGTGCTGGTGGTTGCTGGGGTCGATGTGCTGGTGGTTGCTGGGGTTGTTGTACCGGTTGTTGCTGGGGGCGATGTGCTGGTTGCTGCTGGGATCGATGGACTGGTTGTTCCTGTGGTTGATGCACTGGTTGTTGCTGGGGGTGATGTACTGGTTGTTGCTGGGTTTGATGTGCTGATTGTTGCTGGGGTTGATGTGCTGGTTGTTGCTGGTGTTGACATCCTGGTTGTTGCTGGGGTTGATGTGCTGGTTGTTACTGAGGTTGATGTGCTGGTTGTTGCTGGGGTTGATGTGCTGGTTGTTACTGGGGGTGATGTACTGGTTGTTGCTGGGGTTGATGTACTGGTTGTTGCTGGGGTTGATGTACTGGTTGTTACTGGAGGTGATGTCCTTGTTGTTGCTGGGGTTGATGTGCTGGTTGTTGCTGGTGTTGACATCCTGGTTGATGCTGGGGTTGATGTGCTGGTTGTTACTGAGGTTGATGTGCTGGTTGTTGCTGGGGTTGATGTGCTCCATGTTGCTGGGGTTGATGTACTGGTTGCTGCGGTCGATGTGCTGGTTGTTGCTGGGGTCGATGTACTGGTTGTTGCTGGGGTCGATGTGCTGGTTGCTGCTGGGATCGATGTACTGGTTGTTCCTGTGGTTGATGTACTGGTTTTTGCTGGGGGTGATGTACTGGTTGTTGCTGGGTTTGATGTGCTGATTGTTGCTGGGGTTGATGTGCTGGTTGTTACTGGGGCTGATGTACTGGTTGTTGCTGGGGTTGATGTACTGGTTGTTACTGGGGGTGATGTACTTGTTGTTGCTGGGGTTGATGTACTGTTTGTTGCTGGGTTTGATGTGCTAATTGTTGCTGGGGTTGATGTGCTGGTTGTTGCTGGGGTTGACATCCTGGTTTTTGCTGGGGTTGATGTGCTGGTTGTTACTGAGGTTGATGTGCTGGTTGTTGCTGGGGTTGATGTGCTGGTTGTTACTGGGGGTGATGTACTGGTTGTTGCTGGGGTTGATGTACTGGTTGTTGCTGGTGTTGACATCCTGGTTTTTGCTGGGGTTGATGTGCTGGTTGTTACTGAGGTTGATGTGCTGGTTGTTGCTGGTGTCGATGTGCTGATTGTTGCTGGGTTCGATGTACTGGTTGTTGCTTGATTTGATGCACTGGTTGTTGTTGGTGTTGATGTACTGGTTGTTGCTGGGGTTGATGTGCTGGTTGCTGTTGGGGTTGATGTGCTGATTGCTGCTGGGGTAGATGTACTGGTTGTTGCTGGGGATGATGTACTGGTTGTAGCTGGATTTGATCTACTGGTCATTGTTTGGATCGATGTAATTGTTGTTGCTGTGGTAGATGTACTGGTTGTTGCTGGGATCGATGTACTGGTTGTTGCTGGCGTTGATATGATGGTTGTTGCTGGGGTTGATGTACTGGTTGTTGCTGGGATCGATGTACTGGTTGTTGCTGGGGTCGATGTGCTTGTTGTTGCTGGATTTGATGCACTGGTTGTTGCTGGGATCGATGTACTCGTTGCTGGGGTCGATGTGCTTGTTGTTGCTCGGATCGATGTATTCGTTGTTGCTGGGGTCGATGTGCTGGTGGTTGCTGGGGTCGATGTGCTGGTGGTTGCTGGGGTCGATGTACTGGTTGTTGCTGGGATCGATGTATTCGTTGTTGCTGGGGTCGATGTGCTGGTTGCTGCTGGGGTCGATATGCTGGTGGTTGCTGGGGTTGATGTGCTGGTGGTTGCTGGGGTCGATGTACTGGTTGTTGCTGGGTTCGATGTACTGGTTGCTGCTGGGGTTGATGTACTGGTGGTTGCTGGGGTCGATGTACTGGTTGCTGCTGGGATCGATGTACTGGTTGTTGCTGCGCTCGATGTGCTGGTGGCTGCCCGGGTCGATGTGCTGGTTGCTGCTGGGGTTGACACGTTTGAACCTAAAAGCAGATCAGACAGACACACTGAGTGAAGAGAATGCTGGGAAATAATTAATCTTAAGTCCCACATGTATCGAGGAGTCAAGACATTGATGAGCCAGATTGAGCAGGAAATTTCCGATGGGTTTGTAATGGCTGTCTAATTCAGCTCCTGAGGTCTCTCAAGTTTGTGCTGAGGATTCAGGAATCGATAAAACTGTCAGTTTAACACTTTAGAGCCATAGTGTCACAGAAATATACAGCACAGAAACAAACCCTTCAGTCCAACTTGTCCATATCGATCAGATATCTGAACCAAATCCACTCCCATTTGCCAGTATTGGGCCCATATACCAATGAACCCTTCCTGTTCATATACCCATCCAGATGCCTTTTAAATGCTGTAACTGTACCAGCCTCCACCACATCCTCTGGCAGCTCATTCCATACACGTACCACCCTCTGCGTGAAAAAGTTTCCCCTTAGGTCTCTTTTATATCTTTCCCCTCTCACCCTAAATCTATGCCCCCTAGTTCTGGACTCCCCCACCCCAGGGAAAAGACCCTGTCTATTTACCCAATCTATGTTTCTCATGATTTTATAAATCTCTATAAGATCACCCCTCAGCCTCTGACGCTCCAGGCAAAACAGCCCCAGCCTGTTCAGCCTCTCCCTGTAGCTTAGATCCTCCAACCCTGGCAACATCCTTGTAAATCTTTTCTGAACCCTTTCAGGTTTCTCAACATCTTTCTGATAGGAAGGAGACCAGAATTTATCTCAATTAATCTCCATCTGCCATTCCTCAGCCCATTGGCCCATCTGATCAAGATCCTGTTGTAATCTGAGGTAACCTTCTTCGATGTCCACGACACCTCCAATTTTGGTGTCATCTGCAAACTTACTAAATATACCTCTGACATTCAGAGAAATCAGTAAATCCCTGAATGTCATCGATCGAGAGATGTGGAATATATACATTCCGATAGGAGAGAGCTGGGAATGAGTGTGATGTGGCCAATTTAATTATTAATTCATGCCCTCTTTAATAAAGCGACAGAGATGGGCAATGACCTTCCCACTGATCTCAGTTCATTCCAAAACACCAATTGGAAATCTTCATCACCAGATGTTCTCCGTGAACAGGAGAAGGATTGGACTGGGCAGGATCCGGAAGATGATGCTTCCTGAGAGGAAGGGTGAGGGATTTGGGGATAAGGGGGTTGGGGGGGTTAGTGTTGAGATTTCCACTGGACCTGCCCCTACACTCCAGGCTGTGAATGATCTCTCCCCAGGTCACACTGGGTTAGCGGGAGCTACAAGTTGTGGAGACTGCTCTCGTCAGGCAGAGTCGGAGACTGAAGGATTGAGGGAATGGGCTATTCTGGGATGAGTGAGATTCAATGAGGGGAGATGGTGGGAATTGGAGAGTTCAATCCCTTCAGATGGAGAAAGGGGAACCAGTTCCCAGGCAGTCTCCCGGGGATTGTGAACGGGCTCCATTTGCAAGTTGGCCTGGACTCAAGTCGGAATCTCATCCCCCAGCAATGTAAAGCAGCTGTTTGTAAATACAGGAACCATTAGAGCATTGGATGGTTATAATTACAGCCCAGGATGGGATCATCTTTGTAAGGAGTGTCTGTAAGGCGGATGGTTGTAAATCAGGAACCCCCCCGCCCCTCTGCTGTATTTTCGAAATGGGATGGAGTTAGAAACTGTGGGGGTGAGGAACATCATGACCAGTCCATCATGTGGGCACTTTGCAACCGAATTCATCGGCAGCTTCATTCTGATGCAGAAGTTGAATTTTTCATTGACAAATCAACATTGAGGGATCTGACCATCTGCAATGCTGTCCAGGAGAATGAGTCTCACTCCCTAAGGAGAGAAATTCCTCCCAGATTCCTTCCTAGGATTATTCCCGACTATTGTGACTCCTATTCCCAGAGTCACCGCAACGGCTAAAGATATTATCGGAGAACGTAAGTTCCCAAATGAACTGGCCATTTAGACTGAGGTTGATGGGAAGCACAGACCAGGTTTCTGAGCAAGGAATATTACTGACCTCAGGAAGGAATTGCTAGGAACAGAAGGTTTCGGTTCTGTCACCAACCAAAGACCAATCAGCTCCTGCTCTGGGTGTGTCTGCTGGGACTGAGCTGGTTTCAAACTGGACTGACCACCCACCCCCTCCCCCAACAACACACACACAGGCACACACAAACACACACTCAGGCACAGGCAGACACACACACACAAACACACAGGCACAGACAGACACACACAAACACACAGGCACACAAACAGACACACACACACACCAACGCGGACAAACACACACAGAAACACACACAGTCACACAGGCACGCGCACACACACAAAGACACACAGGCACGCTCACACACACACATTCTCACTCTCTCACACACACAAACACACACAAAACCCTGATCTCCTCCCATTGGCTTGAAGCAGCAGCTGTGTAAACATCATTCACAATGAGGAGCAGAGAACTTACTTTTCCAAAATACTGCGAGCCCTTCCCACCTTCCTCAGTAGTAATCATCACACTGACCCCCTTCCCCACCTAACCCCAAAATGCCAGGCGATTTGAGGAAGGTTGCGTACCTGAATAAAACATCCTGAAGGAGTCTGGGGGATTGGGACACACGATCGTCTCTCCTGCATCCAGTGAGGAACAGGGAAGAAATGTCCCTCCGTGGGGAGTTGAACTCCTGACCACAGGCAGTGGTTAGGATGGCTAGCTCAATGAATCTAAGGGGAACAGGGACTGAGGGGGAACGGAGCAGAGGGATCAGTCAATGAGCTTAAAGTGAGGGGATCCAACTGAAGCAGCACGATCCGAGGGGATCTGGTGCAGGATCTAGACACCATTATTGCCTGGGGACAGTGGGGATCTGAAGGGGGGATGGTCACTGGGTGTCTCCCACCGAGTCTGTGTCACCTTTACCTGGATCCACTGTGGTGGTGATCCCTGGGTCTCCATTACACAAAGAGCCTTCACAGCAGGACACGTCGCTTAGCAACAAACCCAACGCTCGCAAATCCATCCGCGCTCCGCACTGATTCGCTGAAGCACATCCTTTAAAAACGACATCTCGGCCAATATCTGACACTGTGGGGCAGAACAGAGAACAGATCACATCGCAACAGAGTGGATCCCTGACAGGAAACAGGGTCACTGTCCTGATTGGAGGATCAGTAACAGAGGGAGGCTGTGATTGGAGGATCAGTGAGAGCGGGCAGCTGTGATTGGCGGATCAGTGGGAGAGGGAGCCTGTGATAGGAGGATCAGTGGGAGAGGGAGCCTGTGATAGGAGGATCAGTGGGAGAGGGAGGCTGTGATTGGAGGATCAGTGGGAGAGGGAGGCAGTGATTGGAGGATCAGTGGGAGAGGGAGCTTGTGATTGGAGGATCAGTGAGAGAGGGTGGCTGTGATTGGAGGATCAGTGAGAGCGGGCAGCTGTGATTGGAGGATCAGTGGGAGAGGGAGCCTGTGATTGGAGGATCAGTGGGAGAGGGAGACTGTGATTAGCGAGTCAATGAGAGCAGGAGGCTGTAATTGGAGGATCAGAGATAGAGGGACAGTATGATTGGAGAGTTAGTGAGAGCAGGAGGCTGTGATTGGAGGATCAGTGACCTGGGCTATGATTAGACGGTCAGTGAGCTCGACGATGATGGGAAGCTCATCGTTAGAGAAGACTGCGAATGGAGGGTCAGGGAGTGAGAGGAAGCCTGTGATTGGAGAGTCTGGTACAGAAGGATGGAATGATTGGAGACTCGGCGATAGAGGAAGGCTGTGATTGGAGGGTCAGTGAGAGCGGGCGGCTGTGATTGGAGGATCAGTGGGAGAGGGAGCTTGTGATTGGAGGATCAGTGGGAGAGGGAGCCTGTGATTGAAGGATCAGTGAGAGCGGGTGGCTGTGATTGGAGGATAGTGAGAGAGGGAGGCTGTGATTGGAGGATCAGTGGGAAGGGAGGCTGTGATTGGAGGATAGTGAGAGAGGGAGGCTGTGATTGGAGGATCAGAAGGAGAGGGAGGCTGTGATTGGAGGATCAGTGAGAGAGGGACAGTATGATTGGAGAGTTAGTGAGAGCAGGAGGCTGTGATTGGAGGATCAGTGCTTTGGGCTATGACTGGACGGTCAGTGACCTTGACTATGATGGGAAGCTCATCGATAGAGGAGACTGCGATTGGAGGGTCAGGGAGTGAGAGGAAGCCTGTGATTGGAGAGTCTGGGACAGAAGGATGGTATGATTGGAGACTTGGCAATAGAGGGAGGCTGTGATTGGAGGGTCAGTGTTCAAAGGAGCCTGTGATTGGACGGTTTGTGATGGAGAGAGGTTTTGATTGGAGGATCAGTTTGCTGGGCTACGTTTGGAGGGTCAGTGAGAGCGGGAGGATGTGACTGGAGGATAGTGAGAACGGGAGGCAGTGATTGGAGGCTTAGTAAGAGTAGGAGGCTATGATTGGACAGTCCGTGAGAGGCAGGAGGCTGTGATTGGAGGGTCAGTGAGAGCGTGAGGCTGTGATTGGAGGCTCAGTAAGAGCAGGAGGCTATGATTGGAGAGTCCGTGAGAGCGTGAGGCTGTGATTGGAGAATCAGTGAGAGCGTGAGGCTGTGATTAGATGCGCGGTGAGAGAGGGAGGCTTCGATTGGAGGATCGGTGTACTGGGCTGTGATTGGAGGATCAGAGATAGCGGGAGCCTGTGATTGGAGGATCACTGAGCTGGGCTTGGGTTGGTGGGTTCCTGGGGAGAGGTACAGCTTTCCTCCGCGATCCGGAAAGTAGCGGCGTTCCCATGAAACCTTTCAGAAGCCGAAATGGCACAAAGTGAAGAATCAGTTCCTTTTCTGGTAAAAGTGAAAATCCTCTTTGGATTTCTTTCAGTGAGTGAAAACAGATACTAATGTAGGTCTTTGTGAAAAGGCAGGTGGGAGAAAGTGAACTTTCCAAAAGCAGGGGATACCCGTAGGATGTTACATTCTGAGCAATGTCTGGGTGAGGGCTGTGAGGCTGAGAGCCAGACCAGGGGCCCAAAAACTCCCTCCCCCAGACACCCACCCTCCTGGAGGGTGGGGGGGGGTGAAAGCTGCTCAGGGGCTGAGAGCTGGATTGGGGAAGGAGCCCAGAATCAGGCACATTCCCTGTCAGCGACTCCCTGTCAGGGGATGGTCCCGAGCCAAGTGCTGAAGCCCACAGAGAGTATCAACCCAGGCCCAGACCCAGGCCCAGGTGAGATTGGGCTGAAGGATGTTCCTATTCAGCACCAGCCAGTGACCCACCTCTCCCTCTGCATACAGACTGTGGACTGACAACTGGGTCAAGGAGGGAACCCAGTCAGTACTGCATCCTGGTGGACAAGAATGGGCTGAATGGCCTCATCCTATCCTGTGCTGTGCTATCCCAGCATTCCATTCTCCTGAACAATGGCTCCCTTCAATCTCCCAAAGCTGGCAGTGAGTTCGACATTGACCCTGAAGCTCAGTGACTGCGGTTGGGAGAGAGCAGTGGACGATGGAGTGTATCTACGTACACAATCTCTGTTGGCCTGTTCCATTCACACAGCGATTCTCCAGACCCACACACTCCACCTTCTGTAGATTGGCCAGGCAGGAGGCCATGGATGGACTGTAGCATCCGAAACATTGCAGTCCGTTCTGGGTGGTGTTGGCAGGCTCTGAAATCACAAAGGGAAGAAGAGAAGATGCCTTCTCTTTGATTCAAAGGCAAAACCATCCTCCCCTCAAATCGTCACATCCCCTCCCCCTAACACAACTCCCCAAACCTGACGTTCATCACCTCCCCCCCCCCCCCCAGGGTTTTCATGTGGGTCTGAATCCTGACAGACCTCACTGTGATCCTCACCTGTCTGGTCATTACATCGGTCTGAGCCACAGAGACGGCTGCTCCGGGAGATAAACACCCTTCCAGTGCTCAACGAAACATCTTCGGAGGGACTCTCACAGCGTTGTTCAATGTGTCTGAGTGTCTCAGTCCCACTGTCTACGGTAAACAGGCTGGAGTTAGAACTTCACCACATCATTTGTTTAGCTTCACCCCGTCTGCAACAATTTCTGTCGATGCCCCACAGAAAGCATCCTATCTGGATGCATCCCAGCTTGGTATGGAGCACAACAAATTACAGAGAGATGTGAACACAGCGCAGTCCATCACACAAAGCAGCCTTCCCCCCGTTATCTCCATCTACACTTCCCACTGCCTCGGGCAAGTAACTAACATCATTAAAGCGCCTTCCCAGCCCGGGAATACTTTCTCCCACCCTCTTCCATCGGGCAGAAGATACAAAGGTTTGAAAACATGTACCAACAGATTCGAGCACAGCTTCTTCCCCGCTGTTATCAGACTAATGACCCAAACGGACATATGTTAGAGTTCATGTCTCTCTGCACCTTCCCTGTGGCTGGAACACTATATTCTGCATTCTGTTCCATTACCCTGATGTACTTCTGTAAGGTGTGATTTGTCTGGATATCATACAGAACAATACTTTTCACTGTATCTCAGTGCATGTGACAATAATAAACCCAGTATCACATGGCGATATTTTCAGAACCTCACTGTTCTGGAGAATATCACCCTACGCCTCTTCTGGGGCTGGGATGATTGTCAACTCCGGCCCTCCTGCCTCAGAGGTAGGGACACTCCACCTGTCTCACAACAGGACCCCTGCTCCATGTGGGTTTGCGCTGGGAGGAACTGAAACCAGGAGCCAGAACCTAGTCTCCAGCCGACACGTCTGCAATCAGCCAACAGGGAAAGAAACTTCCCGTCACACTGTCTGGCCCCATTCCCTCCAATCTGGGAAGAGTCGGCTTTCAACAGAAAGGCAGGATTACCGATGATGGTGTGGGATGACACAGTCTGGCAGTTGGTGATGCCAATCAGGCAAGTGTTCTCTCTCAGTGAGCAGGAACCGGAGGAGGGTGAACACGTGAAACATTGAAGAGATCGTCCTGCGAAGGGAGAGATTGCAGAGAATTCAGTGAGACTCGGAGTTTCAGTTTGAGGGGAATTTTCACTCAGGGACCATTACTGTGCTTTCACATTACACCCCCTCATTCCGATCACAACCTCAAACACTTCACACACACTGCGAGGGATTTCAAAGGGTGTGGGGAGTGAAGAGGGAGAGTGAGATTAGACTGGGTGGGATATTAATGGGTGTAGGGAGTGAGGGGAGAGTTGGATTAGACTGGGTGGGATATTAAATGGTGTGGGGAGTGAGGGGGAGAGTGGGATTAGACTGGGTGGGATATTAAAGGGTGTGGGGAGTGAGGGGGAGAGTGGGATAAGACTGAGTGTGATATTAAACGGTGTGGGGAGTGAGGGGGAGAGTGGGATTAGACTGGGTGGGATATTAATGGGTGTGGGGAGTGAGGGGGAGAGTGGGATTAGACTGGGTGGGATATTAAAGGGTGTGGGGAGTGAGGGGGAGAGTGGGATTAGACTGGGTGGGATATTAAAGGGAGTGGGGAATGAGGGGGTGAGTGGGATGAGACTGGGTGGGATATTAAAGGGTATGGGGAGTGTGGGATTAGACTTGGTGGGATATTAAAGGATGTGGGGAGTGAGGTGGAGAGTGGGATATTAAAGGACATTCGTGAGACCTCGTCTGGAATACTGTGGCCTGTTCTGTTCTCCCTGTTATCGGAAGAATATAATTAAACTGAGAGGGTCCTGAAGCGATTTCCCAGGATGTTCCTTGGAATAGTGGGTTTGAGTTATAAGGAGAGGCTGGATGGGCTGGGAGTTTATTCACTGGAGCGTAGGAGGTTGATGGGTGACCTTATCGACGTTTATAAAGTCATGAGGGGTTCAGATAAGGTGAAAGGCAGGTGGTTTTTTTCCCTCGTGTGGGGGATTTCAAGACGACGAGGGATATTTTTAATGTGAGAGGAGAAAGATTTAAAAAGAATGAGGGGTAAGTTTTATCCACAGAGTGTGGTTTGTGTGTGCTATGACCTTCCAGAGGAAGTGGTGAGTGTGGACACAGTTACTCTGTTTAAAAGACATTTGGACAAGTCAGTGAATAAGAATTGTTTGGAGGGATAGGGGCCGAACGTAGGCAGGTGGGATGAGCTAGATTTGGGAATACGTTCGGATTGGACGGGTTGGGTCTGTTCCTGTGCTGTCTGACTGTAACTCAGCACCTTGAGGGGCAATCCCAGAGAGTGGGACATCAATGATAGCGTCAGGATCACCCAACCCGATCAGTGACACAAACAGATCATTCCTTACCTGCTGTGATCCCAGCACAGACCAGGACAATGCTGAAGAACACCTTCATGTTTTCCCCTGCAGAGTCGATGTGTCTGGGATGATGGTGAGCTGTGTCTGTGTTCACAAACTGCTCTCTTTCTGTTCTGAAATCAGAAAACACCATCAGAGATGTTGGACCGAGCCCTCTGCCAGCAGCCACACAGTACAGGCTTTACCCCACCCCATTCCCCTCCCACAGTCTGTGCCGTGTCGGGTCAGGGACAGACAGTGTACCTTATGCTTTAGAAACTCTGTGACCATTCCTGCCTGATCACAAGGGAAAGGATCGACAGCTCATGGACTCCCTGTGACCCTGCTGCAGCGTTCCCAGGAACAGGGTGGGAACGTGCCTTACAAATACCTCAGGGGCTGGGGGAGAGCACCCTGTACAGGGCACAGGGCTGACCCACTCACACAGCACCAGGGACATGGTTCACCACAGAAGGAGGCCATTCGGCCTTCCCTTCCTGTACCAGCCCGTTTCACCTAGTGCCACTACCTCGTGCCAACCTCCTGCTTTCTCCCCACAGCTTTGAACGTTGTGTTATGTTCATTCCCCCCTCACCATCCAATGGCCCTCTTCCATTGTACCCGCCTCCCCCATATTTCCAGCTGGAACTTTCCGGACCCTAACCGGCCAATGGGCCAAGAGAGCTCTTTTGTGCTTTCTGATTCGATGTTGAAACACTCACTGAGTTAACAAGGCCTCACCTGTCTTGGGGAAATCCCTCCACATTCATTCAATTCCTTACTGAGAAACCTCAGGGACAATCAAAGGCTGAAAGAATGATTTTATCCATCTTGCATGCAGCAACCCAAATCAGCCCGTCAACAAAGTGAGTTAAACCTCACAACCTGACCTGACTATGGCCTGATTAAGGGTGGAACGAGGCAACAATCCCACCAATGGTGATCCGTCTTTGGAAGGCTCCAGCGTTCCATCCTGATGCCAAGCTGATCTCCGGAGTCCTGCTAAAGGTGTTCGATTCTCGCACAAGATAACATCCTTCGGGCCTTTGAGGTTATATGTTGATGATCCTTAAAGTCCCTTTCATCCAAAATGTTGATCATCCTCCTGGCGTCATGAAGTCATACAGCATGGAAACTGACCCTTCGGTCTAACCCGTCCATGATGACCAGATATCCCAATCTACTCCCTTTTGCCAGCATTTGGCCCATATCCCTCTAGATCCTTCCTGTTCATATACTCATCCAGATGCCTTTTAAATGCTGTAATTGTACCAGCCTCCACCACTTCCTCTGGCAGCTCATTCCATACACGGACTACCCTCTGTGTGAGTAAGTTGCCCCTTTAGTCCCTTTTAAATCTTTCCCCTTCCCTCCTCAAACCAATGCCCTCGAACTCTGGACTCCCCCACTCCAAGGAAAAAGACCTTGTCTATTCACTCTATCCATGCCCCTCACGACTTGATAAACTGAAAGAACCGCAGGTACAGGAGATCAGAAATGAAAACAGAAATTGCTGGAAAAGCTCAGCAGGTCTGACAGTGCCTGTGGAGAGAAATCCGAATGAACATTTTGGATTAAGGGAGCCTTCCTCAGAACTGAGATTTTCCAGCAACGTCTGTCTTTTTTATGATATTACAAACCTCTGTCAGGTCACCCCCTCAGCCTCTGAAACTCCAGGGTACAGTATACCCCAGCTTATTCAGCCTCTCCCTGTCGCGCAAACCCTCCAGTCCCGGTAGCGTCCCTTAAATGTTTACTGAACCCATTCGAGTTTAACAATATCCTTCCTCCAGCAGGGAGACCAGAATTGCACACAATGTTTTAAAAGTGGCCTAACCAATGTCCTGTACAGCCACAACCTGACCTCCCAACTCCTGTACTCAACACACTGACCAATAAAGGACAGCATACCAAGTGCCTTCTTCGCTATCCTCTCTACCTGTGACTCCACTTTCAAGGAGTTATGAACCTGAACTCCAAGGTGCCCTTGCTCAGGAGCACTCCCAGGGTCCCCCCGTTAAGTCTCGAAGCCCTGCCCTGATTTGCCTTTCCAAAATGCAGCCCCTCACTTTGATCTGAATGAAACTCCATCCACCACTCCTCAGCCCTTGAGACTGCAGCTGGCTTCCTCTTCAACAGGAACGGCTCTATTCCTTGTTACCTTTGGCCTTACCTGGCAGTTGGAACACACAGTTTTCCTGCGATTAACTCCTTCAATTCTTCAGCAGGGCAACCCTTGTCTTCTGTGGTGATAAAGCATCCACTTTCTCAAGCAGGTGTCCAAGCAGTTTTGAAAGTGTGACCTCGACTCCCTCCAGTCCAAGAGCTGGCTAATTGTTTTCAGTCTCTGCTCAACAGCACGTGTTTGTTTATTAATACAAGTTTATTAACTGAAGTTTATGGCACAGACCACACCCTTTGTTTCACACTTTATATTTATGACCTTATATCATTAATATTTATTGTCATGACACCACAGAATCATACAGCAGGTAAACAGATCCTTGGGTCCAACACATCCATCCTGCCCAGATATCCGAAACTGACCCAGTCCCACCTGCCAGCACCTGGCCCATGTGCCTATTCATATACCCATCCAGATGCCTATTAAATGCTGTAATTGTACCAGCTTCCACCCACTTCCTCTGGCAGTTCATTCCATACACGTACCATCCTCTGTGTGAAAATGTTGTTCCTCAGGTTTAGGGTTCGGTTTAGGGTAAACATTAGGGTTAGGTTTCAGTTCAGGTTTCGGGTTAGGGTTTGGAATAGGGTTAGGTTTTGGGTGAGGGAGAGGGAACGGATTACATTTTGGGTTAAGGTAAGGAATAGGGTTAAGTTTAGGGTTAGTGTTGGGGTTAGGCTCAGCATTAGGGATAAGGTTAGTTTTAGGGTTTGGGTTAGGATTACATTTAAGTTTAGGGATAGATTTATGGTTAAGTTTGGGGTTAAAATTAGTGTTAGATTTAGGGTTAGAGTTAATGTTAGGGTTCACGTTAGGGTTCACGTTAGGGTTAGGGTTCAGGTTCGAGTTACGGTTAGGGATAAGATTAGGGTTTGAGTTTGGATTAGAGTTTAGGGTTAGGGTTAGAGTTCTGTTTAGGGTTTGGGTTAGGGTTAGGGTTCAGCGTTAGGGTTAGCATTCTGTTTAGGGTTTGGGTTAGGATTAGAGTTCAGCGTTAGGGTTAGGGTCAAGATTAGGGTAAGTGTTCAGTTCAGTGATAGGGTTTGGGTCAGGGTTAGGGTTCTGTTTTGGGTTAGGGTTCAGCGTTAGATTTCTGTTTAGGGTTAGGGTTCAGTGTTAGGGTCAGGGTTCAGCGTTAGATTTCTGTTTAGGGTTAGGGTTTAGTGTTAGGGTTCAGGGTAAGGGTTAGCAGTCTGTTTAGGGTTTGGGTTAGGGTTCTGTTTAGGGATAGGGTTTGGGTTAGGGTTCAGCGTTAGGGTTAGTGTTCTGTTTAGGGTTAGAGTTCTGTTTAGGGTTAGGGTTCAGTGTTAGGGTTAGGGTTCAGCATTAGGGTTAGAGTTCTGTTTAGGTTTAGGGTTCAGGGTTAGGGTTCAGCGTTCGGGTTTGAGTTCTGTTTAGGGTTAGGGTTCAGCGTTAGGGTTAGCGTTCTTTTCGGGTTTGGGTTAGGGTTCTGTTTAGGGATTGGGTTTGGTTTAGGGTTGGCGTTCTGTTTAGGGTTTGGGTTAGGGTTCTGTTTAGGGATTGGGTTTGGGTTAGCGTTCTGTTTAGGGATTGGGTTAGGTTTAGCATTCTGTTTAGGGTTTGGATTAGGGTTCTGTTCAGTGATAGGGTTTGGGTTAGGGTTAGGGTTCAGCGTTACGGTTAGCGTTCTGTTTAGGGTTTGGGTTAGGGTTCAGCGTTAGAGTTAGAGTTCTGTTTAGGGATAGGGTTTAGGTTAGGGTTAGCGTTTTGTTTAGGGATAGGGTTTGGGTTAGGGTTCAGTGTTAGAGTTAGAGTTCTGTTTAGGGTTAGGGTTCTGTTTTGGGATAGGGTTAAGGTTTGGGTTCAGGATTAGGGTTCTGTTTAAGGATAGGGTTTGGGTTAGGATTAGGATTTAGGGTTAGGGTTCTGTTTAGGGATAGGGTTTGGGTTATGGTTAGGATTTAGGGTTAGGGTTCTGTTTAGGGACAGGATTAGGCTCAGAGTTAGGATTTGGGATAGCCTTAGTGTTAGTGTTCGAGTTAGTGTTAGAATTTGTGGTTAGATTTCGGATTACGGTTTGTGTTAATTTTAGATTTTGGGTTCGGGATAGAGTTATTGTTAGGGTGAGGGATAGGTTTCAGGTTTAAATTAGGATTAAAGTTTGGGTTTAGGTTAGGGTTTGGCCAATTGTTAGGGTTCAGGTTTAGGTTACAGTTTGGGTTAATGTCAGGGTTTGTTTTAGGGTTATGTTCAGGTTAGGGTTAGAGTTCGGTGTTCGGGTTAGGGTTCAGGATAGGGGCATGGTTTGGGTTAAACTTAGGGTTTGGGTTTGGGCTAGAGTTAAGGTGAGAGTTAAGGTTCAGGTTAGGGTTAGGGTTAGGATAGGTATAGGGTTAGGGTTACTGTTAGTGTTAGGGTTAGGTTTAGGGTGAGTGTTAGTGATAGGGTTAGTTTTAGGGTTAGTGTTACAGTTAGGGTTAGGGATAGGTATAGGGTTAGGGTTACTGTTAGTGTTAGGGTTAGGTTTAGTGTTAGGGATAGGGTTAGTGTTAGGTTTAGGGTTGGGGTTAGTGTTAGGGTTAGGTTTAGGGTTAGTGTTAGAGTTAGGTTTAGGGTTAGGGTTCGTGTTAGTGTTAGAGTTAGGTTTAGGGTTAGGGTTTGGGTCAGTTGCAAACCGAGACAGTGTTTTCTATTTCGATGAGAGTGTTGCTGTTCGATAGGGCATACCTCTTGTGGGGAGTACATTCCCCCATCTTACTGTGTCTGTCCAATGGCCAGCCCCCATTCCTGCACCATCAACCAATCTCCCTGTCTGACACTGCCACGTCTCTCACACCATGAAGTACATGAGCTGAATTAGGTCAAAAGGGCAACTTTTTCACGCCCAGGGTGGTGTGTGTATGGAATGAGCTGTCAGAGGGAGTGGTGGAGGCTGGTACAATGACAGCATTTAAAAGGCATCTGGATGGGTGTATGAATGGGACTGGTTTAGTGGGATATGGGCCAAGTGCTGGCAAATGGGACTAGATTAGGTTCTGCTAACTGGCCAGCATGGATGGGCCGAAGCGCCTGTTTCGGTGCTGTACATCTCTCTGACTCGATGTGGTCTCCCCAGCACCTTCTCCTGCTGCAGTAAAACTTCCATCCTCTTATCCTCAAGGACCTGAACCCTCCGTGAGTGACGGAGTCCTGGGTGGGGACGGGGGGTGTGTGAAGGAGACCTGTTCTGAACAAAATAAACACAACCACAACCACGCAACACCAACCGCCCTCTCACCAAAACGGTCAAGTCACATTTCAGTCCCAGGTAAAACGCCCTCGAGCCTTTCCTGAGGGATTTTCTGAGAGACGGAACAAATAAATTGATCTGAATCCAGCCAACCCAACCCACAAATGGAATCTTAGTCTCTCACTCACAAACATTGGACTTTTGACTCCTCTGACAGAGATAGGCACAGATCAGGGAAGAAATAAAACCCAATTGTTGAATGGCCCAGTGCTGAGAAAGGGTTAGCTCAAAGCTCACATTCTGTCATCCCATCAACCTCACACTGGCCACCGCCTTCCATGGACTTAGGGTCGGGGGGCAGTCAGAAAATTCCAGCTTTCCCTCTAGATCAATTGTATCTGGAACAAAATGTCTCGAATAATTATCAATCCACACCAATTATGTGTGGCTCAGTGGTTAGCACAGCTGCCTCCCAGCACCAGGAACCCAGGTTCGATTCCACCCTTGGGGTGACTGTCTGTGTGGAGTTTGCACATTCTCCCCGTGTCTGCGTGGGTTTCCTCCGGGAGCTCTGGTTTCCTCCCACAGCTGTGCAGTTTAGGGTGGATTGGCCATGGGAAAGGCAGGGTTACAGGGATAGGAGAGGGTGGGGTGGGTCTGGGCAAGATTCTGTGCAGAGGGTCGATGTGGACTTGATGGACCGAATGGCCTGCTCCCACACTGTATGGATTCTCTAAATGTGTTGTGGATCCAGCCCAGGGACCAGGCAATAATGGGGAAGGTTTATCAGATGACATTGGGCCGAAGGGCCTGTTTCCACACTGTCAGGATTCTATGATGCTAAAAGAAGCTGTCGGAAATATGATCATAACGTGGTAGAATTTGGCATTCAGTTTGGGAGGACAGAGGAGTTGGGGAGGAGGGGCAGCAGCCTTGTGGTATTATTGTTGGACTGTAACAGAGATCATTATCCGGGGACCCGGGTTCAAATCCCATCATGGCCGATGGTGGAATTTGAATTCAATAAAAATCAGGAATAAGAGTCTACGATGACCATGAATCGAATGTCAGGGAAACCCATCTGGTTCAGTAAGGTCCTGTCAGGATGGAAATTGCCCTCCTTACCTGGTCTGGGCCTACACGTGACTCCAGACGCACACAGATGCTGTTAACGCTCAACTGCCCCCTGGGCAATTAGGGACAGGCAATAAATGGGCAGCGACCCCCTGACCCAGTGATTGAGGAAAGGAATGAAGGCAGAGCTGTCTGGGGTCAGCTGGAAAGGGAGGTTAGACAGCTACAGGAGCAATGGGAGAGGGCTCCGAACAGAGCTCACAACAAAGACATCTTGCAGTGAAGAATATTGTTCCTCAGGTCCCTTTTAAATCTTTCCCCTGTCACATTAAAAATATGCCCACTTGTTTTTGAAAACCCAACACCCTGGGAAATAAAGACCTTGCCTGTTCACTTTCTCTCTGCCCTTCCAAACCTGCAGAAGGTAACCCCGCAGCCTCCTGTTCTCCAGGGAAAAAGTGGTGTGTGTATGGAATGAGCTGCCAGAGGAAGTGGTGGAGGCTGCTACAATGACCATTTAAAAAACATCTGGATGGCTTCCTGAATAAGAAGGGTTCAGAGGGCTATGGGCCAAGTGCTGGCAGTTGGGACGAGATGAGGTTGGGTTACCTGGTCGGCATGGACGAGTTGGACCAAAGGGTGCTGTCCATCTCGATGACTCTGTGACTAAAAATCTAGAAACGGGTGGAGGTACTGGACACTGGGAAGACTATGAGCCCTGACAACACTCCGGCAAGAGGCAATGTAACCACCTCTCCTTGGACAATCAACCATCCCGGAGCAGCCAAATCCCACACCAGACATGTCCCAGTCACATCATTGAGAGCGATGTTTGTTGGAAAGGTCATGTAGTTCCTGTTTACATTGGAGAGGGTTCTGGGGATGGCTGTATCTATCAGGGTCACAGGGAATGGTTACACTGACATCTCCTGGCGAGGAAGATGCAGAATTGGAAATTTCACTGAAATGAATTTGAATCTGTTACAAAAGGGACTTCACAGTTGTTAAAGAAACATCCCAAATCTGAGGCTCTATCCGAGGGTCAGTGCTGAGGGAGTGCCACACTGTCGGAGGGTCAGTACTGAGGGAGTGCCGCACTGTCGGAGGGTCAGTGCTGAGGGAGTGCCGCACTGTCGGAGGGTCAGTGCTGAGGGAGTGCCACACTGTCAGAGGGTCAGTGCAGAGGGAGTGCCACACTGTCAGAGGGTCAGTACTGAGGGAGTGCTGCTCTGTGGGATGGTCAGTGCTGAGGGAGTGCCTCAATGATTGAGCGTCAGGATCAAGGGAATGCCGCACTAACAGGGGGTCAATCTCTCAAATGCAGAATCGGAAGTGCAACAGTCTTTGTAACTGAATTAACTTTGTGATGGTTCACACATAATTATTGGGTCCTGTCCGACTTTGGCCCCATTACTATTGGTGAGCTCTCGTCACTGTAACTCTCTTCAGGTATATCGTATTGGCACATGTGTTCACTCTCCTTTTGAACCTGGGCCAACGTTAGAGGGTTAGGCCTCGATGGATGTTGCTTAATCAGAACAGCATCTCCTATTCCAGATCAGGCATAATTCAGGTCATACTTCCCAGCTTAGTTCCACAGCTCTCCCCATGTGATCACAATAACTCTTCCAGGTCATTTTGATATTCCCCAGGAAGGAAATTCAATCATTGATCCTAATCTTTGACAATGTCCTCCATGTTTGTCTCCATATTCCCTTTGCAATTCCTTAGATTGTGACCACCCTGGACAGCTCTGGTGGGTCTGATCTCCAGTGTTCAGAACTTTACCTGGGTCTCTGGAATACCTGTGCAGTGATAGAACCACCATTGATGACCATTTGATGTTTAGTACTGGCCGACAGGTCAGTGTCGAACTTGTTGAATGTTTATTTCAGAAAGACGAGGGAGCAGGATGATTCCTCCACAAGATCGAGATCCCTGATTCCCCTCTGACAGCACACAACATCCTTGACTGTTCTGGCTCATCTTCCATCTGACGTGGGATGTGTCAATTGCTACTTCTTAAACCTTATTGAGTAAAAGGCATCTTCCAACAGGTGGTGTGTGTGTGAGTCTCTAAACCCCCAGAGGAGATTGAACAGCAGTTTGTGGTGAAGCGGACTGTCCTGTGACCAACTTCACTGCTGAATGCAGACTGCAAAATCCTGCCCCTCGTCATCACCGACTGGGTCAGGTCTGTCAGAGACTGGTGAATCACCCCGACCAGGTACATGCTGTACTGGGCAGGACAATCTCAGAGAGCCTTGTTCACTTCAGGGATAGAATCGCCGACCTGGAGGACAAGGGAGGCTCTGTGCCTGCCTCATCAGCCTGTACCAGCAGAAGGCTTTTGATAAGGTCTCGCAGATCCACACCAGGGACGTGCTCTCCAAAATCAGCTTCGGGGCGGGAATCGGGCAATTGGATCCGACTGCTCTACCCCAGCATCGTTCGCTCAGTCTCAATCAATGGGTGGGAATCAGGAAGTTTCCCGATCAGCTCTGGAGTCAGACAGTGCTGCCCACTCTCTCTAGCCTCGTTTGGAATTGGTACGGAACCTTTTGCTGCTCCATTGGGAAGGATGGGAGCCTCAGGGAGTGTAACTATTCCGGACAGTGGGAGCGACCAGGTCAAAGCCTTCCTGCACATGGATGGATTTTCTGTTTTCTGCTTGGAAGTGCTGTGACTGCACAGACTCATGGGTATCTGCATCGGGGTCAAACTGACCTTGGGAGGAAAGGCAAATCAAGGCCAAAGCGAAGCCATGAACAGGGGCGTATTGCAAAGGTAAGGCAGGAACAGAGCTTTGAGAGCACTGCTCCCTTTCCGCTGTGGGTAAAGAGTTAGGGATCGGGTGTGAGGCACTGTCTCTCTCTGTTGGACATGGCGTGGGTCTGACCCATCCCAGGAACTGTGCTGTTTCAGTCACTGGAAATCTCTGCTTCTTCATCTGGAGGTCAAAGATGTACCCTGTCTGCTGGTCCACTGTGTCCAAAGTTCTGGATAAGGCAAGGAGACCACCCAGGATGTTACTCTCATCCTGACGGCCATCTTTGTCTGTAAATGCATCAAGCTGTACCTCGATCTTTGGTACAGAAACACCAAGTGTCGCTGTGTACTGAGGTTTGACCTGTCCCCTGGGGTTGTGAAGGATGGGACTGGACACATTGTGGTGGAACGCTCAAAGAGGTTGGACTGTTCCTCATCACCTGTCCCTCCTGGAGAAATTTGCAAAGAGAAACCCCTTTACCCACCAGTCCATCACAACCTGATCAGCACACAGCGTCCTCGAGACCCTGCGGGGAAGGGACAGGGTGGATCATGTCGGGTGGTTCACTGAGCAGACGGTCAAAATCATTTAGCAGAATGTCCCACCAGCAGAACGTTCTCACCAACACCATAACATCAGCTGGCTGTTGGTGAGAAGGGCCCTACCTGTGAGAGCCTTAATGCACGTCCAGTTGGACTGTACAATTGCACGCTGTCCTTGAAATGGCTGTAGGAGCTGGGGGGGGCACGGGTACAGACTGCCACACAACTCCTGCTGGACTGTGCCTTTGTGAAGGGAATCTGGAGGAAGATGCAGTGGTTTGTGGTTTGTGTTGATGTTCGTCGCGAGCAGCTCGGTGACGTGGGAATCTGTGCTCTGTGCGGGATGCGAACCGAGACCAACAATGCCTGGTGCCTGCTCCTGGAGGGCCATCAACTCGCTGGGAGATGCTCTTTAGTCTGCTTCAAACCTGTTGGTCGTCCAGAAAAAAGCAGCTGACCCCAACTGAGTGTTGTGGACGGTCACATCCCAAGGGCCATGACTATGTGCTGCAGGACCCATTAAAGCCCAGGGACAGCTGCTGCTCAAGCAAAGTGAGGATTGACCATTGCCTGAGCTCCTTCTCCCTCGGTTAAATGAGGGTCCGTTCAGTCATTGAATCTTCCCCAGGTTTCAAAAGATGGAAATATTGTCTTCTTCAAGTAAGAGATGGCTTTGATTTGTTTGGAGGGAGACAAACTCCAATGCTTGCTTGTTCCTTTGAGGTGATGCCGTACAGAATCGAGCTGTGTTTGTGACGGTGTACATACACAATGTTTTTATTGAATAAAGGATATTTTTGAAGTTAAAATGCCAGCAATATCCTTCTGCTGGACTCTGTAAATATCAGTCACTCACGCAGTCACAGAATGATCCACCTTCACTTGGGATTCTAAATATCTCACACACACACACACAGACGCACACAGATACACACACACAGACACACACAGATACATAAACACAGACGCACACACACACACAGATACACACACGCACACACACAGATATACACACACACAGACGCACACACAGATACGCACACATTGACGCACACAGACAGATACGCACACAGACCCGCACACACACACACACCCACACACACACTGACACACACGCACGCACACACTGACACACCCAGACACACACACACTCACACATATCCACAGATACATACACACACACACACACACAGATTTACATACACACACGCCCACAGACACACGCACCCACACACACAGATACACATTCACACACACAGATACACACACAGCTACACACAAACACACAGATATACACACATACTCACACGCACACGGTTACACACACACACAGATACACACACACAGTCACACACACAGATACACACACGGATATACACACCCACACACACAGCTACACGCAAACACAGATACAGACACACCCACCCAAACTCACAGATACACACACACCCACACATACAGATACACACACACACAGATGCAATACACGGATACACGCACAGACACACACACACACAGATACACACACACAGATACACACACAGACGCACACACAGATACACACACACATACAGAGATACACACACAGATACACAAACAGACACGCGCAGACACACACACAGATGCACAGACACAGAAACACACACAGATACGTACACACACAAATACACACAGACACACATACACTCACACACAGACACACACATATACTCACACACATACATTCACACAGAGGCACACACAAACACATACATGCACACAGACACACATACACTCACACACAGGCACACACACACAGTCTCTCTCACACACACCCTGACCTCCCTCTGCTGCTAAGTGTTGATGAAGCACACAGACATACAGAATACTGACAAGTTTAACAAATAATGAGTTCATAAAATGTTTAAAGTGAAATCCAAATTCACTTTAATCAATGTAAGAGAAAAAAAAAACCATTCTGCGCAGCTCAGAGCTAGGAACGTACAGAGCAGGGGGCAGTCTCAGCTCTCAGGTGAGGTACACTAGCTGTTACTCACCGAGTGTAAGCATTGACTGACCAAAGGATGTGTTGCTTTGAATTGTGGAACTCGTGAATTGTTGGATCAGCTGGAGGTTACAGTTCAGCTGTTCTGTTTGTTCAGGGTTTATTGGGATGGTGTCAGTTGGTCCCTCCTACAATGGTTCAAAGACTGTCCATTAGTTTTTGTAGATATTTTCTTCCCAACATTATTATACACCTTTGGAGAACTTGTCCTCGAGTCTCCTTGCTCAGAGGTATGGACCACCACTGCTGGTCTCACCCAGACTGTCCGAGCTGGATGTGTCTGTCCCTGATCACTGATTGGTGGAGTTGGTTATTAATGCACCGGGCATTAAACAAAGTGAACATTGGACTGACAAAGCTAATCTTGCTGGTTTCAGTGTCCTTTCCAAACGACTGAAAACCACATTGCAGAGAGTGCGGCCATCAGACTGAGAGGGAGGAAATTCGAATTCCATTATGTAGTTTACATTCACACAAATGCTGACTGTTCAATTAACACGAAAATATTGGGAATGCTCAAGATTGAGTGTAGAACTGGAAAATGCTGGCAGCACAGAGGTTCTCAGGCAGGAGCTGTGCAGGGAGAAGCTGAGTTCATGTTCCTCATCAAATGTGATCCCTGTTCAAAGTGAAATTTAATCTCCAATTCTCTCCCCACTGGTTTGCACGACTTGCTTCTCTTGGTCCAGCGTCTTCAGTTCTTTTCTCTTCCTTCCATGAATTACTTCCCTCTGTCCAATCTCAGTGTGAGGGAAAGCTGCATTGTCTGGGCAAAAGGATTAATCTCCAATGAAAGCACCAGCCTGGTCACAATCACTGTGAATACTCGAAGACTTGTCTCTTGTTCTCTAAATGAGTTGAAACCTGTTGCTGTTGGAGAATCTCAACAGAAAAGAATTGTATCGAGGCTTTTTACAACACACAATCCTACAGCAACAATTTTCCTGTGTTCATTCTGTTCCAGTGCGGAAATAGCGAAGCAGCCTCAAGGACAGGAGGCAGACAGAAAGCTAGCACACAGCGTGCAGGAAGGTGAACAGAATATTGGCCCTTACTTTCAGAAGCTTGGAGTATAAGAACATGGAAATCATCCTGTAACTGTGAAAGGTGCTGCTGAGATCCCGTCTGGAGCACTGTGGGCAGTTTCGGTCCCCTTATTTCAGGAAAGTTGTGATTTCTTTGGAGGTAATTCAGAGATTGTTTTTCTTGGCTAATTCCTGATATGGAGAGAAATGTTATAAACAGGAGTTGGGAGGTCATGTTGCGGCTGTACAGGACATTGGTAAGGCCACTATTGGAATATTACGTGCAATTCTGGTCTCCTTCCTATCGGAAAGGTGTTGTGAAACTCGAAAGGGTTCAGAAAAGATTTACAAGGATGTTGCCAGGGTTGGAGGGTTTGAGCTACAAGGAGAGGCTGAACAGGCTGGGGCTGTTTTGCCTGGAGCATCGGAGGCTGAGGGGTGACCTTATAGAGGTTTATAAAATCATGAGGGGCATGGATTGGGTAAATAGACAGGGTCTTTTCCCTGGGGTGGGGGAGTCCAGAACTAGGGGGCATAGATTTAGGGTGAGAGGGGAGAGATATAAAAGAGACCTAAGGGGCAACGTTTTTACACAGAGGGTGTGGAATGAGGAAGTTGTGGAGGCTGGTACAATTGCAACATTTAAGAGACATTTGGTTGGGTATATGAATAGGAAGGGTTTGGAGGGATACGGGCCGAGTGCTGGCAGGTGGGACTAGATTGGGTTGGGATATCTGGTCAGAATGGACGGGTTGGACCGAAGGGTCTGTTTCCGTGCTGTACTCCTCTATGACTCTATGACTCTACTAGGACATAGAATTCCTCTCAGTTGATGCCACCAGGGGAAGTTCCACAAGCTGTTCCAAAGCGGAGATCCTGTTTTGTGGCTGAAAATACATTTTCAAAGAGTGGTCAAATGTGTATTCTGATTGCAGACCTTAACAAGTCGAGTAAATGGATATTTGATTCCATCGATTAACTCCTCTCTGAATTTAGTCTGTGTTAGAGCGTAAATGCAGGTGTTGGTGCATGAATTTAGAAGCCGTAACATGAATCCAATTTCTTGGAAGACAAACGTTGGAGTATTTAAAGTCTTGTCTTCATAATTATAATTTACCTCTTGAAAGCTGAAACGGCGTATGACATGTGTCATCCAGAACAATATGAAATTAGCGGACAACGCAAAGAGCAAGATGATGGATTTTCTCCGGTTTACCACCTCTGGATCAGTATTATTCCCTCCATTTGCATGGATCTGGAGCCGTGAGCGGATGCGATTGGCTGCTATAACGTGCCTAACAGTCAGAGCATTGAATATCAAAATCAATGCAATTGGGAGCAAAGGTATAAATGTGGTGTCTATCCAGACATACACTTTCCAAAATAACAATGTATAGTAGTCTGGTACTGTCATGCAAAACCACGGCACATTGTCAATAATAATTGCAGGAACAAATACAAAATACCAAGTAATTGACCGCAAACAACCCACCGCACTCACTGTTGCTATAACGACAAAAGCAGTTCTCTCGTGACAATATCTTGCGCTTAGTTTCTGGCAACAGATCAGTACAAACCGATCAAATGTGAAAGCAACTGTGAACCAAACTGAACCGTCCAGAGCTGCAAGAAACAGAACGGTTCTCAACGCACAGACAGGAGTGATGGATAAGAAAGTAACCGGGAAATGCAGAACATTAACTCGGTCCAGTAAGATATTAAGGATGACAAGAAGCAGATCTGCAAAAGTCATTGCCAACAAATAGCGAGTGACGCATTTGGAGAGCCCACAATTGCCTCGAATCAGGATCACAATTGCCACGGAGTTAACTGGATGAAAAATAAAGAAAGGGAGACCTTTTTCATTATCGGAGTCATAGCAATGACGTTCGCTTAACATAGAAACTGTACAGTGTCGAAGCAGGCACCTACCCTGTTGCATTTCCCCCGAATAATGCAGCTCATTTACACATCCCTGGACACTATGGGTAATTTTGCACGCCCAATTCACCATTCACACATACATGGCTAGAATGTGCAACTTCCTTACAGACAGTCACCTGAGGGTGTAATTGAAGCCGGATCTCTGACATTGTGAGGCAGCAGTGCTAACCACTGAGCCACCGTGCATGTCTGCTAACTCACAACAATTACCTCAGATTAATATATTAACTCAATTACAGTAGATGTGGTGAAAAATTACAAGTTCCCTTCAAGCCACTCACCTTCCTGGCTTGGAAACACATCACTGTTCCTTCAGTTTTTGCTGGATCATTTAAAAGACTTACCAATGATACCAACAGCTGCAAGAATTGGGTAGTAAATGCGCACTGCCTGTAAGATGGCTGAGTATTTCATTCTGTCCCAGTCACGTCTGGCTGTTCCTGGGGAGGCAATGATCTGTCCACCTAAATAGAGTAATATTGTCAACACAAGTTCATGTTATTTGGAAGCTGACGTTCTGGTGAGAATATAAAGCTGGTAGAATCACTAATTACATTAGTTTCAGTGATCTGAACAAGCAGCAAATGAACTATTTTCCTCTGAGGATTATTACACAACAGAATCTATTTTGAAGAATGAAATGTCACTAATTTCCAGGGAATTAGATTTCCTTTATTGTCATGTGTACTCAAGTACATGAGGACAGTGGAAAATATACAAGGCCACCGTTCCGGACACAGTCTTAGGTAGAAATGGACAGAGGCCCATAATCTTCGGGACAAAGCAGAGAAGTAAAGAACCAAAGTTCAAACATAAACCTTACAATTCCTCTTTGTATTGTGCGACGATGCTGCTCCTTTAACAAGGTTAGTTGGCTCTTGTTTTGGTTTGAGAGAGGTCGTAAAGGCAGAGGTTTCAATATGTGTGGAAAATCTACTTGGAAAGGCATTTAAGTTCCCTTTGGTCCCTTTTATATCTTTCCCCTCTCACCCTAAACCGCTGCCCTCTAGTTCTGGACTCCCCCACCCCTGGGAAATAACCTTGTCTATTTACCCTATCCATACCCCTCATGATTTTATCAACCTCGATAAGATCACCCCTCAGCCTCCAACACTCCAGCGAAAACAGTCCCAGCCTATTCAGCGTCTCCCTATAGCTCAAATCCTCCAACCCTGGCAACATCCTTGTAAATCTTTTCTGAACCCTTTCAAGTTCCACAACATCCTTCCTTTGAGCAGAGAACACAACATTCCAAAAGGGGCCGAATCACAACCTGTTATCCCAAATCCCATGCTCAATACTCTGACCAATAATGGGAATCGTACCAAACACCTTCTTCACTATCCTATCTACCTGTGAATCCAATTTCAAGGAGTTATGAACCTGCACTCCAAGCTCTCTTTGTTCAGCAACACTCCCTAGGACCTTACCATTAAGTGAATAAATCGTGCCCTGATTTGCCTTTCCAAAATGCAGCACCTCACATTGATCTAAATTAAAGTTCATCTGCCACACCTCGGCCCATTGGCTCATCTGATCAAGATCCCATTGTACCCTGAGACAACCTTTGTCACTCCCCACTACGCCTCCAATTTTGGTGTCATCTGCAAGCTTACAAACCATACCTTGACTGTTCATATCCAATCTATTTATATACATGACAAACGCAGTGGACCCAGCACCCATCCCAGTGGCACACCATTGGTCACTGGCGTTCAGTCTGAAAGGCTACCCTCCATCACCACCTTCCGTCTCCTACCTTCAAGTCAGTTCGGAGTCCAAATGGCTAATTGTCCCTGTCATTTTCCTGAATTTGCCATTCTAGGAAGGAGATGGGAATCAGAGCGACATATCTGAGAGGGGGGCAGTTGTAGATGGGGCAGTGACAGGATATGGTGAATCTATCGGGAAGGTTTCTCACCTGATGGAACAAAGGGATCGGTTAAAGTGTGTCTGCTTGAACACAAGCAGTGTCTGAAATAAGAGTGATGAACTTGGGGCTTGGGGCTATGATGTTGGGGTCATAACGGAGACGTGGGTTTCACACGGGCAGGAATGATGTTCCAGGGTTTAGAACATTTAAAAAGAACAAGGAGGGTAGAAGAAGAGGAGGTGGTGTAGCATTGTGAATCAGAGAGTGCATCACAGCTACAGAAACACAGGTTGGTGAGAAAGGTTTGTCTACTGAGTCAGTATGGGTGGAAGTTAGGAACAGCAAGGGAGCAGCCACCTCATTGGGGGCTTTCTACAGACCCCCTAATAGCAGTAGAGAGATTGAAGAACTCATAGGCTGACAGATTTTGGAAAAATGGAGATGTAGCAGGGTTGTTGTTATGGGTGACTTCAACTTTCCCAATATTGACTGGAACCTCCTTAGTGCCGATGGTTTGGATGGAGCTGTTTTTGTCAGGTGTGTTCAGGAGGGTTTCCTTACTCAGACTGCAGACAAATGCGAAGTGATGCATTTTGGAAGGTCAAACTCGAATGCTGAATATAGGATTCAAGTCAGGATTCTTAGCAGTGTGGAGGAACAGAGGGATTTTGGTGTTCAAGTACATAGATCCCTCAAAGTTGCCACCCAAGTAGATAGGATTGTTAAGAAAGCACATGGTGTTTTGGCTTTCATTACCAAGGGGATCGAGTTTAAGAGCTGTGAGGTTTTGCTGCAGTTCTACAAGTCCCTGGTGAGACCACACTTGGAATACTGTGTCCAGTTCTGGTTGTCTGACTATAGGAAAAATACAGAGACTTTGGAGAGGGTACAAAGAAGGTTTACCAGAATGCTGCCTGGACTGGAGGGATTGTCTTATGAAGAGAGGTTGAATAAGCTCAGACTTTTCTCTCTGGAGAGAAGGAGGAAGTGTGGAGACCTGATCGAGGTGTACAAGGTAATGAGAGGCATGGATAGAGTCAGTACCCAGAGACTTTTCCCCAGGGTAGGATTGACTGGTATGAGGGGTCATAGCTTTATGATATTAGGGGAAAGGTATAGAGGGGACGTCAGAGGTAGCTAGGTTCTTTACGCAGAGAGTTGTGAGTGTATGGAGTGCGTTGCCAGCGGTGGTGGTGGAAGCAGAGTCATTTAAGCGACTGCTGGACATGGAGAGCAGTGAGTTGAGGGGTGCGTAGGTTAAGTTACTATATTTTACTTTCGGATTAAATCTCAGCACAATATCGTGGGCCAAAAGGCCTGTTCTGTGCTGGTCCTTGCGATGTTCTATGTTCTTATTCCATTACGGAGTACCAAGGCAAATAGGGTGGGAGAGGAGTTAGTAACTTTCCTCCCACGGTATGGGATACCCAGAAAGATTCAGTCAGAGCAAGGGTCTAATTTTCCCGCTCGGCTGTTTAAGAACGTCCCGGATAGTTTAGACATCCAGCTCTTTAAATCCAGTGGGTACCATCCTGAATCCCAGGGAGTTTTAGAAAGGTGAGATCAGACCCTGAAGACCATGTTAAGAACGTCCTGTTAGGATGACCCGAATGATTGGGATAAAGGTTTCCCATTCGTATTGTTTGCCATTAGAGATGCCCCAAATGAATCGACTCAGTTCATTCCCTTTGAGATAATATTCAGGCATGAAGGGAGAGGCCCTTTGGAATGAATTAAAGAGAAATGAACTGGCCCAAAGTCAGAGAGCTCCCGTTTGGATGATGTATCTGAGGTAAGGGAGAGATTATATCGGGTCGGTGAGTTAGCGAGACAGTGAAGGGACACAGCATAGAATGAAGCAGGTGGCAGATAAAAACTCTCAGACTCAGGCGTTTTCCCGAGAGGGAGGGTGACATATTAGTGTTGTTCCCAGGGGTAGGAGATCCCTTCAAAGCCTGGTTTAGTGGTCCCTCGCATTTTGAGAAAACGTTGAGTCAGGAAAACTCGCTGGTAAAGATGCCGGATAGAAAAATAACAGTGTCGGGGATATTGTGTGAATATGACTATAATAGAGACTGGGGGCGGCACGGTGGCTCAGTGGTTAGCACGGCTGCCTCACAGCGCCAGGGGCAAGGGTTCGATTCCCGCCTCGGGCGACTGTCTGTGTGGAGTTTGCACATTCTGCCTGTGACTGCGTGGGTTTCCTCCGGGTACTCCAGTTTCCTCCCACAGTCCAAAGATGAGCAGGTCAGGTAAATTGGCTATGCTAAATTGTCCCATAGTGTTAGGTGCATTAGTCAGGGGTAAATATAGGTTAGGAGAATGGGTCTGGGTGGGTTACTCTTCAGAGGGTTGGTATGAACTTGTTGGGCTGAAGGGCCTGTTTCCATACTGTAGGGAATCTAATCTAATCTCTGGAACTGGAGAAACAGATATTAATTACTGCCCGACAGAGTGAGGAATCAAATCTAGATTTCGTGGAGTTTGATGTGTCTCAAAATATGTTAAACAATGAGGAAATCCTTGAGGAGTGGGATAGGTTAGTGAGCTAACTGTCTCAGGAGCAAAGAACCCAGCTGAAAGGTTTGTTACAGCAATATGAGGGCATATGCAGGAATAAGATGGGGAGGACTAATACTATTGTGCATGAGCTGGAAGGAGGGAGTGCTGTTCCAATAAAACAACACCCCTACAGACTTAACCCTCTCAAAGCCACACAGGTCCAGAAGGAAGTGGATATGATGCTCAATGAAGATACCATCGAACTGCGTCAAAGTGAGTGGGGTTCGCCGATCGTATGCGTTCCCAAACCTGACAGGGCTCAGCCATTTTCTGTGGACTATCGGAAGGTCAATGCCAGAACAAAATCAGACTCAGACCCAATCCCAAGTCTGGAGGATGGTATAGAGATAGTTGGACAAGCCAGTTACATCACCAGGTTGAACTTACTGCCTGGTTACTCGCAGGTACCTTTATCAGAGAAAGTGAAAGATGTTTCTGTGTTTGTAACCCCAAATGGGTGATATCAATTCAAGGTGATGCCCTTTGGAATGAAGAGCGCACCAGCCACATTCCAAAGACTCACGAACAGACTTGTAGCTGGGTTAACAAACTGTACAGTCTCTCTGGATGATGTAGTGATCTTTAGTGAGTGATGGAAAGACCACATGGTCCAGTTGGCAGGGCTCTTTGAACAATTATGGAAAGCCAAACTGGTAATAAACTTAAAGAAAGCAGAATTTGCAAAGATGGGGGGACATTCTTGGGACATAACGTCGGTCATGGAAGGTTGACCCCAAGGAACGCAAAGACGAGGCCATCGAGGAATTTCCATGACCAACTTCGAAGAAAGAGGTGCTCTGATTTTTGGGACTAAACGGAATCTTCCGGAAATTTATTCCCAACCTCAGCAGCGTAGTGGCACCGCGAACAGAGTTAGTGAAGAGGAACACAACACGTTGGTGGACAGAACAATGCCAGGAGGCACCTGACAGTTTTCCCACAGGATTAACCACCACACCAGGTTTAGAGACACGAAATGGTTTGAAACCCTTCAAAGTTGCCATCGATGCTCGCGATATCGGAGTTGGAGCTGTTCTACTACAGGAGGATGATGGTGGAATTGAACGGCCAATTGGCGAATTTACAAAGAAACTCAACACCCACCAGAGAAAATACTCCACCGTTGAAAAGGAATGATTGAGTTTGGTACCGGCCTTACAACAGTTTAATGTTTATGTGATGGGCAGTGTGGACAGTTGTGTACACGGAACACAATCCTCTTACATTCTGAGAATGATTTAAAGACAAGAATCTGCGACTATTTCATTGGAATCATACATGTCGCGGGTCATAAAAATGTGAGAGCAGATGCATTATTGTGGATTTAAAGGAATTAATTTAGATTAATGACCAATGTATTTCAGTGTAATGGGGTTAAGACTGAGAAAAACAAAAATGAAGCCATCTTTTCATTATGGTTGTTCGATATTTTCTGAAAGGGGGGGGGTGTCATGAAGTTGAAGGTGTGTACTGTCCCTTTAAGAGAGAGAAAATGCTGATCTGCACTGAGAGCTGACAATCCCCTGTGTATATGACCAGCTAGCAGTCTCAGAGTGCACTGGGAAATGGGAAATATGTAACATCTGGCTGTGACATAGATACCTGAGTTGGTTGCAGTTTTGACAACAATTCGAATTTGGCCAATCAGTTTAACTTATTCCCCAGGATACTAAAACCCAATCGAGTTTGAATTTATTGTTTTGCCAACATTGAACCAATGAGACATAGAGCATAGAACATGCCAGCACAGTACAGGCCCTTCAGCCCTCAATGTTGCACCGATCTGTGGAACCAATCTGAAGCCCGTCTAACCTACACTATTCCATTCTAATCCATATGTTTATCCAATCACCATTTAAAAGTCCTTAAAGTCGGCAAGTCTGCTCCTGTTGCAGGGAGTGCGTTCCACGTCCCTACTACTCTCTGAGTAAAGAAACTACCTCTGACATCTGTCCTGTATCTATCACCCTGCAATTTAAAGCTATGTCCCCTCATGTTAGCCATCACCAGCTGAGGTAAAAAGCTCTCCCTCTCCACCCTATCTAACCCTCTGATTGTCTTATAGACCTCAATTAAGTTGCCTTGCAACCTTCTTCTCTCCAACGAATTTGCAATGACACTAAGGTCAGTGGAGTTGTGGATAGTGCTGAAGGATATTCCAGGTTACAGAGGGACAGAGATAAGCATTTCCTCATAAGACCTTTCATCCGCACCAGGCAACATCCTAGTAAATCTCCTCTGAGCCCTTCCAAATCTTCCACATCCTTCCTATAATGCGGTGACCAGAACTGTACACAATTCTCCAAATGTGGCCACATCAGGGTTTTGTGCAGCTGCAGCATGACTTTGTGGCTCCGAAACTCAATCCCTCTCCCAATAAAAGTTAACACACCGAATGCATTCTTAACAACCTTATCAACCTGGGTTACAACTTTCAGAAATCTATGTGCAAGATTTCTCTGCTCATCAACACGACCAAGAATCTTACCATTAGCCCAGTACTCTGCTTTCCTGTTGCTCCTTCTAAATTGAATCACCTCACACTTTTCCACATTAAACTCCATTTGCCACCTCACCGCCTAGCTCTGCAGCTTATCTATGTCCCTCTGTAACCTGTAATCCCTAATCAACTTGCTCCACTCAAGGTGATTATAAATCTTATCTCCTTTAACCTTTTCTTACACTTTACCCACAATTGAAGTAAGGTTCACTGGTCTATAATTACCAGGGCTTTCTCTAATCCCCTTCTTAAACAAGGGGACAACATTTGGTATCCTCCATTCTTCTGGCACTATTCCTGTAGACAGTGACAACATTAAGATCAAAGCCAAAGGCTCGGCAATCTCCTCCCTGGCTTCCCAGAGAATCCGAGGATAAATTCCATCCGGCCCAGGGGATGTATCTATTTTCAAACTTTCCTGAATTTCTAACACTTCCTCCTTGTGAACCTCAATCCTGTCTGATCCAGTCGCCTGTATCTCAGTATTCTCCTCAACAACATTGTCTTTTGCCAGTGTGAATACTGATGAGAAATATTTGTTTAGCGCTTCCCCGGTCTCCTCACACTCCACACACAACTTCCCACTCCTGTCCTTGATTGGCCCTAATCTTACTCTAGTCATTCTTTTATTCCTGATACACTATGGGTCAATTTAGCATAGCCAATCCACCCTAACCTGCACATCCCTGGGCACTATGGGACAATTTAGCATGGCCAATCCACCCTAACCTGCACATCCCTGGACACTATGGGACAATTTAGCATGGCCAATCCACCCTGACCTGCACATCCCTGCCACACATGGTACAGAGTGTTCTCGCTCAGTGGATAAAGAACTGGTTGAGCAACAGGAGACAGAGAGTAGTAGTTGAAGGGAGGTTCTCGAAATGGAGAAAGGTGACTAGTGGTGTTCCACAGGGGTCAGTGCGGGACTCACAGTTGTTAGTGATGTACATAAATGATCTGGAAGAGGGCATTGTTGGTCTGATCAGTAAGTTTACAGATGACACGAAGATTGGTGGAGTAGCAGAAAGCATTGGGGTTCGTCAGAGAATACAGGAGAATATAGATGGACTGGAGAGTTGGGCGGAGCAGTGGCAGATGGAGTTCAATCCAGGCAAATGTGAGGTGATGCATTTTGGGAAGTCTAATTCTAACGCAAACTATCCTGTAAATGGAAGAGCCTTGGGAAAAGTTGCTGAGCAGAGAGATCTGGGAATTCAGGTCCATTGTACCCTGAAGGTGGCTGCACAGGTGGATAGAGAGGTCAAGAAGGCATATGGTTATGATTGCCTCCATCGGACGGGGTATTGAGTATAAGAGCTGGCAGGTTGTGTTAAAATTGTACGAGACTTTGGTTCGGTCGCATTTAGAATACTGTGCACAGTTATGGTCACCTCATTACCAAAAGGATGTGGACGCTTTGGAGAGGGTGCAGAGAAGGTTTATGGGGATGTTGCCTGGTATGGAAGGTGCTCGCTATGAAGGGAGGTTGAGTAGGTTGGGTTTGTTTTCATTAGACAAAAAGAGATTGAGGGGGGACCTGATTGAGGTTTACAAAATCATGAAGGGTATAGACAGGGTGGATAGAGACAAGCTTTTTTCCAGGGTGATGGATTCAATAACGAGAAGCCACGCTTTCAAGGTGAGAAGTGAAAAGTTTAAGGGGGATACGTGCAGTAAGTACTTCACACACAGAGGGTGGTGGGTGTTTGGAGCGCGCTGCCAGCAGAGGTGGTAGAGGCAGGTACAGTAGATTCATTTAAGATGCATCTGGACAGATGCATGGGTAGGTGGGGAGCAGAGGGATACAGATCCTTATGAATTGGGTGATAGGTTTAGACAGTGGATTTGGATGGCACAGGCTTGGAGGGCCGAAGGGCTTGTTCCTGGGCTGTAAATTCTCTTTGTTCTTTGTTCTTCCTGTTGACTAGATGTTCCACATCCCTTTGTCACCCAAGGTTCCTTCACCCTCCCATCCCTTCCTTGCCTCAGTGGGACAAACCTATCCAGCACTCTCAGCAAGTGCTCTCTCAACAACCTCCACATTTCTGTCGTGCACCTCCCTGAGAATATCTGCTCCCAGTCTTCCTGTCTAATCGCGTTCTAATTCCCCCCAATTAAATACTTTCCCATACTGTCTGCTCCTATCTCTCTCCATGACTGTAGTAAAGGTCAGGGAGTTGTGATCACTATCACCGAAATGCTCTCCCACCGAGAGATCTGACAGCTGGCCTAGTTCATTGCCAAGCACCAAATCCAAGATGGCCTCCCCTCTAGTCGGCCAATCAACATGTTGCATCAGGAACCCTTCCTGGACACACCTGACAAAAACTACTCCATCCAAACTAACTAAGGAGGTTCCAATCAACATGAGGGAAGTTAAAGTCACCCATGACAACAACCTTGTTACTTCTGCACCTTTCCAAAATCTGCCTCCCAATCTGCTCCATCATGTCTCTATTGCTATTGGGGGTCTTGTAGAAACCTCCCAATAAAGTGACTGCTCCTTTCTTGTTCCTGACTTCCACCCAGACTGACTCTGCAGACAAACCCTCCTCGATGACTTCCCTTTCTGCAGCTGTAGTACTGTCCCTGATTAGCAATGCCACACCCCCCCCCCACCCACCTCCTTTACCTCCCTCCCCTATTCCTTTGTAAACATCTAAACATTGGAACATCCAACAGCCATTCCTGCCCCTGTGATATCCCAGTCTCCGCAATGGCCGCAACATTGTACCTCCAAGGACTGATCCATGCTCCAAGTTATTCCTTATTCCTGACAATTGTTGTGTTAAGATAGATGCACTTCACCCCATCACACTGACTGCAACTTTGCTCTATCAACTGTCTCTCCATCCTCACAGACTCTCTGCACACTAATTCTGCCTGTTCACCAGCTACCCCATCCTCTGATCCATAGCTCCGGTTCCCACCCGCCCTGCCAAACTGGTTTGAACCCTCCCACAAAGAGCTTCTCCTACCCAGCATATTGAGCCCCCCCCCCCAGTTCACGTACAACCCACCCTCCTTGTACAGGTCCCACCTACCCCAGAAGGTATCCCAATGACCCACCATATCTGATCCACACTTGCTTACATCAATGCCCCCTGCCCTGGTCACTCCATCAAGGGGGAATGTTTCTTCCTGTCTCTCCTGCCTACGTTCATCATCATTATATACATCCAAGTCATAATTTCCACCCCCGCAACCACCTCCCTTCCCCCAGCTCTGAGGAAAGGGATCCCAGTTGGTCCAATCTCTCTTCAGAACCAAACTCTCCAGCCCAGGCGACCCCCCCCTGGTAAATCTCCCCCACTCCGAGTGCTATCCCACCCTCCCTATAATGTGGATTCCCGAACTGAACACAGTACTGTAGCTGGGGCCTAACCAGCGTTTGAGACAGTTCCAGCCTCACCTCCCTGCTCTTCAACTCTGTTCCCCCCTCCCTGGCTAATAAAGGTAAGTGTCCCGTGTCCCTCCTTAACCACTTTACCCGCCTGTCCCAATACCTTACGGGAGCGGGGAACACACCCACCGAGCTCCCTCTGACCCTCGGGCACCCCCAGGGCCCTACTGCCCACCACCTACTCCCTTGCCTTGCATCCCCCACCCCAGTGCATCCCCTCACATTGATCCCTGTTGAACGTTGCTTTCAATAAAGTTGAGGAGAGGAAGGTGAATTTGACAATGACTGTTAAAGTGGACAGCAGTCTGGGTGTTGCCAATATCCACACTGCCTCCCCATTGTTCTCTGTGCATACAAACCCCTTATTTACCCCATCGCCCTGGTTGGCATGGTGTGACAGAGAGAGACCCTTAAACTGGAGTGCCGGAAATCTTAATCTGTATTTGCATTTAAATGGCTGACAACGTGCATGTATCTCGGTAATTCGGAACAGCTTCATATCCAGTGCCCAACTCTGGGTTGCTGTTACTCTGTGACCATTATCGTGTGAGCTCTAATCCCATCGCTGTGCCTTGAACTGGGCTGCACCTCGTCCTCTCCTGCCAATTCCAAACTCTGGGGCTCTTCACCGGGAGGGGGGGCTCTGGAGTTGTCCCATTCCCTTCTCTTGCCCAGACCCTGTGGATCAGAACTTTCCAAGAGATTCCAAGGGCAGTGGAGAACATCTGGCTCTATGATTCCTTATTCTATCCCCTTTGGCTCCCCCGACCCTCGGCTTGTCAGGCACTTGCAGGGTCCACAGAGGCCTGTTCCTTTCACAGTCAGTTGGTTGAGCGTTGACGTCAAGTTAGCATCATTTCCCAGCATGCAAGCTTCCGCACGTCCTGTGCTGACATCACATCTGGGTTTGGCTCCACTGCTCACGGTGAGAAGGAGGAAAGACGTATCCCCCCTGGTGACAGCAGATGATTGGATGGCAATCCATCATACCGCTGTCTGATCGCTCTGCGTCTCAGTATCAGCACTGTGAGCAAGATGATGAGGACCACCGTGACCACCACCAGTGCGATGATAACGATCACTTCTCGACTCAGTGGAGCTGTGGGGGGGAAATAATCCAAAAAAGATTAGATTACTTACAGTGTGGAAACAGGCCCTTCGGCCCAACAAGTCCACACCGCCCCGCTAAAGTGCAACCCACCCCTACCCCTTACCCCTTACCTAACACTACGGGCAATTGAGCATGGCCAATTCACCTGGCCTGCACATCCTTGGACTGTGGGAGGAAACCGGAGCACCCGGAGGAAACCCACGCAGACACAGGGAGAACGTGCAAACTCCACACAGAGAGTCGCCTGAGGCGGGAATTGAACCTGGGTCTCTGGCGCTGTGAGACAGTAGTGCTAACCACTGTGCCACCGTGCCGCCCCCAGTGACTGCATCAAGGAATAGGGAAGGAAGGTGCTGGGTGGGGTATTAAAGGGTGATGGGTCTGAGGGAGAAAGTGGGTTCGAGGGGCAAGTGGGATTAGACTGGGTGGGATATTAAAGGGTATGGGGAGTGAGAGGGAGAGTGGGATTAGACTGGGTGGGATATTAAAGTGTGTGGGGAGTGAGAGGGAGAGTGGGATTAGACTGGGTGGGATATTGGAGGGTGTGGGGAGTGAGAGGGAGAGTGGGATTAGACTGGGTGGGGTATTAAAGGGTGTGGGGAGTGAGAGGGAGAGTGGGATTAGACTGGGTGGGATATTAAAGGTTGAGGGGAGTGAGGGGGAGAGTGGGATTAGACTGGGTGGGATATTAAAGGGAGTGGGGAGTGAGGGGGAGAGAGGGATTAGACTGGGTGGGATATTAAAGGTTGAGGGGAGTGAGGGGGAGAGTGGGATTAGACTGGGTGGGATATTGGAGGGTGTGGGGAGTGAGAGGGAGTGTGAGTTTAGACTGGGTGGGAAATTAAAGGGTGTGAGGGGGAGATTGGGATTAGACTGGGTGGGATATTAAAGGTTGAGGGGAGTGAGGTTGAGTGGGATATTAAAGGACATTGATGAAACCTCGTCTGGAATACTGAGTCCCGTTCTGATCTCCCTATTATCAGAACGATAATATTAAACTGGAGCGGGTCCTGAAGAGATTTCCCAGGAAGTTACCGGGTATGGAAGGTTTGTGTTAGAGAGGAAGGCTGGGTAATTTGGGACTTACTTCACTGGAGCGAGTGTGTATAAAATAATGACGGGGATGGATAGGATTAGTGGGCGGGGTCTTTTCTCCAGGACAGGGGATTTTGTCACTCGAAGGGGAACATTTTTAATGTGAGAGGAGAGAGATCTAAAAAGGAGAGGAGGGGCCGATGTTTTACACAGAAGGTGGTTTGAGTGTGGAATGACCTTCCTGAGGAAGTGGTGGATGTGGGGACAGTTACAGCATTTAACAGCCATTTGGATAAGGCCATGTATAGGAAATGTTTGGAGGGATATGGGCCAGGAGCAGGCAGCTGGGACTGGGTTAGTTTGGGATTGTGGTCAGCACGGACTGATTGGGCCAAAGGGTCTGTTTCCGTGCTGTGGGATTCTAGGAAGGGGGCGTGGGCGACCGAGAATTAGAGCAACTTTTCGGAACGGGGCGTGTGATTGGGATGTGGGAATGTGCTGTCTGAAATTGTGGCCGGGTCGGGGGAGGGGAGCGAAGGTAATAATCCAATCGCCGCTTCCGGGAAAACGCCATGGAATATAAGGAATCTCAGGACACTGCCTACCCACACAGGCTCGGTCAGTGACAGGACGGTGAAGGGAGGGGAGGGGAGGGGGCGAGGGGGGAAGGGGGGGGGGAGGGGGTGGGAGGGGGAGAGGGGGGAAGGGGAGGGGGAGAGGGAGAGGGGGGAAGGGGAGGGGGAGGGGGAGGGGGTCCTACCCACACAGGCTCGGTCAGTGACAGGACGGTAAAGGGAGGGGAGGGGAGGGGGAGGGGGAGAGGGGGGAAGGGGGAGGGGAGGGGGTCCTACCCACATAGGCTTGGTCAGTGACAGGATGGTGAAGGGGGGGAGGGGAAGTTTGCTCTGGGGCTGGGGTCTGGGGGAGGGGAGGGGGAGGGGAGGGGGAGGGGGTCCTACCCACACAGGCTCGGTCAGTGACAGGACAGTGAAGGGGGGAGCAGAGGTTCACTCTGGGGCTGGGGTCTGGGGGAGGGAGTTTCCTGCAGTACACAGAAAGATCCCATGGCCCCTTCCTGGCCTGAGTGTGTGGAGTGGTGTGGGATCTGTCCCAGAGGGGGGGTGGGCTCGGCCGCTCCGATACTGAGATCAAGACGGATCATATTCTGAAGGCGTGGAGTTGGGGGGAGAACCTCGGGAATGGGAGTACGTTTCCCCGGGATACAACCCTCCCACTCAGGACACGGACGGGGAGGAGGAGGGTTCACACTCGGAGGCTGGAAACCCCTTCCCGAGGTGCTGCTGGTATTAAAGGATGAAACACAGAGGGGGGTATGAATCAAGGAGGAAGGTGGGGCAGGACCTGGGGTGGGTGGGGGTTCATGGCATCAGGGAGGGTGGTGGGGTTTGAGGTGTGGGTGTGGGGTGGGAGGTTACGGTAGAAAAGAGGAGTCACAGCCACGAATTGTTTCCGCATTTGTTATAAAATCCGGTCCCATCACACAGTCTCACCCAACGCTGTACACCAATGGGGAATGTTGGCATTGTCCCCTCCCCAGACCCACCACCCCACCCCCCACCAGGGGCAGGGACTGGACTCTGACCCGCTGAGTGCTTGACCCCAGTTGATGCTTTCATTCCCCAGTGAAAGGGAAATTTTCCTGAGGGAGGGACAGGAGGGGGTGATGGGCAGAGGAACGGAGTGGGTGGGAGGAAGGGGGCAGGAGGAAGGGGGCAGGAGCCCTCGAGTCACTGAGTGATAAGGTAGGGGACTTCTTTGACGGGAATCACCAGGCTACACGTTTGAAATTACCATTCGCTTGGGTCGATGTGCTGGTTGTTGCTGGGGTTGGTGTACTGGTTGTTGCTGGGGTTGATGTACTGGTTGTTGTTGGGATCGATGTACTGGATGTTGCTGGGGTCGATGTGCTGGTTGTTGCTGGGATCGATGTACTGGTTGTTGCTGGGATCGATGCACTGTTTGTTGCTGGGGTTGGTGTACTGGTTGTTGCTGGGGTTGAAGTACTGGTTGTTGTTGGGATCGATGTACTGGTTGTTGTTGGGATCAATGTACTGGTTGATGCTGGTGTTGATGTACTGGTTGTTGCTGGGATCGATGTACTGGTTGATGCTGGGGTTGATGTACTGGTTGTTGCTGGGGTTGATGTGTTGGTTGTTGCTGCGGATGATGTCCTGGTTGTTTTTGGGGTTGATGTGCTGGTTGTTGCTGGGGTTGATGTACTGGTTGTTATTGGGGTTGATGTGCTGGTTGTTGCTGGGGTTGATGTACTAGTTGTTGCTGGGGTTGATGTGCTGATTGTTGCTGGAGTTGATGTACTGGTTGTTGTTGGGGTTGATGTGCTGGTTGTGGCTGGGGTCGATGTACTGGTTGTTGCTGGGGTTGATGTGCTAGTTGTTGCTGGGGTTGATGTGCTGAATGTTGGTGGGGTCGATGTACTGTTTGTTGCTGGGGTTGATGTGCTGGTTGTTGCTGGGGTTGATGTGTTGGTTGTGGCTGCGGTTGATGTACTGGTTGTTGCTGGGGTTGATGTACTGGTTGTTGTTGGGGTTGATGTCCTTGTTGTGGCTGGGGTCGATGTACTGGTTGTTGCTGGGGTTGATGTACTGGTTGTTGTTGGGGTTGATGTGCTGGTTGTTGCTGGGGTTGATGTGCTGGTTGTTGCTGGGGTTGATGTGCTTGTTGTGGCTGGGGTCGATGGACTGGTTGTTGCTGGGGTTGATGTGCTGGTTGTTACTGGGATTGATGTATTGGTTGTGGCTGGTGTCGATGTACGGGTTGTTGCTGGGATTGATGTGCTGGTTGCTGCTGGGGTTGATGTGCTTGTTGTGGCTGGGGTTGATGTACTGGTTGTTGCTGGGGTTGATGTGCTGTTTGCTGCTGGGGTTGATGTGCTGGTTGTTGCTGGGGTTAATGTGCTGGTTGTTTCTGGGGTTGATGTCCTGGTTGTTGCTGGGGTTGATGTACTGGTTGTTGCTGGGGTTGATGTGCTGGTTGTTTCTGGGGTTGATGTACTGGTTGTTGCTGGGGTTGATGTGCTGGCTGTTGCTGGGGTTGATGTACTGGTTGTTGCTGTGGTTGATGTCCTGGTTGTTGCTGGGGTCGATGTACTGGTTGTTGCCGGGATTGATGTACTGGCTGTTGCTGGCGTCGATGTACTGGTTGCTGTTGGGGTTGATGTACTGGTTGCTGCTGGGGTTGATGTGCTAGTTGCTGCTGGGGTTAATGTGCTCGTTGTTGCTGGGGTTGATGTGCTGGTTGTTGCTGGGGTTGATGTAATTGTTGTTGCTGGGGTTGATGTGCTGGTTGTTGCTGGGGTCGATATACTGGTTGTTGCTGGGATCGATGTACTGGTTGTTGATGTGGATGATGTACTGGTTGTTGCCGGGATTGATGTACTGGCTGTTGCTGGCGTCGATGTACTGGTTGCTGTTGGGGTTGATGTACTGGTTGCTGCTGGGGTTGATGTGCTGGTTGTTGCTGGGGTTGATGTGCTGGTTGTTGCTGGGGTTGATGTACAGGTTGTTGCTGTGGATGATGTACTGGTTGTTGTTGGGGGTGATGTACTGGTTGTTGCTGGGGGTGATGTACTAGTTGTTGTTGGGTTTGATGTGCTGATTGTTGCTGGGGTTGATGTCCTGGTTGTTGCTGGTGTCGATGTATTGGTTATTGCTGGGGTCGATGAGCTGGTTGCTGCTGGGGTCGATGGGCTGATTGTTGCTGGGGTCGATGTACTGGTTGTTGCTGGGGTTGATGTCCTGGTTGTTGCTGGTGTTGATGTACTGGTTGTTGCTGGGGTTGATGTCCTGGTTGTTGCTGGTGTTGATGTACTGGTTGTTGCTGGTGTTGATGTACTGGTTGTTGCTGGGTTTGATGTGCTGATTGTTGCTGGGGTTGATGTCCTGGTTGTTGCTGGTGTCGATGCACTGGTTATTGCTGGGGTCGATGAGCTGGTTGCTGCTGGGGTCGATGTGCTGATTGTTGCTGGGGTCGATGTACTGGTTGTTGCTGGGGTTGATGTCCTGGTTGTTGCTGGTGTTGATGTACTGGTTGTTGCTGGGGTTGATGTCCTGGTTGTTGCTGGTGTTGATGTACTGGTTGTTGCTGGTGTTGATGTACTGGTTGTTGCTGGATTTGATGCACTGGTTGTTGCTGGTGTTGATGTACTGGTTGTTGCTGGGGTTGATGTGCTGGTTGCTGCGGGGGTCGATGTACTGGTTGTTGCTGGGGATGATGTACTGGTTGTTGCTGGATTTGATGTACTGGTTGTTGTTTGGATCGATGTAATTGTTGTTGCTGGGGTAGATGTACTGGTTGTTGCTGGGATCTTTGTGCTGGTTGTTGCTGGGGTTGATGTACTGATTGTTGCTGGGGTTGATGTACTGGTTGTTGCTGGGGTTGATGTCCTGGTTGTTGCTGGGGTCGATGTGCTGGTTGCTGCTGGGATCGATGTACTGGTTGTTGCTGGGGGTGATGTACTGGTTGTTGCTGGTTTTGAAGTGCTGATTGTTGCTGCGGTTGATGTACTGGTTGTTGCTGGTGTGGATGTACTGGTTGTTGCTGGGGTCGATATGCTGGTTGCTGCTGAGGTCGATGTGCTGGTTGTTGCTGGGGTTGATGTACTGGTTGTTGCCGGATTTGATGCACTGGTTGTTGCTGGGATCGATGTACTCGTTGTTGCTGGTGTTGATGTACTGGTTGTTGCTGGGGTTGATGTGCTGGTTGTTGCTGGGGTTGATGTACTGGTTGTTGCTGGGGATGATGTACTGGTTGTTGCTGGATTTGATTTACTGGTTGTTGCTGTAATTGATGTAGTTGTTGCTGGGATTGATGTACTGGTTGTTGCTGGGTTTGTTGTGCTGGTTGTTGCTGGGGTTGATGTAATTGTTGTTGCTGGGGTTGATGTACTGGTTGTTGCTGGGGTCGATGTACTGGTTGTTGCTGGGGTTGATGTGCTGGTTGTTGCTGGGGTTGATGCACTGGTTGTTGCTGGGATCGATGTGCTGGTTGTTGCTGGGGTCGATGTACTGGTTGTTGCTGGGGTTGATGTGCTGGTTGTTGCTGGGGTTGATGTGCAGGTTGTTGCGGTGTTTGATGTGCTGATTGTTGCTGGGGTTGATGTGCTGGTTGTTGCTGGGGTTGATGTGCTGGTTGTTGCTGGGGTTGATGTAATTGTTGCTGGGGTTGATGTGCTGGTTGTTGCTGGGGACGATATACTGGTTGTTGCTGGGATCGATGTACTGGTTGTTGATGTGGATGATGTACTGGTTGTTGCTGGGGTCGATGTACTGGTTGTTGCTGGGATTGATGTACTGGTTGTTGCTGGGGTTGATGTGCTGGTTGTTGCTGGGGTTGATGTGCTGGTTGTTGCTGGGGTCGATGTGCTGGTTGCTGCTGGGATCGATGTACTGGTTGTTGCTGTGGATGATGTACTGGTTGTTTTTGGGGGTGATGTACTGGTTGTTGCTGGGGGTGATGTACTAGTTGTTGCTGGGTTTGATGTGCTGATTGTTGCTGGGGTTGATGTCCTGGTTGTTGCTGGTGTCAATGTACTGGTTATTGCTGGGGTCGATGAGCTGGTTGCTGCTGGGGTCGATGTGCTGATTGTTGCTGGGGTCGATGTACTGGTTGTTGCTGGGGTTGATGTCCTGGTTGTTGCTGGTGTTGATGTACTGGTTGTTGCTGGGGTTGATGTCCTGGTTGTTGCTGGTGTTGATGTACTGGTTGTTGCTGGTGTTGATGTACTGGTTGTTGCTGAATTTGATGCACTGGTTGTTGCTGGTGTTGATGTACTGGTTGTTGCTGGGGTTGATGTGCTGGTTGCTGCGGGGGTCGATGTACTGGTTGTTGCTGGGGATGATGTACTGGTTGTTGCTGGATTTGATGTACTGGTTGTTGTTTGGATCGATGTAATTGTTGTTGCTGGGGTAGATGTACTGGTTGTTGCTGGGATCTTTGTGCTGGTTGTTGCTGGGGTTGATGTACTGATTGTTGCTGGGGTTGATGTACTGGTTGTTGCTGGGGTTGATGTCCTGGTTGTTGCTGGGGTCGATGTGCTGGTTGCTGCTGGGATCGATGTACTGGTTGTTGCTGGGGGTGATGTACTGGTTGTTGCTGGTTTTGAAGTGCTGATTGTTGCTGCGGTTGATGTACTGGTTGTTGCTGGTGTGGATGTACTGGTTGTTGCTGGGGTCGATATGCTGGTTTCTGCTGAGGTCGATGTGCTGGTTGTTGCTGGGGTTGATGTACTGGTTATTGCCGGATTTGATGCACTGGTTGTTGCTGGGATCGATGTACTCGTTGTTGCTGGTGTTGATGTACTGGTTGTTGCTGGGGTTGATGTGCTGGTTGTTGCTGGGGTTGATGTACTGGTTGTTGCTGGGGATGATGTACTGGTTGTTGCTGGATTTGATTTACTGGTTGTTGCTGTAATTGATGTAGTTGTTGCTGGGATTGATGTACTGGTTGTTGCTGGGTTTGTTGTGCTGGTTGTTGCTGGGGTTGATGTAATTGTTGTTGCTGGGGTTGATGTACTGGTTGTTGCTGGGGTCGATGTACTGGTTGTTGCTGGGGTTGATGTGCTGGTTGTTGCTGGGGTTGATGCACTGGTTGTTGCTGGGATCGATGTGCTGGTTGTTGCTGGGGTCGATGTACTGGTTGTTGCTGGGGTTGATGTGCTGGTTGTTGCTGGGGTTGATGTGCTGGTTGTTGCTGGGGTTGATGTACTGGTTGTTGCCGGATTTGATGCACTGGTTGTTGCTGGGATCAATGTACTCGTTGTTGCTGGTGTTGATGTACTGGTTGTTGCTGGGGTTGATGTGCTGGTTGCTGCTGGGGTTGATGTACTGGTTGTTGCTGGGGATGATGTACTGGTTGTTGCTGGATTTGATTTACTGGTTGTTGCTGTAATTGATGTAGTTGTTGCTGGGATTGATGTACTGGTTGTTGCTGGGTTTGTTGTGCTGGTTGTTGCTGGGGTTGATGTAATTGTTGTTGCTGGGGTTGATGTACTGGTTGTTGCTGGGGTCGATGTACTGGTTGTTGCTGGGGTTGATGTGCTGGTTGTTGCTGGGGTTGATGCACTGGTTGTTGCTGGGATCGATGTGCTAGTTGTTGCTGGGGTCGATGTACTGGTTGTTGCTGGGGTTGATGTGCTGGTTGTTGCTGGGATCTTTGTGCTGGTTGTTGCTGGGGTTGATGTACTGATTGTTGCTGGGGTTGATGTACTGGTTGTTGCTGGGGTTGATGTCCTGGTTGTTGCTGGGGTCGATGTGCTGGTTGCTGCTGGGATCGATGTACTGGTTGTTGCTGGGGGTGATGTACTGGTTGTTGCTGGGTTTGAAGTGCTGATTGTTGCTGCGGTTGATGTACTGGTTGTTGCTGGTGTGGATGTACTGGTTGTTGCTGGGGTCGATATGCTGGTTGCTGCTGAGGTCGATGTGCTGGTTGTTGCTGGGGTTGATGTACTGGTTGTTGCCGGATTTGATGCACTGGTTGTTGCTGGGATCGATGTACTCGTTGTTGCTGGTGTTGATGTACTGGTTGTTGCTGGGGTTGATGTGCTGGTTGTTGCTGGGGTTGATGTACTGGTTGTTGCTGGGGATGATGTACTGGTTGTTGCTGGATTTGATTTACTGGTTGTTGCTGTAATTGATGTAGTTGTTGCTGGGATTGATGTACTGGTTGTTGCTGGGTTTGTTGTGCTGGTTGTTGCTGGGGTTGATGTAATTGTTGTTGCTGGGGTTGATGTACTGGTTGTTGCTGGGGTCGATGTACGGGTTGTTGCTGGGGTTGATGTGCTGGTTGTTGCTGGGGTTGATGCACTGGTTGTTGCTGGGATCGATGTGCTGGTTGTTGCTGGGATCGATGTACTGGTTGTTGCTGGGGTTGATGTGCTGGTTGTTGCTGGGGTTGATGTGCTGGTTGTTGCTGGGGATGATGTACTGGTTGTTGCTGGGGATGATGTACTGGTTGTTGCTGGGGTTGATGTGCTGGTTGTTGCTGGGGTTGATGTAATTGTTGTTGCTGGGGTTGATGTGCTGGTTGTTGCTGGGGTTGATGTGCTGGTTGTTGCTGGGATCGATGTACTGGTTGTTGCTGGTGTTGATGTACTGGTTGTTGCTGGGGTTGATGTGCTGGTTGCTGCTGGGGTTGATGTACTGGTTGTTGCTGGGGATGATGTACTGGTTGTTGCTGGATTTGATTTACTGGTTGTTGCTGTAATTGATGTAGTTGTTGCTGGGATTGATGTACTGGTTGTTGCTGGGTTTGTTGTGCTGGTTGTTGCTGGGGTTGATGTAATTGTTGTTGCTGGGGTTGATGTACTGGTTGTTGCTGGGTTCGATGTACTGGTTGTTGCTGGGGTTGATGTGCTGGTTGTTGCTGGGGTTGATGTGCTGGTTGTTGCGGTGTTTGATGTGCTGATTGTTGCTGGAGTTGATGTGCTGGTTGTTGCTGGGGTTGATGTGCTGGTTGTTGCTGGGGTTGATGTACTGGTTGTTGCTGGGGTTGATGTGCTAGTTGTTGCTGGGGTTGATGTGCTGGTTGTTGCTGGGGTCGATGTGCTGGTTGTTGCTGGGGTTGATGTGCTCGTTGTTGCTGGGGTTGATGTGCTCGTTGTTGCTGGCATCAATGTACTGGTTGTTGCTGCAGTTGATGTACTGGTTGTTGCTGGTGTGGATGTACTGGTTGTTGCTGGGTTCGATGTACTGGTTGTTGCTGGGGTTGATGTGCTGGTTGTTGCTGGGGTTGATGTGCTGGTTGTTGCGGTGTTTGATGTGCTGATTGTTGCTGGAGTTGATGTGCTGGTTGTTGCTGGGGTTGATGTGCTGGTTGTTGCTGGGGTTGATGTACTGGTTGTTGCTGGGGTTGATGTGCTAGTTGTTGCTGGGGTTGATGTGCTGGTTGTTGCTGGGGTCGATGTGCTGGTTGTTGCTGGGGTTGATGTGCTCGTTGTTGCTGGGGTTGATGTGCTCGTTGTTGCTGGCATCAATGTACTGGTTGTTGCTGCAGTTGATGTACTGGTTGTTGCTGGGCTTGATGTGCTGGTTGTTGCTGGGGTTGACGTGCTTGTTGTTGCTGGTGTTGATTTGCTGGTTGTTGCTGGGATCAATGTACTGGTTGTTGCTGGGGTTGATGTGCTGGTTATTGCTGGTGTCGATATACTGGTTGTTGCTGTGATCGATGTGCTGGTTGTTGCTGGGGTCGATGTACTGGTTGTTGCTGGGGTTGATGTACTGGTTGATGCTGCGGTTGATGTGCTGGTTGTTGCTGGGGTTGATGTAATTGTTGTTGCTGGGGTCGATGTACTGGTTGTTGCTGGGGTTGATGTGCTGGTTGTTGCTGGGCTTGATGTACTGGTTGCTGCTGGGGTTGATGTGCTGGTTGTTGCTGGGGTTGATGTAATTGTTGTTGCTGGGATCGATGTACTGGTTGCTGCTGGGGTTGATGTACTGGTTGTTGCTGGGGTTGATGTACTGGTTGTTGCTGGGGTTGATGTGCTGGTTATTGCTGGGGTTGATGTACTGGTTGTTGCTGGGGTCGATGTGCTGGTTGCTGCTGGGATCGATGTACTGGTTGTTGCTGTGGATGATGTACTGGTTGTTGTTGGGGGTGATGTACTGGTTGTGGCTGGGGGTGATGTACTGGTTGTTGCTGGTGTCGATGTAATGGTTGTTGCTGGGGTCGATGTGCTGATTGTTGCTGGGGACGATGTACTGGTTGCTGCTGGTGTCGATGCGCTGGTTGCTGCTGGGGTCGATGTGCTGATTGTTGCTGGGGTCGATGTACTGGTTGTTGATTGATTTGATGCACTGGTTGTTGCTGGTGTTGATGTACTGGTTGTTGCTGGTGTCGGTGTGCTGGTTGTTGCTGGGGTTGATGTACTAGTTGTTGCTGGTGTCGATGTACTGGTTGTTGCTGGGGTCGATGTGCTGGTTGCTGTTGGGGTTGATGTGCTGATTGCTGCAGGGGTCGATGTACTGGTTGTTGCTGGGGATGATGTACTGGTTGAAGCTGGATTTGATGTACTGGTTGTTGTTTGGATCGATGTAATTGTTGTTGCTGGGATGGATGTGCTGGTTGTTGCTGTGGATGATGTACTGGTTGTTGCTGGGGGTGATGTACTGGTTGTACCTGGGGGTGATGTACTGGTTGTTGCTGGGATCGATGTACTGGTTGTTGCTGGGGTTGATATGCTGGTTGTTGCTGGGGTTGATGTACTGGTTGTTGCTGCGGTCGATGTACTGGTTGTTGCTGGATTTGATGCACTGGTTGTTGCTGGGATCGATGTACTCGTTGTTGCTGGTGTTGATGTACTGGCTGTTGCTGGGGTTGATGTGCTGGTTGCTACTGGGGTCGATGTTGTGGTTGTTACTGGGGGTAATGTGCTGGTTATTGCTGGTAGCGATGTACTGGTTGTTGCTGGGGATGATGTACTGGTTGTTGCTGGGGTTGATGTACTGGTTGTTGCGGGGTTTGATGTGCTGATTGTTGCTGGGGTTGATGTGCTGGTTGTTGCTGGGGTTAATGTGCTGGTTGTTGCTGGGGCTGATGTGCTGGTTGTTGCTGCGGTTGATGTACTGGTTGTTGCTGGGGTTGATGTACTGGTTGCTGCTGTCAATGTGCTGGTTGTTGCTGGGGTCGATGTACTGGTTGTTGCTGGGGTCGATGTACTGGTTGTTGCTGGGGTTGATGTACTCGTTGTTGCTGGGGGCGATGTGCTGGTTGCTGCTGGGATCGATGTACTGGTTGTTCCTGTGGTTGATGTACTGGTTGTTGCTGGGGGTGATGTACTGTTTGTTGCTGGGTTTGATGTACTGGTTGTTACTCGGGGTGATGTCCTGGTTGTTGCTGGGGTTGATGTACTGGTTGTTGCTGGGGTTGATGTGCTGGTTGTTGCTGGTGTTGACATCCTGGTTGTTGCTGGAGTTGATGTGCTGGTTGTTACTGGGGTTGATGTACTGGTTGTTGCTGGGGTTGATGTACTGCTTGTTGCTGGGGTTGATGTACTGGTTGTTGCTGGATTTGATTTACTGGTTGTTGCTGTAATTGATGTAGTTGTTGCTGGGATTGATGTACTGGTTGTTGCTGGGTTTGTTGTGCTGGTTGTTGCTGGGGTTGATGTAATTGTTGTTGCTGGGGTTGATGTACTGGTTGTTGCTGGGGTCGATGTACTGGTTGTTGCTGGGGTTGATGTGCTGGTTGTTGCTGGGGTTGATGCACTGGTTGTTGCTGGGATCGATGTGCTGGTTGTTGCTGGGGTCGATGTACTGGTTGTTGCTGGGGTTGATGTGCTGGTTGTTGCTGGGGTTGATGTGCTGGTTGTTGCGGTGTTTGATGTGCTGATTGTTGCTGGGGTTGATGTGCTGGTTGTTGCTGGGGTTGATGTGCTGGTTGTTGCTGGGGTTGATGTAATTGTTGCTGGGGTTGATGTGCTGGTTGTTGCTGGGGACGATATACTGGTTGTTGCTGGGATCGATGTACTGGTTGTTGATGTGGATGATGTACTGGTTGTTGCTGGGGTCGATGTACTGGTTGTTGCTGGGATTGATGTACTGGTTGTTGCTGGGGTTGATGTGCTGGTTGTTGCTGGGGTTGATGTGCTGGTTGTTGCTGGGGTCGATGTGCTGGTTGCTGCTGGGATCGATGTACTGGTTGTTGCTGTGGATGATGTACTGGTTGTTGTTGGGGGTGATGTACTGGTTGTTGCTGGGGGTGATGTACTAGTTGTTGCTGGGTTTGATGTGCTGATTGTTGCTGGGGTTGATGTCCTGGTTGTTGCTGGTGTCAATGTACTGGTTATTGCTGGGGTCGATGAGCTGGTTGCTGCTGGGGTCGATGTGCTGATTGTTGCTGGGGTCGATGTACTGGTTGTTGCTGGGGTTGATGTCCTGGTTGTTGCTGGTGTTGATGTACTGGTTGTTGCTGGGGTTGATGTCCTGGTTGTTGCTGGTGTTGATGTACTGGTTGTTGCTGGTGTTGATGTACTGGTTGTTGCTGGATTTGATGCACTGGTTGTTGCTGGTGTTGATGTACTGGTTGTTGCTGGGGTTGATGTGCTGGTTGCTGCGGGGGTCGATGTACTGGTTGTTGCTGGGGATGATGTACTGGTTGTTGCTGGATTTGATGTACTGGTTGTTGTTTGGATCGATGTAATTGTTGTTGCTGGGGTAGATGTACTGGTTGTTGCTGGGATCTTTGTGCTGGTTGTTGCTGGGGTTGATGTACTGATTGTTGCTGGGGTTGATGTACTGGTTGTTGCTGGGGTTGATGTCCTGGTTGTTGCTGGGGTCGATGTGCTGGTTGCTGCTGGGATCGATGTACTGGTTGTTGCTGGGGGTGATGTACTGGTTGTTGCTAGTTTTGAAGTGCTGATTGTTGCTGCGGTTGATGTACTGGTTGTTGCTGGTGTGGATGTACTGGTTGTTGCTGGGGTCGATATGCTGGTTGCTGCTGAGGTCGATGTGCTGGTTGTTGCTGGGGTTGATGTACTGGTTGTTGCCGGATTTGATGCACTGGTTGTTGCTGGGATCGATGTACTCGTTGTTGCTGGTGTTGATGTACTGGTTGTTGCTGGGGTTGATGTGCTGGTTGTTGCTGGGGTTGATGTACTGGTTGTTGCTGGGGATGATGTACTGGTTGTTGCTGGATTTGATTTACTGGTTGTTGCTGTAATTGATGTAGTTGTTGCTGGGATTGATGTACTGGTTGTTGCTGGGTTTGTTGTGCTGGTTGTTGCTGGGGTTGATGTAATTGTTGTTGCTGGGGTTGATGTACTGGTTGTTGCTGGGGTCGATGTACTGGTTGTTGCTGGGGTTGATGTGCTGGTTGTTGCTGGGGTTGATGCACTGGTTGTTGCTGGGATCGATGTGCTGGTTGTTGCTGGGGTCGATGTACTGGTTGTTGCTGGGGTTGATGTGCTGGTTGTTGCTGGGGTTGATGTGCTGGTTGTTGCTGGGGTTGATGTACTGGTTGTTGCCGGATTTGATGCACTGGTTGTTGCTGGGATCAATGTACTCGTTGTTGCTGGTGTTGATGTACTGGTTGTTGCTGGGGTTGATGTGCTGGTTGCTGCTGGGGTTGATGTACTGGTTGTTGCTGGGGATGATGTACTGGTTGTTGCTGGATTTGATTTACTGGTTGTTGCTGTAATTGATGTAGTTGTTGCTGGGATTGATGTACTGGTTGTTGCTGGGTTTGTTGTGCTGGTTGTTGCTGGGGTTGATGTAATTGTTGTTGCTGGGGTTGATGTACTGGTTGTTGCTGGGGTCGATGTACTGGTTGTTGCTGGGGTTGATGTGCTGGTTGTTGCTGGGGTTGATGCACTGGTTGTTGCTGGGATCGATGTGCTAGTTGTTGCTGGGGTCGATGTACTGGTTGTTGCTGGGGTTGATGTGCTGGTTGTTGCTGGGATCTTTGTGCTGGTTGTTGCTGGGGTTGATGTACTGATTGTTGCTGGGGTTGATGTACTGGTTGTTGCTGGGGTTGATGTCCTGGTTGTTGCTGGGGTCGATGTGCTGGTTGCTGCTGGGATCGATGTACTGGTTGTTGCTGGGGGTGATGTACTGGTTGTTGCTGGGTTTGAAGTGCTGATTGTTGCTGCGGTTGATGTACTGGTTGTTGCTGGTGTGGATGTACTGGTTGTTGCTGGGGTCGATATGCTGGTTGCTGCTGAGGTCGATGTGCTGGTTGTTGCTGGGGTTGATGTACTGGTTGTTGCCGGATTTGATGCACTGGTTGTTGCTGGGATCGATGTACTCGTTGTTGCTGGTGTTGATGTACTGGTTGTTGCTGGGGTTGATGTGCTGGTTGTTGCTGGGGTTGATGTACTGGTTGTTGCTGGGGATGATGTACTGGTTGTTGCTGGATTTGATTTACTGGTTGTTGCTGTAATTGATGTAGTTGTTGCTGGGATTGATGTACTGGTTGTTGCTGGGTTTGTTGTGCTGGTTGTTGCTGGGGTTGATGTAATTGTTGTTGCTGGGGTTGATGTACTGGTTGTTGCTGGGGTCGATGTACTGGTTGTTGCTGGGGTTGATGTGCTGGTTGTTGCTGGGGTTGATGCACTGGTTGTTGCTGGGATCGATGTGCTGGTTGTTGCTGGGATCGATGTACTGGTTGTTGCTGGGGTTGATGTGCTGGTTGTTGCTGGGGTTGATGTGCTGGTTGTTGCTGGGGTTGATGTACTGGTTGTTGCCGGATTTGATGCACTGGTTGTTGCTGGGATCAATGTACTCGTTGTTGCTGGTGTTGATGTACTGGTTGTTGCTGGGGTTGATGTGCTGGTTGCTGCTGGGGTTGATGTACTGGTTGTTGCTGGGGATGATGTACTGGTTGTTGCTGGATTTGATTTACTGGTTGTTGCTGTAATTGATGTAGTTGTTGCTGGGATTGATGTACTGGTTGTTGCTGGGTTTGTTGTGCTGGTTGTTGCTGGGGTTGATGTAATTGTTGTTGCTGGGGTTGATGTACTGGTTGTTGCTGGGGTCGATGTACTGGTTGTTGCTGGGGTTGATGTGCTGGTTGTTGCTGGGGTTGATGCACTGGTTGTTGCTGGGATCGATGTGCTAGTTGTTGCTGGGGTCGATGTACTGGTTGTTGCTGGGGTTGATGTGCTGGTTGTTGCTGGGGTTGATGTGCTGGTTGTTGCGGTGTTTGATGTGCTGATTGTTGCTGGGGTTGATGTGCTGGTTGTTGCTGGGGTTGATGTAATTGTTGTTGCTGGGGTTGATATGCTGGTTGTTGCTGGGGTCGATGTACTGGTTGCTGCTGGGATCGATGTACTGGTTGTTGCTGGTGTTGATGTACTGGTTGTTGCTGGGGTTGATGTGCTGGTTGCTGCTGGGGTTGATGTACTGGTTGTTGCTGGGGATGATGTACTGGTTGTTGCTGGATTTGATTTACTGGTTGTTGCTGTAATTGATGTAGTTGTTGCTGGGATTGATGTACTGGTTGTTGCTGGGTTTGTTGTGCTGGTTGTTGCTGGGGTTGATGTAATTGTTGTTGCTGGGGTTGATGTACTGGTTGTTGCTGGGTTCGATGTACTGGTTGTTGCTGGGGTTGATGTGCTGGTTGTTGCTGGGGTTGATGTGCTGGTTGTTGCGGTGTTTGATGTGCTGATTGTTGCTGGAGTTGATGTGCTGGTTGTTGCTGGGGTTGATGTGCTGGTTGTTGCTGGGGTTGATGTACTGGTTGTTGCTGGGGTTGATGTGCTAGTTGTTGCTGGGGTTGATGTGCTGGTTGTTGCTGGGGTCGATGTGCTGGTTGTTGCTGGGGTTGATGTGCTCGTTGTTGCTGGGGTTGATGTGCTCGTTGTTGCTGGCATCAATGTACTGGTTGTTGCTGCAGTTGATGTACTGGTTGTTGCTGGGCTTGATGTGCTGGTTGTTGCTGGGGTTGACGTGCTTGTTGTTGCTGGTGTTGATTTGCTGGTTGTTGCTGGGATCAATGTACTGGTTGTTGCTGGGGTTGATGTGCTGGTTATTGCTGGTGTCGATATACTGGTTGTTGCTGTGATCGATGTACTGGTTGTTGCTGGGGTCGATGTACTGGTTGTTGCTGGGGTTGATGTACTGGTTGATGCTGCGGTTGATGTGCTGGTTGTTGCTGGGGTTGATGTAATTGTTGTTGCTGGGGTCGATGTACTGGTTGTTGCTGGGGTTGATGTGCTGGTTGTTGCTGGGCTTGATGTACTGGTTGCTGCTGGGGTTGATGTGCTGGTTGTTGCTGGGGTTGATGTAATTGTTGTTGCTGGGATCGATGTACTGGTTGCTGCTGGGGTTGATGTACTGGTTGTTGCTGGGGTTGATGTACTGGTTGTTGCTGGGGTTGATGTGCTGGTTATTGCTGGGGTTGATGTACTGGTTGTTGCTGGGGTCGATGTGCTGGTTGCTGCTGGGATCGATGTACTGGTTGTTGCTGTGGATGATGTACTGGTTGTTGTTGGGGGTGATGTACTGGTTGTTGCTGGGGGTGATGTACTGGTTGTTGCTGGTGTCGATGTAATGGTTGTTGCTGGGGTCGATGTGCTGATTGTTGCTGGGGACGATGTACTGGTTGCTGCTGGTGTCGATGCGCTGGTTGCTGCTGGGGTCGATGTGCTGATTGTTGCTGGGGTCGATGTACTGGTTGTTGCTGGGATCGATGTACTCGTTGTTGCTGGTGTTGATGTACTGGCTGTTGCTGGGGTTGATGTGCTGGTTGCTACTGGGGTCGATGTTGTGGTTGTTACTGGGGGTAATGTGCTGGTTATTGCTGGTAGCGATGTACTGGTTGTTGCTGGGGATGATGTACTGGTTGTTGCTGGGGTTGATGTACTGGTTGTTGCGGGGTTTGATGTGCTGATTGTTGCTGGGGTTGATGTGCTGGTTGTTGCTGGGGTTGATGTGCTGGTTGTTGCTGGGGCTGATGTGCTGGTTGTTGCTGCGGTTGATGTACTGGTTGTTGCTGGGGTTGATGTACTGGTTGCTGCTGTCAATGTGCTGGTTGTTGCTGGGGTCGATGTACTGGTTGTTGCTGGGGTCGATGTACTGGTTGTTGCTGGGGTTGATGTACTCGTTGTTGCTGGGGGCGATGTGCTGGTTGCTGCTGGGATCGATGTACTGGTTGTTCCTGTGGTTGATGTACTGGTTGTTGCTGGGGGTGATGTACTGTTTGTTGCTGGGTTTGATGTACTGGTTGTTACTCGGGGTGATGTCCTGGTTGTTGCTGGGGTTGATGTACTGGTTGTTGCTGGGGTTGATGTGCTGGTTGTTGCTGGTGTTGACATCCTGGTTGTTGCTGGAGTTGATGTGCTGGTTGTTACTGGGGTTGATGTACTGGTTGTTGCTGGGGTTGATGTACTGCTTGTTGCTGGGGTTGATGTACTGGTTGTTGCTGGGGTTGATGTGCTGGTTGTTGCTGGTGTTGATGTACTGCTTGTTGCTTGGGTTGATGTACTGGTTGTTGCTGGGGTTGATGTACTGGTTGTTGCTGGAGTTGATGTGCTGGTTGTTACTCGGGGTGATGTACTGGTTGTTGCTGGGGTTGATGTACTGCTTGTTGCTGGGATTGATGTACTGGTTGTTCCTGTGGTTGATGTACTGGTTGTTGCTGGGGGTGATGTACTGTTTGTTGCTGGGTTTGATGTACTGGTTGTTGCTGGGGTTGATGTACTGGTTGTTACTCGGGGTGATGTACTGGTTGTTTCTGGGGTTGATGTACTGCTTGTTGCTGGGGTTGATGTACTGGTTGTTGCTGGGGTTGATGCACTGGTTGCTGCTGGTGTTGATGTGCTGGTTGCTGCTGGGGTTGTTGTGCTGTTTGTTGCTGGGATCGATGTGCTGGTTGCTGCTGGCAGCGATGTGCTGGTTGCTGCTGGGGTTGATGTGCTGGTTGCTGCTGGAATTGAAGTGCTGGTTGCTTCTGCGATTGATGTGCTGGTTATTGCTGGGGTTGATGTGTGAGTTGTTGCTGGGGTTGATGTGCTGGTTGCTGCTGGGGTTGATGTGCTGGTTGCTTCTGCGATTGATGTGCTGGTTGTTGCTGGGGTTGATGTGTTAGTTGTTGCTGGGGTTGATGTGTTAGTTGTTGCTGGGGTTGATGTGCTGGTCGCTGCTGGAGTTGATTTGCTGGTTGTTGCTGGGGTTGATTTACTGGTTGTTGCTGGGGTTGATGTACTGGTTGTTGCTGAGGTTGATGTGCTAGTTGTTGCTGGGATCAATGTACTGGTGGTTGCTGGGGTCGATGTTCTCGTGGTTGCTGGGGTCGATGTGCTGGTGGTTGCTGGGATCGATGTAATGGTTGTTGCTGCGCTCGATGTGCTGGTGGCTGCCCGGGTCGATGTGCTGGTTGCTGCTGGGGTTGACACGTTTGAACCTAAAAGCAGGTCAGACAGACACACTGAGTGAAGAGAATGCTGGGAAATAATTAATCTTAAGTCCCACATGTATCGAGGAGCCAAGACATTGATGAGCCAGATTGAGCAGGAAATTTCCGATGGGTTTGTAATGGCTGTCTAATTCAGCTCCTGAGGTCTCTCAAGTTTGTGCTGAGGATTCAGGAATCCATAAAACTGTCAGTTTAACACTTTAGAGCCATAGTGTCACAGAAATATACAGCACAGAAACAAACCCTTCAGTCCAACTTGTCCATATCGATCAGATATCTGAACCAAATCCACTCCCATTTGCCAGTACTGGGCCCATATACCACTGAACCCTTCCTGTTCATATACCCATCCAGATGCCTTTTAAATGCTGTAACTGTACCAGCCTCCACCACATCCTCTGGCAGCTCATTCCATACACGTACCACCCTCTGCGTGAAAAAGTTTCCCCTTAGGTCTCTTTTATATCTTTCCCCTCTCACCCTAAATCTATGCCCCCTAGTTCTGGACTCCCCCACCCCAGGGAAAAGACCCTGTCTAGTTACCCAATCCATGTTTCTCATGATTTAATAAACCTCTATAAGATCACCCCTCAGCCTCTGACACTCCAGGCAAAACAGCCCCAGCCTGTTCAGCCTCTCCCTGTAGCTCAGATCCTCCAGCCCTGGCAACATCCTTGTAAATGTTTTCTGAACCCTTTCAAGTTTCTCAACATCTTTCTGATAGGAAGGAGACCAGAATTTATCTCAATTAAACTCCATCTGCCATTCCTCAGCCCATTGGCCCATCTGATCAAGATCCTGTTGTAATCTGAGGTAACCTTCTTCAATGTCCACGACACCTCCAATTTTGGTGTCATCTGCAAACTTACTAAATATACCTCTGCATTCAGGGATTTACTGATTTCTCTGAATGTCATCGATCGAGAGATGTGGAATATATACACTCCGATAGGAGAGAGCTGGGAATGGGTGTAATGTGGTCAGTTTAATTATTAATTCATGCCCTCTTTAATAAAGCGAGGAGATCACTGACAGAGATGGGCAATGACCTGCCCACTGATCTCAGTTCATTCCAAAACACCAATTGGAAATCTTCATCACCAGATGTTCTCCGTGAACAGGAGAAGGATTGGACTGGGCAGGATCCGGAAGATGATGCTTCCTAAGAGGTTTGGGAGGAAGGGTGAGGGATTTGGGGATAAGGGAGTGGGGGGGTTAGTGTTGAGATTTCCACTGGACCTGCCCCTACACTCCAGGCTGTGAATGATCTCTCCCCAGCTCACACTGGGTTAGCGGGAGCTACAAGCAAGTTGAGGAGACTGCTCTCGTCAGGCAGAGTCGGAGACTGAAGGATTGAGGGAATGGGCTATTCTGGGATGAGTGAGATTCAATGAGGGGAAATTGTGCGAATTGGAGAGATCAATCCCTTCAGATGGAGAAAGGGGAACCAGTTCCCAGGCAGTCCCCCGGGGATTGTGAACGGGCTCCATTTGCAAGTTGGCCTGGACTCAAGTCGGAATCTCATCCCCCAGCAATGTAAAGCAGCTGTTTGTAAATACAGGAACCATTAGAGCATTGGATGGTTATAATTACAGCCCAGGATGGGATCATCTTTGTAAGGATTGTCTGTAAGGCGGATGGTTGTAAATCAGGAACCACCCCCCGCCCGTCTGCTGTATTTTCGAAATGGGATGGAGTTAGAAACTGTGGGGGTGAGGAACATCATGACCAGTCCATCATGTGGGCACTTTGCAACCGAATTCATCGGCAGCTTCATTCTGATGCAGAAGTTGAATTTTTCATTGACAAATCAACATTGAGGGATCTGACCATCTGCAATGCTGTCCAGGAGAATGAGTCTCACTCCCTAAGGAGAGAAATTCCTCCCAGATTCTTTCCTAGGATTCTTCCCGACTATTGTGACTCCTATTCCCAGAGTCACCGCAACGGCTAAAGATATTATCGGAGAATGTAAGTTCCCAAATGAACTGGCCGTTTAGACTGAGGTTGATGGGAAGCACAGACCAGGTTTCTGAGCAAGGAATATTACTGACCTCAGGAAGGAATTGCTAGGAACAGAAGGTTTCGGTTCTGTCACCAACCAAAGACCAATCAGCTCCTGCTCTGGGTGTGTCTGCTGGGACTGAGCTGGTTTCAACCTGGACTGACCACCCACCCACTCTCCCCACTACACACACACAGGCACACACAAACACACACTCAGGCACAGGCAGACACGCACACACAAACACACAGGCACAGACAGACACACACACACACACACACACACAGACACACACACACAGACACACACACCAACGCGGACAAACACACACACACACACACACACACACACAGACACACACACCAACGCGGACAAACACACACAGAAACACACACAGTCACACAGGCACCCGCACACACACAAAGACACACAGGCACGCTCACACACACAGACACACACATTCTCTCTCACACACACACACACACAAAACCTTGATCTCCTCCCATTGGCTTGAAGCAGCAGCTGTGTAAACATCACTCACAATGAGGAGCAGGGAACTTACTTTTCCAAAATACTGCGAGCCCTTCCCACCTTCCCCAGCAGTAACCATCACACTGACCCCCTTCCCCACCTAACCCCAAAATGCCAGGCGATTTGAGGAAGGTTGCGTACCTGAATAAAACATCCTGAAGGAGTCTGGGGGATTGGGACACACGATCGTCTCTCCTGCATCCAGTGAGGAACAGGGAAGAAATGTCCCTCCGTGGGGAGTTGAACTCCTGACCACAGGCAGTGGTTAGGATGGCTAGCTCAATGAATCTAAGGGGAACAGGGACTGAGGGGGAACGGAGCAGAGGGATCAGTCAATGAGCTTAAAGTGAGGGGATCCAACTGAAGCAGCACGATCCGAGGGGATCTGGTGCAGGATCTAGACACCATTATTGCCTGGGGACAGTGGGGATCTGAAGGGGGGATGGTCACTGGGTGTCTCCCACCGAGTCTGTGTCACCTTTACCTGGATCCACTGTGGTGGTGATCCCTGGGTCTCCATTACACAAAGAGCCTTCACAGCAGGACACGTCGCTTAGCAACAAACCCAACGCTCGCAAATCCATCCGCGCTCCGCACTGATTCGCCGAAGCACATCCTTTAAAAACGACATCTCGGCCAACATCTGACACTGTGGGGGAGATCAGAGAACAGATCACATCGCAACAGAGTGGATCCCAGACAGGAAACAGGGTCACTGTCCTGATTGGAGGATCAGTGACAGAGGGAGGCTGGGATTGGAGGATCAGTGAGAGCGGGCAGCTGTGATTGGAGGATCAGTGGGAGAGGGAGTTTGTGATTGGAGATTCAGTGGGAGAGGGAGGCTGTGATTGGAGGATCAGTGAGAGCGGGCAACTGTGATTGGAGGATCAGTGGGAGAGGGAGTTTGTGATTGGAGATTCAGTGGGAGAGGGAGGCTGTGATTGGAGGATCAGTGGGAGAGGGAGGCTGTGATTAGCGAGTCAATGAGAGCGGGAGGCTGTAATTGGAGGATCAGAGATAGAGGGACAGTATGATTGGAGAGTTAGTGAGAGCAGGAGGCTGTGATTGGAGGATCAATGACCTGGGCTATGATTAGACGGTCAGTGAGCTCGACTGTGATGGGAAGCTCATCGATAGAGGAGACTGCGATTGGAGGGTCAGAGAGTGAGAGGAAGCCTGTGATTGGAGAGTCTGGGACAGAAGGATGGAATGATTGGAGACTCGGCGATAGAGGGAAGCTGTGATTGGAGGGTCAGTGAGAGCGGGCGGCTGTGATTGTAGGGTCAGTGGGAGAGGGAGCTTGTGATTGGAGGATCAGTGGGAGAGGGAGCCTGTGAATGGAGGATCAGTGGGAGAGGGAGCCTGTGATTGAAGGATCACTGAGAGCAGGCAGCTGTGATTGGAGGATAGTGAGAGAGGGAGGCTGTGATTGGAGGATCAGTGGGAAGGGAGGCTGTGATTGGAGGATAGTGAGAGAGGGAGGCAGTGATTGGAAGATCAGTAATAGAGGGACAGTATGATTGGAGAGTTAGTGAGAGCAGGAGGCTGTGATTGGAGGATCAGTGACCTGGGCTATGATTGGATGGTCACTGACCTCGACGATGATGGGAGGCTCATCGATAGAGGAGACTGCGATTGGAGGGTCAGGGAGTGAGAGGAAGCCGATGATTGGAGAGTCTGGGATGGAAGGATGGTATGATTGGAGACTTGGCAATAGAGGGAGGCTGTGATTGGAGGGTCAGTGTTAGAAGGAGCCTGTGATTGGACGATTTGTGATGGAGAGAAGTTTTGATTGGAGGATCAGTTTGCTGGGCTACGTTTGGAGGGTCAGTGAGAGCGGGAGGATGTGACTGGAGGATAGTGAGAACGGGAGGCAGTGATTGGAGGCTTAGTAAGAGCAGGAGGCTATGATTGGTGAGTCCGTGAGAGCGTGAGGCTGTGATTGGATGCGCGGTGAGAGAGGGAGGCTTCGATTGGAGGATCGGTGTACTGGGCTGTGATTGGAGGATCAGTGATAGCGGGAGCCTGTGATTGGAGGATCACTGAGCTGGGCTGGGGTTGGTGGGTTCCTGGGGAGAGGTACAGCTTTCCTCCGCGATCCGGAAAGTAGCGGCGTTCCCATGAAACCTTTCAGAAGCCGAAATGGCACAAAGTGAAGAATCAGTTCCTTTTCTGGGAAAAGTGAAAATCCTCTTTGGATTTCTTTCAGTGAGTGAAAACAGATACTAATGTAGGTCTTTGTGAAAAGGCAGGTGGGGGAAAGTGAACTTTCCAAAAGCAGGGGATACCTGTAGGATGTTACATTCTGAGCAATGTCTGGGTGAGGGCTGTGAGGCTGAGAGCCAGACCAGGGGCCCAAAAACTCCCTCCCCCAGACACCTACCCTCCTGGAGGGTGTGGGGGGGTGAAACCTGCTCAGGGGGTGAGAGCTGGATTGGGGAAGGGGCCCAGAATCAGGCACATTCCCTGTCAGCGACTCCCTGTCAGGGGATGGTCCAGAGCCAAGTGCTGAGGCCCACGGAGAGTATCAACCCAGGCCCAGGCCCAGGTGAGATTGGGGCTGAAGGATGTTCCCATTCAGCACCAGCCAGTGACCCACCTCTCCCTCTGCATACAGACTGTGGACTGACAACTGGGTCAAAGAGGGAACCCAGTCAGTACTGCATCCTGGTGGACAAGAATGGGCTGAATGGCCTCATCCTGTGCTGTGCTATCCCATCATTCCATTCTCCTGAACAATGGCTCCCTTCAACATCCCAAACCTGGGAGTGAGTTCGACATTGACCCTGAAGCTCAGTGACTGAGGTTGGGAGAGAGCAGTGGACGATGCAGTGTATCTACGTACACAATCTCTGTTGGCCTTTTCCATTCACACAGCGATTCTCCCGACCCGCACACTCCACCTTCTGTAGATGGGCCAGGCAGGAGGCCATGGATGGACTGTAGCATCCGAAACATTGCAGTCCGTTCAGGGTGGTGTTGGCAGGCTCTGAAATCACAAAGGGAAGAAGAGAAGATGCCTTCTCTTTGATTCAAGGGCAAAACCATCCTCCCCTCAAATCGTCACATCCCCTCCCCCTAACACAACTCCCCAAACCTGACGTTCATCACCTCCCCCCCCCCCAGGGTTTTCATGTGGGTCTGAATCCTGACAGACCTCACTGTGATCCTCACCTGCTACTGTCTGGTCATTACATCGGTCTGAGCCACAGAGACGGCTGCTCCGGGAGATAAACACCCTTCCAGTGCTCAACGAAACATCTTCGGAGGGACTCTCACAGCGTTGTTCAATGTGTCTGAGTGTCTCAGTCCCACTGTCTACGGTAAACAGGCTGGAGTTAGAACTTCACCACATCATTTGTTTAGCTTCACTCCGTCTGCAACAATTTCTGTCGATGCCCCACAGAAAGCATCCTATCTGGATGCATCCCAGCTTGGTATGGAGCACAACAAATTACAGAGAGATGTGAACACAGCGCAGTCCATCACACAAAGCAGCCTTCCCCCCGTTATCTCCATCTACACTTCCCACTGCCTCGGGCAAGTAACGAACATCATTAAAGCGCCTTCCCAGCCCGGGAATACTTTCTCCCACCCTCTTCCATCGGGCAGGAGATACAAAGGTTTGAAAACATGTACCAACAGATTCGAGCACAGCTTCTTCCCCGCTGTTATCAGACTAATGACCCAACCGTACCTATGTTAGAGTTGATGTCTCTCTGCATCTTCCCTGTGGCTGGAACACTATATTCTGCATTCTGTTCCATTACCCTGATGTACTTCTGTAAGGTGTGATTTGTCTGGATATCATACAGAACAATACTTTTCACTGTATCTCAGTGCATGTGACAATAATAAACCCAGTATCACAATGAGATATTTTCAGAACCTCACTGTTCTGGAGAATATCACCCTACGCCTCTTCAGGGGCTGGGATGATTGTCAACTCCGGCCCTCCTGCCTCAGAGGTCGGGACACTCCACCTGTCTCACAGCAGTACCCCTGCTCCATGTGGGTTTGCGCTGGGAGGAACTGAAACCAGGAGCCAGAACCTAGTCTCCAGCCGACACGTCTGCAATCAGCCAACAGGGAAAGAAACTTCCCGTCACACTGTCTGGCCCCATTCCCTCCAATCTGGGAAGAGTCGGCTTTCAACAGAAAGGCAGGATTACCGATGATGGTGTGGGATGACACAGTCTGGCAGTTGGTGATGCCAATCAGGCAAGTGTTCTCTCTCAGTGAGCAGGAACCGGAGGAGGCTGAACACGTGAAACATTGAAGAGATCGTCCTGCGAAGGGAGAGATTGCAGAGAATTCAGTGAGACTCGGAGTTTCAGTTTGAGGAGAATTTTCACTCAGGGACCATGACTGTGCTTTCAAATTACACCCCCTCATTCCGATCACAACCTCAAACATTTCACTCACACTGCGAGGGATATTAATGGGTGTGGGGAGTGAAGAGGGAGAGTGAGATTAGACTGGGTGGAATATTAATGGGTGTGGGGAGTGAGGGGAGAGTTGGATTAGACTGGGTGGGATATTAAATGGTGTGGGGAATGAGGGGGAGAGTGGGATTAGACTGGGTGGGATATTAAACGGTGTGGGGAGTGAGGAGGGAGAGTGGGATTAGACTGGGTGGGATATTAAAGGGTGTGGGGAATGAGGGGGAGAGTGGGATTAGACTGGGTGGGATATTAAATGGTGTGGGGAGTGAGGGGGAGAGTTGGATTAGACTGAGTGTGATATTAAACGGTGTGGGGAGTGAGGAGGGAGAGTGGGATTAGACTGGGTGGGATATTAATGGGTGTGGGGAGTGAGGAGGGAGAGTTGGATTAAACTGGGTGGGATATTAAATGGTGTGGGGAATGAGGGGGAGAGTGGGATTCAACTGGGTGGGATATTAATGGGTGTGAGGAGTGAGGGGGAGAGTGGGATAAGACTGAGTGTGATATTAAACGGTGTGGGGAGTGAGAGGGAGAGTGGGATTAGACTGGGTGGGGTATTAAAGGGTGTGGGGAGTGAGAGGGAGAGTGGGATAATACTGAGTGTGATATTAAACTCTGTGGGGAGTGAGGGGGAGAGTGGGATTCGACTGGGTGGGATATTAAAGGGAATGGGGAGTGAGGGGGAGAGTGGGATTAGACTGGGTGGGATATTAAAGGGAGTGGGGAATGAGGGGGTGAGTGGGATGAGACTGGGTGGGATATTAAAGGGTGTGGGGAGTGAGGGGGAGAGTGGGATTAGACTGGGTGGGGTATTAAAGGGTATGGGGAGTGTGGGATTAGACTTGGTGGGATATTAAAGGATGTGGAGAGTGAGGTGGAGAGTGGGATATTAAAGGACATTCGTGAGACTTCGTCTGGAATACTGTGGCCTGTTCTGTTCTCCCTGTTATCGGAAGAATATAATTAAACTGAGAGGGTCCTGAAGAGATTTCCCAGGATGTTCCTTGGAATAGTGGGTTTGAGTTATAAGGAGAGGCTGGATGGGCTGGGAGTTTATTCACTGGAGCGTAGGAGGTTGATGGGTGACCTTATCGACGTTTATAAAGTCATGAGGGGTTCAGATAAGGTGAAAGGCAGGTGGTTTTTTTCCCTCGTGTGGGGGATTTCAAGACTACAATGGATATTTTTAATGTGAGAGGAGAAAGATTTAAAAAGAATGAGGGGTAAGTTTTATCCACAGAGTGTGGTTTGTGTGTGCCATGACCTTCCAGAGGAAGTAGTGAGTGTGGACACAGTTACTCTGTTTTAAAGACATTTGGACAAGTCAGTGAATAAGAAATGTTTGGAGGGATAGGGTCAAACGTAGGCAAGTGGGATGAGCTCGATTTGGGAATATGTTCGGATTGGACGGGTTGGGTCTGTTCCTGTGCTGTCTGACTGTAACTCAGCACCTTGAGGGGCAATCCCAGAGAGTGGGACATCAATGATAGCGTCAGGATCACCCAACCCGATCAGTGACACAAACAGATCATTCCTTACCTGCTGTGATCCCAGCACAGACCAGGACAATGCTGAAGAACACCTTCATGTTTTCCCCTGCAGAGTCGGTGTGTCTGGGATGATGGTGAGCTGTGTCTGTGTTCACAAACTGCTCTCTTTCTGTTCTGAAATCAGAAAACACCATCAGAGATGTTGGACCGAGCCCTCTGCCAGCAGCCACACAGTACAGGCTTTACCCCACCCCATTCCCCTCCCACAGTCTGTGCCGTGTCGGGTCAGGGACAGACAGTGTACCTTATGCTTTAGAAACTCTGTGACCATTCCTGCCTGACCACAAGGGAAAGGATCGACAGCTCATGGACTCCCTGTGACCCTGCTGCAGCTTTCCCAGGAACAGGGTGGGAACGTGCCTTCCAAATACCTCAGGGGCTGGGGGAGAGCACCCTGTACAGGGCACAGGGCTGACCCACTCACACAGCACCAGGGACATGGTTCACCACAGAAGGAGGCCATTCGGCCTTCCCTGCCTGTACCAGCCCGTTACACCTAGTGCCACTACCTCGTGCCAACCTCCTGCTTTCTCCCCACAGCTTTGAACGTTGTGTTATGTTCATTCCCCCCCTAACGATCCAATGGCCCTCTTCCATCGTACCCGCCTCTCCCATATTTCCAGCTGGAACTTTCCGGATCCTAACCGGCCAATGGGCCAAGAGAGCTCTTTTGTGCTTTCTGATTCGATGTTGAAACACTCACTGAGTTAACAAGGCCTCACCTGTCTTGGGGAAATCCCTCCACATTCATTCAATTCCTTACTGAGAAACCTCAGGGACAATCAAAGGCTGAAAGAATGATTTTATCCTTCTTGCATGCAGCAACCCAAATCAGCCCGTCAACAAAGTGAGTTAAACCTCACAACCCGACCTGACTATGGCCTGATTAAGGGTGGAACGAGGCAACAATCCCACCAATGGTGATCCGTCTTTGGAAGGCTCCAGCGTTCCATCCTGATGCCAAGCTGATCTCCGGAGTCCTGCTAAAGGTGTTCGATTCTCGCACAAGATAACATCCTTCGGGCCTTTGAGGTATATGTTGATGATTCTTAAAGTCCCTTTCATCCAAAATATGACTTCATCCTGACATCATGAAGTCATACAGCATGGAAACTGACCCTTCGGTCTAACCCGTCCATGATGACCAGATATCCCAATCTACTCCCTTTTGCCAGCATTTGGCCCATATCCCTCTAAATCCTTCCTGTTCATATACCTATCCAGATGCCTTTTAAATGCTGTAATTGTACCAGCCTCCACCACTTCCTCTGGCAGCTCATTCCAAACACGGACCACCCTCTGTGTGAGGAAGTTGCCCTTTTAGTCCCTTTTAAATCTTTCCCCTTCCCTCCTGAAACCAATGCCCTCGAACTCTGGACTCCCCCACTCCAAGGAAAAAGACCATGTCTATTCACTCTATCCATGCCCCTCACGACTTGATAAACTGAAAGAACCGCAGGTACAGGAGATCAGAAATGAAAACAGAAATTGCTGGAAAAGCTCAGCAGGTCTGACAGTGCCTGTGGAGAGAAATCCAAATGAACATTTTGGATTAAGGGAGCCTTCCTCAGAACTGAGATTTTCCAGCAACGTCTGTCTTTTTTATGATATTACAAACCTCTGTCAGGTCACCCCCTCAGCCTCTGAAACTCCAGGGTACAGTATACCCCAGCTTATTCAGCCTTTCCCTGTCGCGCAAACCCTCCAGTCCCGGTAGCGTCCCCTAAATGTTTACTGAACCCATCCGAGTTTAACAATATCCTTCCTCCAGCAGGGAGACCAGAATTGCACACAATGTTTTAAAAGTGGCCTAACCAATGTCCTGTACAGCCACAACCTGACCTCCCAACTCCTGTACTCAACACACTGACCAATAAAGGACAGCATACCAAGTGCCTTCTTCGCTATCCTCTCTACCTGTGACTCCACTTTCAAGGAGCTTTGAACCTGAACTCCAAGGTGCCCTTGCTCAGGAGCACTCCCAGGGTCCCCCCGTTAAGTCTCGAAGCCCTGCCCTGGTTTGCCTTTCCAAAATGCAGCCCCTCACTTTGATCTGAATGAAACTCCATCCACCGCTCCTCAGCCCTTGAGACTGCAGCTGGCTTCCTCTTCAACAGGAACGGCTCTATTCCTTGTTACCTTTGGCCTTACCTGGCAGTTGGAACACACAGTTTTCCTGCGATTAACTCCTTCAATTCTTCAGCAGGGCAACCCTTGTCTTCTGTGGTGATAAAGCATCCACTTTCTCAAGCAGGTGTCCAAGCAGTTTTGAAAGTGTGACCTCGACTCCCTCCAGTCCAAGAGCTGGCTAATTGTTTTCAGTCTCTGCTCAACAGCACGTGTTTGTTTATTAATACAAGTTTATTAACTGAAGTTTATGGCACAGACCACACCCTTTGTTTCACACTTTATATTTATGACCTTATATCATTAATATTTATTGTCATGACACCACAGAATCATACAGCAGGTAAACAGATCCTTGGGTCCAACACATCCATCCTGCCCAGATATCCGAAACTGACCCAGTCCCACCTGCCAGCACCTGGCCCATGTACCTATTCATATACCCATCCAGATGCCTATTAAATGCTGTAATTGTACCAGCTTCCACCCACTTCCTCTGGCAGCTCATTCCATACACGTACCACCCTCTGTGTGAAAATGTTGTCCCTCAGGTTTAGGGTTCGGTTTAGGGTAAACATTAGGGTTAGGTTTCAGTTCAGGTTTCGGGTTAGGGTTTGGAATAGGGTTAGGTTTTGGGTGAGGGAGAGGGAACGGATTACATTTTGGGTTAAGGTAAGGAATAGGGTTAAGTTTAGGGTTAGTGTTGGGGTTAGGCTCAGCATTAGGGATAAGGTTAGTTTTAGGGTTTGGGTTAGGATTACATTTAAGCTTAGGGATAGATTTATGGTTAAGTTTGGGGTTAAAATTAGTGTTAGATTTAGGGTTAGAGTTAATGTTAGGGTTCACGTTAGGGTTAGGGTTCAGGTTCGAGTTACGGTTAGGGATAAGATTAGGGTTTGAGTTTGGATTAGAGTTTAGGGTTAGGGTTAGAGTTCTGTTTAGGGATAGGGTTTGGGTTAGGGTTCAGCGTTAGGGTTAGCATTCTGTTTAGGGTTTGGGTTAGGATTAGAGTTCAGCGTTAGGGTTAGGGTCAAGATTAGGGTAAGTGTTCAGTTCAGTGATAGGGTTTGGGTCAGGGTTAGGGTTCTGTTTTGGGTTAGGGTTCAGCGTTAGATTTCTGTTTAGGGTTAGGGTTCAGTGTTAGGGTCAGGGTTCAGCGTTAGATTTCTGTTTTGGGTTAGGGTTCAGTGTTAGGGTTCAGGGTAAGGGTTAGCAGTCTGTTTAGGGTTTGGGTTAGGGTTCTGTTTAGGGATAGGGTTTGGGTTAGGGTTCAGCGTTAGGGTTAGTGTTCTGTTTAGGGTTAGAGTTCTGTTTAGGGTTAGGGTTCAGTGTTAGGGTTAGGGTTCAGCGTTAGGGTTTGAGTTCTGTTTAGGGTTAGGGTTCAGCGTTAGGGTTAGGGTTCAGCGTTAGGGTTAGCGTTCTTTTCGGGTTTGGGTTAGGGTTCTGTTTAGGGATTGGGTTTGGTTTAGGGTTAGCGTTCTGTTTAGGGTTTGGGTTAGGGTTCTGTTTAGGGATTGGGTTTGGGTTAGCGTTCTGTTTAGGGATTGGGTTAGGTTTAGCGTTCTGTTTAGGGTTTGGATTAGGGTTCTGTTCAGAGATAGGGTTTGGGTTAGGGTTAGGGTTCAGCGTTACGGTTAGCGTTCTGTTTAGGGTTTGGGTTAGGGTTCAGTGTTAGAGTTAGAGTTCTGTTTAGGGTTAGGGTTCTGTTTTGGGATAGGGTTAAGGTTTGGGTTCAGGATTAGGGTTCTGTTTAAGGATAGGGTTTGGGTTAGGATTAGGATTTAGGGTTAGGGTTCTGTTTAGGGATAGGGTTTGGGTTAGGATTAGGATTTAGGGTTAGGGTTCTGTTTAGGGATAGGGTTTGGGTTAGGATTAGGATTTAGGGTTAGGGTTCTGTTTTGGGATAGGGTTAAGGTTTGGGTTCAGGATTAGGGTTCTGTTTAAGGATAGGGTTTGGGTTAGGATTAGGATTTAGGGTTAGGGTTCTGTTTAGGGATAGGGTTTGGGTTAGGATTAGGATTTAGGGTTAGGGTTCTGTTTAGGGATAGGGTTTGGGTTAGGATTAGGATTTAGGGTTAGGGTTCTGTTTAGGGATAGGGTTTGGGTTATGGTTAGGATTTAGGGTTAGGGTTCTGTTTAGGGATAGGGTTTGGGTTAGGATTAGGATTTAGGGTTAGGGTTCTGTTTAGGGATAGGGTTTGGGTTAGGATTAGGATTTAGGGTTAGGGTTCTGTTTAGGGATAGGGTTTGGGTTAGGATTAGGATTTAGGGTTAGGGTTCTGTTTAGGGATAGGGGTTGGGTTATGGTTAGGATTTAGGGTTAGGGTTCTGTTTAGGGACAGGATTAGGCTCAGAGTTAGGATTTGGGATAGCCTTAGTGTTAGTGTTCGAGTTAGTGTTAGAATTTGTGGTTAGATTTCGGATTACGGTTTGTGTTAATTTTAGATTTTGGGTTCGGGATAGAGTTATTGTTAGGGTGAGGGATAGGTTTCAGGTTTAAGTTAGGATTAAAGTTTGGGTTTAGGTTAAGGTTTGGCCAATTGTTAGGGTTCAGGTTTAGGTTACAGTTTGGGTTAATGTCAGGGTTTGTTTTAGGGTGAGAGTTCAGGTTAGGGTTAGAGTTCGGTGTTCGGGTTAGGGTTCAGGATAGGGGCATGGTTTGGGTTAAACTTAGGGTTTGGGTTTGGGCTAGAGTTAAGGTGAGAGTTAAGGTTCAGGTTAGGGTTAGTGTTAGGGTTAGGATAGGTATAGGGTTAGGGTTACTGTTAGTGTTAGGGTTAGGTTTAGGGTGAGTGTTAGTGATAGGGTTAGTTTTAGGGTTAGTGTTACAGTTAGGGTTAGGGATAGGTATAGGGTTAGGGTTACTGTTAGTGTTAGGGTTAGGTTTAGTGTTAGGGATAGGGTTAGTGTTAGGTTTAGGGTTGGGGTTAGTGTTAGGGTTACGTTTAGGGTTAGTGTTAGAGTTAGGTTTAGGGTTAGGGTTAGTGTTAGTGTTAGAGTTAGGTTTAGGGTTAGGGTTTGGGTCAGTTGCAAACCGAGACAGTGTTTTCCATTTCGATGAGAGTGTTGCTGTTCGATAGGGCATACCTCTTGTGGGGAGTACATTCCCCCATCTTACTGTGTCTGTCCAATGGCCAGCCCCCATTCCTGCACAATCAACCAATCTCCCTGTCTGACACTGCCATGTCTCTCACACCGTGAGATACATGAGCTGAATTAGGTCAAAAGGGCAACTTTTTCACGCCCAGGGTGGTGTGTGTATGGAATGAGCTGTCAGAGGGAGTGGTGGAGGCTGGTACAATGACAGCATTTAAAAGGCATCTGGATGGGTGTATGAATGGGACGGGTTTAGTGGGATATGGGCCAAGTGCTGGCAAATGGGACTAGATTAGGTTCTGCTAACTGGCCAGCATGGATGGGCCGAAGCGCCTGTTTCGGTGCTGTACATCTCTCTGACTCGATGTGGTCTCCCCAGCACCTTCTCCTGCTGCAGTAAGACTTCCATCCTCTTATCCTCAAGGACCTGAACCCTCCGTGAGTGACGGAGTCCTGGGTGGGGATGGGGGGTGTGTGAAGGAGACCTGTTCTGAACAAAATAAACACAACCACAACCACGCAACACCAACCGCCCTCTCACCAAAACGGTCAAGTCACATTTCAGTCCCAGGTAAAACGCCCTCGAGCCTTTCCTGAGGGATTTTCTGAGAGACGGAACAAATAAATTGATCCGAATCCAGCCAACCCAACCCACAAATGGAATCTTATTCTCTCACTCACAAACATTGGACTTTTGACTCCTCTGACAAAGATAGGCACAGATCAGGGAAGAAATAAAACCCAATTGTTGAATGGCCCAGTGCTGAGAAAGGGTTAGCTCAAAGCTCACATTCTGTCATCCCATCAACCTCACACTGGCCACCGCCTTCCATGGACTTTTCTTAGGGTCGGGGGGCAGTAAGAAAATTCCAGCTTTCCCTCTGGATCAATTGTATCTGGAACAAAATGTCTCGAATAATTATCAATCCACACCAATTATGTGTGGCTCAGTGGTGAGCACAGCTGCCTCCCAGCACCAGGAACCCGGGTTCGATTCCACCCTTGGGGTGACTGTCTGTGTGGAGTTTGCACATTCTCCCCGTGTCTGCGTGGGTTTCCTCCGGGAGCTCTGGTTTCCTCCCACAGCTGTGCAGTTTAGGGTGGATTGGCCATGGGAAAGGCAGGGTTACAGGGATAGGAGAGGGTGGGGTGGGTCTGGGCAAGATTCTGTGCAGAGGGTCGATGTGGACTTGATGGACCGAATGGCCTGCTCCCACACTGTATGGATTCTCTGAATGTGTTGTGGATCCAGCCCAGGGACCAGGCAATAATGGGGAAGGTTTATCAGATGACATTGGGCCGAAGGGCCTGTTTCCACACTGTCAGGATTCTATGATGCTAAAAGAAGCTGTCGGAAATAGTGATCATAACGTGGTAGAATTTGGCATTCAGTTTGGGAGGACAGAGGAGTTGGGGAGGAGGGGCAGCAGCCTTGTGGTATTATTGTTGGACTGTAACAGAGATCATTATCCGGGGACCCGGGTTCAAATCCCATCATGGCCGATGGTGGAATTTGAATTCAATAAAAATCAGGAATAAGAGTCTACGATGACCATGAATCGAATGTCAGGGAAACCCATCTGGTTCAGTAAGGTCCTGTCAGGATGGAAATTGCCCTCCTTACCTGGTCTGGGCCTACACGTGACTCCAGACGCACACAGATGCTGTTAACGCTCAACTGCCCCCTGGGCAATTAGGGACAGGCAATAAATGGGCAGCGACCCCCTGACCCAGTGATTGAGGAAAGGAATGAAGGCAGAGCTGTCTGGGGTCAGCTGGAAAGGGAGGTTAGACAGCTACAGGAGCAATGGGAGAGGGCTCCGAACAGAGCTCACAACAAAGACATCTTGCAGTGAAGAATATTGTTCCTCAGGTCCCTTTTAAATCTTTCCCCTGTCACATTAAAAATATGCCCACTTGTTTTTGAAAACCCAACACCCTGGGAAATAAAGACCTTGCCTGTTCACTTTCTCTCTGCCCTTCCAAACCTGCAGAAGGTCACCCCGCAGCCTCCTGTTCTCCAGGGAAAAAGTGGTGTGTGTATGGAATGAGCTGCCAGAGGAAGTGGTGGAGGCTGCTACAATGACCATTTAAAAAACATCTGGATGGCTTCCTGAATAAGAAGGGTTCAGAGGGCTATGGGCCAAGTGCTGGCAGTTGGGACGAGATGAGGTTGGGTTACCTGGTCGGCATGGACGAGTTGGACCAAAGGGTGCTGTCCATCTCGATGACTCTGTGACTAAAAATCTAGAAACGGGTGGAGGTACTGGACACTGGGAAGACTATGAGCCCTGACAACACTCCGGCAAGAGGCAATGTAACCACCTCTCCTTGGACAATCAACCATCCCGGAGCAGCCAAATCCCACACCAGACATGTCCCAGTCACATCATTGAGAGCGATGTTTGTTGGAAAGGTCATGTAGTTCCTGTTTACATTGGAGAGGGTTCTGGGGATGGCTGTATCTATCAGGGTCACAGGGAATGGTTACACTGACATCTCCTGGCGAGGAAGATGCAGAATTGGAAATTTCACTGAAATGAATTTGAATCTGTTACAAAAGGGACTTCACAGTTGTTAAAGAAACATCCCAAATCTGAGGCTCTATCCGAGGGTCAGTGCTGAGGGAGTGCCACACTGTCGGAGGGTCAGTACTGAGGGAGTGCCGCACTGTCGGAGGGTCAGTGCTGAGGGAGTGCCGCACTGTCGGAGGGTCAGTGCTGAGGGAGTGCCACACTGTCAGAGGGTCAGTGCAGAGGGAGTGCCACACTGTCAGAGGGTCAGTACTGAGGGAGTGCTGCTCTGTGGGATGGTCAGTGCTGAGGGAGTGCCTCAATGATTGAGCGTCAGGATCAAGGGAATGCCGCACTAACAGGGGGTCAATCTCTCAAATGCAGAATCGGAAGTGCAACAGTCTTTGTAACTGAATTAACTTTGTGATGGTTCACACATAATTATTGGGTCCTGTCCGACTTTGGCCCCATTACTATTGGTGAGCTCTCGTCACTGTAACTCTCTTCAGGTATATCGTATTGGCACATGTGTTCACTCTCCTTTTGAACCTGGGCCAACGTTAGAGGGTTAGGCCTCGATGGATGTTGCTTAATCAGAACAGCATCTCCTATTCCAGATCAGGCATAATTCAGGTCATACTTCCCAGCTTAGTTCCACAGCTCTCCCCATGTGATCACAATAACTCTTCCAGGTCATTTTGATATTCCCCAGGAAGGAAATTCAATCATTGATCCTAATCTTTGACAATGTCCTCCATGTTTGTCTCCATATTCCCTTTGCAATTCCTTAGATTGTGACCACCCTGGACAGCTCTGGTGGGTCTGATCTCCAGTGTTCAGAACTTTACCTGGGTCTCTGGAATACCTGTGCAGTGATAGAACCACCATTGATGACCATTTGATGTTTAGTACTGGCCGACAGGTCAGTGTCGAACTTGTTGAATGTTTATTTCAGAAAGACGAGGGAGCAGGATGATTCCTCCACAAGATCGAGATCCCTGATTCCCCTCTGACAGCACACAACATCCTTGACTGTTCTGGCTCATCTTCCATCTGACGTGGGATGTGTCAATTGCTACTTCTTAAACCTTATTGAGTAAAAGGCATCTTCCAACAGGTGGTGTGTGTGTGAGTCTCTAAACCCCCAGAGGAGATTGAACAGCAGTTTGTGGTGAAGCGGACTGTCCTGTGACCAACTTCACTGCTGAATGCAGACTGCAAAATCCTGCCCCTCGTCATCACCGACTGGGTCAGGTCTGTCAGAGACTGGTGAATCACCCCGACCAGGTACATGCTGTACTGGGCAGGACAATCTCAGAGAGCCTTGTTCACTTCAGGGATAGAATCGCCGACCTGTAGGACAAGGGAGGCTCTGTGCCTGCCTCATCAGCCTGTACCAGCAGAAGGCTTTTGATAAGGTCTCGCAGATCCACACCAGGGACGTGCTCTCCAAAATCAGCTTCGGGGCGGGAAACGGGCAATTGGATCCGACTGCTCTACCCCAGCATCGTTCGCTCAGTCTCAATCAATGGGTGGGAATCAGGAAGTTTCCCGATCAACTCTGGAGTCAGACAGTGCTGCCCACTCTCTCCAGCCTCGTTTGGAATTGGTACGGAACCTTTTGCTGCTCCATTGGGAAGGATGGGAGCCTCAGGGAGTGTAACTATTCTGGACAGTGGGAGCCACCAGGTCAAAGCCTTCCTGCACATGGATGGATTTTCTGTTTTCTGCTTGGAAGTGCTGTCACTGCACAGACTCATGGGTATCTGCATCGGGGTCAAACTGACCTTGGGAGGAAAGGCAAATCAAGGCCAAAGCGAAGCCATGAACAGGGGCGTATTGCCAAGGTAAGGCAGGAACTGAGCTTTGAGAGCACTGCTCCCTTTCCGCTGTGGGTAAAGAGTTACGGATCGGGTGTGAGGCACTGTATCTCTCTGTTGGACATGGCGCGGGTCTGACCCATCCCAGGAACTGTGCTGTTTCAGTCACTGGAAATCTCTTCTTCTTCATCTGGAGGTCAAAGATGGACCCTGTCTGCTGGTCCACTGTGTCCAAAGTTCTGGATAAGGCAAGGAGACCACCCAGGATGTTACTCTCATCCTGACAGCGATCTTTGTCTGTAAATGCATCAAGCTGTACCTCGATCTTTGGTACAGAAACACCAAGTGTCGCTGTGTACTGAGGTTTGACCTGTCCCCTGGGGTTGTGAAGGTTGGGACTGGACACATTGTGGTGGAACGCTCAAAGAGGTTGGACTGTTCCTCATCACCTGTCCCTCCTGGAGAAATTTGCAAAGAGAAACCCCTTTACCCACCAGTCCATCACAACCTGATCAGCACACAACGTCCTCGAGACCCTGCGGGGAAGGGAGAGGGTGGATCATGTCGGGTGGTTCACTGAGCAGACGGTCAAAATCATTTAGCAGAATGTCCCACCAGCAGAACGTTCTCACCAACACCATAACATCAGCTGGCTGTTGGTGAGAAGGGCCCTACCAGAGAGAGCCTTAATGCACGTCCAGTTGGACTGTACAATTGCACGCTGTCCTTGAAATGGCTGTAGGAGCTGGGGGGGGGGGCACGGGTACAGACTGCCACACAACTCCTGCTGGACTGTGCCTTTGTGAAGGGAATCTGGAGGAAGATGCAGTGGTTTGTGGTTTGTGTTGATGTTCGTCGCGAGCAGCTCGGTGACGTGGGAATCTGTGCTCTGTGCGGGATGCGAACCGAGACCAACAATGCCTGGTGCCTGCTCCTGGAGGGCCATCAACTCGCTGGGAGATGCTCTTTAGTCTGCTTCAAACCTGTTGGTCGTCCAGAAAAAAGCAGCTGACCCCAACTGAGTGTTGTGGACAGTCACATCCCAAGGGCCATGACTATGTGCTGCAGGACCCATTAAAGCCCAGGGACAGCTGCTGCTCAAGCAAAGTGAGGATTGACCAGTGCCTGAGCTCCTTCTCCCTCGGTTAAATGAGGGTCCGTTCAGTCATTGAATCTTCCCCAGGTTTCAAAAGATGTAAATATTGTTTTATTCAAGTAAGAGATGGCTTTGATTTGTTTGGAGGGAGACAAACTCCAATGCTTGCTTGTTCCTTTGAGGTGATGCCGTACAGAATCGAGCTGTGTTTGTGACAGTGTACATACACAATGTTTTTATTGAATAAAGGATATTTTTGAAGTTAAAATGCCAGCAATATCCTTCTGCTGGACTCTGTAAATAACAGTCACTCACGCAGTCACAGAATGATCCACCTTCACTTGGGATTCTAAATATCTCACACACACACACACACAGACGCACACAGATACACACACACACACACACAGACGCACACAGATACACACACACAGACACACACAGATACACAAACACAGACGCACACACACACACAGATACACACACGCACACACACAGATATACACACACACAGACGCACACACAGATACGCACACATTGACACACACACACAGATACGCACACAGACCCGCACACACACACACACCCACACACACTGACACACACGCACGCACACACTGACACACCCAGACACACACACACTCACACATATCCACAGATACATACACACACACACACACACAGATTTACATACACACACGCCCACAGACACACGCACCCACACACACAGATACACATTCACACACACAGATACACACACAGCTACACACAAACACACAGATATACACACATACTCACACGCACATGGTTACACACACACACAGATACACACACACAGTCACACACACAGATACACACACGGATATACACACCCACACACACAGCTACACGCAAACACAGATACAGACACACCCACCCAAACTCACAGATACACACACACCCACACATACAGATACACACACACACAGATGCAATACACGGATACACGCACAGACACACACACACACAGATACACACACACAGATACACACACAGACGCACACACAGATACACACACACATACAGAGATACACACACAGACACACAAACAGACACGCGCAGACACACACACAGATGCACAGACACAGAAACACACACAGATACGTACACACACAAATACACACAGACACACATACACTCACACACAGACACACACATATACTCACACACATACATTCACACAGAGGCACACACAAACACATACATGCACACAGACACACATACACTCACACACAGGCACACACACACAGTCTCTCTCACACACACCCTGACCTCCCTCTGCTGCTAAGTGTTGATGAAGCACACAGACATACAGAATACTGACAAGTTTAACAAATAATGAGTTCATAAAATGTTTAAAGTGAAATCCAAATTCACTTTAATCAATGTAAGAGAAAAAAAAAACCATTCTGCACAGCTCAGAGCTAGGAACGTACAGAGCAGGGGGCAGTCTCAGCTCTCAGGTGAGGTACACTAGCTGTTACTCACTGAGTGTAAGCATTGACTGACCAAAGGATGTGTTGCTTTGAATTGTGGAACTCGTGAATTGTTGGATCAGCTGGAGGTTACAGTTCAGCTGTTCTGTTTGTTCAGGGTTTATTGGGATGGTGTCAGTTGGTCCCTCCTACAATGGTTCAAAGACTGTCCATTAGTTTTTGTAGATATTTTCTTCCCAACATTATTATACACCTTTGGAGAACTTGTCCTCGAGTCTCCTTGCTCAGAGGTATGGACCACCACTGCTGGTCTCACCCAGACTGTCCAAGCTGGATGTGTCTGACCCTGGTCACTGATTGGTGGAGTTGGTTATTAATGCACCGGGCATTAAACAAAGTGAACATTGGACTGACAAAGCTAATCTTGCTGGTTTCAGTGTCCTTTCCAAATGACTGAAAACCACATTGCAGAGAGTGCGGCCATCAGACTGAGAGGGAGAAAATTCGAATTCCATTATGTAGTTTACATTCACACAAATGCTGACTGTTCAATTAACACGAAAATATTGGGAATGCTCAAGATTGAGTGTAGAACTGGAAAATGCTGGCAGCACAGAGGTTCTCAGGCAGGAGCTGTGCAGGGAGAAGCTGAGTTCATGTTCCTCATCAAATGTGATCCCTGTTCAAAGTGAAATTTAATCTCCAATTCCTTCCCCACTGGTTTGCACGACTTGCTTCTCTTGGTCCAGCGTCTTCAGTTCTTTTCTCTTCCTTCCATGAATTACTTCCCTCTGTCCAATCTCAGTGTGAGGGAAAGCTGCATTGTCTGGGCAAAAGGATTAATCTCCAATGAAATCACCAGCCTGGTCACAATCACTGTGAATACTCGAAGACTTGTCTCTTGTTCTCTAAATGAGTTGAAACCTGTTGCTGTTGGAGAATCTCAACAGAAAAGAATTGTATCGAGGCTTTTTACAACACACAATCCTACAGCAACAATTTTCCTGTGTTCATTCTGTTCCAGTGCAGAAATAGCGAAGCAGCCTCAAGGTCAGGAGGCAGACAGAAAGCTAGCACACAGCGTGCAGGAAGGTGAACAGAATATTGGCCCTTACTTTCAGAAGCTTGGAGTATAAGAACATGGAAATCATCCTGTAACTGTGAAAGGTGCTGCTGAGATCCCGTCTGGAGCACTGTGGGCAGTTTCGGTCCCCTTATTTCAGGAAAGTTGTGATTTCTTTGGAGGTAATTCAGAGATTGTTTTTCTTGGCTAATTCCTGATATGGAGAGAAATGTTATAAACAGGAGTTGGGAGGTCATGTTGCGGCTGTACAGGACATTGGTTAGGCCACTATTGGAATATTGCGTGCAATTCTGGTCTCCTTCCTATCGGAAAGGTGTTGTGAAACTCGAAAGGGTTCAGAAAAGATTTACAAGGATGTTGCCAGGGTTGGAGGGTTTGAGCTACAAGGAGAGGCTGAACAGGCTGGGGCTGTTTTGCCTGGAGCATCGGAGGCTGAGGGGTGACCTTATAGAGGTTTATAAAATCATGAGGGGCATGGATTGGGTAAATAGACAGGGTCTTTTCCCTGGGGTGGGGGAGTCCAGAACTAGGGGGCATAGATTTAGGGTGAGAGGGGAGAGATATAAAAGAGACCTAAGGGGCAACGTTTTTACACAGAGGGTGTGGAATGAGGAAGTTGTGGAGGCTGGTACAATTGCAACATTTAAGAGACATTTGGTTGGGTATATGAATAGGAAGGGTTTGGAGGGATACGGGCCGAGTGCTGGCAGGTGGGACTAGATTGGGTTGGGATATCTGGTCAGAATGGACGGGTTGGACCGAAGGGTCTGTTTCCGTGCTGTACTCCTCTATGACTCTATGACTCTACTAGGACATAGAATTCCTCTCAGTTGATGCCACCAGGGGAAGTTCCACAAGCTGTTCCAAAGCGGAGATCCTGTTTTGTGGCTGAAAATACATTTTCAAAGAGTGGTCAAATGTGTATTCTGATTGCAGACCTTAACAAGTCGAGTAAATGGATATTTGATTCCATCGATTAACTCCTCTCTGAATTTAGTCTGTGTTAGAGCGTAAATGCAGGTGTTGGTGCATGAATTTAGAAGCCGTAACATGAATCCAATTTCTTGGAAGACAAACGTTGGAGTATTTAAAGTCTTGTCTTCATAATTATAATTTACCTCTTGAAAGCTGAAACGGCGTATGACATGTGTCATCCAGAACAATATGAAATTAGCGGACAACGCAAAGAGCAAGATGATGGATTTTCTCCGGTTTACCACCTCTGGATCAGTATTATTCCCTCCATTTGCATGGATCTGGAGCCGTGAGCGGACGCGATTGGCTGCTATAACGTGCCTAACAGTCAGAGCATTGAATATCAAAATCAATGCAATTGGGAGCAAAGGTATAAATGTGGTGTCTATCCAGACATACACTTTCCAAAATAACAATGTATAGTAGTCTGGTACTGTCATGCAAAACCACGGCACATTGTCAATAATAATTGCAGGAACAAATACAAAATACCAAGTAATTGACCGCAAACAACCCACCGCACTCACTGTTGCTATAACGACAAAAGCAGTTCTCTCGTGACAATATCTTGCGCTTAGTTTCTGGCAACAGATCAGTACAAACCGATCAAATGTGAAAGCAACTGTGAACCAAACTGAACCGTCCAGAGCTGCAAGAAACAGAACGGTTCTCAACGCACAGACAGGAGTGATGGATAAGAAAGTAACCGGGAAATGCAGAACATTAACTCGGTCCAGTAAGATATTAAGGATGACAAGAAGCAGATCTGCAAAAGTCATTGCCAACAAATAGCGAGTGACGCATTTGGAGAGCCCACAATTGCCTCGAATCAGGATCACAATTGCCACGGAGTTAACTGGATGAAAAATAAAGAAAGGGAGACCTTTTTCATTATCGGAGTCATAGCAATGACGTTCGCTTAACATAGAAACTGTACAGTGTCGAAGCAGGCACCTACCCTGTTGCATTTCCCCCGAATAATGCAGCTCATTTACACATCCCTGGACACTATGGGTAATTTTGCACGCCCAATTCACCATTCACACATACATGGCTAGAATGTGCAACTTCCTTACAGACAGTCACCTGAGGGTGTAATTGAAGCCGGATCTCTGACATTGTGAGGCAGCAGTGCTAACCACCGAGCCACCGTGCATGTCTGCTAACTCACAACAATTACCTCAGATTAATATATTAACTCAATTACAGTAGATGTGGTGAAAAATTACAAGTTCCCTTCAAGCCACTCACCTTCCTGGCTTGGAAACACATCACTGTTCCTTCAGTTTTTGCTGGATCATTTAAAAGACTTACCAATGATACCAACAGCTGCAAGAATTGGGTAGTAAATGCGCACTGCCTGTAAGATGGCTGAGTATTTCATTCTGTCCCAGTCACGTCTGGCTGTTCCTGGGGAGGCAATGATCTGTCCACCTAAATAGAGTAATATTGTCAACACAAGTTCATGTTATTTGGAAGCTGACGTTCTGGTGAGAATATAAAGCTGGTTGAATCACTAATTACATTAGTTTCAGTGATCTGAACAAGCAGCAAATGAACTATTTTCCTCTGAGGATTATTACACAACAGAATCTATTTTGAAGAATGAAATGTCACTAATTTCCAGGGAATTAGATTTCCTTTATTGTCATGTGTACTCAAGTACATGAGGACAGTGGAAAATATACAAGGCCACCGTTCCGGACACAGTCTTAGGTAGAAATGGACAGAGGCCCATAATCTTCGGGACAAAGCAGAGAAGTAAAGAACCAAAGTTCAAACATAAACCTTACAATTCCTCTTTGTATTGTGCGATGATGCTGCTCCTTTAACAAGGTTAGTTGGCTCTTGTTTTGGTTTGAGAGAGGTCGTAAAGGCAGAGGTTTCAATATGTGTGGAAAATCTACTTGGAAAGGCATTTAAGTTCCCTTAGGTCCCTTTTATATCTTTCCCCTCTCACCCTAAACCTCTGCCCTCTAGTTCTGGACTCCCCCACCCCTGGGAAATAACCTTGTCTATTTACCCTATCCATACCCCTCATGATTTTATCAACCTCGATAAGATCACCCCTCAGCCTCCAACACTCCAGCGAAAACAGTCCCAGCCTATTCAGCATCTCCCTATATCTCAAATCCTCCAACCCTGGCAACATCCTTGTAAATCTTTTCTGAACCCTTTCAAGTTCCACAACATCCTTCCTTTGAGCAGAGAACACAACATTCCAAAAGGGGCCGAATCACAACCTGTTATCCCAAATCCCATGCTCAATACTCTGACCAATAATGGGAATCGTACCAAACACCTTCTTCACTATCCTATCTACCTGTGAATCCAATTTCAAGGAGTTATGAACCTGCACTCCAAGCTCTCTTTGTTCAGCAACACTCCCTAGGACCTTACCATTAAGTGTATAAATCGTGCCCTGATTTGCCTTTCCAAAATGCAGCACCTCACATTGATCTAAATTAAAGTTCATCTGCCACACCTCGGCCCATTGGCTCATCTGATCAAGATCCCATTGTACCCTGAGACAACCTTTGTCACTCCCCACTACGCCTCCAATTTTGGTGTCATCTGCAAGCTTACAAACCATACCTTGACTGTTCATATCCAATCTATTTATATACATGACAAACGCAGTGGACCCAGCACCCATCCCAGTGGCACACCATTGGTCACTGGCGTTCAGTCTGAAAGGCTACCCTCCATCACCACCTTCCGTCTCCTACCTTCAAGTCAGTTCGGAGTCCAAATGGCTAATTGTCCCTGTCATTTTCCTGAATTTGCCATTCTAGGAAGGAGATGGGAATCAGAGCGACATATCTGAGAGGGGGGCAGTTGTAGATGGGGCAGTGACAGGATATGGTGAATCTATCGGGAAGGTTTCTCACCTGATGGAACAAAGGGATCGGTTAAAGTGTGTCTGCTTGAACACAAGGAGTGTCTGAAATAAGAGTGATGAACTTGGGGCTTGGGGCTATGATGTTGGGGTCATAACGGAGACGTGGGTTTCACACGGGCAGGAATGATGTTCCAGGGTTTAGAACATTTAAAAAGAACAAGGAGGGTAGAAGAAGAGGAGGTGGTGTAGCATTGCGAATCAGAGAGTGCATCACAGCTACAGAAACACAGGTTGGTGAGAAAGGTTTGTCTACTGAGTCAGTATGGGTGGAAGTTAGGAACAGCAAGGGAGCAGCCACCTCATTGGGGGCTTTCTACAGACCCCCTAATAGCAGTAGAGAGATTGAAGAACTCATAGGCTGACAGATTTTGGAAAAATGTAGATGTAGCAGGGTTGTTGTTATGGGTGACTTCAACTTTCCCAATATTGACTGGAACCTCCTTAGTGCCGATGGTTTGGATGGAGCTGTTTTTGTCAGGTGTGTTCAGGAGGGTTTCCTTACTCAGACTGCAGACAAATGCGAAGTGATGCATTTTGGAAGGTCAAACTCGAATGCTGAATATAGGATTCAAGTCAGGATTCTTGGCAGTGTGGAGGAACAGAGGGATTTTGGTGTTCAAGTACATAGATCCCTCAAAGTTGCCACCCAAGTAGATAGGGTTGTTAAGAAAACACATGGTGTTTTGGCTTTCATTACCAAGGGGATCGAGTTTAAGAGCTGTGAGGTTTTGCTGCAGCTCTACAAGTCCCTGGTGAGACCACACTTGGAATACTGTGTCCAGTTCTGGTTGTCTGACTATAGGAAAAATACAGAGACTTTGGAGAGGGTACAAAAAAGGTTTACCAGAATTCTGCCTGTACTGGAGGGCTTGTCTTATGAAGAGAGGTTGAATAAGCTCAGACTTTTCTCTCTGGAGAGAAGGAGGAAGAGAGGAGACCTGATCGAGGTGTACAAGGTAATGAGAGGCATGGATAGAGTCAGTACCCAGAGACTTTTCCCCAGGGTAGGATTGACTGGTATGAGGGGTCATAGCTTTATGATATTAGGGGAAAGGTATAGAGGGGACGTCAGAGGTAGGTAGGTTCTTTACGCAGAGAGTTGTGAGTGTATGGAGTGCGTTGCCAGCGGTGGTGGTGGAAGCAGAGTCATTTAAGCGACTACTGGACATGGAGAGCAGTGAGTTGAGGGGTGCGTAGGTTAAGTTACTATATTTTACTTTCGAATTAAATCTCAGCACAATATCGTGGGCCAAAAGGCCTGTTCTGTGCTGGACCTTGCGATGTTCTATGTTCTTATTCCATTACGGAGTACCAAGGCAAATAGGGTGGGAGAGGAGTTAGTAACTTTCCTCCCACGGTATGGGCTACCCAGAGAGATTCAGTCAGAGCAAGGGTCTAATTTTCCCGCTCGGCTGTTTAAGAACGTCCCGGATAGTTTAGACATCCAGCTCTTTAAATCCAGTGGGTACCATCCTGAATCCCAGGGAGTTTTAGAAAGGTGAGATCAGACCCTGAAGACCATGTTAAGAACGTCCTGTTAGGATGACCCGAATGATTGGGATAAAGGTTTCCCATTCGTATTGTTTGCCATTAGAGATGCCCCAAATGAATCGACTCAGTTCATTCCCTTTGAGATAATATTCAGGCATGAAGGGAGAGGCCCTTTGGAATGAATTAAAGAGAAATGAACTCGCCCAAAGTCAGAGAGCTCCCATTTGGATGATGTATCTGAGGTCAGGGAGAGATTATATTGGGTCGGTGAGTTAGCGAGACAGTGAAGGGACACAGCATAGAATGAAGCAGGTGGCAGATAAGAACTCTCAGACTCAGGCGTTTTCCCGAGAGGGAGGGTGACATATTAGTGTTGTTCCCAGGGGTAGGAGATCCCTTCAAAGCCTGGTTTAGTGGTCCCTCACATTTTGAGAAAAAGTTGAATCAGGAAAACTCTCTGGTAAAGATGCCGGATAGAAAAATAACAGTGTCGGGGATATTGTGTGAATATGACTATAATAGAGACTGGGGGCGGCACGGTGGCTCAGTGGTTAGCACGGCTGCCTCACAGCGCCAGGGGCAAGGGTTCGATTCCCGCCACGGGCGACTGTCTGTGTGGAGTTTGCACATTCTGCCTGTGACTGCGTGGGTTTCCTCCGGGTACTCCAGTTTCCTCCCACAGTCCAAAGATGAGCAGGTCAGGTAAATTGGCCATGCTAAATTGTCCCATAGTGTTAGGTGCATTAGTCAGGGGTAAATATAGGTTAGGAGAATGGGTCTGGGTGGGTTACTCTTCAGAGGGTTGGTATGAACTTGTTGGGCTGAAGGGCCTGTTTCCATACTGTAGGGAATCTAATCTAATCTCTGGAACTGGAGAAACAGATATTAATTACTGCCCCACAGAGTGAGGAATCAATTCTAGATTTCGTGGAGTTTGATGTGTCTCAAAATATGTTAAACAATGAGGAAATCCTTGAGGAGTGGGATAGGTTAGTGAGCTAACTGTCTCAGGAGCAAAGAACCCAGCTAAAAGGTTTGTTACAGCAATATGAGGGCATATGCAGGAATAAGATGGGGAGGACTAATACTATTGTGCATGAGCTGGAAGGAGGGAATGCTGTTCCAATAAAACAACACCCCTACAGACTTAACCCTCTCAAAGCCACACAGGTCCAGAAGGAAGTGGATATGATGCTCAGTGAAGATACCATCGAACTGCGTCAGAGTGAGTGGGGTTCGCCGATCGTGTGCATTCCCAAACCTTACAGGGCTCAGCCATTTTCTGTGGACTATCGGAAGGTCAATGCCAGAACAAAATCAGACTCAGACCCAATCCCAAGTCTGGAGGACGGTATAGAGATAGTTGGACAAGCCAGTTACATCACCTGGTTGAACTGACTGCCTGGTTACTCGCAGGTACCTTTATCAGAGAAAGTGAAAGATGTTTCTGTGTTTGTAACCCCAAATGGGTGATATCAATTCAAAGTGATGCCCTTTGGAATGAAGAGCGCACCAGCCACATTCCAAAGACTCACGAACAGACTTGTAGCTGGGTTAACAAACTGTACAGTCTCTCTGGATGATGGAGTGATCTTTAGTGAGTGATGGAAAGACCACATGGTCCAGTTGGCAGGGCTCTTTGAACAATTATGGAAAGCCAAACTGGTAATAAACTTAAAGAAAGCAGAATTTGCAAAGATGGGGGGACATTCTTGGGACATAACGTTGGTCATGGAAGGTTGACCCCAAGGAACGCAAAGACGAGGCCATCGAGGAATTTCCATGACCAACTTCGAAGAAAGAGGTGCTCTGATTTTTGGGACTAAACAGAATCTTCCGGAAATTTATTCCCAACCTCAGCAGCGTAGTGGCACCGCGAACAGAGTTAGTGAAGAGGAACCCAACATGTTGGTGGACAGAACAATGCCAGGAGGCACCTGACAGTTTTCCCACAGGATTAACCACCACACCAGGTTTAGAGACACTAAATGGTTTGAAACCCTTCAAAGTTGCCATCGATGCTCGCGATATCGGAGTTGGAGCTGTTCTACTACAGGAGGATGATGGTGGAATTGAACGGCCAATTGGCGAATTTACAAAGAAACTCAACACCCCCCAGAGAAAATACTCCACCGTTGAAAAGGAATGATTGAGTTTGGTACCGGCCTTACAACAGTTTAATGTTTATGTGATGGGCAGTGTGGACAGTTGTGTACACGGAACACAATCCTCTTACATTCTGAGAATGATTTAAAGACAAGAATCTGCGACTATTTCATTGGAATCATACATGTCGCGGGTCATAAAAATGTGAGAGCAGATGCATTATTGTGGATTTTAAAAATTTATTTAGATTAATGACCAATGTATTTCAGTGTAATGGGGTTAAGACTGAGAAAAACAAAAATGAAGCCATCTTTTCATTATGGTTGTTCGATATTTTCTGAAAGGGGGGAGGTGTCATGAAGTTGAAGGTGTGTACTGTCCCTTTAAGAGAGAGAAAATGCTGATCTGCACTGAGAGCTGAAAATCCCCTGTGTATATGACCAGCTAGCAGTCTCAGAGTGCACTGAGAAATGGGAAATATGTCACATCTGGCTGTGACATAGATACCTGAGTTGGTTGCAGTTTTGACAACAATTCGAATTTGGCCAATCAGTTTAACTTATGTCCCAGGATACTAAAACCCAATCGAGTTTGAATTTATTGTTTTGCCAACATTGAACCAATGAGACATAGAGCATAGAACATGCCAACACAGTACAGGCCCTTCAGCCCTCAATGTTGCACCGATCTGTGGAACCAATCTGAAGCCCGTCTAACCTACACTATTCCATTCTAATCCATATGTTTATCCAATCACCATTTAAAAGTCCATAAAGTCGGCAAGTCTACTCCTGTTGCAGGGAGTGCGTTCCACGTCCCTACTACTCTCTGAGTAAAGAAACTACCTCTGACATCTGTCCTGTATCTATCACCCTGCAATTTAAAGCTATGTCCCCTCGTGTTAGCCATCACCAGCTGAGGAAAAAAGCTCTCCCTCTCCACCCTATCTAACCCTCTGATTGTCTTATAGACCTCAATTAAGTTGCCTTGCAACCTTCTTCTCTCCAACGAATTTGCAATTACACTAAGGTCAGTGGAGTTGTGGATAGTGCTGAAGGATATTCCAGGTTACAGAGGGACAGAGCTAAGCATTTCCTCATAAGACCTTTCATCCACACCAGGCAACATCCTAGTAAATCTCCTCTGAGCCCTTCCAAATCTTCCACATCCTTCCTATAATGCGGTGACCAGAACTGTACACAATTCTCCAAATGTGGCCACATCAGGGTTTTGTGCAGCTGCAGCATGACCTTGTGGCTCCGAAACTCAATCCCTCTCCCAATAAAAGTTAACACACCGAATGCATTCTTAACAAACTTATCAACCTGGGTTACAACTTTCAGAAATCTATGTGCAAGATTTCTCTGCTCATCAACACGACCAAGAATCTTACCATGAGCCCAGTACTCTGCTTTCCTGTTGCTCCTTCTAAATTGAATCACCTCACACTTTTCCACATTAAACTCCATTTGCCACCTCTCCGCCTAGCTCTGCAGCTTATCTATGTCCCTCTGTAACCTGTAATCCCTAATCAACTTGCTCCACTCAAGGTGATTATAAATCTTATCTCCTTTAACCTTTTAACACTAACACATTAACACTTTACCCACAATTGAAGTAAGGTTCACTGGTCTATAATTATCAGGGCTTTCTCTAATCCCCTTCTTAAACAAGGGGACAACATTTGGTATCCTCCATTCTTCTGGCACTATTCCTGTAGACAGTGACAACATTAAGATCAAAGCCAAAGGCTCGGTAATCTCCTCCCTGGCTTCCCAGAGAATCCGAGGATAAATTCCATCCGGCCCAGGGGATGTATCTATTTTCAAACTTTCCTGAATTTCTAACACTTCCTCCTTGTGAACCTCAATCCTGTCTGATCCAGTCGCCTGTATCTCAGTATTCTCCTCAACAACATTGTCTTTTGCCAGTGTGAATACTGATGAGAAATATTTGTTTAGCGCTTCCCCGGTCTCCTCAGACTCCACACACAACTTCCCACTCCTGTCCTTGATTGGCCCTAATCTTACTCTAGTCATTCTTTTATTCCTGATACACCTGTCGAAAGCTTTAGGGTTTTCCTTGATCCTATCTGTCAATGACTTCTCATGTCCCCTCCTGGCTCTTCTTAGCCCTGTCTTCAGCTCCTTCCTGGCTAACGTGTAAATCTCAAGAGCGCTAACTGAGCCTTCATATCTCATTCTAACATAAGCCTCCATCTTCCTCTTGACAAGAGATTCAACTTCCTTCATAAACCACGGCTCCCTCACTTGACCACTTCCTCCCTGCCTGACAGGTACATACTTATCAAGGCCACGCAGTAGCTGGTCCTTGAATAACATTCCAATTGTGCCCATCCCCTGCAGTTTCCTTCCCCACCCTATGCATCCTAAATCCTGTCTTACCCCATTATAATTGCCCTTCCCCCAGCTATAACTCTTGTCCTGTGGTACATATCTATTCCTTTCCGTCGCTAAAGTAAACATAATCAAATTGTAGTCACATAACTCCTGTATCTCTCAAAATTATAACTCCTTGCCCTCCTCCCCCTGACCTTTCTGAGTGAACTTTACCCACAGGGGTGAATGCTTTATACAGATTAGGCACTAACTCCATCCCCAGTCCCTGCCTGAGCTGTGCACTCTCCTGCAGCTCCTCGGCTCTTCTTGGGGTCTCCTTTAGTACTTTCACTAATGTCACTGGCTTCGCTTCTTTTCCCACACCTTTTCCCACGAAAGGTCTGTCATTCCTCTGTCTTTCTAAACCTTTTAGGGAACTTACAAAGAATCTTCAAACCCCAGAACCTCTTCCACAATCTTAAGAGCCATTTCCCTCACTTTTAATTTAACCAACCACAAGGAACCAAAATTAAACAAATTTTCTCACTAAGATTAAAGTTCTCGGAGATTAATTCACAAGTGTTTAAATCTGCTGGGCCCTTTTGTACCAAATCTATTCAAATCCCTTTCTTAATCTGTCTAAACCTGTCCATATCTATCCTAATCTCAGACACGAGCCCCTAAACTGTTCTGACACAGCGGTGAGCCCCTCTGTTAAATAAACCCAGAAAAGCCTTGCCTTGGAATCTGTTACAATTCGAGTAACAGAGGACTTCCAAATTCCACTATTTTAAGAAAATTTATTTTCTTACTGTAACAAAAATAATTCACAAATACAAACATCAAGTCATCTAGAATCCCAACAATGTGAAAATAGTCCATTCAGCCCAATATGCACACCAACCCTCCAAAGAATAAACCGGTGCCATTCCCCGAACATATCTTTACACCCTGGGCATTATGGGACAATTTAGTTTGGCCAACCCACCCTAATCTGCACATCCCTTGGGCACAATGGAACAATTTCCCACGGCCAATCCACCCTAATCTTCACATCTTTGGGCACTATGGGACAATTTAGCATGGCCAATCCACCCTAATCTGCACATCATTGTGCACTATGGGACAATTTAGCACGGCCAATCCACCCTAATCTGCACATCCCTGGGCACTATGGGACAATTTAGCATGGCCAATCCATCCTAATCTGCACATCATTGTGCACTATGGGACAATTTCCCACGGCCAACCCACCCTAATCTGCACATCCCTGGGCACTATGGGACAATTTCCCACGGCCAATCCACCCTAATCTTCACATCTTTGGGCACTATGGGACAATTTAGCACAGCCAATCCACCCTAATCTGCACATCCCTGGACACTATGGGACAATTTAGCATGGCCAATCCACCCTAATCTGCACATCCCTGGGCACTATGGGACAATTTAGCACGGCCAATCCATCCTAATCTGCACATCCCTGCACACGATGGGACAATTTAGCATGGGAAATCCAACCAAACCTACACATCCCTGGGCACTTTGGGACAATTTAGCTTGGTCAATCCACCCTAACATGCACATCCTGGTCAGTATGGGACAATTTAGCATGGCCAATCCACCCTAACCTGCACATCCCTGGGCACTTTGGGACAATTTAGCATGGCCAATCCACCCTAACCTGCACATTCATGGACACTCTGGGAAAATTTAGCATGGCCAAGCATCCTAACCTGCACATCCATGGAAAAAATGGGACAATTTAGCAAGATCAATCCCCCCGAACCTGCACACCCCTGGACTCTATGAGACAATTTAGCATGGCCAATCCACCCTAACCTGCACATCCATGGGCACTATGGGTCAATTTAGCATGGCCAATCCACCCTAACCTACACATCCCTGGGCACTATGGGACAATTTAGCATGGCCAATCCACCCTAACCTGCACATCCCTGGGCACTATGGGTCAATTTAGCATGGCCAATCCACCCTAACCTGCACATCCCTGGGCACTATGGGACAATTTAGCATGGCCAATCCACCCTAACCTGCACATCCCTGGACACTATGGGACAATTTAGCATGGCCAATCCACCCTGACCTGCACAGCCCTGCCACACATGGTACAGAGTGTTCTCGCTCAATGGATAAAGAACTGGTTGAGCAACAGGAGACAGAGAGTAGTAGTTGAAGGGAGGTTCTCGAAATGGAGAAAGGTGACTAGTGGTGTTCCACAGGGGTCAGTGCGGGGGTCACAGTTGTTAGTGATGTACATAAATGATCTGGAAGAGGGCATTGTTGGTCTGATCAGTAAGTTTACAGATGACACGAAGATTGGTGGAGTAGCAGAAAGCATTGGGGATCGTCAGAGAATACAGGAGAATATAGATGGACTGGAGAGTTGGGCGGAGCAGTGGCAGATGGAGTTCAATCCAGGCAAATGTGAGGTGATGCATTTTGGGAAGTCTAATTCTAACGCAAACTATCCTGTAAATGGAAGAGCCTTGGGAAAAGTTGCTGAGCAGAGAGATCTGGGAATTCAGGTCCATTGTACCCTGAAGGTGGCTGCACAGGTGGGTAGAGAGGTCAAGAAGGCATATGGTTATGATTGCCTCCATCGGACGGGGTATTGAGTATAAGAGCTGGCAGGTTGTGTTAAAATTGTACGAGACTTTGGTTCGGTCGCATTTAGAATACTGTGCACAGTTATGGTCACCTCATTACCAAAAGGATGTGGACGCTTTGGAGAGGGTGCAGAGAAGGTTTATGGGGATGTTGCCTGGTATGGAAGGTGCTCGCTATGAAGGGAGGTTGAGTAGGTTGGGTTTGTTTTCATTAGACAAAAAGAGATTGAGGGGGGACCTGATTGAGGTTTACAAAATCATGAAGGGTATAGACAGGGTGGATAGAGACAAGCTTTTTTCCAGGGTGATGGATTCAATAACGAGAAGCCACGCTTTCAAGGTGAGAAGTGAAACGTTTAAGGGGGATACGTGCAGTAAGTACTTCACACACAGAGGGTGGTGGGTGTTTGGAGCGCGCTGCCAGCAGAGGTGGTAGAGGCAGGTACAGTAGATTCATTTAAGATGCATCTGGACAGATGCATGGGTAGGTGGGGAGCAGAGGGATACAGATCATTATGAATTGGGTGATAGGTTTAGACAGTGGATTTGGATGGCACAGGCTTGGAGGGCCGAAGGGCTTGTTCCTGGGCTGTAAATTCTCTTTGTTCTTTGTTCTTCCTGTTGACTAGATGTTCCACATCCCTTTGTCACCCAAGGTTCCTTCACCCTCCCATCCCTTCCTTGCCTCAGTGGGACAAACCTATCCAGCACTCTCAGCAAGTGCTCTCTCAACAACCTCCACATTTCTGTCGTGCACCTCCCTGAGAATATCTGCTCCCAGTCTTCCTGTCTAATCGCGTTCTAATTCCCCCAATTAAATACTTTCCCATACTGTCTGCTCCTATCTCTCTCCATGACTGTAGTAAAGGTCAGGGAGTTGTGATCACTATCACCGAAATGCTCTCCCACCGAGAGATCTGACAGCTGGCCTAGTTCATTGCCAAGCACCAAATCCAAGATGGCCTCCCCTCTAGTCGGCCAATCTACATGTTGCATCAGGAACCCTTCCTGGACACACCTGACAAAAACTACTCCATCCAAACTAACTAAGGAGGTTCCAATCAACATGAGGGAAGTTAAAGTCACCCATGACAACAACCTTGTTACTTCTGCACCTTTCCAAAATCTGCCTCCCAATCTGCTCCATCATGTCTCTATTGCTATTGGGGGTCTTGTAGAAACCTCCCAATAAAGTGACTGCTCCTTTCTTGTTCCTGACTTCCACCCAGACTGACTCTGCAGACAAACCCTCCTCGATGACTTCCCTTTCTGCAGCTGTAGTACTGTCCCTGATTAACAATGCCACACCCCCCCCACCCACCTCCTTTACCTCCCTCCCCTATTCCTTTGTAAACATCTAAACATTGGAACATCCAACAGCCATTCCTGCCCCTGTGATATCCCAGTCTCCGTAATGGCCGCAACATTGTACCTCCAAGGACTGATCCATGCTCCAAGTTATTCCTTATTCCTGACAATTGTTGTGTTAAGATAGATGCACTTCACCCCATCACACTGACTGCAACTTTGCTCTATCAACTGTCTCTCCATCCTCACAGACTCTCTGCACACTAATTCTGCCTGTTCACCAGCTACCCCATCCTCTGATCCATAGCTCCGGTTCCCACCCGCCCTGCCAAACTGGTTTGAACCCTCCCACAAAGAGCTTCTCCTACCCAGCATATTGAGCCCCCCCCCCCCAGTTCACGTACAACCCACCCTCCTTGTACAGGTCCCACCTACCCCAGAAGGTATCCCAATGACCCACCATATCTGATCCACACTTGCTTACATCAATGCCCCCTGCCCTGGTCACTCCATCAAGGGGGAATGTTTCTTCCTGTCTCTCCTGCCTACGTTCATCATCATTATATACATCCAAGTCATAATTTCCACCCCCGCAACCACCTCCCTTCCCCCAGCTCTGAGGAAAGGGATCCCAGTTGGTCCAATCTCTCTTCAGAACCAAACTCTCCAGCCCAGGCGACCCCCCCCCTGGTAAATCTCCCCCACTCCGAGTGCTATCCCACCCTCCCTATAATGTGGATTCCCGAACTGAACACAGTACTGTAGCTGGGGCCTAACCAGCGTTTGAGACAGTTCCAGCCTCACCTCCCTGCTCTTCAACTCTGTTCCCCCCTCCCTGGCTAATAAAGGTAAGTGTCCCGTGTCCCTCCTTAACCACTTTACCCGCCTGTCCCAATACCTTACGGGAGCGGGGAACACACCCACCGAGCTCCCTCTGACCCTCGGGCACCCCCAGGGCCCTACTGCCCACCACCTACTCCCTTGCCTTGCATCCCCCACCCCAGTGCATCCCCTCACATTGATCCCTGTTGAACGTTGCTTTCAATAAAGTTGAGGAGAGGAAGGTGAATTTGACAATGACTGTTAAAGTGGACAGCAGTCTGGGTGTTGCCAATATCCACACTGCCTCCCCATTGTTCTCTGTGCATACAAACCCCTTATTTACCCCATCGCCCTGGTTGGCATGGTGTGACAGAGAGAGACCCTTAAACTGGAGTGCCGGAAATCTTAATCTGTATTTGCATTTAAATGGCTGACAACGTGCATGTATCTCGGTAATTCGGAACAGCTTCATATCCAGTGCCCAACTCTGGGTTGCTGTTACTCTGTGACCATTATCGTGTGAGCTCTAATCCCATCGCTGTGCCTTGAACTGGGCTGCACCTCGTCCTCTCCTGCCAATTCCAAACTCTGGGGCTCTTCACCGGGAGGGGGGGCTCTGGAGTTGTCCCATTCCCTTCTCTTGCCCAGACCCTGTGGATCAGAACTTTCCAAGAGATTCCAAGGGCAGTGGAGAACATCTGGCTCTATGATTCCTTATTCTATCCCCTTTGGCTCCCCCGACCCTCGGCTTGTCAGGCACTTGCAGGGTCCACAGAGGCCTGTTCCTTTCACAGTCAGTTGGTTGAGCGTTGACGTCAAGTTAGCATCATTTCCCAGCATGCAAGCTTCCGCACGTCCTGTGCTGACATCACATCTGGGTTTGGCTCCACTGCTCACGGTGAGAAGGAGGAAAGACGTATCCCCCCTGGTGACAGCAGAGGATTGGATGGCAATCCATCATACCGCTGTCTGATCGCTCTGCGTCTCAGTATCAGCACTGTGAGCAAGATGATGAGGACCACCGTGACCACCACCAGTGCGATGATAACGATCACTTCTCGACTCAGTGGAGCTGTGGGGGGGAAATAATCCAAAAAAGATTAGATTACTTACAGTGTGGAAACAGGCCCTTCGGCCCAACAAGTCCACACCGCCCCGCCAAAGTGCAACCCACCCCTACCCCTTACCCCTTACCTAACACTACGGGCAATTGAGCATGGCCAATTCACCTGGCCTGCACATCCTTGGACTGTGGGAGGAAACCGGAGCACCCGGAGGAAACCCACGCAGACACAGGGAGAACGTGCAAACTCCACACAGAGAGTCGCCTGAGGCGGGAATTGAACCTGGGTCTCTGGCGCTGTGAGACAGTAGTGCTAACCACTGTGCCACCGTGCCGCCCCCAGTGACTGCATCAAGGAATAGGGAAGGAAGGTGCTGGGTGGGGTATTAAAGGGTGATGGGTCTGAGGGAGAAAGTGGGTTCGAGGGGCAAGTGGGATTAGACTGGGTGGGATATTAAAGGGTATGGGGAGTGAGAGGGAGAGTGGGATTAGACTGGGTGGGATATTAAAGTGTGTGGGGAGTGAGAGGGAGAGTGGGATTAGACTGGGTGGGATATTGGAGGGTGTGGGGAGTGAGAGGGAGAGTGGGATTAGACTGGGTGGGGTATTAAAGGGTGTGGGGAGTGAGAGGGAGAGTGGGATTAGACTGGGTGGGATATTAAAGGTTGAGGGGAGTGAGGGGGAGAGTGGGATTAGACTGGGTGGGATATTGGAGGGTGTGGGGAGTGAGAGGGAGTGTGAGTTTAGACTGGGTGGGAAATTAAAGGGTGTGAGGGGGAGATTGGGATTAGACTGGGTGGGATATTAAAGGTTGAGGGGAGTGAGGTTGAGTGGGATATTAAAGGACATTGATGAAACCTCGTCTGGAATACTGAGTCCCGTTCTGATCTCCCTATTATCAGAACGATATTATTAAACTGGAGCGGGTCCTGAAGAGATTTCCCGGGAAGTTACCGGGTATGGAAGGTTTGTGTTAGAGAGGAAGGCTGGGTAATTTGGGACTTACTTCACTGGAGCGAGTGTGTATAAAATAATGACGGGGATGGATAGGATTAGTGGGCGGGGTCTTTTCTCCAGGACAGGGGATTTTGTCACTCGAAGGGGAACATTTTTAATGTGAGAGGAGGGAGATCTAAAAAGGAGAGGAGGGGCCGATGTTTTACACAGAAGGTGGTTTGAGTGTGGAATGACCTTCCTGAGGAAGTGGTGGATGTGGGGACAGTTACAGCATTTAACAGCCATTTGGATAAGGCCATGAATAGGAAATGTTTGGAGGGATATGGGCCAGGAGCAGGCAGCTGGGACTGGGTTAGTTTGGGATTGTGGTCAGCACGGACTGATTGGGCCGAAGGGTCTGTTTCCGTGCTGTGGGATTCTATGAAGCAGGCGTGGGCGACCGAGAATTAGAGCAACTTTTCGGAATGGGGCGTGTGATTATGATGTGGGAATGTGCTGTCTGAAATTGTGGCCGGGTCAGGGGAGGGGAGCGAAGGTAATAATCCAATCGCCGCTTCCGGGAAAACGCCATGGAATATAAGGAATCTCAGGACACGGCCTACCCACACAGGCTCGGTCAGTGACAGGACGGTGAAGGGAGGGGAGGGGAGGGGGCGAGGGGGGAAGGGGGGGGGGAGGGGGTGGGAGGGGGAGAGGGGGGAAGGGGAGGGGGAGAGGGAGAGGGGGGAAGGGGAGGGGGAGGGGGAGGGGGTCCTACCCACACAGGCTCGGTCAGTGACAGGACGGTAAAGGGAGGGGAGGGGAGGGGGAGGGGAGTGGGAGGGGGAGAGGGGGGAAGGGGGTGGGGAGGGGGTCCTACCCACATAGGCTTGGTCAGTGACAGGATGGTGAAGGGGGGGAGGGGAAGTTTGCTCTGGGGCTGGGGTCTGGGGGAGGGGAGGGGGAGGGGAGGGGGAGGGGGTCCTACCCACACAGGCTCGGTCAGTGACAGGACAGTGAAGGGGGGAGCAGAGGTTCACTCTGGGGCTGGGGTCTGGGGGAGGGAGTTTCCTGCAGTACACAGAAAGATCCCATGGCCCCTTCCTGGCCTGAGTGTGTGGAGTGGTGTGGGATCTGTCCCAGAGGGGGGGTGGGCTCGGCCGCTCCGATACTGAGATCAAGACGGATCATATTCTGAAGGCGTGGAGTTGGGGGGAGAACCTCGGGAATGGGAGTACGTTTCCCCGGGATACAACCCTCCCACTCAGGACACGGACGGGGAGGAGGAGGGTTCACACTCGGAGGCTGGAAACCCCTTCCCGAGGTGCTGCTGGTATTAAAGGATGAAACACAGAGGGGGGTATGAATCAAGGAGGAAGGTGGGGCAGGACCTGGGGTGGGTGGGGGTTCATGGCATCAGGGAGGGTGGTGGGGTTTGAGGTGTGGGTGTGGGGTGGGAGGTTACGGTAGAAAAGAGGAGTCACAGCCACGAATTGTTTCCGCATTTGTTATAAAATCCGGTCCCATCACACAGTCTCACCCAACGCTGTACACCAATGGGGAATGTTGGCATTGTCCCCTCCCCAGACCCACCACCCCACCCCCCACCAGGGGCAGGGACTGGACTCTGACCCGCTGAGTGCTTGACCCCAGTTGATGCTTTCATTCCCCAGTGAAAGGGAAATTTTCCTGAGGGAGGGACAGGAGGGGGTGATGGGCAGAGGAACGGAGTGGGTGGGAGGAAGGGGGCAGGAGGAAGGGGGCAGGAGCCCTCGAGTCACTGAGTGATAAGGTAGGGGACTTCTTTGACGGGAATCACCAGGCTACACGTTTGAAATTACCATTCGCTTGGGTCGATGTGCTGGTTGTTGCTGGGGTTGGTGTACTGGTTGTTGCTGGGGTTGATGTACTGGTTGTTGTTGGGATCGATGTACTGGATGTTGCTGGGGTCGATGTGCTGGTTGTTGCTGGGATCGATGTACTGGTTGTTGCTGGGATCGATGCACTGTTTGTTGCTGGGGTTGGTGTACTGGTTGTTGCTGGGGTTGAAGTACTGGTTGTTGTTGGGATCGATGTACTGGTTGTTGTTGGGATCAATGTACTGGTTGATGCTGGTGTTGATGTACTGGTTGTTGCTGGGATCGATGTACTGGTTGATGCTGGGGTTGATGTACTGGTTGTTGCTGGGGTTGATGTGTTGGTTGTTGCTGCGGATGATGTCCTGGTTGTTTTTGGGGTTGATGTGCTGGTTGTTGCTGGGGTTGATGTACTGGTTGTTATTGGGGTTGATGTGCTGGTTGTTGCTGGGGTTGATGTACTAGTTGTTGCTGGGGTTGATGTGCTGATTGTTGCTGGAGTTGATGTACTGGTTGTTGTTGGGGTTGATGTGCTGGTTGTGGCTGGGGTCGATGTACTGGTTGTTGCTGGGGTTGATGTGCTAGTTGTTGCTGGGGTTGATGTGCTGAATGTTGGTGGGGTCGATGTACTGTTTGTTGCTGGGGTTGATGTGCTGGTTGTTGCTGGGGTTGATGTGTTGGTTGTGGCTGCGGTTGATGTACTGGTTGTTGCTGGGGTTGATGTACTGGTTGTTGTTGGGGTTGATGTCCTTGTTGTGGCTGGGGTCGATGTACTGGTTGTTGCTGGGGTTGATGTACTGGTTGTTGTTGGGGTTGATGTGCTGGTTGTTGCTGGGGTTGATGTGCTGGTTGTTGCTGGGGTTGATGTGCTTGTTGTGGCTGGGGTCGATGGACTGGTTGTTGCTGGGGTTGATGTGCTGGTTGTTACTGGGATTGATGTATTGGTTGTGGCTGGTGTCGATGTACGGGTTGTTGCTGGGATTGATGTGCTGGTTGCTGCTGGGGTTGATGTGCTTGTTGTGGCTGGGGTTGATGTACTGGTTGTTGCTGGGGTTGATGTGCTGTTTGCTGCTGGGGTTGATGTGCTGGTTGTTGCTGGGGTTAATGTGCTGGTTGTTTCTGGGGTTGATGTCCTGGTTGTTGCTGGGGTTGATGTACTGGTTGTTGCTGGGGTTGATGTGCTGGTTGTTTCTGGGGTTGATGTACTGGTTGTTGCTGGGGTTGATGTGCTGGCTGTTGCTGGGGTTGATGTACTGGTTGTTGCTGTGGTTGATGTCCTGGTTGTTGCTGGGGTCGATGTACTGGTTGTTGCCGGGATTGATGTACTGGCTGTTGCTGGCGTCGATGTACTGGTTGCTGTTGGGGTTGATGTACTGGTTGCTGCTGGGGTTGATGTGCTAGTTGCTGCTGGGGTTAATGTGCTCGTTGTTGCTGGGGTTGATGTGCTGGTTGTTGCTGGGGTTGATGTAATTGTTGTTGCTGGGGTTGATGTGCTGGTTGTTGCTGGGGTCGATATACTGGTTGTTGCTGGGATCGATGTACTGGTTGTTGATGTGGATGATGTACTGGTTGTTGCCGGGATTGATGTACTGGCTGTTGCTGGCGTCGATGTACTGGTTGCTGTTGGGGTTGATGTACTGGTTGCTGCTGGGGTTGATGTGCTGGTTGTTGCTGGGGTTGATGTGCTGGTTGTTGCTGGGGTTGATGTACAGGTTGTTGCTGTGGATGATGTACTGGTTGTTGTTGGGGGTGATGTACTGGTTGTTGCTGGGGGTGATGTACTAGTTGTTGTTGGGTTTGATGTGCTGATTGTTGCTGGGGTTGATGTCCTGGTTGTTGCTGGTGTCGATGTACTGGTTATTGCTGGGGTCGATGAGCTGGTTGCTGCTGGGGTCGATGGGCTGATTGTTGCTGGGGTCGATGTACTGGTTGTTGCTGGGGTTGATGTCCTGGTTGTTGCTGGTGTTGATGTACTGGTTGTTGCTGGGGTTGATGTCCTGGTTGTTGCTGGTGTTGATGTACTGGTTGTTGCTGGTGTTGATGTACTGGTTGTTGCTGGGTTTGATGTGCTGATTGTTGCTGGGGTTGATGTCCTGGTTGTTGCTGGTGTCGATGCACTGGTTATTGCTGGGGTCGATGAGCTGGTTGCTGCTGGGGTCGATGTGCTGATTGTTGCTGGGGTCGATGTACTGGTTGTTGCTGGGGTTGATGTCCTGGTTGTTGCTGGTGTTGATGTACTGGTTGTTGCTGGGGTTGATGTCCTGGTTGTTGCTGGTGTTGATGTACTGGTTGTTGCTGGTGTTGATGTACTGGTTGTTGCTGGATTTGATGCACTGGTTGTTGCTGGTGTTGATGTACTGGTTGTTGCTGGGGTTGATGTGCTGGTTGCTGCGGGGGTCGATGTACTGGTTGTTGCTGGGGATGATGTACTGGTTGTTGCTGGATTTGATGTACTGGTTGTTGTTTGGATCGATGTAATTGTTGTTGCTGGGGTAGATGTACTGGTTGTTGCTGGGATCTTTGTGCTGGTTGTTGCTGGGGTTGATGTACTGATTGTTGCTGGGGTTGATGTACTGGTTGTTGCTGGGGTTGATGTCCTGGTTGTTGCTGGGGTCGATGTGCTGGTTGCTGCTGGGATCGATGTACTGGTTGTTGCTGGGGGTGATGTACTGGTTGTTGCTGGTTTTGAAGTGCTGATTGTTGCTGCGGTTGATGTACTGGTTGTTGCTGGTGTGGATGTACTGGTTGTTGCTGGGGTCGATATGCTGGTTGCTGCTGAGGTCGATGTGCTGGTTGTTGCTGGGGTTGATGTACTGGTTGTTGCCGGATTTGATGCACTGGTTGTTGCTGGGATCGATGTACTCGTTGTTGCTGGTGTTGATGTACTGGTTGTTGCTGGGGTTGATGTGCTGGTTGTTGCTGGGGTTGATGTACTGGTTGTTGCTGGGGATGATGTACTGGTTGTTGCTGGATTTGATTTACTGGTTGTTGCTGTAATTGATGTAGTTGTTGCTGGGATTGATGTACTGGTTGTTGCTGGGTTTGTTGTGCTGGTTGTTGCTGGGGTTGATGTAATTGTTGTTGCTGGGGTTGATGTACTGGTTGTTGCTGGGGTCGATGTACTGGTTGTTGCTGGGGTTGATGTGCTGGTTGTTGCTGGGGTTGATGCACTGGTTGTTGCTGGGATCGATGTGCTGGTTGTTGCTGGGGTCGATGTACTGGTTGTTGCTGGGGTTGATGTGCTGGTTGTTGCTGGGGTTGATGTGCAGGTTGTTGCGGTGTTTGATGTGCTGATTGTTGCTGGGGTTGATGTGCTGGTTGTTGCTGGGGTTGATGTGCTGGTTGTTGCTGGGGTTGATGTAATTGTTGCTGGGGTTGATGTGCTGGTTGTTGCTGGGGACGATATACTGGTTGTTGCTGGGATCGATGTACTGGTTGTTGATGTGGATGATGTACTGGTTGTTGCTGGGGTCGATGTACTGGTTGTTGCTGGGATTGATGTACTGGTTGTTGCTGGGGTTGATGTGCTGGTTGTTGCTGGGGTTGATGTGCTGGTTGTTGCTGGGGTCGATGTGCTGGTTGCTGCTGGGATCGATGTACTGGTTGTTGCTGTGGATGATGTACTGGTTGTTTTTGGGGGTGATGTACTGGTTGTTGCTGGGGGTGATGTACTAGTTGTTGCTGGGTTTGATGTGCTGATTGTTGCTGGGGTTGATGTCCTGGTTGTTGCTGGTGTCAATGTACTGGTTATTGCTGGGGTCGATGAGCTGGTTGCTGCTGGGGTCGATGTGCTGATTGTTGCTGGGGTCGATGTACTGGTTGTTGCTGGGGTTGATGTCCTGGTTGTTGCTGGTGTTGATGTACTGGTTGTTGCTGGGGTTGATGTCCTGGTTGTTGCTGGTGTTGATGTACTGGTTGTTGCTGGGGTTGATGTGCTGGTTGCTGCGGGGGTCGATGTACTGGTTGTTGCTGGGGATGATGTACTGGTTGTTGCTGGATTTGATGTACTGGTTGTTGTTTGGATCGATGTAATTGTTGTTGCTGGGGTAGATGTACTGGTTGTTGCTGGGATCTTTGTGCTGGTTGTTGCTGGGGTTGATGTACTGATTGTTGCTGGGGTTGATGTACTGGTTGTTGCTGGGGTTGATGTCCTGGTTGTTGCTGGGGTCGATGTGCTGGTTGCTGCTGGGATCGATGTACTGGTTGTTGCTGGGGGTGATGTACTGGTTGTTGCTGGTTTTGAAGTGCTGATTGTTGCTGCGGTTGATGTACTGGTTGTTGCTGGTGTGGATGTACTGGTTGTTGCTGGGGTCGATATGCTGGTTTCTGCTGAGGTCGATGTGCTGGTTGTTGCTGGGGTTGATGTACTGGTTATTGCCGGATTTGATGCACTGGTTGTTGCTGGGATCGATGTACTCGTTGTTGCTGGTGTTGATGTACTGGTTGTTGCTGGGGTTGATGTGCTGGTTGTTGCTGGGGTTGATGTACTGGTTGTTGCTGGGGATGATGTACTGGTTGTTGCTGGATTTGATTTACTGGTTGTTGCTGTAATTGATGTAGTTGTTGCTGGGATTGATGTACTGGTTGTTGCTGGGTTTGTTGTGCTGGTTGTTGCTGGGGTTGATGTAATTGTTGTTGCTGGGGTTGATGTACTGGTTGTTGCTGGGGTCGATGTACTGGTTGTTGCTGGGGTTGATGTGCTGGTTGTTGCTGGGGTTGATGCACTGGTTGTTGCTGGGATCGATGTGCTGGTTGTTGCTGGGGTCGATGTACTGGTTGTTGCTGGGGTTGATGTGCTGGTTGTTGCTGGGGTTGATGTGCTGGTTGTTGCTGGGGTTGATGTACTGGTTGTTGCCGGATTTGATGCACTGGTTGTTGCTGGGATCAATGTACTCGTTGTTGCTGGTGTTGATGTACTGGTTGTTGCTGGGGTTGATGTGCTGGTTGCTGCTGGGGTTGATGTACTGGTTGTTGCTGGGGATGATGTACTGGTTGTTGCTGGATTTGATTTACTGGTTGTTGCTGTAATTGATGTAGTTGTTGCTGGGATTGATGTACTGGTTGTTGCTGGGTTTGTTGTGCTGGTTGTTGCTGGGGTTGATGTAATTGTTGTTGCTGGGGTTGATGTACTGGTTGTTGCTGGGGTCGATGTACTGGTTGTTGCTGGGGTTGATGTGCTGGTTGTTGCTGGGGTTGATGCACTGGTTGTTGCTGGGATCGATGTGCTAGTTGTTGCTGGGGTCGATGTACTGGTTGTTGCTGGGGTTGACGTGCTGGTTGTTGCTGGGATCTTTGTGCTGGTTGTTGCTGGGGTTGATGTACTGATTGTTGCTGGGGTTGATGTACTGGTTGTTGCTGGGGTTGATGTCCTGGTTGTTGCTGGGGTCGATGTGCTGGTTGCTGCTGGGATCGATGTACTGGTTGTTGCTGGGGGTGATGTACTGGTTGTTGCTGGGTTTGAAGTGCTGATTGTTGCTGCGGTTGATGTACTGGTTGTTGCTGGTGTGGATGTACTGGTTGTTGCTGGGGTCGATATGCTGGTTGCTGCTGAGGTCGATGTGCTGGTTGTTGCTGGGGTTGATGTACTGGTTGTTGCCGGATTTGATGCACTGGTTGTTGCTGGGATCGATGTACTCGTTGTTGCTGGTGTTGATGTACTGGTTGTTGCTGGGGTTGATGTGCTGGTTGTTGCTGGGGTTGATGTACTGGTTGTTGCTGGGGATGATGTACTGGTTGTTGCTGGATTTGATTTACTGGTTGTTGCTGTAATTGATGTAGTTGTTGCTGGGATTGATGTACTGGTTGTTGCTGGGTTTGTTGTGCTGGTTGTTGCTGGGGTTGATGTAATTGTTGTTGCTGGGGTTGATGTACTGGTTGTTGCTGGGGTCGATGTACTGGTTGTTGCTGGGGTTGATGTGCTGGTTGTTGCTGGGGTTGATGCACTGGTTGTTGCTGGGATCGATGTGCTGGTTGTTGCTGGGATCGATGTACTGGTTGTTGCTGGGGTTGATGTGCTGGTTGTTGCTGGGGTTGATGTGCTGGTTGTTGCTGGGGTTGATGTACTGGTTGTTGCCGGATTTGATGCACTGGTTGTTGCTGGGATCAATGTACTCGTTGTTGCTGGTGTTGATGTACTGGTTGTTGCTGGGGTTGATGTGCTGGTTGCTGCTGGGGTTGATGTACTGGTTGTTGCTGGGGATGATGTACTGGTTGTTGCTGGATTTGATTTACTGGTTGTTGCTGTAATTGATGTAGTTGTTGCTGGGATTGATGTACTGGTTGTTGCTGGGTTTGTTGTGCTGGTTGTTGCTGGGGTTGATGTAATTGTTGTTGCTGGGGTTGATGTACAGGTTGTTGCTGGGGTCGATGTACTGGTTGTTGCTGGGGTTGATGTGCTGGTTGTTGCAGGGGTTGATGCACTGGTTGTTGCTGGGATCGATGTGCTAGTTGTTGCTGGGGTCGATGTACTGGTTGTTGCTGGGGTTGATGTGCTGGTTGTTGCTGGGGTTGATGTGCTGGTTGTTGCGGTGTTTGATGTGCTGATTGTTGCTGGGGTTGATGTGCTGGTTGTTGCTGGGGTTGATGTAATTGTTGTTGCTGGGGTTGATGTGCTGGTTGTTGCTGGGGTCGATGTACTGGTTGCTGCTGGGATCGATGTACTGGTTGTTGCTGGTGTTGATGTACTGGTTGTTGCTGGGGTTGATGTGCTGGTTGCTGCTGGGGTTGATGTACTGGTTGTTGCTGGGGATGATGTACTGGTTGTTGCTGGATTTGATTTACTGGTTGTTGCTGTAATTGATGTAGTTGTTGCTGGGATTGATGTACTGGTTGTTGCTGGGTTTGTTGTGCTGGTTGTTGCTGGGGTTGATGTAATTGTTGTTGCTGGGGTTGATGTACTGGTTGTTGCTGGGTTCGATGTACTGGTTGTTGCTGGGGTTGATGTGCTGGTTGTTGCTGGGGTTGATGTGCTGGTTGTTGCGGTGTTTGATGTGCTGATTGTTGCTGGAGTTGATGTGCTGGTTGTTGCTGGGGTTGATGTGCTGGTTGTTGCTGGGGTTGATGTACTGGTTGTTGCTGGGGTTGATGTGCTAGTTGTTGCTGGGGTTGATGTGCTGGTTGTTGCTGGGGTCGATGTGCTGGTTGTTGCTGGGGTTGATGTGCTCGTTGTTGCTGGGGTTGATGTGCTCGTTGTTGCTGGCATCAATGTACTGGTTGTTGCTGCAGTTGATGTACTGGTTGTTGCTGGTGTGGATGTACTGGTTGTTGCTGGGTTCGATGTACTGGTTGTTGCTGGGGTTGATGTGCTGGTTGTTGCTGGGGTTGATGTGCTGGTTGTTGCGGTGTTTGATGTGCTGATTGTTGCTGGAGTTGATGTGCTGGTTGTTGCTGGGGTTGATGTGCTGGTTGTTGCTGGGGTTGATGTACTGGTTGTTGCTGGGGTTGATGTGCTAGTTGTTGCTGGGGTTGATGTGCTGGTTGTTGCTGGGGTCGATGTGCTGGTTGTTGCTGGGGTTGATGTGCTCGTTGTTGCTGGGGTTGATGTGCTCGTTGTTGCTGGCATCAATGTACTGGTTGTTGCTGCAGTTGATGTACTGGTTGTTGCTGGGCTTGATGTGCTGGTTGTTGCTGGGGTTGACGTGCTTGTTGTTGCTGGTGTTGATTTGCTGGTTGTTGCTGGGATCAATGTACTGGTTGTTGCTGGGGTTGATGTGCTGGTTATTGCTGGTGTCGATATACTGGTTGTTGCTGTGATCGATGTGCTGGTTGTTGCTGGGGTCGATGTACTGGTTGTTGCTGGGGTTGATGTACTGGTTGATGCTGCGGTTGATGTGCTGGTTGTTGCTGGGGTTGATGTAATTGTTGTTGCTGGGGTCGATGTACTGGTTGTTGCTGGGGTTGATGTGCTGGTTGTTGCTGGGCTTGATGTACTGGTTGCTGCTGGGGTTGATGTGCTGGTTGTTGCTGGGGTTGATGTAATTGTTGTTGCTGGGATCGATGTACTGGTTGCTGCTGGGGTTGATGTACTGGTTGTTGCTGGGGTTGATGTACTGGTTGTTGCTGGGGTTGATGTGCTGGTTATTGCTGGGGTTGATGTACTGGTTGTTGCTGGGGTCGATGTGCTGGTTGCTGCTGGGATCGATGTACTGGTTGTTGCTGTGGATGATGTACTGGTTGTTGTTGGGGGTGATGTACTGGTTGTGGCTGGGGGTGATGTACTGGTTGTTGCTGGTGTCGATGTAATGGTTGTTGCTGGGGTCGATGTGCTGATTGTTGCTGGGGACGATGTACTGGTTGCTGCTGGTGTCGATGCGCTGGTTGCTGCTGGGGTCGATGTGCTGATTGTTGCTGGGGTCGATGTACTGGTTGTTGATTGATTTGATGCACTGGTTGTTGCTGGTGTTGATGTACTGGTTGTTGCTGGTGTCGATGTGCTGGTTGTTGCTGGGGTTGATGTACTAGTTGTTGCTGGTGTCGATGTACTGGTTGTTGCTGGGGTCGATGTGCTGGTTGCTGTTGGGGTTGATGTGCTGATTGCTGCAGGGGTCGATGTACTGGTTGTTGCTGGGGATGATGTACTGGTTGAAGCTGGATTTGATGTACTGGTTGTTGTTTGGATCGATGTAATTGTTGTTGCTGGGATGGATGTGCTGGTTGTTGCTGTGGATGATGTACTGGTTGTTGCTGGGGGTGATGTACTGGTTGTACCTGGGGGTGATGTACTGGTTGTTGCTGGGATCGATGTACTGGTTGTTGCTGGGGTTGATATGCTGGTTGTTGCTGGGGTTGATGTACTGGTTGTTGCTGCGGTCGATGTACTGGTTGTTGCTGGATTTGATGCACTGGTTGTTGCTGGGATCGATGTACTCGTTGTTGCTGGTGTTGATGTACTGGCTGTTGCTGGGGTTGATGTGCTGGTTGCTACTGGGGTCGATGTTGTGGTTGTTACTGGGGGTAATGTGCTGGTTATTGCTGGTAGCGATGTACTGGTTGTTGCTGGGGATGATGTACTGGTTGTTGCTGGGGTTGATGTACTGGTTGTTGCGGGGTTTGATGTGCTGATTGTTGCTGGGGTTGATGTGCTGGTTGTTGCTGGGGTTGATGTGCTGGTTGTTGCTGGGGCTGATGTGCTGGTTGTTGCTGCGGTTGATGTACTGGTTGTTGCTGGGGTTGATGTACTGGTTGCTGCTGTCAATGTGCTGGTTGTTGCTGGGGTCGATGTACTGGTTGTTGCTGGGGTCGATGTACTGGTTGTTGCTGGGGTTGATGTACTCGTTGTTGCTGGGGGCGATGTGCTGGTTGCTGCTGGGATCGATGTACTGGTTGTTCCTGTGGTTGATGTACTGGTTGTTGCTGGGGGTGATGTACTGTTTGTTGCTGGGTTTGATGTACTGGTTGTTACTCGGGGTGATGTCCTGGTTGTTGCTGGGGTTGATGTACTGGTTGTTGCTGGGGTTGATGTGCTGGTTGTTGCTGGTGTTGACATCCTGGTTGTTGCTGGAGTTGATGTGCTGGTTGTTACTGGGGTTGATGTACTGGTTGTTGCTGGGGTTGATGTACTGCTTGTTGCTGGGGTTGATGTACTGGTTGTTGCTGGATTTGATTTACTGGTTGTTGCTGTAATTGATGTAGTTGTTGCTGGGATTGATGTACTGGTTGTTGCTGGGTTTGTTGTGCTGGTTGTTGCTGGGGTTGATGTAATTGTTGTTGCTGGGGTTGATGTACTGGTTGTTGCTGGGGTCGATGTACTGGTTGTTGCTGGGGTTGATGTGCTGGTTGTTGCTGGGGTTGATGCACTGGTTGTTGCTGGGATCGATGTGCTGGTTGTTGCTGGGGTCGATGTACTGGTTGTTGCTGGGGTTGATGTGCTGGTTGTTGCTGGGGTTGATGTGCTGGTTGTTGCGGTGTTTGATGTGCTGATTGTTGCTGGGGTTGATGTGCTGGTTGTTGCTGGGGTTGATGTGCTGGTTGTTGCTGGGGTTGATGTAATTGTTGCTGGGGTTGATGTGCTGGTTGTTGCTGGGGACGATATACTGGTTGTTGCTGGGATCGATGTACTGGTTGTTGATGTGGATGATGTACTGGTTGTTGCTGGGGTCGATGTACTGGTTGTTGCTGGGATTGATGTACTGGTTGTTGCTGGGGTTGATGTGCTGGTTGTTGCTGGGGTTGATGTGCTGGTTGTTGCTGGGGTCGATGTGCTGGTTGCTGCTGGGATCGATGTACTGGTTGTTGCTGTGGATGATGTACTGGTTGTTGTTGGGGGTGATGTACTGGTTGTTGCTGGGGGTGATGTACTAGTTGTTGCTGGGTTTGATGTGCTGATTGTTGCTGGGGTTGATGTCCTGGTTGTTGCTGGTGTCAATGTACTGGTTATTGCTGGGGTCGATGAGCTGGTTGCTGCTGGGGTCGATGTGCTGATTGTTGCTGGGGTCGATGTACTGGTTGTTGCTGGGGTTGATGTCCTGGTTGTTGCTGGTGTTGATGTACTGGTTGTTGCTGGGGTTGATGTCCTGGTTGTTGCTGGTGTTGATGTACTGGTTGTTGCTGGTGTTGATGTACTGGTTGTTGCTGGATTTGATGCACTGGTTGTTGCTGGTGTTGATGTACTGGTTGTTGCTGGGGTTGATGTGCTGGTTGCTGCGGGGGTCGATGTACTGGTTGTTGCTGGGGATGATGTACTGGTTGTTGCTGGGGTTGATGTACTGGTTGTTGTTTGGATCGATGTAATTGTTGTTGCTGGGGTAGATGTACTGGTTGTTGCTGGGATCTTTGTGCTGGTTGTTGCTGGGGTTGATGTACTGATTGTTGCTGGGGTTGATGTACTGGTTGTTGCTGGGGTTGATGTCCTGGTTGTTGCTGGGGTCGATGTGCTGGTTGCTGCTGGGATCGATGTACTGGTTGTTGCTGGGGGTGATGTACTGGTTGTTGCTAGTTTTGAAGTGCTGATTGTTGCTGCGGTTGATGTACTGGTTGTTGCTGGTGTGGATGTACTGGTTGTTGCTGGGGTCGATATGCTGGTTGCTGCTGAGGTCGATGTGCTGGTTGTTGCTGGGGTTGATGTACTGGTTGTTGCCGGATTTGATGCACTGGTTGTTGCTGGGATCGATGTACTCGTTGTTGCTGGTGTTGATGTACTGGTTGTTGCTGGGGTTGATGTGCTGGTTGTTGCTGGGGTTGATGTACTGGTTGTTGCTGGGGATGATGTACTGGTTGTTGCTGGATTTGATTTACTGGTTGTTGCTGTAATTGATGTAGTTGTTGCTGGGATTGATGTACTGGTTGTTGCTGGGTTTGTTGTGCTGGTTGTTGCTGGGGTTGATGTAATTGTTGTTGCTGGGGTTGATGTACTGGTTGTTGCTGGGGTCGATGTACTGGTTGTTGCTGGGGTTGATGTGCTGGTTGTTGCTGGGGTTGATGCACTGGTTGTTGCTGGGATCGATGTGCTGGTTGTTGCTGGGGTCGATGTACTGGTTGTTGCTGGGGTTGATGTGCTGGTTGTTGCTGGGGTTGATGTGCTGGTTGTTGCTGGGGTTGATGTACTGGTTGTTGCCGGATTTGATGCACTGGTTGTTGCTGGGATCAATGTACTCGTTGTTGCTGGTGTTGATGTACTGGTTGTTGCTGGGGTTGATGTGCTGGTTGCTGCTGGGGTTGATGTACTGGTTGTTGCTGGGGATGATGTACTGGTTGTTGCTGGATTTGATTTACTGGTTGTTGCTGTAATTGATGTAGTTGTTGCTGGGATTGATGTACTGGTTGTTGCTGGGTTTGTTGTGCTGGTTGTTGCTGGGGTTGATGTAATTGTTGTTGCTGGGGTTGATGTACTGGTTGTTGCTGGGGTCGATGTACTGGTTGTTGCTGGGGTTGATGTGCTGGTTGTTGCTGGGGTTGATGCACTGGTTGTTGCTGGGATCGATGTGCTAGTTGTTGCTGGGGTCGATGTACTGGTTGTTGCTGGGGTTGATGTGCTGGTTGTTGCTGGGATCTTTGTGCTGGTTGTTGCTGGGGTTGATGTACTGATTGTTGCTGGGGTTGATGTACTGGTTGTTGCTGGGGTTGATGTCCTGGTTGTTGCTGGGGTCGATGTGCTGGTTGCTGCTGGGATCGATGTACTGGTTGTTGCTGGGGGTGATGTACTGGTTGTTGCTGGGTTTGAAGTGCTGATTGTTGCTGCGGTTGATGTACTGGTTGTTGCTGGTGTGGATGTACTGGTTGTTGCTGGGGTCGATATGCTGGTTGCTGCTGAGGTCGATGTGCTGGTTGTTGCTGGGGTTGATGTACTGGTTGTTGCCGGATTTGATGCACTGGTTGTTGCTGGGATCGATGTACTCGTTGTTGCTGGTGTTGATGTACTGGTTGTTGCTGGGGTTGATGTGCTGGTTGTTGCTGGGGTTGATGTACTGGTTGTTGCTGGGGATGATGTACTGGTTGTTGCTGGATTTGATTTACTGGTTGTTGCTGTAATTGATGTAGTTGTTGCTGGGATTGATGTACTGGTTGTTGCTGGGTTTGTTGTGCTGGTTGTTGCTGGGGTTGATGTAATTGTTGTTGCTGGGGTTGATGTACTGGTTGTTGCTGGGGTCGATGTACTGGTTGTTGCTGGGGTTGATGTGCTGGTTGTTGCTGGGGTTGATGCACTGGTTGTTGCTGGGATCGATGTGCTGGTTGTTGCTGGGATCGATGTACTGGTTGTTGCTGGGGTTGATGTGCTGGTTGTTGCTGGGGTTGATGTGCTGGTTGTTGCTGGGGTTGATGTACTGGTTGTTGCCGGATTTGATGCACTGGTTGTTGCTGGGATCAATGTACTCGTTGTTGCTGGTGTTGATGTACTGGTTGTTGCTGGGGTTGATGTGCTGGTTGCTGCTGGGGTTGATGTACTGGTTGTTGCTGGGGATGATGTACTGGTTGTTGCTGGATTTGATTTACTGGTTGTTGCTGTAATTGATGTAGTTGTTGCTGGGATTGATGTACTGGTTGTTGCTGGGTTTGTTGTGCTGGTTGTTGCTGGGGTTGATGTAATTGTTGTTGCTGGGGTTGATGTACTGGTTGTTGCTGGGGTCGATGTACTGGTTGTTGCTGGGGTTGATGTGCTGGTTGTTGCTGGGGTTGATGTAATTGTTGTTGCTGGGATCGATGTACTGGTTGCTGCTGGGGTTGATGTACTGGTTGTTGCTGGGGTTGATGTACTGGTTGTTGCTGGGGTTGATGTGCTGGTTATTGCTGGGGTTGATGTACTGGTTGTTGCTGGGGTCGATGTGCTGGTTGCTGCTGGGATCGATGTACTGGTTGTTGCTGTGGATGATGTACTGGTTGTTGTTGGGGGTGATGTACTGGTTGTGGCTGGGGGTGATGTACTGGTTGTTGCTGGTGTCGATGTAATGGTTGTTGCTGGGGTCGATGTCCTGATTGTTGCTGGGGACGATGTACTGGTTGCTGCTGGTGTCGATGCGCTGGTTGCTGCTGGGGTCGATGTGCTGATTGTTGCTGGGGTCGATGTACTGGTTGTTGATTGATTTGATGCACTGGTTGTTGCTGGTGTTGATGTACTGGTTGTTGCTGGTGTCGATGTGCTGGTTGTTGCTGGGGTTGATGTACTAGTTGTTGCTGGTGTCGATGTACTGGTTGTTGCTGGGGTCGATGTGCTGGTTGCTGTTGGGGTTGATGTGCTGATTGCTGCAGGGGTCGATGTACTGGTTGTTGCTGGGGATGATGTACTGGTTGAAGCTGGATTTGATGTACTGGTTGTTGTTTGGATCGATGTAATTGTTGTTGCTGGGATGGATGTGCTGGTTGTTGCTGGGGTTGATGTACTGGTTGTTGCTGGGGTCGATGTACTGGTTGTTGCTGGGGTTGATGTGCTGGTTGTTGCTGGGGTTGATGCACTGGTTGTTGCTGGGATCGATGTGCTGGTTGTTGCTGGGGTCGATGTACTGGTTGTTGCTGGGGTTGATGTGCTGGTTGTTGCTGGGGTTGATGTGCTGGTTGTTGCTGGGGTTGATGTACTGGTTGTTGCCGGATTTGATGCACTGGTTGTTGCTGGGATCAATGTACTCGTTGTTGCTGGTGTTGATGTACTGGTTGTTGCTGGGGTTGATGTGCTGGTTGCTGCTGGGGTTGATGTACTGGTTGTTGCTGGGGATGATGTACTGGTTGTTGCTGGATTTGATTTACTGGTTGTTGCTGTAATTGATGTAGTTGTTGCTGGGATTGATGTACTGGTTGTTGCTGGGTTTGTTGTGCTGGTTGTTGCTGGGGTTGATGTAATTGTTGTTGCTGGGGTTGATGTACTGGTTGTTGCTGGGGTCGATGTACTGGTTGTTGCTGGGGTTGATGTGCTGGTTGTTGCTGGGGTTGATGCACTGGTTGTTGCTGGGATCGATGTGCTAGTTGTTGCTGGGGTCGATGTACTGGTTGTTGCTGGGGTTGATGTGCTGGTTGTTGCTGGGATCTTTGTGCTGGTTGTTGCTGGGGTTGATGTACTGATTGTTGCTGGGGTTGATGTACTGGTTGTTGCTGGGGTTGATGTCCTGGTTGTTGCTGGGGTCGATGTGCTGGTTGCTGCTGGGATCGATGTACTGGTTGTTGCTGGGGGTGATGTACTGGTTGTTGCTGGGTTTGAAGTGCTGATTGTTGCTGCGGTTGATGTACTGGTTGTTGCTGGTGTGGATGTACTGGTTGTTGCTGGGGTCGATATGCTGGTTGCTGCTGAGGTCGATGTGCTGGTTGTTGCTGGGGTTGATGTACTGGTTGTTGCCGGATTTGATGCACTGGTTGTTGCTGGGATCGATGTACTCGTTGTTGCTGGTGTTGATGTACTGGTTGTTGCTGGGGTTGATGTGCTGGTTGTTGCTGGGGTTGATGTACTGGTTGTTGCTGGGGATGATGTACTGGTTGTTGCTGGATTTGATTTACTGGTTGTTGCTGTAATTGATGTAGTTGTTGCTGGGATTGATGTACTGGTTGTTGCTGGGTTTGTTGTGCTGGTTGTTGCTGGGGTTGATGTAATTGTTGTTGCTGGGGTTGATGTACTGGTTGTTGCTGGGGTCGATGTACTGGTTGTTGCTGGGGTTGATGTGCTGGTTGTTGCTGGGGTTGATGCACTGGTTGTTGCTGGGATCGATGTGCTGGTTGTTGCTGGGATCGATGTACTGGTTGTTGCTGGGGTTGATGTGCTGGTTGTTGCTGGGGTTGATGTGCTGGTTGTTGCTGGGGTTGATGTACTGGTTGTTGCCGGATTTGATGCACTGGTTGTTGCTGGGATCAATGTACTCGTTGTTGCTGGTGTTGATGTACTGGTTGTTGCTGGGGTTGATGTGCTGGTTGCTGCTGGGGTTGATGTACTGGTTGTTGCTGGGGATGATGTACTGGTTGTTGCTGGATTTGATTTACTGGTTGTTGCTGTAATTGATGTAGTTGTTGCTGGGATTGATGTACTGGTTGTTGCTGGGTTTGTTGTGCTGGTTGTTGCTGGGGTTGATGTAATTGTTGTTGCTGGGGTTGATGTACTGGTTGTTGCTGGGGTCGATGTACTGGTTGTTGCTGGGGTTGATGTGCTGGTTGTTGCTGGGGTTGATGTAATTGTTGTTGCTGGGATCGATGTACTGGTTGCTGCTGGGGTTGATGTACTGGTTGTTGCTGGGGTTGATGTACTGGTTGTTGCTGGGGTTGATGTGCTGGTTATTGCTGGGGTTGATGTACTGGTTGTTGCTGGGGTCGATGTGCTGGTTGCTGCTGGGATCGATGTACTGGTTGTTGCTGTGGATGATGTACTGGTTGTTGTTGGGGGTGATGTACTGGTTGTGGCTGGGGGTGATGTACTGGTTGTTGCTGGTGTCGATGTAATGGTTGTTGCTGGGGTCGATGTGCTGATTGTTGCTGGGGACGATGTACTGGTTGCTGCTGGTGTCGATGCGCTGGTTGCTGCTGGGGTCGATGTGCTGATTGTTGCTGGGGTCGATGTACTGGTTGTTGATTGATTTGATGCACTGGTTGTTGCTGGTGTTGATGTACTGGTTGTTGCTGGTGTCGATGTGCTGGTTGTTGCTGGGGTTGATGTACTAGTTGTTGCTGGTGTCGATGTACTGGTTGTTGCTGGGGTCGATGTGCTGGTTGCTGTTGGGGTTGATGTGCTGATTGCTGCAGGGGTCGATGTACTGGTTGTTGCTGGGGATGATGTACTGGTTGAAGCTGGATTTGATGTACTGGTTGTTGTTTGGATCGATGTAATTGTTGTTGCTGGGATGGATGTGCTGGTTGTTGCTGTGGATGATGTACTGGTTGTTGCTGGGGGTGATGTACTGGTTGTACCTGGGGGTGATGTACTGGTTGTTGCTGGGATCGATGTACTGGTTGTTGCTGGGGTTGATATGCTGGTTGTTGCTGGGGTTGATGTACTGGTTGTTGCTGCGGTCGATGTACTGGTTGTTGCTGGATTTGATGCACTGGTTGTTGCTGGGATCGATGTACTCGTTGTTGCTGGTGTTGATGTACTGGCTGTTGCTGGGGTTGATGTGCTGGTTGCTACTGGGGTCGATGTTGTGGTTGTTACTGGGGGTAATGTGCTGGTTATTGCTGGTAGCGATGTACTGGTTGTTGCTGGGGATGATGTACTGGTTGTTGCTGGGGTTGATGTACTGGTTGTTGCGGGGTTTGATGTGCTGATTGTTGCTGGGGTTGATGTGCTGGTTGTTGCTGGGGTTGATGTGCTGGTTGTTGCTGGGGCTGATGTGCTGGTTGTTGCTGCGGTTGATGTACTGGTTGTTGCTGGGGTTGATGTACTGGTTGCTGCTGTCAATGTGCTGGTTGTTGCTGGGGTCGATGTACTGGTTGTTGCTGGGGTCGATGTACTGGTTGTTGCTGGGGTTGATGTACTCGTTGTTGCTGGGGGCGATGTGCTGGTTGCTGCTGGGATCGATGTACTGGTTGTTCCTGTGGTTGATGTACTGGTTGTTGCTGGGGGTGATGTACTGTTTGTTGCTGGGTTTGATGTACTGGTTGTTACTCGGGGTGATGTCCTGGTTGTTGCTGGGGTTGATGTACTGGTTGTTGCTGGGGTTGATGTGCTGGTTGTTGCTGGTGTTGACATCCTGGTTGTTGCTGGAGTTGATGTGCTGGTTGTTACTGGGGTTGATGTACTGGTTGTTGCTGGGGTTGATGTACTGCTTGTTGCTGGGGTTGATGTACTGGTTGTTGCTGGATTTGATTTACTGGTTGTTGCTGTAATTGATGTAGTTGTTGCTGGGATTGATGTACTGGTTGTTGCTGGGTTTGTTGTGCTGGTTGTTGCTGGGGTTGATGTAATTGTTGTTGCTGGGGTTGATGTACTGGTTGTTGCTGGGGTCGATGTACTGGTTGTTGCTGGGGTTGATGTGCTGGTTGTTGCTGGGGTTGATGCACTGGTTGTTGCTGGGATCGATGTGCTGGTTGTTGCTGGGGTCGATGTACTGGTTGTTGCTGGGGTTGATGTGCTGGTTGTTGCTGGGGTTGATGTGCTGGTTGTTGCGGTGTTTGATGTGCTGATTGTTGCTGGGGTTGATGTGCTGGTTGTTGCTGGGGTTGATGTGCTGGTTGTTGCTGGGGTTGATGTAATTGTTGCTGGGGTTGATGTGCTGGTTGTTGCTGGGGACGATATACTGGTTGTTGCTGGGATCGATGTACTGGTTGTTGATGTGGATGATGTACTGGTTGTTGCTGGGGTCGATGTACTGGTTGTTGCTGGGATTGATGTACTGGTTGTTGCTGGGGTTGATGTGCTGGTTGTTGCTGGGGTTGATGTGCTGGTTGTTGCTGGGGTCGATGTGCTGGTTGCTGCTGGGATCGATGTACTGGTTGTTGCTGTGGATGATGTACTGGTTGTTGTTGGGGGTGATGTACTGGTTGTTGCTGGGGGTGATGTACTAGTTGTTGCTGGGTTTGATGTGCTGATTGTTGCTGGGGTTGATGTCCTGGTTGTTGCTGGTGTCAATGTACTGGTTATTGCTGGGGTCGATGAGCTGGTTGCTGCTGGGGTCGATGTGCTGATTGTTGCTGGGGTCGATGTACTGGTTGTTGCTGGGGTTGATGTCCTGGTTGTTGCTGGTGTTGATGTACTGGTTGTTGCTGGGGTTGATGTCCTGGTTGTTGCTGGTGTTGATGTACTGGTTGTTGCTGGTGTTGATGTACTGGTTGTTGCTGGATTTGATGCACTGGTTGTTGCTGGTGTTGATGTACTGGTTGTTGCTGGGGTTGATGTGCTGGTTGCTGCGGGGGTCGATGTACTGGTTGTTGCTGGGGATGATGTACTGGTTGTTGCTGGATTTGATGTACTGGTTGTTGTTTGGATCGATGTAATTGTTGTTGCTGGGGTAGATGTACTGGTTGTTGCTGGGATCTTTGTGCTGGTTGTTGCTGGGGTTGATGTACTGATTGTTGCTGGGGTTGATGTACTGGTTGTTGCTGGGGTTGATGTCCTGGTTGTTGCTGGGGTCGATGTGCTGGTTGCTGCTGGGATCGATGTACTGGTTGTTGCTGGGGGTGATGTACTGGTTGTTGCTAGTTTTGAAGTGCTGATTGTTGCTGCGGTTGATGTACTGGTTGTTGCTGGTGTGGATGTACTGGTTGTTGCTGGGGTCGATATGCTGGTTGCTGCTGAGGTCGATGTGCTGGTTTTTGCTGGGGTTGATGTACTGGTTGTTGCCGGATTTGATGCACTGGTTGTTGCTGGGATCGATGTACTCGTTGTTGCTGGTGTTGATGTACTGGTTGTTGCTGGGGTTGATGTGCTGGTTGTTGCTGGGGTTGATGTACTGGTTGTTGCTGGGGATGATGTACTGGTTGTTGCTGGATTTGATTTACTGGTTGTTGCTGTAATTGATGTAGTTGTTGCTGGGATTGATGTACTGGTTGTTGCTGGGTTTGTTGTGCTGGTTGTTGCTGGGGTTGATGTAATTGTTGTTGCTGGGGTTGATGTACTGGTTGTTGCTGGGGTCGATGTACTGGTTGTTGCTGGGGTTGATGTGCTGGTTGTTGCTGGGGTTGATGCACTGGTTGTTGCTGGGATCGATGTGCTGGTTGTTGCTGGGGTCGATGTACTGGTTGTTGCTGGGGTTGATGTGCTGGTTGTTGCTGGGGTTGATGTGCTGGTTGTTGCTGGGGTTGATGTACTGGTTGTTGCCGGATTTGATGCACTGGTTGTTGCTGGGATCAATGTACTCGTTGTTGCTGGTGTTGATGTACTGGTTGTTGCTGGGGTTGATGTGCTGGTTGCTGCTGGGGTTGATGTACTGGTTGTTGCTGGGGATGATGTACTGGTTGTTGCTGGATTTGATTTACTGGTTGTTGCTGTAATTGATGTAGTTGTTGCTGGGATTGATGTACTGGTTGTTGCTGGGTTTGTTGTGCTGGTTGTTGCTGGGGTTGATGTAATTGTTGTTGCTGGGGTTGATGTACTGGTTGTTGCTGGGGTCGATGTACTGGTTGTTGCTGGGGTTGATGTGCTGGTTGTTGCTGGGGTTGATGCACTGGTTGTTGCTGGGATCGATGTGCTAGTTGTTGCTGGGGTCGATGTACTGGTTGTTGCTGGGGTTGATGTGCTGGTTGTTGCTGGGATCTTTGTGCTGGTTGTTGCTGGGGTTGATGTACTGATTGTTGCTGGGGTTGATGTACTGGTTGTTGCTGGGGTTGATGTCCTGGTTGTTGCTGGGGTCGATGTGCTGGTTGCTGCTGGGATCGATGTACTGGTTGTTGCTGGGGGTGATGTACTGGTTGTTGCTGGGTTTGAAGTGCTGATTGTTGCTGCGGTTGATGTACTGGTTGTTGCTGGTGTGGATGTACTGGTTGTTGCTGGGGTCGATATGCTGGTTGCTGCTGAGGTCGATGTGCTGGTTGTTGCTGGGGTTGATGTACTGGTTGTTGCCGGATTTGATGCACTGGTTGTTGCTGGGATCGATGTACTCGTTGTTGCTGGTGTTGATGTACTGGTTGTTGCTGGGGTTGATGTGCTGGTTGTTGCTGGGGTTGATGTACTGGTTGTTGCTGGGGATGATGTACTGGTTGTTGCTGGATTTGATTTACTGGTTGTTGCTGTAATTGATGTAGTTGTTGCTGGGATTGATGTACTGGTTGTTGCTGGGTTTGTTGTGCTGGTTGTTGCTGGGGTTGATGTAATTGTTGTTGCTGGGGTTGATGTACTGGTTGTTGCTGGGGTCGATGTACTGGTTGTTGCTGGGGTTGATGTGCTGGTTGTTGCTGGGGTTGATGCACTGGTTGTTGCTGGGATCGATGTGCTGGTTGTTGCTGGGATCGATGTACTGGTTGTTGCTGGGGTTGATGTGCTGGTTGTTGCTGGGGTTGATGTGCTGGTTGTTGCTGGGGTTGATGTACTGGTTGTTGCCGGATTTGATGCACTGGTTGTTGCTGGGATCAATGTACTCGTTGTTGCTGGTGTTGATGTACTGGTTGTTGCTGGGGTTGATGTGCTGGTTGCTGCTGGGGTTGATGTACTGGTTGTTGCTGGGGATGATGTACTGGTTGTTGCTGGATTTGATTTACTGGTTGTTGCTGTAATTGATGTAGTTGTTGCTGGGATTGATGTACTGGTTGTTGCTGGGTTTGTTGTGCTGGTTGTTGCTGGGGTTGATGTAATTGTTGTTGCTGGGGTTGATGTACTGGTTGTTGCTGGGGTCGATGTACTGGTTGTTGCTGGGGTTGATGTGCTGGTTGTTGCTGGGGTTGATGCACTGGTTGTTGCTGGGATCGATGTGCTAGTTGTTGCTGGGGTCGATGTACTGGTTGTTGCTGGGGTTGATGTGCTGGTTGTTGCTGGGGTTGATGTGCTGGTTGTTGCGGTGTTTGATGTGCTGATTGTTGCTGGGGTTGATGTGCTGGTTGTTGCTGGGGTTGATGTAATTGTTGTTGCTGGGGTTGATATGCTGGTTGTTGCTGGGGTCGATGTACTGGTTGCTGCTGGGATCGATGTACTGGTTGTTGCTGGTGTTGATGTACTGGTTGTTGCTGGGGTTGATGTGCTGGTTGCTGCTGGGGTTGATGTACTGGTTGTTGCTGGGGATGATGTACTGGTTGTTGCTGGATTTGATTTACTGGTTGTTGCTGTAATTGATGTAGTTGTTGCTGGGATTGATGTACTGGTTGTTGCTGGGTTTGTTGTGCTGGTTGTTGCTGGGGTTGATGTAATTGTTGTTGCTGGGGTTGATGTACTGGTTGTTGCTGGGTTCGATGTACTGGTTGTTGCTGGGGTTGATGTGCTGGTTGTTGCTGGGGTTGATGTGCTGGTTGTTGCGGTGTTTGATGTGCTGATTGTTGCTGGAGTTGATGTGCTGGTTGTTGCTGGGGTTGATGTGCTGGTTGTTGCTGGGGTTGATGTACTGGTTGTTGCTGGGGTTGATGTGCTAGTTGTTGCTGGGGTTGATGTGCTGGTTGTTGCTGGGGTCGATGTGCTGGTTGTTGCTGGGGTTGATGTGCTCGTTGTTGCTGGGGTTGATGTGCTCGTTGTTGCTGGCATCAATGTACTGGTTGTTGCTGCAGTTGATGTACTGGTTGTTGCTGGGCTTGATGTGCTGGTTGTTGCTGGGGTTGACGTGCTTGTTGTTGCTGGTGTTGATTTGCTGGTTGTTGCTGGGATCAATGTACTGGTTGTTGCTGGGGTTGATGTGCTGGTTATTGCTGGTGTCGATATACTGGTTGTTGCTGTGATCGATGTACTGGTTGTTGCTGGGGTCGATGTACTGGTTGTTGCTGGGGTTGATGTACTGGTTGATGCTGCGGTTGATGTGCTGGTTGTTGCTGGGGTTGATGTAATTGTTGTTGCTGGGGTCGATGTACTGGTTGTTGCTGGGGTTGATGTGCTGGTTGTTGCTGGGCTTGATGTACTGGTTGCTGCTGGGGTTGATGTGCTGGTTGTTGCTGGGGTTGATGTAATTGTTGTTGCTGGGATCGATGTACTGGTTGCTGCTGGGGTTGATGTACTGGTTGTTGCTGGGGTTGATGTACTGGTTGTTGCTGGGGTTGATGTGCTGGTTATTGCTGGGGTTGATGTACTGGTTGTTGCTGGGGTCGATGTGCTGGTTGCTGCTGGGATCGATGTACTGGTTGTTGCTGTGGATGATGTACTGGTTGTTGTTGGGGGTGATGTACTGGTTGTTGCTGGGGGTGATGTACTGGTTGTTGCTGGTGTCGATGTAATGGTTGTTGCTGGGGTCGATGTGCTGATTGTTGCTGGGGACGATGTACTGGTTGCTGCTGGTGTCGATGCGCTGGTTGCTGCTGGGGTCGATGTGCTGATTGTTGCTGGGGTCGATGTACTGGTTGTTGCTGGGATCGATGTACTCGTTGTTGCTGGTGTTGATGTACTGGCTGTTGCTGGGGTTGATGTGCTGGTTGCTACTGGGGTCGATGTTGTGGTTGTTACTGGGGGTAATGTGCTGGTTATTGCTGGTAGCGATGTACTGGTTGTTGCTGGGGATGATGTACTGGTTGTTGCTGGGGTTGATGTACTGGTTGTTGCGGGGTTTGATGTGCTGATTGTTGCTGGGGTTGATGTGCTGGTTGTTGCTGGGGTTGATGTGCTGGTTGTTGCTGGGGCTGATGTGCTGGTTGTTGCTGCGGTTGATGTACTGGTTGTTGCTGGGGTTGATGTACTGGTTGCTGCTGTCAATGTGCTGGTTGTTGCTGGGGTCGATGTACTGGTTGTTGCTGGGGTCGATGTACTGGTTGTTGCTGGTGTTGATGTACTCGTTGTTGCTGGGGGCGATGTGCTGGTTGCTGCTGGGATCGATGTACTGGTTGTTCCTGTGGTTGATGTACTGGTTGTTGCTGGGGGTGATGTACTGTTTGTTGCTGGGTTTGATGTACTGGTTGTTACTCGGGGTGATGTCCTGGTTGTTGCTGGGGTTGATGTACTGGTTGTTGCTGGGGTTGATGTGCTGGTTGTTGCTGGTGTTGACATCCTGGTTGTTGCTGGAGTTGATGTGCTGGTTGTTACTGGGGTTGATGTACTGGTTGTTGCTGGGGTTGATGTACTGCTTGTTGCTGGGGTTGATGTACTGGTTGTTGCTGGGGTTGATGTGCTGGTTGTTGCTGGTGTTGATGTACTGCTTGTTGCTTGGATTGATGTACTGGTTGTTGCTGGGGTTGATGTACTGGTTGTTGCTGGAGTTGATGTGCTGGTTGTTACTCGGGGTGATGTACTGGTTGTTGCTGGGGTTGATGTACTGCTTGTTGCTGGGATTGATGTACTGGTTGTTCCTGTGGTTGATGTACTGGTTGTTGCTGGGGGTGATGTACTGTTTGTTGCTGGGTTTGATGTACTGGTTGTTGCTGGGGTTGATGTACTGGTTGTTACTCGGGGTGATGTACTGGTTGTTTCTGGGGTTGATGTACTGCTTGTTGCTGGGGTTGATGTACTGGTTGTTGCTGGGGTTGATGCACTGGTTGCTGCTGGTGTTGATGTGCTGGTTGCTGCTGGGGTTGTTGTGCTGTTTGTTGCTGGGATCGATGTGCTGGTTGCTGCTGGCAGCGATGTGCTGGTTGCTGCTGGGGTTGATGTGCTGGTTGCTGCTGGAATTGAAGTGCTGGTTGCTTCTGCGATTGATGTGCTGGTTATTGCTGGGGTTGATGTGTGAGTTGTTGCTGGGGTTGATGTGCTGGTTGCTGCTGGGGTTGATGTGCTGGTTGCTTCTGCGATTGATGTGCTGGTTGTTGCTGGGGTTGATGTGTTAGTTGTTGCTGGGGTTGATGTGTTAGTTGTTGCTGGGGTTGATGTGCTGGTCGCTGCTGGAGTTGATTTGCTGGTTGTTGCTGGGGTTGATTTACTGGTTGTTGCTGGGGTTGATGTACTGGTTGTTGCTGAGGTTGATGTGCTAGTTGTTGCTGGGATCAATGTACTGGTGGTTGCTGGGGTCGATGTTCTCGTGGTTGCTGGGGTCGATGTGCTGGTGGTTGCTGGGATCGATGTAATGGTTGTTGCTGCGCTCGATGTGCTGGTGGCTGCCCGGGTCGATGTGCTGGTTGCTGCTGGGGTTGACACGTTTGAACCTAAAAGCAGGTCAGACAGACACACTGAGTGAAGAGAATGCTGGGAAATAATTAATCTTAAGTCCCACATGTATCGAGGAGCCAAGACATTGATGAGCCAGATTGAGCAGGAAATTTCCGATGGGTTTGTAATGGCTGTCTAATTCAGCTCCTGAGGTCTCTCAAGTTTGTGCTGAGGATTCAGGAATCCATAAAACTGTCAGTTTAACACTTTAGAGCCATAGTGTCACAGAAATATACAGCACAGAAACAAACCCTTCAGTCCAACTTGTCCATATCGATCAGATATCTGAACCAAATCCACTCCCATTTGCCAGTACTGGGCCCATATACCACTGAACCCTTCCTGTTCATATACCCATCCAGATGCCTTTTAAATGCTGTAACTGTACCAGCCTCCACCACATCCTCTGGCAGCTCATTCCATACACGTACCACCCTCTGCGTGAAAAAGTTTCCCCTTAGGTCTCTTTTATATCTTTCCCCTCTCACCCTAAATCTATGCCCCCTAGTTCTGGACTCCCCCACCCCAGGGAAAAGACCCTGTCTAGTTACCCAATCCATGTTTCTCATGATTTAATAAACCTCTATAAGATCACCCCTCAGCCTCTGACACTCCAGGCAAAACAGCCCCAGCCTGTTCAGCCTCTCCCTGTAGCTCAGATCCTCCAGCCCTGGCAACATCCTTGTAAATGTTTTCTGAACCCTTTCAAGTTTCTCAACATCTTTCTGATAGGAAGGAGACCAGAATTTATCTCAATTAAACTCCATCTGCCATTCCTCAGCCCATTGGCCCATCTGATCAAGATCCTGTTGTAATCTGAGGTAACCTTCTTCAATGTCCACGACACCTCCAATTTTGGTGTCATCTGCAAACTTACTAAATATACCTCTGCATTCAGGGATTTACTGATTTCTCTGAATGTCATCGATCGAGAGATGTGGAATATATACACTCCGATAGGAGAGAGCTGGGAATGGGTGTAATGTGGTCAGTTTAATTATTAATTCATGCCCTCTTTAATAAAGCGAGGAGATCACTGACAGAGATGGGCAATGACCTGCCCACTGATCTCAGTTCATTCCAAAACACCAATTGGAAATCTTCATCACCAGATGTTCTCCGTGAACAGGAGAAGGATTGGACTGGGCAGGATCCGGAAGATGATGCTTCCTAAGAGGTTTGGGAGGAAGGGTGAGGGATTTGGGGATAAGGGAGTGGGGGGGTTAGTGTTGAGATTTCCACTGGACCTGCCCCTACACTCCAGGCTGTGAATGATCTCTCCCCAGCTCACACTGGGTTAGCGGGAGCTACAAGCAAGTTGAGGAGACTGCTCTCGTCAGGCAGAGTCGGAGACTGAAGGATTGAGGGAATGGGCTATTCTGGGATGAGTGAGATTCAATGAGGGGAAATTGTGCGAATTGGAGAGATCAATCCCTTCAGATGGAGAAAGGGGAACCAGTTCCCAGGCAGTCCCCCGGGGATTGTGAACGGGCTCCATTTGCAAGTTGGCCTGGACTCAAGTCGGAATCTCATCCCCCAGCAATGTAAAGCAGCTGTTTGTAAATACAGGAACCATTAGAGCATTGGATGGTTATAATTACAGCCCAGGATGGGATCATCTTTGTAAGGATTGTCTGTAAGGCGGATGGTTGTAAATCAGGAACCACCCCCCGCCCGTCTGCTGTATTTTCGAAATGGGATGGAGTTAGAAACTGTGGGGGTGAGGAACATCATGACCAGTCCATCATGTGGGCACTTTGCAACCGAATTCATCGGCAGCTTCATTCTGATGCAGAAGTTGAATTTTTCATTGACAAATCAACATTGAGGGATCTGACCATCTGCAATGCTGTCCAGGAGAATGAGTCTCACTCCCTAAGGAGAGAAATTCCTCCCAGATTCTTTCCTAGGATTCTTCCCGACTATTGTGACTCCTATTCCCAGAGTCACCGCAACGGCTAAAGATATTATCGGAGAATGTAAGTTCCCAAATGAACTGGCCGTTTAGACTGAGGTTGATGGGAAGCACAGACCAGGTTTCTGAGCAAGGAATATTACTGACCTCAGGAAGGAATTGCTAGGAACAGAAGGTTTCGGTTCTGTCACCAACCAAAGACCAATCAGCTCCTGCTCTGGGTGTGTCTGCTGGGACTGAGCTGGTTTCAACCTGGACTGACCACCCACCCACTCTCCCCACTACACACACACAGGCACACACAAACACACACTCAGGCACAGGCAGACACGCACACACAAACACACAGGCACAGACAGACACACACACACACACACACACACAGACACACACACACAGACACACACACCAACGCGGACAAACACACACACACACAGACACACACACACAGACACACACACCAACGCGGACAAACACACACAGAAACACACACAGTCACACAGGCACCCGCACACACACAAAGACACACAGGCACGCTCACACACACAGACACACACATTCTCTCTCACACACACACACACACACACACACACACAAAACCTTGATCTCCTCCCATTGGCTTGAAGCAGCAGCTGTGTAAACATCACTCACAATGAGGAGCAGGGAACTTACTTTTCCAAAATACTGCGAGCCCTTCCCACCTTCCCCAGCAGTAACCATCACACTGACCCCCTTCCCCACCTAACCCCAAAATGCCAGGCGATTTGAGGAAGGTTGCGTACCTGAATAAAACATCCTGAAGGAGTCTGGGGGATTGGGACACACGATAGTCTCTCCTGCATCCAGTGAGGAACAGGGAAGAAATGTCCCTCCGTGGGGAGTTGAACTCCTGACCACAGGCAGTGGTTAGGATGGCTAGCTCAATGAATCTAAGGGGAACAGGGACTGAGGGGGAACGGAGCAGAGGGATCAGTCAATGAGCTTAAAGTGAGGGGATCCAACTGAAGCAGCACGATCCGAGGGGATCTGGTGCAGGATCTAGACACCATTATTGCCTGGGGACAGTGGGGATCTGAAGGGGGGATGGTCACTGGGTGTCTCCCACCGAGTCTGTGTCACCTTTACCTGGATCCACTGTGGTGGTGATCCCTGGGTCTCCATTACACAAAGAGCCTTCACAGCAGGACACGTCGCTTAGCAACAAACCCAACGCTCGCAAATCCATCCGCGCTCCGCACTGATTCGCCGAAGCACATCCTTTAAAAACGACATCTCGGCCAACATCTGACACTGTGGGGGAGATCAGAGAACAGATCACATCGCAACAGAGTGGATCCCAGACAGGAAACAGGGTCACTGTCCTGATTGGAGGATCAGTGACAGAGGGAGGCTGGGATTGGAGGATCAGTGAGAGCGGGCAGCTGTGATTGGAGGATCAGTGGGAGAGGGAGTTTGTGATTGGAGATTCAGTGGGAGAGGGAGGCTGTGATTGGAGGATCAGTGAGAGCGGGCAACTGTGATTGGAGGATCAGTGGGAGAGGGAGTTTGTGATTGGAGATTCAGTGGGAGAGGGAGGCTGTGATTGGAGGATCAGTGGGAGAGGGAGGCTGTGATTAGCGAGTCAATGAGAGCGGGAGGCTGTAATTGGAGGATCAGAGATAGAGGGACAGTATGATTGGAGAGTTAGTGAGAGCAGGAGGCTGTGATTGGAGGATCAATGACCTGGGCTATGATTAGACGGTCAGTGAGCTCGACTGTGATGGGAAGCTCATCGATAGAGGAGACTGCGATTGGAGGGTCAGAGAGTGAGAGGAAGCCTGTGATTGGAGAGTCTGGGACAGAAGGATGGAATGATTGGAGACTCGGCGATAGAGGGAAGCTGTGATTGGAGGGTCAGTGAGAGCGGGCGGCTGTGATTGTAGGGTCAGTGGGAGAGGGAGCTTGTGATTGGAGGATCAGTGGGAGAGGGAGCCTGTGAATGGAGGATCAGTGGGAGAGGGAGCCTGTGATTGAAGGATCACTGAGAGCAGGCAGCTGTGATTGGAGGATAGTGAGAGAGGGAGGCTGTGATTGGAGGATCAGTGGGAAGGGAGGCTGTGATTGGAGGATAGTGAGAGAGGGAGGCAGTGATTGGAAGATCAGTAATAGAGGGACAGTATGATTGGAGAGTTAGTGAGAGCAGGAGGCTGTGATTGGAGGATCAGTGACCTGGGCTATGATTGGATGGTCACTGACCTCGACGATGATGGGAGGCTCATCGATAGAGGAGACTGCGATTGGAGGGTCAGGGAGTGAGAGGAAGCCGATGATTGGAGAGTCTGGGATGGAAGGATGGTATGATTGGAGACTTGGCAATAGAGGGAGGCTGTGATTGGAGGGTCAGTGTTAGAAGGAGCCTGTGATTGGACGATTTGTGATGGAGAGAAGTTTTGATTGGAGGATCAGTTTGCTGGGCTACGTTTGGAGGGTCAGTGAGAGCGGGAGGATGTGACTGGAGGATAGTGAGAACGGGAGGCAGTGATTGGAGGCTTAGTAAGAGCAGGAGGCTATGATTGGTGAGTCCGTGAGAGCGTGAGGCTGTGATTGGATGCGCGGTGAGAGAGGGAGGCTTCGATTGGAGGATCGGTGTACTGGGCTGTGATTGGAGGATCAGTGATAGCGGGAGCCTGTGATTGGAGGATCACTGAGCTGGGCTGGGGTTGGTGGGTTCCTGGGGAGAGGTACAGCTTTCCTCCGCGATCCGGAAAGTAGCGGCGTTCCCATGAAACCTTTCAGAAGCCGAAATGGCACAAAGTGAAGAATCAGTTCCTTTTCTGGGAAAAGTGAAAATCCTCTTTGGATTTCTTTCAGTGAGTGAAAACAGATACTAATGTAGGTCTTTGTGAAAAGGCAGGTGGGGGAAAGTGAACTTTCCAAAAGCAGGGGATACCTGTAGGATGTTACATTCTGAGCAATGTCTGGGTGAGGGCTGTGAGGCTGAGAGCCAGACCAGGGGCCCAAAAACTCCCTCCCCCAGACACCTACCCTCCTGGAGGGTGTGGGGGGGTGAAACCTGCTCAGGGGGTGAGAGCTGGATTGGGGAAGGGGCCCAGAATCAGGCACATTCCCTGTCAGCGACTCCCTGTCAGGGGATGGTCCCGAGCCAAGTGCTGAGGCCCACGGAGAGTATCAACCCAGGCCCAGGCCCAGGTGAGATTGGGGCTGAAGGATGTTCCCATTCAGCACCAGCCAGTGACCCACCTCTCCCTCTGCATACAGACTGTGGACTGACAACTGGGTCAAAGAGGGAACCCAGTCAGTACTGCATCCTGGTGGACAAGAATGGGCTGAATGGCCTCATCCTGTGCTGTGCTATCCCATCATTCCATTCTCCTGAACAATGGCTCCCTTCAACATCCCAAACCTGGGAGTGAGTTCGACATTGACCCTGAAGCTCAGTGACTGAGGTTGGGAGAGAGCAGTGGACGATGCAGTGTATCTACGTACACAATCTCTGTTGGCCTTTTCCATTCACACAGCGATTCTCCCGACCCGCACACTCCACCTTCTGTAGATTGGCCAGGCAGGAGGCCATGGATGGACTGTAGCATCCGAAACATTGCAGTCCGTTCAGGGTGGTGTTGGCAGGCTCTGAAATCACAAAGGGAAGAAGAGAAGATGCCTTCTCTTTGATTCAAGGGCAAAACCATCCTCCCCTCAAATCGTCACATCCCCTCCCCCTAACACAACTCCCCAAACCTGACGTTCATCACCTCCCCCCCCCCCCCCCCCCCAGGGTTTTCATGTGGGTCTGAATCCTGACAGACCTCACTGTGATCCTCACCTGCTACTGTCTGGTCATTACATCGGTCTGAGCCACAGAGACGGCTGCTCCGGGAGATAAACACCCTTCCAGTGCTCAACGAAACATCTTCGGAGGGACTCTCACAGCGTTGTTCAATGTGTCTGAGTGTCTCAGTCCCACTGTCTACGGTAAACAGGCTGGAGTTAGAACTTCACCACATCATTTGTTTAGCTTCACTCCGTCTGCAACAATTTCTGTCGATGCCCCACAGAAAGCATCCTATCTGGATGCATCCCAGCTTGGTATGGAGCACAACAAATTACAGAGAGATGTGAACACAGCGCAGTCCATCACACAAAGCAGCCTTCCCCCCGTTATCTCCATCTACACTTCCCACTGCCTCGGGCAAGTAACGAACATCATTAAAGCGCCTTCCCAGCCCGGGAATACTTTCTCCCACCCTCTTCCATCGGGCAGGAGATACAAAGGTTTGAAAACATGTACCAACAGATTCGAGCACAGCTTCTTCCCCGCTGTTATCAGACTAATGACCCAACCGTACCTATGTTAGAGTTGATGTCTCTCTGCATCTTCCCTGTGGCTGGAACACTATATTCTGCATTCTGTTCCATTACCCTGATGTACTTCTGTAAGGTGTGATTTGTCTGGATATCATACAGAACAATACTTTTCACTGTATCTCAGTGCATGTGACAATAATAAACCCAGTATCACAATGAGATATTTTCAGAACCTCACTGTTCTGGAGAATATCACCCTACGCCTCTTCAGGGGCTGGGATGATTGTCAACTCCGGCCCTCCTGCCTCAGAGGTCGGGACACTCCACCTGTCTCACAGCAGTACCCCTGCTCCATGTGGGTTTGCGCTGGGAGGAACTGAAACCAGGAGCCAGAACCTAGTCTCCAGCCGACACGTCTGCAATCAGCCAACAGGGAAAGAAACTTCCCGTCACACTGTCTGGCCCCATTCCCTCCAATCTGGGAAGAGTCGGCTTTCAACAGAAAGGCAGGATTACCGATGATGGTGTGGGATGACACAGTCTGGCAGTTGGTGATGCCAATCAGGCAAGTGTTCTCTCTCAGTGAGCAGGAACCGGAGGAGGCTGAACACGTGAAACATTGAAGAGATCGTCCTGCGAAGGGAGAGATTGCAGAGAATTCAGTGAGACTCGGAGTTTCAGTTTGAGGAGAATTTTCACTCAGGGACCATGACTGTGCTTTCAAATTACACCCCCTCATTCCGATCACAACCTCAAACATTTCACTCACACTGCGAGGGATATTAATGGGTGTGGGGAGTGAAGAGGGAGAGTGAGATTAGACTGGGTGGAATATTAATGGGTGTGGGGAGTGAGGGGAGAGTTGGATTAGACTGGGTGGGATATTAAATGGTGTGGGGAATGAGGGGGAGAGTGGGATTAGACTGGGTGGGATATTAAACGGTGTGGGGAGTGAGGAGGGAGAGTGGGATTAGACTGGGTGGGATATTAAAGGGTGTGGGGAATGAGGGGGAGAGTGGGATTAGACTGGGTGGGATATTAAATGGTGTGGGGAGTGAGGGGGAGAGTTGGATTAGACTGAGTGTGATATTAAACGGTGTGGGGAGTGAGGAGGGAGAGTGGGATTAGACTGGGTGGGATATTAATGGGTGTGGGGAGTGAGGAGGGAGAGTTGGATTAAACTGGGTGGGATATTAAATGGTGTGGGGAATGAGGGGGAGAGTGGGATTCAACTGGGTGGGATATTAATGGGTGTGAGGAGTGAGGGGGAGAGTGGGATAAGACTGAGTGTGATATTAAACGGTGTGGGGAGTGAGAGGGAGAGTGGGATTAGACTGGGTGGGGTATTAAAGGGTGTGGGGAGTGAGAGGGAGAGTGGGATAATACTGAGTGTGATATTAAACTCTGTGGGGAGTGAGGGGGAGAGTGGGATTCGACTGGGTGGGATATTAAAGGGAATGGGGAGTGAGGGGGAGAGTGGGATTAGACTGGGTGGGATATTAAAGGGAGTGGGGAATGAGGGGGTGAGTGGGATGAGACTGGGTGGGATATTAAAGGGTGTGGGGAGTGAGGGGGAGAGTGGGATTAGACTGGGTGGGGTATTAAAGGGTATGGGGAGTGTGGGATTAGACTTGGTGGGATATTAAAGGATGTGGAGAGTGAGGTGGAGAGTGGGATATTAAAGGACATTCGTGAGACTTCGTCTGGAATACTGTGGCCTGTTCTGTTCTCCCTGTTATCGGAAGAATATAATTAAACTGAGAGGGTCCTGAAGAGATTTCCCAGGATGTTCCTTGGAATAGTGGGTTTGAGTTATAAGGAGAGGCTGGATGGGCTGGGAGTTTATTCACTGGAGCGTAGGAGGTTGATGGGTGACCTTATCGACGTTTATAAAGTCATGAGGGGTTCAGATAAGGTGAAAGGCAGGTGGTTTTTTTCCCTCGTGTGGGGGATTTCAAGACTACAATGGATATTTTTAATGTGAGAGGAGAAAGATTTAAAAAGAATGAGGGGTAAGTTTTATCCACAGAGTGTGGTTTGTGTGTGCCATGACCTTCCAGAGGAAGTAGTGAGTGTGGACACAGTTACTCTGTTTTAAAGACATTTGGACAAGTCAGTGAATAAGAAATGTTTGGAGGGATAGGGTCAAACGTAGGCAAGTGGGATGAGCTCGATTTGGGAATATGTTCGGATTGGACGGGTTGGGTCTGTTCCTGTGCTGTCTGACTGTAACTCAGCACCTTGAGGGGCAATCCCAGAGAGTGGGACATCAATGATAGCGTCAGGATCACCCAACCCGATCAGTGACACAAACAGATCATTCCTTACCTGCTGTGATCCCAGCACAGACCAGGACAATGCTGAAGAACACCTTCATGTTTTCCCCTGCAGAGTCGGTGTGTCTGGGATGATGGTGAGCTGTGTCTGTGTTCACAAACTGCTCTCTTTCTGTTCTGAAATCAGAAAACACCATCAGAGATGTTGGACCGAGCCCTCTGCCAGCAGCCACACAGTACAGGCTTTACCCCACCCCATTCCCCTCCCACAGTCTGTGCCGTGTCGGGTCAGGGACAGACAGTGTACCTTATGCTTTAGAAACTCTGTGACCATTCCTGCCTGACCACAAGGGAAAGGATCGACAGCTCATGGATTCCCTGTGACCCTGCTGCAGCTTTCCCAGGAACAGGGTGGGAACGTGCCTTACAAATACCTCAGGGGCTGGGGGAGAGCACCCTGTACAGGGCACAGGGCTGACCCACTCACACAGCACCAGGGACATGGTTCACCACAGAAGGAGGCCATTCGGCCTTCCCTGCCTGTACCAGCCCGTTACACCTAGTGCCACTACCTCGTGCCAACCTCCTGCTTTCTCCCCACAGCTTTGAACGTTGTGTTATGTTCATTCCCCCCCTAACGATCCAATGGCCCTCTTCCATCGTACCCGCCTCTCCCATATTTCCAGCTGGAACTTTCCGGATCCTAACCGGCCAATGGGCCAAGAGAGCTCTTTTGTGCTTTCTGATTCGATGTTGAAACACTCACTGAGTTAACAAGGCCTCACCTGTCTTGGGGAAATCCCTCCACATTCATTCAATTCCTTACTGAGAAACCTCAGGGACAATCAAAGGCTGAAAGAATGATTTTATCCTTCTTGCATGCAGCAACCCAAATCAGCCCGTCAACAAAGTGAGTTAAACCTCACAACCCGACCTGACTATGGCCTGATTAAGGGTGGAACGAGGCAACAATCCCACCAATGGTGATCCGTCTTTGGAAGGCTCCAGCGTTCCATCCTGATGCCAAGCTGATCTCCGGAGTCCTGCTAAAGGTGTTCGATTCTCGCACAAGATAACATCCTTCGGGCCTTTGAGGTTATATGTTGATGATCCTTAAAGTCCCTTTCATCCAAAATGTTGATCATCCTCCTGGCGTCATGAAGTCATACAGCATGGAAACTGACCCTTCGGTCTAACCCGTCCATGATGACCAGATATCCCAATCTACTCCCTTTTGCCAGCATTTGGCCCATATCCCCCTAAATCCTTCCTGTTCATATACCTATCCAGATGCCTTTTAAATGCTGTAATTGTACCAGCCTCCACCACTTCCTCTGGCAGCTCATTCCATACACGGACTACCCTCTGTGTGAGTAAGGTGCCCCTTTAGTCACTTTTAAATCTTTCCCCTTCCCTCCTCAAACCAATGCCCTCGAACTCTGGACTCCCCCACTCCAAGGAAAAAGACCTTGTCTATTCACTCTATCCATGCCCCTCACGACTTGATAAACTGAAAGAACCGCAGGTACAGGAGATCAGAAATGAAAACAGAAATTGCTGGAAAAGCTCAGCAGGTCTGACAGTGCCTGTGGAGAGAAATCCGAATGAACATTTTGGATTAAGGGAGCCTTCCTCAGAACTGAGATTTTCCAGCAACGTCTGTCTTTTTTATGATATTACAAACCTCTGTCAGGTCACCCCCTCAGCCTCTGAAACTCCAGGGTACAGTATACCCCAGCTTATTCAGCCTCTCCCTGTCGCGCAAACCCTCCAGTCCCGGTAGCGTCCCTTAAATGTTTACTGAACCCATTCGAGTTTAACAATATCCTTCCTCCAGCAGGGAGACCAGAATTGCACACAATGTTTTAAAAGTGGCCTAACCAATGTCCTGTACAGCCACAACCTGACCTCCCAACTCCTGTACTCAACACACTGACCAATAAAGGACAGCATACCAAGTGCCTTCTTCGCTATCCTCTCTACCTGTGACTCCACTTTCAAGGAGTTATGAACCTGAACTCCAAGGTGCCCTTGCTCAGGAGCACTCCCAGGGTCCCCCCGTTAAGTCTCGAAGCCCTGCCCTGATTTGCCTTTCCAAAATGCAGCCCCTCACTTTGATCTGAATGAAACTCCATCCACCGCTCCTCAGCCCTTGAGACTGCAGCTGGCTTCCTCTTCAACAGGAACGGCTCTATTCCTTGTTACCTTTGGCCTTACCTGGCAGTTGGAACACACAGTTTTCCTGCGATTAACTCCTTCAATTCTTCAGCAGGGCAACCCTTGTCTTCTGTGGTGATAAAGCATCCACTTTCTCAAGCAGGTGTCCAAGCAGTTTTGAAAGTGTGACCTCGACTCCCTCCAGTCCAAGAGCTGGCTAATTGTTTTCAGTCTCTGCTCAACAGCACGTCTTTGTTTATTAATACAAGTTTATTAACTGAAGGTTATGGCACAGACCACACCCTTTGTTTCACACTTTATATTTATGACCTTATATCATTAATATTTATTGTCATGACACCACAGAATCATACAGCAGGTAAACAGATCCTTGGGTCCAACACATCCATCCTGCCCAGATATCCGAAACTGACCCAGTCCCACCTGCCAGCACCTGGCCCATGTGCCTATTCATATACCCATCCAGATGCCTATTAAATGCTGTAATTGTACCAGCTTCCACCCACTTCCTCTGGCAGTTCATTCCATACACGTACCATCCTCTGTGTGAAAATGTTGTTCCTCAGGTTTAGGGTTCGGTTTAGGGTAAACATTAGGGTTAGGTTTCAGTTCAGGTTTCGGGTTAGGGTTTGGAATAGGGTTAGGTTTTGGGTGAGGGAGAGGGAACGGATTACATTTTGGGTTAAGGTAAGGAATAGGGTTAAGTTTAGGGTTAGTGTTGGGGTTAGGCTCAGCATTAGGGATAAGGTTAGTTTTAGGGTTTGGGTTAGGATTACATTTAAGCTTAGGGATAGATTTATGGTTAAGTTTGGGGTTAAAATTAGTGTTAGATTTAGGGTTAGAGTTAATGTTAGGGTTCACGTTAGGGTTAGGGTTCAGGTTCGAGTTACGGTTAGGGATAAGATTAGGGTTTGAGTTTGGATTAGAGTTTAGGGTTAGGGTTAGAGTTCTGTTTAGGGATAGGGTTTGGGTTAGGGTTCAGCGTTAGGGTTAGCATTCTGTTTAGGGTTTGGGTTAGGATTAGAGTTCAGCGTTAGGGTTAGGGTCAAGATTAGGGTAAGTGTTCAGTTCAGTGATAGGGTTTGGGTCAGGGTTAGGGTTCTGTTTTGGGTTAGGGTTCAGCGTTAGATTTCTGTTTAGGGTTAGGGTTCAGTGTTAGGGTCAGGGTTCAGCGTTAGATTTCTGTTTAGGGTTAGGGTTCAGTGTTAGGGTTCAGGGTAAGGGTTAGCAGTCTGTTTAGGGTTTGGGTTAGGGTTCTGTTTAGGGATAGGGTTTGGGTTAGGGTTCAGCGTTAGGGTTAGTGTTCTGTTTAGGGTTAGAGTTCTGTTTAGGGTTAGGGTTCAGTGTTAGGGTTAGGGTTCAGCATTAGGGTTAGAGTTCTGTTTAGGTTTAGGGTTCAGGGTTAGGGTTCAGCGTTAGGGTTTGAGTTCTGTTTAGGGTTAGGGTTCAGCGTTAGGGTTAGCGTTCTTTCCGGGTTTGGGTTAGGGTTCTGTTTAGGGATTGGGTTTGGTTTAGGGTTGGCGTTCTGTTTAGGGTTTGGGTTAGGGTTCTGTTTAGGGATTGGGTTTGGGTTAGCGTTCTGTTTAGGGATTGGGTTAGGTTTAGCATTCTGTTTAGGGTTTGGATTAGGGTTCTGTTCAGTGATAGGGTTTGGGTTAGGGTTAGGGTTCAGCGTTACGGTTAGCGTTCTGTTTAGGGTTTGGGTTAGGGTTCAGCGTTAGAGTTAGAGTTCTGTTTAGGGATAGGGTTTAGGTTAGGGTTAGGGTTAGGGTTAGGGTTTGGGTTAGGGTTCAGTGTTAGAGTTAGAGTTCTGTTTAGGGTTAGGGTTCTGTTTTGGGATAGGGTTAAGGTTTGGGTTCAGGATTAGGGTTCTGTTTAGGGATAGGGTTTGGGTTAGGATTAGGATTTAGGGTTAGGGTTCTGTTTAGGGATAGGGTTTGGGTTATGGTTAGGATTTAGGGTTAGGGTTCTGTTTAGGGACAGGATTAGGCTCAGAGTTAGGATTTGGGATAGCCTTAGTGTTAGTGTTCGAGTTAGTGTTAGAATTTGTGGTTAGATTTCGGATTACGGTTTGTGTTAATTTTAGATTTTGGGTTCGGGATAGAGTTATTGTTAGGGTGAGGGATAGGTTTCAGGTTTAAATTAGGATTAAAGTTTGGGTTTAGGTTAGGGTTTGGCCAATTGTTAGGGTTCAGGTTTAGGTTACAGTTTGGGTTAATGTCAGGGTTTGTTTTAGGGTGAGAGTTCAGGTTAGGGTTAGAGTTCGGTGTTCGGGTTAGGGTTCAGGATAGGGGCATGGTTTGGGTTAAACTTAGGGTTTGGGTTTGGGCTAGAGTTAAGGTGAGAGTTAAGGTTCAGGTTAGGGTTAGTGTTAGGGTTAGGATAGGTATAGGGTTAGGGTTACTGTTAGTGTTAGGGTTAGGTTTAGGGTGAGTGTTAGTGATAGGGTTAGTTTTAGGGTTAGTGTTACAGTTAGGGTTAGGGATAGGTATAGGGTTAGGGTTACTGTTAGTGTTAGGGTTAGGTTTAGTGTTAGGGATAGGGTTAGTGTTAGGTTTAGGGTTGGGGTTAGTGTTAGGGTTACGTTTAGGGTTAGTGTTAGAGTTAGGTTTAGGGTTAGGGTTAGTGTTAGTGTTAGAGTTAGGTTTAGGGTTAGGGTTTGGGTCAGTTGCAAACCGAGACAGTGTTTTCCATTTCGATGAGAGTGTTGCTGTTCGATAGGGCATACCTCTTGTGGGGAGTACATTCCCCCATCTTACTGTGTCTGTCCAATGGCCAGCCCCCATTCCTGCACAATCAACCAATCTCCCTGTCTGACACTGCCATGTCTCTCACACCGTGAGATACATGAGCTGAATTAGGTCAAAAGGGCAACTTTTTCACGCCCAGGGTGGTGTGTGTATGGAATGAGCTGTCAGAGGGAGTGGTGGAGGCTGGTACAATGACAGCATTTAAAAGGCATCTGGATGGGTGTATGAATGGGACGGGTTTAGTGGGATATGGGCCAAGTGCTGGCAAATGGGACTAGATTAGGTTCTGCTAACTGGCCAGCATGGATGGGCCGAAGCGCCTGTTTCGGTGCTGTACATCTCTCTGACTCGATGTGGTCTCCCCAGCACCTTCTCCTGCTGCAGTAAGACTTCCATCCTCTTATCCTCAAGGACCTCAACCCTCCGTGAGTGACGGAGTCCTGGGTGGGGACGGGGGGTGTGTGAAGGAGACCTGTTCTGAACAAAATAAACACAACCACAACCACGCAACACCAACCGCCCTCTCACCAAAACGGTCAAGTCACATTTCAGTCCCAGGTAAAACGCCCTCGAGCCTTTCCTGAGGGATTTTCTGAGAGACGGAACAAATAAATTGATCCGAATCCAGCCAACCCAACCCACAAATGGAATCTTATTCTCTCACTCACAAACATTGGACTTTTGACTCCTCTGACAAAGATAGGCACAGATCAGGGAAGAAATAAAACCCAATTGTTGAATGGCCCAGTGCTGAGAAAGGGTTAGCTCAAAGCTCACATTCTGTCATCCCATCAACCTCACACTGGCCACCGCCTTCCATGGACTTTTCTTAGGGTCGGGGGGCAGTAAGAAAATTCCAGCTTTCCCTCTGGATCAATTGTATCTGGAACAAAATGTCTCGAATAATTATCAATCCACACCAATTATGTGTGGCTCAGTGGTGAGCACAGCTGCCTCCCAGCACCAGGAACCCGGGTTCGATTCCACCCTTGGGGTGACTGTCTGTGTGGAGTTTGCACATTCTCCCCGTGTCTGCGTGGGTTTCCTCCGGGAGCTCTGGTTTCCTCCCACAGCTGTGCAGTTTAGGGTGGATTGGCCATGGGAAAGGCAGGGTTACAGGGATAGGAGAGGGTGGGGTGGGTCTGGGCAAGATTCTGTGCAGAGGGTCGATGTGGACTTGATGGACCGAATGGCCTGCTCCCACACTGTATGGATTCTCTGAATGTGTTGTGGATCCAGCCCAGGGACCAGGCAATAATGGGGAAGGTTTATCAGATGACATTGGGCCGAAGGGCCTGTTTCCACACTGTCAGGATTCTATGATGCTAAAAGAAGCTGTCGGAAATAGTGATCATAACGTGGTAGAATTTGGCATTTAGTTTGGGAGGACAGAGGAGTTGGGGAGGAGGGGCAGCAGCCTTGTGGTATTATTGTTGGACTGTAACAGAGATCATTATCCGGGGACCCGGGTTCAAATCCCATCATGGCCGATGGTGGAATTTGAATTCAATAAAAATCAGGAATAAGAGTCTACGATGACCATGAATCGATCGTCAGGGAAACCCATCTGGTTCAGTAAGGTCCTGTCAGGACGGAAATTGCCCTCCTTACCTGGTCTGGGCCTACACATGACTCCAGACGCACAGAGATGCTGTTAACGCTCAACTGCCCCCTGGGCAATTAGGGACAGGCAATAAATGGGCAGCGACCCCCTGACCCAGTGATTGAGGAAAGGAATGAAGGCAGAGCTGTCTGGGGTCAGCTGGAAAGGGAGGTTAGACAGCTACAGGAACAATGGGAGAGGGCTCCGAACAGAGCTCACAACAAAGACATCTTGCAGTGAAGAATATTGTTCCTCAGGTCCCTTTTAAATCTTTCCCCTGTCACATTAAAAATATGCCCACTTGTTTTTGAAAACCCTACACCCTGGGAAATAAAGACCTTGCCTGTTCACTTTCTCTCTGCCCTTCCAAACCTGCAGAAGGTCACCCCGCAGCCTCCTGTTCTCCAGGGAAAAAGTGGTGTGTGTATGGAATGAGCTGCCAGAGGAAGTGGGGGAGGCTGCTACAATGACCATTTAAAAAACATCTGGATGGCTTCCTGAATAAGAAGGGTTCAGAGGGCTATGGGCCAAGTGCTGGCAGATGGGACGAGATGAGGTTGGGTTACCTGGTCGGCATGGACGAGTTGGACCAAAGGGTGCTGTCCATCTCGATGACTCTGTGACTAAAAATCTAGAAACGGGTGGAGGTACTGGACACTGGGAAGACTATGGGCCCTGACAACACTCCGGCAAGATAAAAAGGTAAAAACAATGACTGCAGATGCTGAAAACCAAATACTGGATTAGTGGTGCTGGAAGAGCACAGCAGTTCAGGCAGCATCCAACGAGCAGCGAAATCACTCCAGCAAGAGGCAATGTAACCACCTCTCCTTGGACAATCAACCATCCCGGAGCAGCCAAATCCCACACCAGACATGTCCCAGTCACATCATTGAGAGCGATGTTTGTTGGAAAGGTCATGTAGTTCCTGTTTACATTGGAGAGGGTTCTGGGGATGGCTGTATCTATCAGGGTCACAGGGAATGGTTACACTGACATCTCCTGGCGAGGAAGATGCAGAATTGGAAATTTCACTGAAATGAATTTGAATCTGTTACAAAAGGGACTTCACAGCTGTTAAAGAAACATCCCAAATCTGAGGCTCTATCCAAGGGTCAGTGCAGAGGGAGTGCCACACTGTCGGAGGGTCAGTACTGAGGGAGTGCCGCACTGTCGGAGGGTCAGTACTGAGGGAGTGCCGCACTGTCGGAGGGTCAGTACTGAGGGAGTGCTGCACTGTGGGACGGTCAGTGCTGAGGGAGTGCTGCTCTGTGGGACAGTCAGTGCTGAGAGAGTGCCGCACTGTCAGAGGGTCAGTGCTGAGGGAGTGCCACACTGTCAGAGGGTCAGTGCAGAGGGAGTGCCGCACTGTCAGAGGGTCAGTACTGAGGGAGAGCCACACTGTGGGAAAGTCAGTGCTGAGGGAGTGCCTCAATGATTGAGCGTCAGGATCAAGGGAATGCCGCACTAACAGGGGGTCAATCTCTCAAATGCAGAATCGGAAGTGCAACAGTCTTTGTAACTGAATTAACTTTGTGATGGTTCACACATAATTATTGGGTCCTGTCCGACTTTGGCCCCATTACTATTGGTGAGCTCTCGTCACTGTAACTCTCTTCAGGTATATCGTATTGGCACATGTGTTCACTCTCCTTTTGAACCTGGGCCAACGTTAGAGGGTTAGGCCTCGATGGATGTTGCTTAATCAGAACAGCATCTCCTATTCCCAGATCAGGCATAATTCAGGTCATACTTCCCAGCTTAGTTCCACAGCTCTCCCCATGTGATCACAATAACTCTTCCAGGTCATTTTGATATTCCCCAGGAAGGAAATTCAATCATTGATCCCAATCTTTGACAATGTCCTCCATGTTTGTCTCCATATTCCCTTTGCAATTCCTTAGATTGTGACCACCCTGGACAGCTCTGGTGGGTCTGATCTCCAGTGTTCAGAACTTTACCTGGGTCATTGGAATACCTGTGCATTGATGACCATTTGATGTTTAGTACTGGCCGACAGGTCAGTGTCGAACTTGTTGAATGTTTATTTCAGAAAGACGAGGGAGCAGGATGATTCCTCCACAAGATCGAGATCCCTGATTCCCCTCTGACAGCACACAACATCCTTGACTGTTCTGGCTCATCTTCCATCTGACGTGGGATGTGTCAATTGCTACTTCTTAAACCTTATTGAGTAAAAGGCACCTTCCAACAGGTGGTGTGTGTGTGAGTCTCTAAACCCCCAGAGGTGATTGAACAGCAGTTTGTGGTGAAGCGGACTGTCCTGTGACCAACTTCACTGCTGAATGCAGACTGCAAAATCCTGCCCCTAGTCATCACCGACTGGGTCAGGTCTGTCAGAGACTGGTGAATCACCCCGACCAGGTACATGCTGTACTGGGCAGGACAATCTCAGAGAGCCTTGTTCACTTCAGGGATAGAATCGCCGACCTGTAGGACAAGGGAGGCTCTGTGCCTGCCTCATCAGCCTGTACCAGCAGAAGGCTTTTGATAAGGTCTCGCAGATCCACACCAGGGACGTGCTCTCCAAAATCAGCTTCGGGGCGGGAATCGGGCAATTGGATCCGACTGCTCTACCCCAGCATCGTTCGCTCAGTCTCAATCAATGGGTGGGAATCAGGAAGTTTCCCGATCAGCTCTGGAGTCAGACAGTGCTGCCCACTCTCTCTCTAGCCTCGTTTGGAATTGGTACGGAACCTTTTGCTGCTCCATTGGGAAGGATGGGAGCCTCAGGGAGTGTAACTATTCCGGACAGTGGGAGCCACCAGGTCAAAGCCTTCCTGCACATGGATGGATTTTCTGTTTTCTGCTTGGAAGTGCTGTGACTGCACAGACTCATGGGTATCTGCATCGGGGTCAAACTGACCTTGGGAGGAAAGGCAAATCAAGGCCAAAGCGAAGCCATGAACAGGGGCGTATTGCCAAGGTGAGGCAGGAACTGAGCTTTGAGAGCACTGCTCCCTTTCCGCTGTGGGTAAAGAGTTAGGGATCGGGTGTGAGGCACTGTCTCTCTCTGTTGGACATGGCGTGGGTCTGACCCATCCCAGGATCTGTGCTGTTTCAGTCACTGGAAATCTCTGCTTCTTCATCTGGAGGTCAAAGATGTACCCTGTCTGCTGGTCCACTATGTCCAAAGTTCTGGATAAGGCAAGGAGACCACCCAGGATGTTACTCTCATCCTGACGGCCATCTTTGTCTGTAAATGCATCAAGCTGTACCTCGATTTTTGGTACAGAAACACCAAGTGTCGCTGTGTACTGAGGTTTGACCTGTCCCCTGGGGTTGTGAAGGATGGGACTGGACACATTGTGGAGGAACGCTCAAAGAGGTTGGACTGTTCCTCATCACCTGTCCCTCCTGGAGAAATTTGCAAAGAGAAACCCCTTTACCCACCAGTCCATCACAACCTGATCAGCACACAACGTCCTCGAGACCCTGCAGGGAAGGGACAGGGTGGATCATGTCGGGTGGTTCACTGAGCAGACGGTCAAAATCATTTAGCAGAATGTCCCACCAGCAGAACGTTCTCACCAACACCATAACATCAGCTGGCTGTTGGTGAGAAGGGCCCTACCTGTGAGAGCCTTAATGCACGTCCAGTTGGACTGTACAATTGCACGCTGTCCTTGAAATGGCTGTAGGGACTGGGGGGGGGGCACGGGTACAGACTGCCACACAACTCCTGCTGGACTGTGCCTTTGTGAAGGGAATCTGGAGGAAGATGCAGTGGTTTGTGGTTTGTGTTGATGTTCGTCGCGAGCAGCTCGGTGACGTGGGAATCTGTGCTCTGTGCGGGATGCGAACCGAGACCAACAATGCCTGGTGCCTGCTCCTGGAGGGCCATCAACTCGCTGGGAGATGCTCTTTAGTCTGCTTCAAACCTGTTGGTCGTCCAGAAAAAAGCAGCTGACCCCAACTGAGTGTTGTGGACGGTCACATCCCAAGGGCCATGACTATGTGCTGCAGGACCCATTAAAGCCCAGGGACAGCTGCTGCAAAAGCAAAGTGAGGATTGACCAGTGCCTGAGCTCCTTCTCCCTCGGTTAAATGAGGGTCCGTTCAGTCATTGAATCTTCCCCAGGTTTCAAAAGATGGAAATATTGTCTTATTCAAGTAAGAGATGGCTTTGATTTGTTTGGAGGGAGACAAACTCCAATGCTTGTTTGTTCCTTTGAGGTGATGCCGTACAGAATCGAGCTGTGTTTGTGACGGTGTACATACACAATGTTTTTATTGAATAAAGGATATTTTTGAAGTTAAAATGCCAGCAATATCCTTCTGCTGGACTCTGTAAATATCAGTCACTCACGCAGTCACAGAATGATCCACCTTCACTTGGGATTCTAAATATCTCACACACACACGCACACACACAGACGCACACAGATACACACACACAGATGCACACACACGCACAGATACACACACGCACACACTCAGATACACACACACAGACGCACACACAGATACGCACACATTGACACACACACGGACACGCACACACACACAGATACACACACACGCACGCACACACTGACACACCCACACACACACACTCACACATATCCACAGATACATACACACACACACACCCACACACAAACACAGATACACACACACAGACACACACACAGATCCACACACAGATTTACATACACACACACCCACAGACACACACACCCACACACACAGATACACATTCACACACACAGATACACACACAGCTACACACAAACACACAGATATACACACATACTCACGCACACAGTTACACACACACAGATACAACACACACACAGATACACAAACACAGAGGTACACACACACAGTCACACAGATACACACACGGATATACACACCCACACACACAGCTACACACAAACACAGATACAGACACACCGACCCAAACTCACAGCTACACACACACACAGACAGTCACACATTTACACACAGATACACACATACACACGCACAGAGTCACACACGCACATAAACAGAGAGATACACACACACAGATAGACACACACACGCAGATTTACACCCACACACACAAATATAAACACTCATACCCACATACACAGATACACACACCCACACACAGCTACACACAGACACACACACAGCTATACACAGACACACACACACAGATACACACACAGACACATGCACTCACGCACACAGTTATACACACATACACAGATACGCACACAGACACACACACAGATACAACACACACAGATACATACACACACGCACATACACACAGATACACACACATACAGATACACACAGAGGCACAAACACAGATACACACATGCAGACACACACACAGATACACACTTACACAGACAGACACGCACACACACATCGACACACCAACAGACACACACACAGATGCAACACACGGATACACGCACAGACACACACACACAGATGCAATACACGGATACACGCACAGACACACACACACAGATACACACACACAGATACACACACAGACGCACACACAGATACACACACACATACAGAGATACACACACAGATACACAAACAGACACGCGCAGATACACACACAGATGCACAGACACAGAAACACACACACATACGTACACACACAAATACACACAGACACACATACACTCACACACAGACACACACATATACTCACACACATACATTCACACAGAGGCACACACAAACACATACATGCACACAGACACACATACACTCACACACAGGCACACACACACAGTCTCTCTCACACACACCCTGACCTCCCTCTGCTGCTAAGTGTTGATGAAGCACACAGACATACAGAATACTGACAAGTTTAACAAATGAGTTCATAAAATGTTTAAAGTGAAATCCAAATTTACTTTAATCAATGTAAGAAAAAAAAACCCATTCTGCACAGCTCAGAGCTAGGAACGTACAGAGCAGGGGGCAGTCTCAGCTCTCAGGTGAGGTACACTAGCTGTTACTCACTGAGTGTAAGCATTGACTGACCAAAGGATGTGTTGCTTTGAATTGTGGAACTCGTGAATTGTTGGATCAGCTGGAGGTTACAGTTCAGCTGTTCTGTTTGTTCAGGGTTTATTGGGATGGTGTCAGTTGGTCCCTACTACAATGGTTCAAAGACTGTCCATTAGTTTTTGTAGATATTTTCTTCCCAACATTATTATACACCTTTGGAGAACTTGTCCTCGAGTCTCCTAGCTCAGAGGTATGGACCACCACTGCTGGTCTCACCCAGACTGTCCAAGCTGGATGTGTCTGTCCCTGATCACTGATTGGTGGAGTTGGTTATTAATGCACCGGGCATTAAACAAAGTGAACATTGGACTGACAAAGCTAATCTTGCTGGTTTCAGTGTCCTTTCCAAACGACTGAAAACCACATTGCAGAGAGTGCGGCCATCAGACTGATAGGGAGAAAATTCGAATTCCATTATGTAGTTTACATTCACACAAATGCTGACTGTTCAATTAACACGAAAATATTGGGAATGCTCAAGATTGAGTGTAGAACTGGAAAATGCTGGCAGCACAGAGGTTCTCAGGCAGGAGCTGTGCAGGGAGAAGCTGAGTTCATGTTCCTCATCAAATGTGATCCCTGTTCAAAGTGAAATTTAATCTCCAATTCCCTCCCCACTGGTTTGCACGACTTGCTTCTCTTGGTCCAGCGTCTTCAGTTCTTTTCTCTTCCTTCCATGAATTACTTCCCTCTGTCCAATCTCAGTGTGAGGGAAAGCTGCATTGTCTGGGCAAAAGGATTAATCTCCAATGAAAGCACCAGCCTGGTCACAATCACTGTGAATACTCGAAGACTTGTCTCTTGTTCTCTAAATGAGTTGAAACCTGTTGCTGTTGGAGAATCTCAACAGAAAAGAATTGTATCGAGGCTTTTTACAACACACAATCCTACAGCAACAATTTTCCTGTGTTCATTCTGTTCCAGTGCGGAAATAGCGAAGCAGCCTCAAGGACAGGAGGCAGACAGAAAGCTAGCACACAGCGTGCAGGAAGGTGAACAGAATATTGGCCCTTACTTTCAGAAGCTTGGAGTATAAGAACATGGAAATCATCCTGTAACTGTGAAAGGTGCTGCTGAGATCCCGTCTGGAGCACTATGGGCAGTTTCGGTCCCCTTATTTCAGGAAAGTTGTGATTTCTTTGGAGGTAATTCAGAGATTGTTTTTCTTGGCTAATTCCTGATATGGAGAGAAATGTTATAAACAGGAGTTGGGAGGTCATGTTGCGGCTGTACAGGACATTGGTTAGGCCACTGTTGGAATATTGCGTGCAATTCTGGTCTCCTTCCTATCGGAAAGGTGTTGTGAAACTCGAAAGGGTTCAGAAAAGATTTACAAGGATGTTGCCAGGGTTGGAGGGTTTGAGCTACAAGGAGAGGCTGAACAGGCTGGGGCTGTTTTGCCTGGAGCATCGGAGGCTGAGGGGTGACCTTATAGAGGTTTATAAAATCATGAGGGGCATGGATTGGGTAAATAGACAGGGTCTTTTCCCTGGGGTGGGGGAGTCCAGAACTAGGGGGCATAGATTTAGGGTGAGAGGGGAGAGATATAAAAGAGACCTAAGGGGCAACGTTTTTACACAGAGGGTGTGGAATGAGGAAGTTGTGGAGGCTGGTACAATTGCAACATTTAAGAGGCATTTGGATGGGTATATGAATAGGAAGGGTTTGGAGGGATACGGGCCGAGTGCTGGCAGGTGGGACTAGATTGGGTTGGGATATCTAGCCGGCATGGACGGGTTGGACCGAAGGGTCTGTTTCCGTGCTGTACACCTCTATGACTCTATGACTCTACTACGACATAGAATTCCTCTCAGTTGATGCCACCAGGGGAAGTTCCACAAGCTGTTCCAAAGTGGACATCCTGTTTTGTGGCTGAAAATACATTTTCAAAGAGTGGTCAAATGTGTATTCTGATTGCAGACCTTAACAAGTCGAGTAAATGGATATTTGATTCCATTGATTAAGTCCTCTCTGAATTTAGTCTGTGTTAGAGCGTAAATGCACGTGTTGGTGCATGAATTTAGAAGCCGTAACATGAATCCAATTTCTTGGAAGACAAACGTTGGAGTATTTAAAGTCTTGTCTTCATAATTATAATTTACCTCTTGAAAGCTGAAACGGCGTATGACATGTGTCATCCAGAACAATATGAAATTAGCGGACAACGCAAAGAGCAAGATGATGGATTTTCTCCGGTTTACCACCTCTGGATCAGTATTATTCCCTCCATTTGCATGGATCTGGAGCCGTGAGCGGACGCGATTGGCTGCTATAACGTGCCTAACAGTCAGAGCATTAAATATCAAAATCAATGCAATTGGGAGCAAAGGTATAAATGTGGTGTCTATCCATACATACACTTTCCAAAATAACGATGTATAGTAGTCTGGTACTGTCATGCAAAACCACGGCACATTGTCAATAATAATTGCAGGAACAAATACAAAATACCAAGTAATTGACCGCAAACAACCCACCGCACTCACCGTTGCGATAACGACAAAAGCAGTTCTCTCGTGACAATATCTTGCGCTTAGTTTCTGGCAACAGATCAGTACAAACCGATCAAATGTGAAAGCAACTGTGAACCAAACTGAACCGTCCAGAGCTGCAAGAAACAGAACGGTTCTCAACGCACAGACAGGAGTGATGGATAAGAAAGTAACGGGGAAATGCAGAACATTAACTCGGTCCAGTAAGATATTAAGGATGACAAGAAGCAGATCTGCAAAAGTCATTGCCAACAAATAGCGAGTGACGCATTTGGAGAGCCCACAATTGCCTCGAATCAGGATCACAATTGCCACGGAGTTAACTGGATGAAAAATAAAGAAAGGGAGACCTTTTTCGTTATCGGAGTCATAGTAATGACGTTCGCTTAACATAGAAACTGTACAGTGTCGAAGCAGGCACCTACCCTGTTGCATTTCCCCCGAATAATGCAGCTCATTTACACATCCCTGGACACTATGGGCAATTTTGCACGCCCAATTCACCATTCACACATACATGGCTAGAATGTGCAACTTCCTTACAGACAGTCACCTGAGGGTGTAATTGAAGCCGGATCTCTGACATTGTGAGGCAGCAGTGCTAACCACTGAGCCACCGTGCATGTCTGCTAACTCACAACAATTACCTCAGATTAATATATTAACTCAATTACAGTAGATGTGGTGAAAAATTACAAGTTCCCTTCAAGCCACTCACCTTCCTGGCTTGGAAACACATCACTGTTCCTTCAGTTTTTGCTGGATCATTTAAAAGACTTACCAATGATACCAACAGCTGCAAGAATTGGGTAGTAAATGCGCACTGCCTGTAAGATGGCTGAGTATTTCATTCTGTCCCAGTCACGCCTGGCTGTTCCTGGGGAGCCAATGATCTGTCCACCTAAATAGAGTAATATTGTCAACACAAGTTCATGTTATTTGGAAGCTGACATTCTGGTGAGAATATAAAGCTGGTTGAATCACTAATTACATTAGTTTCAGTGATCTGAACAAGCAGCAAATGAACTATTTTCCTCTGAGGATTATTACACAACAGAATCTATTTTGAAGAATGAAATGTCACTAATTTCCAGGGAATTAGATTTCCTTTATTGTCATGTGTACTCAAGTACATGAGGACAGTGGAAAGTGTACAAGGCCACCGTTCCGGACACAGTCTTAGGTAGAAATGGACAGAGGCCCATAATCTTCGGGACAAAGCAGAGAAGTAAAGAACCAAAGTTCAAACATAAACCTTACAATTCCTCTTTGTATTGTGCGATGATGCTGCTCCTTTAACAAGGTTAGTTGGCTCTTGTTTTGGTTTGAGAGAGGTCGTAAAGGCAGAGGTTTCAATATGTGTGGAAAATCTACTTGGAAAGGCATTTAAGTTCCCTTAGGTCCCTTTTATATCTTTCCCATCTCACCCTAAACCTCTGCCCTCTAGTTCTGGACTCCCCCACCCCTGGGAAATAACCTTGTCTATTTACCCTATCCATACCCCTCATGATTTTATCAACCTCTATAAGATCACCCCTCAGCCTCCAACACTCCAGCGAAAACAGTCCCAGCCTATTCAGCGTCTCCCTATAGCTCAAATCCTCCAACCCTGGCAACATCCTTGTAAATCTTTTCTGAACCCTTTCAAGTTCCACAACATCCTTCCTTTGAGCAGAGAACACAACATTCCAAAAGGGGCCGAATCAATGTCCTGTACAATCACAACCTGTTATCCCAAATCCCATGCTCAGTACTCTGACCAATAATGGGAATCGTACCAAACACCTTCTTCACTATCCTATCTACCTGTGAATCCAATTTCAAGGAGTTATGAACCTGCACTCCAAGGTCTCTTTGTTCAGCAACACTCCCTAGGACCTTACCATTAAGTGAATAGATCGTGCCCTGATTTGCCTTTCCAAAATGCAGCACCTCACATTGATCTAAATTAAAGTTCATCTGCCACACCTCGGCCCATTGGCTCATCTGATCAAGATCCCATTGTACCCTGAGACAACCTTTGTCACTCCCCACTACGCCTCCAATTTTGGTGTCATCTGCAAGCTTACAAACCATACCTCGACTGTTCATATCCAATCTATTTATATACATGACAAACGCAGTGGACCCAGCCCCCATCCCAGTGGCACACCATTGGTCACTGGCGTTCAGTCTGAAAGGCTACCCTCCACCACCACCTTCCGTCTCCTACCTTCAAGTCAGTTCGGAGTCCAAATGGCTAATTGTCCCTGTCATTTTCCTGAAGGTGCCATTCTAGGAAGGAGTTGGGAATCAGAGCGACATATCTGAGAGGGGGGCAGTTGTAGATGGGGCAGTGACAGGATATGGTGAATCTATCGGGAAGGTTTCTCACCTGATGGAACAAAGGGATCGGTTAAAGTGTGTCTGCTTGAACACAAGCAGTGTCTGAAATAAGAGTGATGAACTTGGGGCTTGGGGCTATGATGTTGTGGTCATAACGGAGACGTGGGTTTCACACGGGCAGGAATGAAGTTCCAGGGTTTAGAACATTTAAAAAGAACAAGGAGGGTGGAAGAAGAGGAGGTGGTGTAGCATTGCGAATCAGAGAGTGCATCACAGCTACAGAAACACAGGTTGGTGAGAAAGGTTTGTCTACTGAGTCAGTATGGGTGGAAGTTAGGAACAGCAAGGGAGCAGCCACCTCATTGGAGGCTTTCTACAGACCCTCTAATAGCAGTAGAGAGATTGAAGAACTCATAGGCTGACAGATTTTGGAAAAATGGAGATGTAGCAGGGTTGTTGTTATGGGTGACTTCAACTTTCCCAATATTGACTGGAACCTCCTTAGTGCCGATGGTTTGGATGGAGCTGTTTTTGTCAGATGTGTTCAGGAGGGTTTCCTTACTCAGACTGCAGACAAATGCGAAGTGATGCATTTTGGAAGGTCAAACTCGAATGCTGAATATAGGATTCAAGTCAGGATTCTTGGCAGTGTGGAGGAACAGCGGGATTTTGGTGTTCAAGTACATAGATCCCTCAAAGTTGCCACCCAAGTAGATAGGGTTGTTAAGAAAGCACATGGTGTTTTGGCTTTCATTACCAAGGGGATCGAGTTTAAGAGCTGTGAGGTTTTGCTGCAGTTCTACAAGTCCCTGGTGAGACCACACTTGGAATACTGTGTCCAGTTCTGGTTGTCTGACTATAGGAAAAATACAGAGACTTTGGAGAGGGTACAAAGAAGGTTTACCAGAATGCTGCCTGGACTGGAGGGATTGTCTTATGAAGAGAGGTTGAATAAGCTCAGACTTTTCTCTCTGGAGAGAAGGAGGAAGTGTGGAGACCTGATCGAGGTGTACAAGGTAATGAGAGGCATGGATAGAGTCAGTACCCAGAGACTTTTCCCCAGGGTAGGATTGACTGGTATGAGGGGTCATAGCTTTATGATATTAGGGGAAAGGTATAGAGGGGACGTCAGAGGTAGCTAGGTTCTTTACGCAGAGAGTTGTGAGTGTATGGAGTGCGTTGCCAGCGGTGGTGGTGGAAGCAGAGTCATTTAAGCGACTACTGGACATGGAGAGCAGTGAGTTGAGGGGTGCGTAGGTTAAGTTACTATATTTTACTTTCAGATTAAATCTCAGCACAATATCGTGGGCCAAAAGGCCTGTTCTGTGCTGGTCCTTGCGATGTTCTATGTTCTTATTCCATTACGGAGTACCAAGGCAAATAGGGTGGGAGAGGAGTTAGTAACTTTCCTCCCACGGTATGGGATACCCAGAAAGATTCAGTCAGAGCAAGGGTCTAATTTTCCCGCTCGGCTGTTTAAGAACGTCCCGGATAGTTTAGACATCCAGCTCTTTAAATCCAGTGGGTACCATCCTGAATCCCAGGGAGTTTTAGAAAGGTGAGATCAGACCCTGAAGACCATGTTAAGAACGTCCTGTTAGGATGACCCGAATGATTGGGATAAAGGTTTCCCATTCGTATTGTTTGCCATTAGAGATGCCCCAAATGAATCGACTCAGTTCATTCCCTTTGAGATAATATTCAGGCATGAAGGGAGAGGCCCTTTGGAATGAATTAAAGAGAAATGAACTGGCCCAAAGTCAGAGAGCTCCCGTTTGGATGATGTATCTGAGGTAAGGGAGAGATTATATCGGGTCGGTGAGTTAGCGAGACAGTGAAGGGACACAGCATAGAATGAAGCAGGTGGCAGATAAAAACTCTCAGACTCAGGCGTTTTCCCGAGAGGGAGGGTGACATATTAGTGTTGTTCCCAGGGGTAGGAGATCCCTTCAAAGCCTGGTTTAGTGGTCCCTCGCATTTTGAGAAAACGTTGAGTCAGGAAAACTCGCTGGTAAAGATGCCGGATAGAAAAATAACAGTGTCGGGGATATTGTGTGAATATGACTATAATAGAGACTGGGGGCGGCACGGTGGCTCAGTGGTTAGCACGGCTGCCTCACAGCGCCAGGGGCAAGGGTTCGATTCCCGCCTCGGGCGACTGTCTGTGTGGAGTTTGCACATTCTGCCTGTGACTGCGTGGGTTTCCTCCGGGTACTCCAGTTTCCTCCCACAGTCCAAAGATGAGCAGGTCAGGTAAATTGGCTATGCTAAATTGTCCCATAGTGTTAGGTGCATTAGTCAGGGGTAAATATAGGTTAGGAGAATGGGTCTGGGTGGGTTACTCTTCAGAGGGTTGGTATGAACTTGTTGGGCTGAAGGGCCTGTTTCCATACTGTAGGGAATCTAATCTAATCTCTGGAACTGGAGAAACAGATATTAATTACTGCCCGACAGAGTGAGGAATCAAATCTAGATTTCGTGGAGTTTGATGTGTCTCAAAATATGTTAAACAATGAGGAAATCCTTGAGGAGTGGGATAGGTTAGTGAGCTAACTGTCTCAGGAGCAAAGAACCCAGCTGAAAGGTTTGTTACAGCAATATGAGGGCATATGCAGGAATAAGATGGGGAGGACTAATACTATTGTGCATGAGCTGGAAGGAGGGAGTGCTGTTCCAATAAAACAACACCCCTACAGACTTAACCCTCTCAAAGCCACACAGGTCCAGAAGGAAGTGGATATGATGCTCAATGAAGATACCATCGAACTGCGTCAAAGTGAGTGGGGTTCGCCGATCGTATGCGTTCCCAAACCTGACAGGGCTCAGCCATTTTCTGTGGACTATCGGAAGGTCAATGCCAGAACAAAATCAGACTCAGACCCAATCCCAAGTCTGGAGGATGGTATAGAGATAGTTGGACAAGCCAGTTACATCACCAGGTTGAACTTACTGCCTGGTTACTCGCAGGTACCTTTATCAGAGAAAGTGAAAGATGTTTCTGTGTTTGTAACCCCAAATGGGTGATATCAATTCAAGGTGATGCCCTTTGGAATGAAGAGCGCACCAGCCACATTCCAAAGACTCACGAACAGACTTGTAGCTGGGTTAACAAACTGTACAGTCTCTCTGGATGATGTAGTGATCTTTAGTGAGTGATGGAAAGACCACATGGTCCAGTTGGCAGGGCTCTTTGAACAATTATGGAAAGCCAAACTGGTAATAAACTTAAAGAAAGCAGAATTTGCAAAGATGGGGGGACATTCTTGGGACATAACGTCGGTCATGGAAGGTTGACCCCAAGGAACGCAAAGACGAGGCCATCGAGGAATTTCCATGACCAACTTCGAAGAAAGAGGTGCTCTGATTTTTGGGACTAAACGGAATCTTCCGGAAATTTATTCCCAACCTCAGCAGCGTAGTGGCACCGCGAACAGAGTTAGTGAAAAGGAACACAACATGTTGGTGGACAGAACAATGCCAGGAGGCACCTGACAGTTTTCCCACAGGATTAACCACCACACCAGGTTTAGAGACACGAAATGGTTTGAAACCCTTCAAAGTTGCCATCGATGCTCGCGATATCGGAGTTGGAGCTGTTCTACTACAGGAGGATGATGGTGGAATTGAACGGCCAATTGGCGAATTTACAAAGAAACTCAACACCCACCAGAGAAAATACTCCACCGTTGAAAAGGAATGATTGAGTTTGGTACCGGCCATACAACAGTTTAATGTTTATGTGATGGGCAGTGTGGACAGTTGTGTACACGGAACACAATCCTCTTACATTCTGAGAATGATTTAAAGACAAGAATCTGCGACTATTTCATTGGAATCATACATGTCGCGGGTCATAAAAATGTGAGAGCAGATGCATTATTGTGGATTTAAAGGAATTAATTTAGATTAATGACCAATGTATTTCAGTGTAATGGGGTTAAGACTGAGAAAAACAAAAATGAAGCCATCTTTTCATTATGGTTGTTCGATATTTTCTGAAAGGGGGGGGGTGTCATGAAGTTGAAGGTGTGTACTGTCCCTTTAAGAGAGAGAAAATGCTGATCTGCACTGAGAGCTGACAATCCCCTGTGTATATGACCAGCTAGCAGTCTCAGAGTGCACTGGGAAATGGGAAATATGTAACATCTGGCTGTGACATAGATACCTGAGTTGGTTGCAGTTTTGACAACAATTCGAATTTGGCCAATCAGTTTAACTTATTCCCCAGGATACTAAAACCCAATCGAGTTTGAATTTATTGTTTTGCCAACATTGAACCAATGAGACATAGAGCATAGAACATGCCAGCACAGTACAGGCTCTTCAGCCCTCAATGTTGCACCGATCTGTGGAACCAATCTGAAGCCCGTCTAACCTACACTATTCCATTCTAATCCATATGTTTATCCAATCACCATTTAAAAGTCCTTAAAGTCGGCAAGTCTGCTCCTGTTGCAGGGAGTGCGTTCCACGTCCCTACTACTCTCTGAGTAAAGAAACTACCTCTGACATCTGTCCTGTATCTATCACCCTGCAATTTAAAGCTATGTCCCCTCATGTTAGCCATCACCAGCTGAGGTAAAAAGCTCTCCCTCTCCACCCTATCTAACCCTCTGATTGTCTTATAGACCTCAATTAAGTTGCCTTGCAACCTTCTTCTCTCCAACGAATTTGCAATGACACTAAGGTCAGTGGAGTTGTGGATAGTGCTGAAGGATATTCCAGGTTACAAAGGGACAGAGATAAGCATTTCCTCATAAGACCTTTCATCCGCACCAGGCAACATCCTAGTAAATCTCCTCTGAGCCCTTCCAAATCTTCCACATCCTTCCTATAATGCGGTGACCAGAACTGTACACAATTCTCCAAATGTGGCCACATCAGGGTTTTGTGCAGCTGCAGCATGACTTTGTGGCTCCGAAACTCAATCCCTCTCCCAATAAAAGTTAACACACCGAATGCATTCTTAACAACCTTATCAACCTGGGTTACAACTTTCAGAAATCTATGTGCAAGATTTCTCTGCTCATCAACACGACCAAGAATCTTACCATTAGCCCAGTACTCTGCTTTCCTGTTGCTCCTTCTAAATTGAATCACCTCACACTTTTCCACATTAAACTCCATTTGCCACCTCTCCGCCTAGCTCTGCAGCTTATCTATGTCCCTCTGTAACCTGTAATCCCTAATCAACTTGCTCCACTCAAGGTGATTATAAATCTTATCTCCTTTAACCTTTTCTTACACTTTACCCACAATTGAAGTAAGGTTCACTGGTCTATAATTACCAGGGCTTTCTCTAATCCCCTTCTTAAACAAGGGGACAACATTTGGTATCCTCCATTCTTCTGGCACTATTCCTGTAGACAGTGACAACATTAAGATCAAAGCCAAAGGCTCGGCAATCTCCTCCCTGGCTTCCCAGAGAATCCGAGGATAAATTCCATCCGGCCCAGGGGATGTATCTATTTTCAAACTTTCCTGAATTTCTAACACTTCCTCCTTGTGAACCTCAATCCTGTCTGATCCAGTCGCCTGTATCTCAGTATTCTCCTCAACAACATTGTCTTTTGCCAGTGTGAATACTGATGAGAAATATTTGTTTAGCGCTTCCCCGGTCTCCTCACACTCCACACACAACTTCCCACTCCTGTCCTTGATTGGCCCTAATCTTACTCTAGTCATTCTTTTATTCCTGATACACTATGGGTCAATTTAGCATGGCCAATCCACCCTAACCTGCACATCCCTGGGCACTATGGGACAATTTAGCATGGCCAATCCACCCTAACCTGCACATCCCTGGACACTATGGGACAATTTAGCATGGCCAATCCACCCTAACCTGCACATCCCTGGACACTATGGGACAATTTAGCATGGCCAATCCACCCTGACCTGCACATCCCTGCCACACATGGTACAGAGTGTTCTCGCTCAGTGGATAAAGAACTGGTTGAGCAACAGGAGACAGAGAGTAGTAGTTGAAGGGAGGTTCTCGAAATGGAGAAAGGTGACTAGTGGTGTTCCACAGGGGTCAGTGCGGGACTCACAGTTGTTAGTGATGTACATAAATGATCTGGAAGAGGGCATTGTTGGTCTGATCAGTAAGTTTACAGATGACACGAAGATTGGTGGAGTAGCAGAAAGCATTGGGGTTCGTCAGAGAATACAGGAGAATATAGATGGACTGGAGAGTTGGGCGGAGCAGTGGCAGATGGAGTTCAATCCAGGCAAATGTGAGGTGATGCATTTTGGGAAGTCTAATTCTAACGCAAACTATCCTGTAAATGGAAGAGCCTTGGGAAAAGTTGCTGAGCAGAGAGATCTGGGAATTCAGGTCCATTGTACCCTGAAGGTGGCTGCACAGGTGGATAGAGAGGTCAAGAAGGCATATGGTTATGATTGCCTCCATCGGACGGGGTATTGAGTATAAGAGCTGGCAGGTTGTGTTAAAATTGTACGAGACTTTGGTTCGGTCGCATTTAGAATACTGTGCACAGTTATGGTCACCTCATTACCAAAAGGATGTGGACGCTTTGGAGAGGGTGCAGAGAAGGTTTATGGGGATGTTGCCTGGTATGGAAGGTGCTCGCTATGAAGGGAGGTTGAGTAGGTTGGGTTTGTTTTCATTAGACAAAAAGAGATTGAGGGGGGACCTGATTGAGGTTTACAAAATCATGAAGGGTATAGACAGGGTGGATAGAGACAAGCTTTTTTCCAGGGTGATGGATTCAATAACGAGAAGCCACGCTTTCAAGGTGAGAAGTGAAAAGTTTAAGGGGGATACGTGCAGTAAGTACTTCACACACAGAGGGTGGTGGGTGTTTGGAGCGCGCTGCCAGCAGAGGTGGTAGAGGCAGGTACAGTAGATTCATTTAAGATGCATCTGGACAGATGCATGGGTAGGTGGGGAGCAGAGGGATACAGATCCTTATGAATTGGGTGATAGGTTTAGACAGTGGATTTGGATGGCACAGGCTTGGAGGGCCGAAGGGCTTGTTCCTGGGCTGTAAATTCTCTTTGTTCTTTGTTCTTCCTGTTGACTAGATGTTCCACATCCCTTTGTCACCCAAGGTTCCTTCACCCTCCCATCCCTTCCTTGCCTCAGTGGGACAAACCTATCCAGCACTCTCAGCAAGTGCTCTCTCAACAACCTCCACATTTCTGTCGTGCACCTCCCTGAGAATATCTGCTCCCAGTCTTCCTGTCTAATCGCGTTCTAATTCCCCCCAATTAAATACTTTCCCATACTGTCTGCTCCTATCTCTCTCCATGACTGTAGTAAAGGTCAGGGAGTTGTGATCACTATCACCGAAATGCTCTCCCACCGAGAGATCTGACAGCTGGCCTAGTTCTTTGCCAAGCACCAAATCCAAGATGGCCTCCCCTCTAGTCGGCCAATCAACATGTTGCATCAGGAACCCTTCCTGGACACACCTGACAAAAACTACTCCATCCAAACTAACTAAGGAGGTTCCAATCAACATGAGGGAAGTTAAAGTCACCCATGACAACAACCTTGTTACTTCTGCACCTTTCCAAAATCTGCCTCCCAATCTGCTCCATCATGTCTCTATTGCTATTGGGGGTCTTGTAGAAACCTCCCAATAAAGTGACTGCTCCTTTCTTGTTCCTGACTTCCACCCAGACTGACTCTGCAGACAAACCCTCCTCGATGACTTCCCTTTCTGCAGCTGTAGTACTGTCCCTGATTAGCAATGCCACACCCCCCCCCACCCACCTCCTTTACCTCCCTCCCCTATTCCTTTGTAAACATCTAAACATTGGAACATCCAACAGCCATTCCTGCCCCTGTGATATCCCAGTCTCCGCAATGGCCGCAACATTGTACCTCCAAGGACTGATCCATGCTCCAAGTTATTCCTTATTCCTGACAATTGTTGTGTTAAGATAGATGCACTTCACCCCATCACACTGACTGCAACTTTGCTCTATCAACTGTCTCTCCATCCTCACAGACTCTCTGCACACTAATTCTGCCTGTTCACCAGCTACCCCATCCTCTGATCCATAGCTCCGGTTCCCACCCGCCCTGCCAAACTGGTTTGAACCCTCCCACAAAGAGCTTCTCCTACCCAGCATATTGAGCCCCCCCCCCCAGTTCACGTACAACCCACCCTCCTTGTACAGGTCCCACCTACCCCAGAAGGTATCCCAATGACCCACCATATCTGATCCACACTTGCTTACATCAATGCCCCCTGCCCTGGTCACTCCATCAAGGGGGAATGTTTCTTCCTGTCTCTCCTGCCTACGTTCATCATCATTATATACATCCAAGTCATAATTTCCACCCCCGCAACCACCTCCCTTCCCCCAGCTCTGAGGAAAGGGATCCCAGTTGGTCCAATCTCTCTTCAGAACCAAACTCTCCAGCCCAGGCGACCCCCCTCCCCCTGGTAAATCTCCCCCACTCCCAGTGCTATCCCACCCTCCCTATAATGTGGATTCCCGAACTGAACACAGTACTGTAGCTGGGGCCTAACCAGTGTTTGAGACAGTTCCAGCCTCACCTCCCTGCTCTTCAACTCTGTTCCCCCCTCCCTGGCTAATAAAGGTAAGTGTCCCGTGTCCCTCCATAACCACTTTACCCGCCTGTCCCACTACCTTACGGGAGCGGGGAACACACCCACCGAGCTCCCTCTGACCCTCGGGAACCCCCAGGGCCCTACTGCCCACCACCTACTCCCTTGCCTTGCATCCCCCACCCCAGTGCATCCCCTCACATTGATCCCTGTTGAACGTTGCTTTCAATAAAGTTGAGGAGAGGAAGGTGAATTTGACAATGACTGTTAAAGTGGACAGCAGTCTGGGTGTTGCCAATATCCACACTGCCTCCCCATTGTTCTCTGTGCATACAAACCCCTTATTTACCCCATCGCCCTGGTTGGCATGGTGTGACAGAGAGAGACCCTTAAACTGGAGTGCCGGAAATCTTAATCTGTATTTGCATTTAAATGGCTGACAACGTGCATGTATCTCGGTAATTCGGAACAGCTTCATATCCAGTGCCCAACTCTGGGTTGCTGTTACTCTGTGACCATTATCGTGTGAGCTCTAATCCCATCTCTGTGGCTTGAACTGGACTGCACCTCGTCCTCTCCTGCCAATTCCAAACTCTGGGGCTCTTCACCGGGAGGGGGGGCTCTGGAGTTGTCCCAATCCCTTCTCTTGCCCAGACCCTGTGGATCAGAACTTTCCAAGAGATTCTAAGGGCATTGGAGAACATCTGGCTCCATGATTCCCTTTGGCTCCCCCGACCCTCGGCTTGTCAGGCACTTGCAGGGTCCACAGAGGCCTGTTCCTTTCACAGTCAGTTGGTTGAGCGTTGACGTCAAGTTAGCATCATTTCCCAGCATGCAAGCTTCCGCACGTCCTGTGCTGACATCACATCTGGGTTTGGCTCCACTGCTCACGGTGAGAAGGAGGAAAGACGTATCCCCCCTGGCGACAGCAGATGATTGGATGGCAATCCATCATACCGATGTCTGATCGCTCTGCGTCTCAGTATCAGCACTGTGAGCAAGGTGATGAGGACCACCGTGACCACCACCAGTGCGATGATAACGATCACTTCTCGACTCAGTGGAGCTGTGGGGGGGAAATAATCCAAAAAAGATTAGATTACTTCCAGTGTGGAAACAGGCCCTTCGGCCCAACAAGTCCACACCGCCCCGCCAAAGTGCAACCCACCCCTACCCCTTACCCCTTACCTAACACTACAGGCAATTTAGCATGGGCAATTCACCTGGCCTGCACATCCTTGGACTGTGGGAGGAAACCGGAGCACCCGGAGGAAACCCACGCAGACACAGGGAGAACGTGCAAACTCCACACAGAGAGTCGCCTGAGGCGGGAATTGAACCTGGGTCTCTGGCGCTGTGAGACAGTAGTGCTAACCACTGTGCCACCGTGCCGCCCCCAGTGACTGCATCAAGGAATAGGGAAGGAAGGTGCTGGGTGGGGTATTAAAGGGTGATGGGTCTGAGGGAGAAAGTGGGTTCGAGGGGCAAGTGGGATTAGACTGGGTGGGATATTAAAGGGTATGGGGAGTGAGAGGGAGAGTGGGATTAGACTGGGTGGGATATTAAAGGGTGTGGGGAGTGAGAGGGAGAGTGGGATTAGACTGGGTGGGATATTAAAGGGTATGGGGAGTGAGAGGGAGAGTGGGATTAGACTGGGTGGGATATTAAAGGGTGTGGGGAGTGAGAGGGAGAGTGGGATTAGACTGGGTGGGATATTAAAGGGTGTGGGGAGTGAGGGTGAGAGTGAGATTAGACTGGGTGGGATATTAAAGGTTGAGGGGAGTGAGGGAGAGAGTGGGATTAGACATGTTGGGATATTAAATGATGTGGGGAGTGAGGGTGAAGTGGGATTTGACTGGGTGGGATATTAAAGGGTATGGGGAGTGAGAGGGAGAGTGGGATTAGACTGGGTGGGATATTAAAGGGTGTGGGGAGTGAGGGGGAGAGAGGGATTAGACTGGGTGGGATATTGGAGGGTGTGGGGAGTGAGAGGGAGAGTGAGTTTAGACTGGGTGGGATATTAAAGGGAGTGAGGGGGAGATTGGTATTAGACTGGGTGGGATATTAAAGGTTGAGGGGAGTGAGGTTGAGTGGGATATTAAAGGACATTGATGAAACCTCGTCTGGAATACTGAGTCCCGTTCTGATCTCCCTATTATCAGAACGATATTATTAAACTGGAGCGGGTCCTGAAGAGATTTCCCGGGAAGTTACCGGGTATGGAAGGTTTGTGTTAGAGAGGAAGGCTGGGTAATCTGGGACTTACTTCACTGGAGCGAGTGTGTATAAAATAATGACGGGGATGGATAGGATTAGTGGGCGGGGTCTTTTCTCCAGGACAGGGGATTTTGTCACTCGAAGGGGAACATTTTTAATGTGAGAGGAGAGAGATCTAAAAAGGAGAGGAGGGGCCGATGTTTTACACAGAAGGTGGTTTGAGTGTGGAATGACCTTCCTGAGGAAATGGTGGATGTGGGGACAGTTACAGCATTTAACAGCCATTTGGATAAGGCCATGAATAGGAAATGTTTGGAGGGATATGGGCCAGGAGCAGGCAGCTGGGACTGGGTTAGTTTGGGATTGTGGTCAGCACGGACTGATTGGGCCGAAGGGTCTGTTTCCATGCTGTAGGATTCTAGGAAGGGGGCGTGGGCGACCGAGAATTAGAGCAACTTTTCGGAACGGGGCGTGTGATTGGGATGTGGGAATGTGCTGTCTGAAATTGTGGCCGGGTCGGGGGAGGGGAGCGAAGGTAATAATCCCATCGCCGCTTCCGGGAAAACGCCATGGAATATAAGGAATCTCAGGACACGGCCTACCCACACAGGCTCGGTCAGTGACAGGACGGTGAAGGGAGGGGAGGGGAGTGGGAGGGGAGGGGGAGGGGGAGGGGGTCCTACCCACATAGGCTTGGTCAGTGACAGGACGGTGAAGGGAGGGGAGGGGGAGGGGGAGGGGGTCCTTCCCACACAGTCTCGGTCAGTGACAGGACGGTGAAGGGGGGGGAGGGGAGGGGGAGGGGGAGGGGGTCCGACCCACACAGTCTCGGTCAGTGACAGGACGGTGAAGGGAGGGGAGGAGAGGGGGAGGGGAGTGGGAGGGGGAGAGGGGGGAGAGGGGGGAAGGGGTCCTACCCACATAGGCTTGGTCAGTGACAGGACGGTGAAGGGAGGGGAGGGGGAGGGGGAGGGGGAGGGGGAGGGGAGGGGGAGGGGGAGAGGGGGGAGAGGGGGAGCGGGAGGAGGAGGGGGTCCTACCCACATAGGCGTGGTCAGTGACAGGACGGTGAAGGGGGGGAGGGGAGGTTCGCTCTGGGGCTGGGGTCTGGGGGAGGGGACGGGGGTCCTTCCCACACAGTCTCGGTCAGTGACAGGATGGTGAAGGGGGGGAGGGGAAGTTTGCTCTGGGGCTGGGGTCTGGGGGAGGGGAGGGGGAGGGGAGGGGGAGGGGGTCCTACCCACACAGGCTCGGTCAGTGACAGGACAGTGAAGGGGGGAGCAGAGGTTCACTCTGGGGCTGGGGTCTGGGGGAGGGAGTTTCCTGCAGTACACAGAAAGATCCCATGGCCCCTTCCTGGCCTGAGTGTGTGGAGTGGTGTGGGATCTGTCCCAGAGGGGGGGTGGGCTCGGCCGCTCCGATACTAAGATCAAGACGGATCCGATTCTGAAGGCGTGGAGTTGGGGGGAGAACCTCGGGAATGGGAGTACGTTTCCCCAGGATACAAACCCTCCCACTCAGGACACGGACGGGGAGGAGGAGGGTTCACACTCGGAGGCTGGAAACCCCTTCCCGAGGTGCTGCTGGTATTGAAGGATGAAACACAGAGGGGGGTATGAATCAAGGAGGAAGGTGGGGCAGGACCTGGGGTGGGTGGGGGTTCATGGCATCGGGGAGGGTGGTGGGGTTTGAGGTGGGGGGTGTGGGGTGGGAGGTGACGGTAGAAAAGAGGAGTCACAGCCACGAATTGTTTCCGCATTTGTTATAAAATCCGGTCCCATTCCACAGTCTCACCCAATGCTGTACACCAATGGGGAATGTTGGCATTGTCCCCTCCCCAGACCCACCACACCCCCCACCAGGGGCAGGGACTGGACTCTGACCCGCTGACTGCTTGACCCCAGTTGATGCTTTCATTCCCCAGTGAAAGGGAAATGTTCCTGTGGGAGGGACAGGGGGTGGTGATGGGCAGAGGAACGGAGGGGGTGGGAGGAAGGGTGCAGGAGGAAGGGGGCGGGAGGAAGGGGGCGGGAGGAAGGGGGCAGGAGGAAGGGGGCGGGAGGAAGGGGGCAGGAGGAAGGGGGCAGGAGGAAGGGGGCAGGAGGAAGGGGGCGGGAGGAAGGGGGCAGGAGGAAGGGGGCGGGAGGAAGGGGGCGGGAGGAAGGGGGCGGGAGGAAGGGGGCGGGAGGAAGGGGGCGGGAGGAAGGGGGCAGGAGGAAGGGGGCAGGAGGAAGGGGGCAGGAGGAAGGGGGCGGGAGGAAGGGGGCAGGAGGAAGGGGGCGGGAGGAAGGGGGCAGGAGGAAGGGGGCGGGAGGAAGGGGGCAGGAGGAAGGGGGCAGGAGGAAGGGGGCGGGAGGAAGGGGGCAGGAGTCCTCGAGTCACTGAGTGATAAGGTAGGGGACTCCTTTGACGGGAATCACCAGGCTACACGTTTGAAATTACCATTCGCTTGGGTCGATGTGCTGGTTGTTGCTGGGGTTGGTGTACTGGTTGTTCCTGGGGTTGATGTACTGGTTGTTGTTGGGATCGATGTACTGGATGTTGCTGGGGTCGATGTGCTGGTTGTTGCTGGGATCGATGTACTGGTTGTTGCTGGGATCGATGCACTGTTTGTTGCTGGGGTTGGTGTACTGGTTGTTGCTGGGGTTGAAGTACTGGTTGTTGTTGGGATCGATGTACAGGTTGTTGTTGGGATCAATGTACTGGTTGATGCTGGTGTTGATGTACTGGTTGTTGCTGGGATCGATGTACTGGTTGATGCTGGGGTTGATGTACTGGTTATTGCTGGGGTTGATGTGTTGGTTGTTGCTGCGGTTGATGTCCTGGTTGTTTTTGGGGTTGATGTGCTGGTTGTTGCTGGGGTTGATGTAATGGTTGTTGTTGGGGTTGATGTGCTGGTTGTTGCTGGGGTTGATGTACTAGTTGTTGCTGGGGTTGATGTGCTGATTGTTGCTGGAGTTGATGTGCTGGTTGTTGCTGGGATTGATGTGCTGGTTGTTGCTGGGGTTGATGTGCTCGTTGTTGCTGGGGTTGATGTACTGGTTGTTGTTGGGGTGGATGTGCTGTTTGTTGCTGCGGTCGATGTGCTGATTGTTACTGGGATTCATGTACTGTTTGTTGCTGGTATTCATGTACTGGTTGTTGTTGGGGTTGATGTGCTGGTTGTGGCTGGGGTCGATGTACTCATTGTTGCTGGGGTTGATGTGCTCGTTGTTGCTGGGGTTGATGTGTTGGTTGTTGCTGCGGTTGATGTACTGGTTGTTGCTGGGGTCGATGTACTGGTTGTTGCTGGGGTTGATGTACTGGTTGTTGTTGGGGTTGATGCGCTGGTTGTTGCTGGGGTTGATGTGTTGGTTGTTGCTGCGGTTGATGTACTGGTTGTTGCTGGGGTTGATGTGCTGGTTTTTGATGGGGTTGATGTGTTGGTTGTTGCTGCGGTTGATGTACTGGTTGTTGCTGGGGTCGATGTACTGGTTGTTGCTGGGGTTGATGTACTGGTTGTTGTTGGGGTTGATGCGCTGGTTGTTGCTGGGGTTGATGTGTTGGTTGTTGCTGCGGTTGATGTACTGGTTGTTGCTGGGGTTGATGTGCTGATTGTTGCTGGAGTTGATGTGCTGGTTGTTGCTGGGGTTGATGTACTGGTTGTTGTTGGGGTTGATGTGCTTGTTGTGGCTGGGGTCGATGTACTGGTTGTTGCTGGGGTTGATGTACTGGTTGTTGTTGGGGTTGATGTGCTGGTTGTTGCTGGGGTTGATGTGCTGGTTGTTGCTGGGGTTGATGTGCTTGTTGTGGCTGGAGTCGATGGACTGGTTGTTGCTGGGGTTGATGTGCTGGTTGTTACTGGGATTGATGTATTGGTTGTGGCTGGTGTCGATGTACGGGTTGTTGCTGGGATTGATGTGCTGGTTGCTGCTGGGGTTGATGTGCTTGTTGTGGCTGGGGTTGATGTACTGGTTGTTGCTGGGGTTGATGTGCTGTTTGCTGCTGGGGTTGATGTAATGGTTGTTGCTGGGGTTGATGTACTGGTTGTTGCTGGGGTTGATGTGCTGGTTGTTTCTGGGGTTGATGTACTGGTTGTTGCTGGGGTTGATGTGCTGGCTGTTGCTGGGGTTGATGTACTGGTTGTTGCTGGGGTTGATGTCCTGGTTGTTGCTGGGGTCGATGTACTGGTTGTTGCCGGGATTGATGTACTGGCTGTTGCTGGCGTCGATGTACTGGTTGCTGTTGGGGTTGATGTACTGGTTGCTGCTGGGGTTGATGTGCTAGTTGCTGCTGGGGTTAATGTGCTGGTTGTTGCTGGGGTTGATGTGCTGGTTGTTGCTGGGGTTGATGTAATTGTTGTTGCTGGGGTTGATGTGCTGGTTGTTGCTGGGGTCGATATACTGGTTGTTGCTGGGATCGATGTACTGGTTGTTGATGTGGATGATGTACTGGTTTTTGCTGTGGTCGATGTACTGGTTGTTGCTGGGGTTGATGTACTGGTTGTTGCTGGGGTTGATGTGCTGGTTGTTGCTGGGGTTGATGTGCTGGTTGTTGCTGGGGTCGATGTGCTGGTTGCTGCTGGGATCGATGTACTGGTTGTTGCTGTGGATGATGTACTGGTTGTTGTTGGGGGTGATGTACTGGTTGTTGCTGGGGGTGATGTACTAGTTGTTGCTGGGTTTGATGTGCTGATTGTTGCTGGGGTTGATGTCCTGGTTGTTGCTGGGTTTGATGTGCTGATTGTTGCTGGGGTTGATGTCCTGGTTGTTGCTGGTGTCGATGTACTGGTTATTGCTGGGGTCGATGAGCTGGTTGCTGCTGGGGTCGATGTGCTGATTGTTGCTGGGGTCGATGTACTGGTTGTTGCTGGGGTTGATGTCCTGGTTGTTGCTGGTGTTGATGTACTGGTTGTTGCTGGGGTTGATGTCCTGGTTGTTGCGGGTGTTGATGTACTGGTTGTTGCTGGTGTTGATGTACTGGTTGTTGCTGGGGTTGATGTACTGGTTGTTGCTGGGGTTGATGTGCTGGTTGCTGCGGGGGTCGATGTACTGGTTGTTGCTGGGGATGATGTACTGGTTGTTGCTGGGATCTTTGTGCTGGTTGTTGCTGGGGTTGATGTCCTGGTTGTTGCTGGGGTCGATGTGCTGGTTGCTGCTGGGATCGATGTACTGGTTGTTGCTGGGGGTGATGTACTGGTTGTTGCTGGGTTTGATGTGCTGATTGTTGCTGCGGTTGATGTGCTGGTTGTTGCTGGGGTTGATGTACTGGTTGTTGCTGGGGTAGATGTACTGGTTGTTGCTGGGATCGATGTACTCGTTGCTGGTGTTGATGTACTGGTTGCTGCTGGGGTTGATGTACTGGTTGTTGCTGGGGATGATGTACTGGTTGTTGCTGGATTTGATTTACTGGTTGTTGCTGTAATTGATGTAGTTGTTGCTGGGATTGATGTACTGGTTGTTGCTGGGTTTGTTGTGCTGGTTGTTGCTGGGGTTGATGTAATTGTTGTTGCTGGGGTTTATGTACTGGTTGTTGCTGGGGTCGATGTACTGGTTGTTGCTGGGGTTGATGTGCTGGTTGTTGCTGGGGTTGATGCACTGGTTGTTGCTGGGGTTGATGTGCTGGTTGTTGCTGGGGTCGATGTACTGGTTGTTGCTGGGGTTGATGTGCTGGTTGTTGCTGGGGTTGATGTGCTGGTTGTTGCGGTGTTTGATGTGCTGATTGTTGCTTGGGTTGATGTGCTGGTTGTTGCTGGGGTTGATGTGCTGGTTGTTGCTGGGGTTGATGTACTGGTTGTTGCTGGGGTTGATGTGTTAGTTGTTGCTGGGGTTGATTTGCTGGTTGTTGCTGGGGTCGATGTGCTGGTTGTTGCTGGGGTTGATGTGCTCGTTGTTGCTGGGGTTGATGTGCTCGTTGTTGCTGGCATCAATGTACTGGTTGTTGCTGCAGTTGATGTACTGGTTGTTGCTGGGGTTGATGTGCTGGTTGTTGCTGGGGTTGATGTGCTTGTTGTTGCTGGTGTTGATTTGCTGGTTGTTGCTGGGATCAATGTACTGGTTGTTGCTGGGGTTGATGTGCTGGTTATTGCTGGTGTCGATATACTGGTTGTTGCTGTGATCGATGTACTGGTTGTTGCTGGGGTCGATGTACTGGTTGTTGCTGGGGTTGATGTGCTGGTTGTTGCTGGTGTCGATGTACTGGTTGTTGCTGGGGTTGATGTGCTGGTGGTTGCTGGGGTCGATGTGCTGGTGGTTGCTGGGGTTGATGTGCTTGTTGTTGCTGGGGTTGATGTACTGGTTGTTGCTGGGGTTGATGTACTGGTTGCTGCGGTCGGTGAGCTGGTTGTTGCTGGGGTTGATGTACTGGTTGTTGCTGGGGGCGATGTGCTGGTTGTTCCTGTGGTTGATGTACTGGTTGTTGCTGGGGGTGATGTACTGGTTGTTGCTGGGTTTGATGTGCTGGTTGTTACTGGGGGTGATGTACTGGTTGCTGCTGGGGTTGATGTACTGGTTGCTGCTGCGGTTGATGTGCTGGTTGTTGCTGGGGTTGATGTAATTGTTGTTGCTGGGATCGATGTACTGGTTGTTGATGTGGATGATGTACTGGTTGTTGCTGGGGTCGATGTACTGGTTGTTGCTGGGGTTGATGTGCTGGTTGTTGCTGGGGTTGATGTACTGGTTGTTGCTGGGGTCTATGTGCTGGTTGCTGCTGGGATCGATGTACTGGTTGTTGATGTGGATGATGTACTGGTTGTTGCTGGGGTCGATGTACTGGTTGTTGCTGGGGTTGATGTGCTGGTTGTTGCTGGGCTTGATGTACTGGTTGCTGCTGGGGTTGATGTGCTGGTTGTTGCTGGGGTTGATGTAATTGTTGTTGCTGGGATCGATGTACTGGTTGTTGATGTGGATGATGTACTGGTTGTTGCTGGGGTCGATGTACTGGTTGTTGCTGGGGTTGATGTGCTGGTTGTTGCTGGGGTTGATGTACTGGTTGTTGCTGGGGTCTATGTGCTGGTTGCTGCTGGGATCGATGTGCTGGTTATTGCTGGTGTCGATATACTGGTTGTTGCTGTGATCGATGTACTGGTTGTTGCTGGGGTCGATGTACTGGTTGTTGCTGGGGTTGATGTGCTGGTTGTTGCTGGGCTTGATGTACTGGTTGCTGCTGGGGTTGATTGGCTGGTTGTTGCTGGGGTTGATGTAATTGTTGTTGCTGGGATCGATGTACTGGTTGTTGATGTGGATGATGTACTGGTTGTTGCTGGGGTCGATGTACTGGTTGTTGCTGGGGTTGATGTGCTTGTTGTTGCTGGTGTTGATTTGCTGGTTGTTGCTGGGATCAATGTACTGGTTGTTGCTGGGGTTGATGTGCTGGTTATTGCTGGTGTCGATATACTGGTTGTTGCTGTGATCGATGTACTGGTTGTTGCTGGGGTCGATGTACTGGTTGTTGCTGGGGTTGATGTGCTGGTTGTTGCTGGTGTCGATGTACTGGTTGTTGCTGGGGTTGATGTGCTGGTGGTTGCTGGGGTCGATGTGCTGGTGGTTGCTGGGGTTGATGTGCTTGTTGTTGCTGGGGTTGATGTACTGGTTGTTGCTGGGGTTGATGTACTGGTTGCTGCGGTCGGTGAGCTGGTTGTTGCTGGGGTTGATGTACTGGTTGTTGCTGGGGGCGATGTGCTGGTTGTTCCTGTGGTTGATGTACTGGTTGTTGCTGGGGGTGATGTACTGGTTGTTGCTGGGTTTGATGTGCTGGTTGTTACTGGGGGTGATGTACTGGTTGCTGCTGGGGTTGATGTACTGGTTGCTGCTGCGGTTGATGTGCTGGTTGTTGCTGGGGTTGATGTAATTGTTGTTGCTGGGATCGATGTACTGGTTGTTGATGTGGATGATGTACTGGTTGTTGCTGGGGTCGATGTACTGGTTGTTGCTGGGGTTGATGTGCTGGTTGTTGCTGGGCTTGATGTACTGGTTGCTGCTGGGGTTGATGTGCTGGTTGTTGCTGGGGTTGATGTAATTGTTGTTGCTGGGATCGATGTACTGGTTGTTGATGTGGATGATGTACTGGTTGTTGCTGGGGTCGATGTACTGGTTGTTGCTGGGGTTGATGTGCTGGTTGTTGCTGGGGTTGATGTACTGGTTGTTGCTGGGGTCTATGTGCTGGTTGCTGCTGGGATCGATGTACTGGTTGTTGCTGTGGATGATGTACTGGTTGTTGTTGGGGGTGATGTACTGGTTGTTGCTGGAGGTGATGTAGTGGTTGTTGCTGGTGTCGATGTAATGGTTGTTGCTGGGGTCGATGTGCTGATTATTGCTGGGGTCGATGTACTGGTTGCTGCTGGTGTCGATGTGCTGGTTGCTGCTGGGGTCGATGTGCTGATTGTTGCTGGGGTCGATGTACTGGTTGTTGCTTGATTTGATGCACTGGTTGTTGCTGGTGTTGATGTGCTGGTTGTTGCTGGGCTTGATGTACTGGTTGCTGCTGGGGTTGATGTGCTGGTTGTTGCTGGGGTTGATGTAATTGTTGTTGCTGGGATCGATGTACTGGTTGTTGATGTGGATGATGTACTGGTTGTTGCTGGGGTCGATGTACTGGTTGTTGCTGGGGTTGATGTGCTGGTTGTTGCTGGGGTTGATGTACTGTTTGTTGCTGGGTTTGATGTGCTGATTGTTGCTGGGGTTGATGTGCTGGTTGTTGCTGGTGTTGACATCCTGGTTTTTGCTCGGGTTGATGTGCTGGTTGTTACTGAGGTTGATGTGCTGGTTGTTGCTGGGGTTGATGTGCTAGTTGTTACTGGGGGTGATGTACTGGTTGTTGCTGGGGTTGATGTACTGGTTGTTGCTGGTGTTGATGTGCTGGTTGCTGCTGGGGTTGATATGCTGGTCGCTGCTGGAGTTGATTTGCTGGTTGTTGCTGGGGTTGATGTACTGGTTGTTGCTGGTGTCGATGTGCTGATTGTTGCTGGGTTCGATGTACTGGTTGTTGCTTGATTTGATGCACTGGTTGTTGGTGGTGTTGATGTCCTGGTTGTTGCTGGGGTTGATGTGCTGGTTGCTGTTGGGGTTGATATGCTGATTGCTGCTGGGGTCGATGTACTGGTTGTTGCTGGGGATGATGTACTGGTTGTAGCTGGGTTTGATGTACTGGTCGTTGTTTGGATCGATGTACTGGTTGTTGCTGGGGTAGATGTACTGGTTGTTGCTGGCGTTGATGTACTGGTTGTTGCTGGGGGTGATGTACTGGTTGTTCCTGGGGGTGATGTCCTGGTTGTTGCTGGGATCGATGTACTGGTTGTTGCTGGCGTTGATTTACTGGTTGTTGCTGGGATTGATGTACTTGTTGTTGCTGGGATCGATGTGCTGGTTGTTGCTGGGGTCGATGTACTAGTTGTTGCTGGGGTTGATGTGCTGGTTGTTGCTGGGGTTGATGTACTGGTTGTTGCGGGGTTTGATGTGCTGATTGTTGCTGGGGTTGATGTGCTGGTTGTTGCTGGGGTCGATGTGCTGGTTGTTGCTGGGGTTGATGTACTGGTTGTTGCTGGGGTTGATGTGCTAGTTGTTGCTGGGTTTGATGTGCTGGTTGTTGCTGGGGTTGATGTACTGGTTGTTGCTGGGGTTGATGTGCTGTTTGCTCTTGGGATCGATGTGCTGTTTGCTGCTGGAGTCAGTGTGCTGGCTCCTGCTGGCGTCGATGTACTGACTGCTGCTGGGGTTGATGTGCTGATTGTTGCTGGTGTTGATTTGCTGGTTGCTGCTGGGGTCGATGTACAGGTTGTTGCTGGGGTCGATGTACTGGTTGTTGCTGGGGTCGATGTACTGGTTGTTGCTGGGGTAGATGTACTGGTTGTTGCTGGCGTTGATATGCTGGTTGTTGCTGTGGTTGATGTACTGGTTGTTGCTGGGGGTGATGTACTGGTTGTTCCTGGGGGTGATGTCCTGGTTGTTGCTGGGATCGATGTACTGGTTGTTGCTGGAGTTGATTTACTGGTTGTTGCTGGGATTGATGTACTTGTTGTTGCTGGAATCGATGTGCTGGTTGTTGCTGGGGTCGATGTACTAGTTGTTGCTGGGGTTGATGTGCTGGTTGTTGCTGGGGTTGATGTACTGGTTGTTGCGGGGTTTGATGTGCTGATTGTTGCTGGGGTTGATGTGCTGGTTGTTGCTGGGGTCGATGTGCTGGTTGTTGCTGGGGTTGATGTACTGGTTGTTGCTGGGGTTGATGTGCTAGTTGTTGCTGGGTTTGATGTGCTGGTTGTTGCTGGGGTTGATGTACTGGTTGTTGCTGGGGTTGATGTGCTGTTTGCTCTTGGGATCGATGTGCTGTTTGCTGCTGGAGTCAGTGTGCTGGCTCCTGCTGGCGTCGATGTACTGACTGCTGCTGGGGTTGATGTGCTGATTGTTGCTGGTGTTGATTTACTGGTTGCTGCTGGGGTCGATGTACTGGTTGGTGCTGGGGTTGATGTCCTGGTTGTTGCGGGTGTTGATGTACTGGTTGTTGCTGGTGTTGATGTACTGGTTGTTGCTGGTGTTGATGTACTGGTTGTTGCTGGGGTTGATGTGCTGGTTGTTGCTGGGGTTGATGTACTGGTTGTTGCTGGGGATGATGTACTGGTTGTTGCTGGGATCTTTGTGCTGGTTGTTGCTGGGGTTGATGTACTAGTTGTTGCTGGGGTTGATGTGCTAGTTGTTGCTGGGTTTGATGTGCTGGTTGTTGCTGGGGTTGATGTACTGGTTGTTGCTGGGGTTGATGTGCTGTTTGCTCTTGGGATCGATGTGCTGTTTGCTGCTGGAGTCAGTGTGCTGGCTCCTGCTGGCGTCGATGTACTGACTGCTGCTGGGGTTGATGTGCTGATTGTTGCTGGTGTTGATTTGCTGGTTGCTGCTGGGGTCGATGTACAGGTTGTTGCTGGGGTCGATGTACTGGTTGGTGCTGGGGTCGATGTACTGGTTGTTGCTGGGGTTGATGTGCTGGTTGCTGCTGGGGTCGATGTACAGGTTGTTGCTGGGGTCGATGTACTGGTTGTTGCTGGGGTCGATGTACTGGTTGTTGCTGGGTTCAATGTACGGGTTGTTGCTGGGATTGATGTGCTGGTTGCTGCTGGGGTTGATGTGCTTGTTGTGGCTGGGGTTGATGTACTGGTTGTTGCTGGGGTTGATGTGCTGTTTGCTGCTGGGGTTGATGTACTGGTTGTTGCTGGGGTTGATGTACTGGTTGTTGCTGGGGTTGATGTGCTGGTTGTTACTGAGGTTGATGTGCTGATTGTTGCTGGGGTTGATGTGCTGGTTGTTGCTGGGGTTGATGTGCTGGTTGTTGCTGGGGTTGATGTACTGGTTGTTGCTGGGGTTGATGTGTTAGTTGTTGCTGGGGTTGATTTGCTGGTTGTTGCTGGGGTCGATGTGCTGGTTGTTGCTGGGGTTGATGTGCTCGTTGTTGCTGGGGTTGATGTGCTCGTTGTTGCTGGCATCAATGTACTGGTTGTTGCTGCAGTTGATGTACTGGTTGTTGCTGGGGTTGATGTGCTGGTTGTTGCTGGGGTTGATGTGCTTGTTGTTGCTGGTGTTGATTTGCTGGTTGTTGCTGGGATCAATGTACTGGTTGTTGCTGGGGTTGATGTGCTGGTTATTGCTGGTGTCGATATACTGGTTGTTGCTGTGATCGATGTACTGGTTGTTGCTGGGGTCGATGTACTGGTTGTTGCTGGGGTTGATGTGCTGGTTGTTGCTGGTGTCGATGTACTGGTTGTTGCTGGGGTTGATGTGCTGGTGGTTGCTGGGGTCGATGTGCTGGTGGTTGCTGGGGTTGATGTGCTTGTTGTTGCTGGGGTTGATGTACTGGTTGTTGCTGGGGTTGATGTACTGGTTGCTGCGGTCGGTGAGCTGGTTGTTGCTGGGGTTGATGTACTGGTTGTTGCTGGGGGCGATGTGCTGGTTGTTCCTGTGGTTGATGTACTGGTTGTTGCTGGGGGTGATGTACTGGTTGTTGCTGGGTTTGATGTGCTGGTTGTTACTGGGGGTGATGTACTGGTTGCTGCTGGGGTTGATGTACTGGTTGCTGCTGCGGTTGATGTGCTGGTTGTTGCTGGGGTTGATGTAATTGTTGTTGCTGGGATCGATGTACTGGTTGTTGATGTGGATGATGTACTGGTTGTTGCTGGGGTCGATGTACTGGTTGTTGCTGGGGTTGATGTGCTGGTTGTTGCTGGGCTTGATGTACTGGTTGCTGCTGGGGTTGATGTGCTGGTTGTTGCTGGGGTTGATGTAATTGTTGTTGCTGGGATCGATGTACTGGTTGTTGATGTGGATGATGTACTGGTTGTTGCTGGGGTCGATGTACTGGTTGTTGCTGGGGTTGATGTGCTGGTTGTTGCTGGGGTTGATGTACTGGTTGTTGCTGGGGTCTATGTGCAGGTTGCTGCTGGGATCGATGTACTGGTTGTTGCTGTGGATGATGTACTGGTTGTTGTTGGGGGTGATGTACAGGTTGTTGCTGGGGGTGATGTAGTGGTTGTTGCTGGTGTCGATGTCATGGTTGTTGCTGGGGTCGATGTGCTGATTATTGCTGGGGTCGATGTACTGGTTGCTGCTGGTGTCGATGTGCTGGTTGCTGCTGGGGTCGATGTGCTGATTGTTGCTGGGGTCGATGTACTGGTTGTTGCTTGATTTGATGCACTGGTTGTTGCTGGTGTTGATGTGCTGGTTGTTGCTGGGCTTGATGTACTGGTTGCTGCTGGGGTTGATGTGCTGGTTGTTGCTGGGGTTGATGTAATTGTTGTTGCTGGGATCGATGTACTGGTTGTTGATGTGGATGATGTACTGGTTGTTGCTGGGGTCGATGTACTGGTTGTTGCTGGGGTTGATGTGCTGGTTGTTGCTGGGGTTGATGTACTGTTTGTTGCTGGGTTTGATGTGCTGATTGTTGCTGGGGTTGATGTGCTGGTTGTTGCTGGTGTTGACATCCTGGTTTTTGCTCGGGTTGATGTGCTGGTTGTTACTGAGGTTGATGTGCTGGTTGTTGCTGGGGTTGATGTGCTGGTTGTTACTGGGGGTGATGTACTGGTTGTTGCTGGGGTTGATGTACTGGTTGTTGCTGGGGTTGATGTGCTGGTTGCTGCTGGGGTTGATATGCTGGTCGCTGCTGGAGTTGATTTGCTGGTTGTTGCTGGGGTTGATGTACTGGTTGTTGCTGGTGTCGATGTGCTGATTGTTGCTGGGTTCGATGTACTGGTTGTTGCTTGATTTGATGCACTGGTTGTTGGTGGTGTTGATGTCCTGGTTGTTGCTGGGGTTGATGTGCTGGTTGCTGCTGGGGTTGATATGCTGATTGCTGCTGGGGTCGATGTACTGGTTGTTGCTGGGGATGATGTACTGGTTGTAGCTGGGTTTGATGTACTGGTCGTTGTTTGGATCGATGTACTGGTTGTTGCTGGGGTTGATGTACTGGTTGTTGCTGGGGTAGATGTACTGGTTGTTGCTGGCGTTGATATGCTGGTTGTTGCTGTGGTTGATGTACTGGTTGTTGCTGGGGGTGATGTACTGGTTGTTCCTGGGGGTGATGTCCTGGTTGTTGCTGGGATCGATGTACTGGTTGTTGCTGGAGTTGATTTACTGGTTGTTGCTGGGATTGATGTACTTGTTGTTGCTGGGATCGATGTGCTGGTTGTTGCTGGGGTCGATGTACTAGTTGTTGCTGGGGTTGATGTGCTGGTTGTTGCTGGGGTTGATGTACTGGTTGTTGCGGGGTTTGATGTGCTGATTGTTGCTGGGGTTGATGTGCTGGTTGTTGCTGGGGTCGATGTGCTGGTTGTTGCTGGGGTTGATGTACTGGTTGTTGCTGGGGTTGATGTGCTAGTTGTTGCTGGGTTTGATGTGCTGGTTGTTGCTGGGGTTGATGTACTGGTTGTTGCTGGGGTTGATGTGCTGTTTGCTCTTGGGATCGATGTGCTGTTTGCTGCTGGAGTCAGTGTGCTGGCTCCTGCTGGCGTCGATGTACTGACTGCTGCTGGGGTTGATGTGCTGATTGTTGCTGGTGTTGATTTGCTGGTTGCTGCTGGGGTCGATGTACAGGTTGTTGCTGGGGTCGATGTACTGGTTGTTGCTGGGGTTGATGTACTGGTTGTTGCTGGGGTAGATGTACTGGTTGTTGCTGGCGTTGATATGCTGGTTGTTGCTGTGGTTGATGTACTGGTTGTTCCTGGGGGTGATGTCCTGGTTGTTGCTGGGATCGATGTACTGGTTGTTGCTGGAGTTGATTTACTGGTTGTTGCTGGGATTGATGTACTTGTTGTTGCTGGGATCGATGTGCTGGTTGTTGCTGGGGTCGATGTACTAGTTGTTGCTGGGGTTGATGTGCTGGTTGTTGCTGGGGTTGATGTACTGGTTGTTGCGGGGTTTGATGTGCTGATTGTTGCTGGGGTTGATGTGCTGGTTGTTGCTGGGGTCGATGTGCTGGTTGTTGCTGGGGTTGATGTACTGGTTGTTGCTGGGGTTGATGTGCTAGTTGTTGCTGGGTTTGATGTGCTGGTTGTTGCTGGGGTTGATGTACTGGTTGTTGCTGGGGTTGATGTGCTAGTTGTTGCTGGGTTTGATGTGCTGGTTGTTGCTGGGGTTGATGTACTGGTTGTTGCTGGGGTTGATGTGCTGTTTGCTCTTGGGATCGATGTGCTGTTTGCTGCTGGAGTCAGTGTGCTGGCTCCTGCTGGCGTCGATGTACTGACTGCTGCTGGGGTTGATGTGCTGATTGTTGCTGGTGTTGATTTGCTGGTTGCTGCTGGGGTCGATGTACAGGTTGTTGCTGGGGTCGATGTACTGGTTGTTGCTGGGGTTGATGTACTGGTTGTTGCTGGGGTAGATGTACTGGTTGTTGCTGGCGTTGATATGCTGGTTGTTGCTGTGGTTGATGTACTGGTTGTTGCTGGGGGTGATGTACTGGTTGTTCCTGGGGGTGATGTCCTGGTTGTTGCTGGGATCGATGTACTGGTTGTTGCTGGAGTTGATTTACTGGTTGTTGCTGGGATTGATGTACTTGTTGTTGCTGGGATCGATGTGCTGGTTGTTGCTGGGGTCGATGTACTAGTTGTTGCTGGGGTTGATGTGCTGGTTGTTGCTGGGGTTGATGTACTGGTTGTTGCGGGGTTTGATGTGCTGATTGTTGCTGGGGTTGATGTGCTGGTTGTTGCTGGGGTCGATGTGCTGGTTGTTGCTGGGGTTGATGTACTGGTTGTTGCTGGGGTTGATGTGCTAGTTGTTGCTGGGTTTGATGTGCTGGTTGTTGCTGGGGTTGATGTACTGGTTGTTGCTGGGGTTGATGTGCTGTTTGCTCTTGGGATCGATGTGCTGTTTGCTGCTGGAGTCAGTGTGCTGGCTCCTGCTGGCGTCGATGTACTGACTGCTGCTGGGGTTGATGTGCTGATTGTTGCTGGTGTTGATTTACTGGTTGCTGCTGGGGTCGATGTACTGGTTGGTGCTGGGGTCGATGTATTGGTTGTTGCTGGGGTTGATGTGCTGGTTGCTGCTGGGGTCGATGTACAGGTTGTTGCTGGGGTCGATGTACTGGTTGTTGCTGGGGTCGATGTACTGGTTGTTGCTGGGTTCGATGTACGGGTTGTTGCTGGGATTGATGTGCTGGTTGCTGCTGGGGTTGATGTGCTTGTTGTGGCTGGGGTTGATGTACTGTTTGTTGCTGGGTTTGATGTGCTGATTGTTGCTGGGGTTGATGTGCTGGTTGTTGCTGGTGTTGACATCCTGGTTTTTGCTCGGGTTGATGTGCTGGTTGTTACTGAGGTTGATGTGCTGGTTGTTGCTGGGGTTGATGTGCTAGTTGTTACTGGGGGTGATGTACTGGTTGTTGCTGGGGTTGATGTACTGGTTGTTGCTGGTGTTGATGTGCTGGTTGCTGCTGGGGTTGATATGCTGGTCGCTGCTGGAGTTGATTTGCTGGTTGTTGCTGGGGTTGATGTACTGGTTGTTGCTGGTGTCGATGTGCTGATTGTTGCTGGGTTCGATGTACTGGTTGTTGCTTGATTTGATGCACTGGTTGTTGGTGGTGTTGATGTCCTGGTTGTTGCTGGGGTTGATGTGCTGGTTGCTGTTGGGGTTGATATGCTGATTGCTGCTGGGGTCGATGTACTGGTTGTTGCTGGGGATGATGTACTGGTTGTAGCTGGGTTTGATGTACTGGTCGTTGTTTGGATCGATGTACTGGTTGTTGCTGGGGTAGATGTACTGGTTGTTGCTGGCGTTGATATGCTGGTTGTTGCTGTGGTTGATGTACTGGTTGTTGCTGGGGGTGATGTACTGGTTGTTCCTGGGGGTGATGTCCTGGTTGTTGCTGGGATCGATGTACTGGTTGTTGCTGGAGTTGATTTACTGGTTGTTGCTGGGATTGATGTACTTGTTGTTGCTGGGATCGATGTGCTGGTTGTTGCTGGGGTCGATGTACTAGTTGTTGCTGGGGTTGATGTGCTGGTTGTTGCTGGGGTTGATGTACTGGTTGTTGCGGGGTTTGATGTGCTGATTGTTGCTGGGGTTGATGTGCTGGTTGTTGCTGGGGTCGATGTGCTGGTTGTTGCTGGGGTTGATGTACTGGTTGTTGCTGGGGTTGATGTGCTAGTTGTTGCTGGGTTTGATGTGCTGGTTGTTGCTGGGGTTGATGTACTGGTTGTTGCTGGGGTTGATGTGCTGTTTGCTCTTGGGATCGATGTGCTGTTTGCTGCTGGAGTCAGTGTGCTGGCTCCTGCTGGCGTCGATGTACTGACTGCTGCTGGGGTTGATGTGCTGATTGTTGCTGGTGTTGATTTGCTGGTTGCTGCTGGGGTCGATGTACAGGTTGTTGCTGGGGTCGATGTACTGGTTGTTGCTGGGGTCGATGTACTGGTTGTTGCTGGGGTAGATGTACTGGTTGTTGCTGGCGTTGATATGCTGGTTGTTGCTGTGGTTGATGTACTGGTTGTTGCTGGGGGTGATGTACTGGTTGTTCCTGGGGGTGATGTCCTGGTTGTTGCTGGGATCGATGTACTGGTTGTTGCTGGAGTTGATTTACTGGTTGTTGCTGGGATTGATGTACTTGTTGTTGCTGGAATCGATGTGCTGGTTGTTGCTGGGGTCGATGTACTAGTTGTTGCTGGGGTTGATGTGCTGGTTGTTGCTGGGGTTGATGTACTGGTTGTTGCGGGGTTTGATGTGCTGATTGTTGCTGGGGTTGATGTGCTGGTTGTTGCTGGGGTCGATGTGCTGGTTGTTGCTGGGGTTGATGTACTGGTTGTTGCTGGGGTTGATGTGCTAGTTGTTGCTGGGTTTGATGTGCTGGTTGTTGCTGGGGTTGATGTACTGGTTGTTGCTGGGGTTGATGTGCTGTTTGCTCTTGGGATCGATGTGCTGTTTGCTGCTGGAGTCAGTGTGCTGGCTCCTGCTGGCGTCGATGTACTGACTGCTGCTGGGGTTGATGTGCTGATTGTTGCTGGTGTTGATTTACTGGTTGCTGCTGGGGTCGATGTACTGGTTGGTGCTGGGGTCGATGTATTGGTTGTTGCTGGGGTTGATGTGCTGGTTGCTGCTGGGGTCGATGTACAGGTTGTTGCTGGGGTCGATGTACTGGTTGTTGCTGGGGTCGATGTACTGGTTGTTGCTGGGTTCGATGTACGGGTTGTTGCTGGGATTGATGTGCTGGTTGCTGCTGGGGTTGATGTGCTTGTTGTGGCTGGGGTTGATGTACTGGTTGTTGCTGGGGTTGATGTGCTGTTTGCTGCTGGGGTTGATGTACTGGTTGTTGCTGGGGTTGATGTACTGGTTGTTGCTGGGGTTGATGTGCTGGTTGTTACTGAGGTTGATGTGCTGGTTGTTGCTGGGGTTGATGTGCTGATTGTTGCTGGGGTCGATGTACTGGTTGTTGCTGGGGTTGATGTCCTGGTTGTTGCTGGTGTTGATGTACTGGTTGTTGCTGGGGTTGATGTCCTGGTTGTTGCGGGTGTTGATGTACTGGTTGTTGCTGGTGTTGATGTACTGGTTGTTGCTGGTGTTGATGTACTGGTTGTTGCTGGGGTTGATGTGCTGGTTGTTGCTGGGGTTGATGTACTGGTTGTTGCTGGGGATGATGTACTGGTTGTTGCTGGGATCTTTGTGCTGGTTGTTGCTGGGGTTGATGTACTAGTTGTTGCTGGGGTTGATGTGCTAGTTGTTGCTGGGTTTGATGTGCTGGTTGTTGCTGGGGTTGATGTACTGGTTGTTGCTGGGGTTGATGTGCTGTTTGCTCTTGGGATCGATGTGCTGTTTGCTGCTGGAGTCAGTGTGCTGGCTCCTGCTGGCGTCGATGTACTGACTGCTGCTGGGGTTGATGTGCTGATTGTTGCTGGTGTTGATTTGCTGGTTGCTGCTGGGGTCGATGTACAGGTTGTTGCTGGGGTCGATGTACTGGTTGGTGCTGGGGTCGATGTACTGGTTGTTGCTGGGGTTGATGTGCTGGTTGCTGCTGGGGTCGATGTACAGGTTGTTGCTGGGGTCGATGTACTGGTTGTTGCTGGGGTCGATGTACTGGTTGTTGCTGGGTTCAATGTACGGGTTGTTGCTGGGATTGATGTGCTGGTTGCTGCTGGGGTTGATGTGCTTGTTGTGGCTGGGGTTGATGTACTGGTTGTTGCTGGGGTTGATGTGCTGTTTGCTGCTGGGGTTGATGTACTGGTTGTTGCTGGGGTTGATGTACTGGTTGTTGCTGGGGTTGATGTGCTGGTTGTTACTGAGGTTGATGTGCTGATTGTTGCTGGGGTTGATGTGCTGGTTGTTGCTGGGGTTGATGTGCTGGTTGTTGCTGGGGTTGATGTACTGGTTGTTGCTGGGGTTGATGTGTTAGTTGTTGCTGGGGTTGATTTGCTGGTTGTTGCTGGGGTCGATGTGCTGGTTGTTGCTGGGGTTGATGTGCTCGTTGTTGCTGGGGTTGATGTGCTCGTTGTTGCTGGCATCAATGTACTGGTTGTTGCTGCAGTTGATGTACTGGTTGTTGCTGGGGTTGATGTGCTGGTTGTTGCTGGGGTTGATGTGCTTGTTGTTGCTGGTGTTGATTTGCTGGTTGTTGCTGGGATCAATGTACTGGTTGTTGCTGGGGTTGATGTGCTGGTTATTGCTGGTGTCGATATACTGGTTGTTGCTGTGATCGATGTACTGGTTGTTGCTGGGGTCGATGTACTGGTTGTTGCTGGGGTTGATGTGCTGGTTGTTGCTGGTGTCGATGTACTGGTTGTTGCTGGGGTTGATGTGCTGGTGGTTGCTGGGGTCGATGTGCTGGTGGTTGCTGGGGTTGATGTGCTTGTTGTTGCTGGGGTTGATGTACTGGTTGTTGCTGGGGTTGATGTACTGGTTGCTGCGGTCGGTGAGCTGGTTGTTGCTGGGGTTGATGTACTGGTTGTTGCTGGGGGCGATGTGCTGGTTGTTCCTGTGGTTGATGTACTGGTTGTTGCTGGGGGTGATGTACTGGTTGTTGCTGGGTTTGATGTGCTGGTTGTTACTGGGGGTGATGTACTGGTTGCTGCTGGGGTTGATGTACTGGTTGCTGCTGCGGTTGATGTGCTGGTTGTTGCTGGGGTTGATGTAATTGTTGTTGCTGGGATCGATGTACTGGTTGTTGATGTGGATGATGTACTGGTTGTTGCTGGGGTCGATGTACTGGTTGTTGCTGGGGTTGATGTGCTGGTTGTTGCTGGGCTTGATGTACTGGTTGCTGCTGGGGTTGATGTGCTGGTTGTTGCTGGGGTTGATGTAATTGTTGTTGCTGGGATCGATGTACTGGTTGTTGATGTGGATGATGTACTGGTTGTTGCTGGGGTCGATGTACTGGTTGTTGCTGGGGTTGATGTGCTGGTTGTTGCTGGGGTTGATGTACTGGTTGTTGCTGGGGTCTATGTGCTGGTTGCTGCTGGGATCGATGTACTGGTTGTTGCTGTGGATGATGTACTGGTTGTTGTTGGGGGTGATGTACAGGTTGTTGCTGGGGGTGATGTAGTGGTTGTTGCTGGTGTCGATGTCATGGTTGTTGCTGGGGTCGATGTGCTGATTATTGCTGGGGTCGATGTACTGGTTGCTGCTGGTGTCGATGTGCTGGTTGCTGCTGGGGTCGATGTGCTGATTGTTGCTGGGGTCGATGTACTGGTTGTTGCTTGATTTGATGCACTGGTTGTTGCTGGTGTTGATGTGCTGGTTGTTGCTGGGCTTGATGTACTGGTTGCTGCTGGGGTTGATGTGCTGGTTGTTGCTGGGGTTGATGTAATTGTTGTTGCTGGGATCGATGTACTGGTTGTTGATGTGGATGATGTACTGGTTGTTGCTGGGGTCGATGTACTGGTTGTTGCTGGGGTTGATGTGCTGGTTGTTGCTGGGGTTGATGTACTGTTTGTTGCTGGGTTTGATGTGCTGATTGTTGCTGGGGTTGATGTGCTGGTTGTTGCTGGTGTTGACATCCTGGTTTTTGCTCGGGTTGATGTGCTGGTTGTTACTGAGGTTGATGTGCTGGTTGTTGCTGGGGTTGATGTGCTGGTTGTTACTGGGGGTGATGTACTGGTTGTTGCTGGGGTTGATGTACTGGTTGTTGCTGGGGTTGATGTGCTGGTTGCTGCTGGGGTTGATATGCTGGTCGCTGCTGGAGTTGATTTGCTGGTTGTTGCTGGGGTTGATGTACTGGTTGTTGCTGGTGTCGATGTGCTGATTGTTGCTGGGTTCGATGTACTGGTTGTTGCTTGATTTGATGCACTGGTTGTTGGTGGTGTTGATGTCCTGGTTGTTGCTGGGGTTGATGTGCTGGTTGCTGCTGGGGTTGATATGCTGATTGCTGCTGGGGTCGATGTACTGGTTGTTGCTGGGGATGATGTACTGGTTGTAGCTGGGTTTGATGTACTGGTCGTTGTTTGGATCGATGTACTGGTTGTTGCTGGGGTTGATGTACTGGTTGTTGCTGGGGTAGATGTACTGGTTGTTGCTGGCGTTGATATGCTGGTTGTTGCTGTGGTTGATGTACTGGTTGTTGCTGGGGGTGATGTACTGGTTGTTCCTGGGGGTGATGTCCTGGTTGTTGCTGGGATCGATGTACTGGTTGTTGCTGGAGTTGATTTACTGGTTGTTGCTGGGATTGATGTACTTGTTGTTGCTGGGATCGATGTGCTGGTTGTTGCTGGGGTCGATGTACTAGTTGTTGCTGGGGTTGATGTGCTGGTTGTTGCTGGGGTTGATGTACTGGTTGTTGCGGGGTTTGATGTGCTGATTGTTGCTGGGGTTGATGTGCTGGTTGTTGCTGGGGTCGATGTGCTGGTTGTTGCTGGGGTTGATGTACTGGTTGTTGCTGGGGTTGATGTGCTAGTTGTTGCTGGGTTTGATGTGCTGGTTGTTGCTGGGGTTGATGTACTGGTTGTTGCTGGGGTTGATGTGCTGTTTGCTCTTGGGATCGATGTGCTGTTTGCTGCTGGAGTCAGTGTGCTGGCTCCTGCTGGCGTCGATGTACTGACTGCTGCTGGGGTTGATGTGCTGATTGTTGCTGGTGTTGATTTGCTGGTTGCTGCTGGGGTCGATGTACAGGTTGTTGCTGGGGTCGATGTACTGGTTGTTGCTGGGGTTGATGTACTGGTTGTTGCTGGGGTAGATGTACTGGTTGTTGCTGGCGTTGATATGCTGGTTGTTGCTGTGGTTGATGTACTGGTTGTTCCTGGGGGTGATGTCCTGGTTGTTGCTGGGATCGATGTACTGGTTGTTGCTGGAGTTGATTTACTGGTTGTTGCTGGGATTGATGTACTTGTTGTTGCTGGGATCGATGTGCTGGTTGTTGCTGGGGTCGATGTACTAGTTGTTGCTGGGGTTGATGTGCTGGTTGTTGCTGGGGTTGATGTACTGGTTGTTGCGGGGTTTGATGTGCTGATTGTTGCTGGGGTTGATGTGCTGGTTGTTGCTGGGGTCGATGTGCTGGTTGTTGCTGGGGTTGATGTACTGGTTGTTGCTGGGGTTGATGTGCTAGTTGTTGCTGGGTTTGATGGGCTGGTTGTTGCTGGGGTTGATGTACTGGTTGTTGCTGGGGTTGATGTGCTAGTTGTTGCTGGGTTTGATGTGCTGGTTGTTGCTGGGGTTGATGTACTGGTTGTTGCTGGGGTTGATGTGCTGTTTGCTCTTGGGATCGATGTGCTGTTTGCTGCTGGAGTCAGTGTGCTGGCTCCTGCTGGCGTCGATGTACTGACTGCTGCTGGGGTTGATGTGCTGATTGTTGCTGGTGTTGATTTGCTGGTTGCTGCTGGGGTCGATGTACAGGTTGTTGCTGGGGTCGATGTACTGGTTGTTGCTGGGGTTGATGTACTGGTTGTTGCTGGGGTAGATGTACTGGTTGTTGCTGGCGTTGATATGCTGGTTGTTGCTGTGGTTGATGTACTGGTTGTTGCTGGGGGTGATGTACTGGTTGTTCCTGGGGGTGATGTCCTGGTTGTTGCTGGGATCGATGTACTGGTTGTTGCTGGAGTTGATTTACTGGTTGTTGCTGGGATTGATGTACTTGTTGTTGCTGGGATCGATGTGCTGGTTGTTGCTGGGGTCGATGTACTAGTTGTTGCTGGGGTTGATGTGCTGGTTGTTGCTGGGGTTGATGTACTGGTTGTTGCGGGGTTTGATGTGCTGATTGTTGCTGGGGTTGATGTGCTGGTTGTTGCTGGGGTCGATGTGCTGGTTGTTGCTGGGGTTGATGTACTGGTTGTTGCTGGGGTTGATGTGCTAGTTGTTGCTGGGTTTGATGTGCTGGTTGTTGCTGGGGTTGATGTACTGGTTGTTGCTGGGGTTGATGTGCTGTTTGCTCTTGGGATCGATGTGCTGTTTGCTGCTGGAGTCAGTGTGCTGGCTCCTGCTGGCGTCGATGTACTGACTGCTGCTGGGGTTGATGTGCTGATTGTTGCTGGTGTTGATTTACTGGTTGCTGCTGGGGTCGATGTACTGGTTGGTGCTGGGGTCGATGTATTGGTTGTTGCTGGGGTTGATGTGCTGGTTGCTGCTGGGGTCGATGTACAGGTTGTTGCTGGGGTCGATGTACTGGTTGTTGCTGGGGTCGATGTACTGGTTGTTGCTGGGTTCGATGTACGGGTTGTTGCTGGGATTGATGTGCTGGTTGCTGCTGGGGTTGATGTGCTTGTTGTGGCTGGGGTTGATGTACTGGTTGTTGCTGGGGTTGATGTGCTGTTTGCTGCTGGGGTTGATGTACTGGTTGTTGCTGGGGTTGATGTACTGGTTGTTGCTGGGGTTGATGTGCTGGTTGTTACTGAGGTTGATGTGCTGGTTGTTGCTGGGGTTGATGTGCTGATTGTTGCTGGGGTCGATGTACTGGTTGTTGCTGGGGTTGATGTCCTGGTTGTTGCTGGTGTTGATGTACTGGTTGTTGCTGGGGTTGATGTCCTGGTTGTTGCGGGTGTTGATGTACTGGTTGTTGCTGGTGTTGATGTACTGGTTGTTGCTGGTGTTGATGTACTGGTTGTTGCTGGGGTTGATGTGCTGGTTGTTGCTGGGGTTGATGTACTGGTTGTTGCTGGGGATGATGTACTGGTTGTTGCTGGGATCTTTGTGCTGGTTGTTGCTGGGGTTGATGTACTAGTTGTTGCTGGGGTTGATGTGCTAGTTGTTGCTGGGTTTGATGTGCTGGTTGTTGCTGGGGTTGATGTACTGGTTGTTGCTGGGGTTGATGTGCTGTTTGCTCTTGGGATCGATGTGCTGTTTGCTGCTGGAGTCAGTGTGCTGGCTCCTGCTGGCGTCGATGTACTGACTGCTGCTGGGGTTGATGTGCTGATTGTTGCTGGTGTTGATTTGCTGGTTGCTGCTGGGGTCGATGTACAGGTTGTTGCTGGGGTCGATGTACTGGTTGGTGCTGGGGTCGATGTACTGGTTGTTGCTGGGGTTGATGTGCTGGTTGCTGCTGGGGTCGATGTACAGGTTGTTGCTGGGGTCGATGTACTGGTTGTTGCTGGGGTCGATGTACTGGTTGTTGCTGGGTTCGATGTACGGGTTGTTGCTGGGATTGATGTGCTGGTTGCTGCTGGGGTTGATGTGCTTGTTGTGGCTGGGGTTGATGTACTGGTTGTTGCTGGGGTTGATGTGCTGTTTGCTGCTGGGGTTGATGTACTGGTTGTTGCTGGGGTTGATGTACTGGTTGTTGCTGGGGTTGATGTGCTGGTTGTTACTGAGGTTGATGTGCTGATTGTTGCTGGGGTTGATGTGCTGGTTGTTGCTGGGGTTGATGTGCTGGTTGTTGCTGGGGTTGATGTACTGGTTGTTGCTGGGGTTGATGTGTTAGTTGTTGCTGGGGTTGATTTGCTGGTTGTTGCTGGGGTCGATGTGCTGGTTGTTGCTGGGGTTGATGTGCTCGTTGTTGCTGGGGTTGATGTGCTCGTTGTTGCTGGCATCAATGTACTGGTTGTTGCTGCAGTTGATGTACTGGTTGTTGCTGGGGTTGATGTGCTGGTTGTTGCTGGGGTTGATGTGCTTGTTGTTGCTGGTGTTGATTTGCTGGTTGTTGCTGGGATCAATGTACTGGTTGTTGCTGGGGTTGATGTGCTGGTTATTGCTGGTGTCGATATACTGGTTGTTGCTGTGATCGATGTACTGGTTGTTGCTGGGGTCGATGTACTGGTTGTTGCTGGGGTTGATGTGCTGGTTGTTGCTGGGGTTGATGTGCTGGTGGTTGCTGGGGTCGATGTGCTGGTGGTTGCTGGGGTTGATGTGCTTGTTGTTGCTGGGGTTGATGTACTGGTTGTTGCTGGGGTTGATGTACTGGTTGCTGCGGTCGGTGAGCTGGTTGTTGCTGGGGTTGATGTACTGGTTGTTGCTGGGGGCGATGTGCTGGTTGTTCCTGTGGTTGATGTACTGGTTGTTGCTGGGGGTGATGTACTGGTTGTTGCTGGGTTTGATGTGCTGGTTGTTACTGGGGGTGATGTACTGGTTGCTGCTGGGGTTGATGTACTGGTTGCTGCTGCGGTTGATGTGCTGGTTGTTGCTGGGGTTGATGTAATTGTTGTTGCTGGGATCGATGTACTGGTTGTTGATGTGGATGATGTACTGGTTGTTGCTGGGGTCGATGTACTGGTTGTTGCTGGGGTTGATGTGCTGGTTGTTGCTGGGCTTGATGTACTGGTTGCTGCTGGGGTTGATGTGCTGGTTGTTGCTGGGGTTGATGTAATTGTTGTTGCTGGGATCGATGTACTGGTTGTTGATGTGGATGATGTACTGGTTGTTGCTGGGGTCGATGTACTGGTTGTTGCTGGGGTTGATGTGCTGGTTGTTGCTGGGGTTGATGTACTGGTTGTTGCTGGGGTCTATGTGCTGGTTGCTGCTGGGATCGATGTACTGGTTGTTGCTGTGGATGATGTACTGGTTGTTGTTGGGGGTGATGTACAGGTTGTTGCTGGGGGTGATGTAGTGGTTGTTGCTGGTGTCGATGTCATGGTTGTTGCTGGGGTCGATGTGCTGATTATTGCTGGGGTCGATGTACTGGTTGCTGCTGGTGTCGATGTGCTGGTTGCTGCTGGGGTCGATGTGCTGATTGTTGCTGGGGTCGATGTACTGGTTGTTGCTTGATTTGATGCACTGGTTGTTGCTGGTGTTGATGTGCTGGTTGTTGCTGGGCTTGATGTACTGGTTGCTGCTGGGGTTGATGTGCTGGTTGTTGCTGGGGTTGATGTAATTGTTGTTGCTGGGATCGATGTACTGGTTGTTGATGTGGATGATGTACTGGTTGTTGCTGGGGTCGATGTACTGGTTGTTGCTGGGGTTGATGTGCTGGTTGTTGCTGGGGTTGATGTACTGTTTGTTGCTGGGTTTGATGTGCTGATTGTTGCTGGGGTTGATGTGCTGGTTGTTGCTGGTGTTGACATCCTGGTTTTTGCTCGGGTTGATGTGCTGGTTGTTACTGAGGTTGATGTGCTGGTTGTTGCTGGGGTTGATGTGCTGGTTGTTACTGGGGGTGATGTACTGGTTGTTGCTGGGGTTGATGTACTGGTTGTTGCTGGGGTTGATGTGCTGGTTGCTGCTGGGGTTGATATGCTGGTCGCTGCTGGAGTTGATTTGCTGGTTGTTGCTGGGGTTGATGTACTGGTTGTTGCTGGTGTCGATGTGCTGATTGTTGCTGGGTTCGATGTACTGGTTGTTGCTTGATTTGATGCACTGGTTGTTGGTGGTGTTGATGTCCTGGTTGTTGCTGGGGTTGATGTGCTGGTTGCTGCTGGGGTTGATATGCTGATTGCTGCTGGGGTCGATGTACTGGTTGTTGCTGGGGTCGATGTACTGGTTGTTGCTGGGGTAGATGTACTGGTTGTTGCTGGCGTTGATATGCTGGTTGTTGCTGTGGTTGATGTACTGGTTGTTGCTGGGGGTGATGTACTGGTTGTTCCTGGGGGTGATGTCCTGGTTGTTGCTGGGATCGATGTACTGGTTGTTGCTGGAGTTGATTTACTGGTTGTTGCTGGGATTGATGTACTTGTTGTTGCTGGAATCGATGTGCTGGTTGTTGCTGGGGTCGATGTACTAGTTGTTGCTGGGGTTGATGTGCTGGTTGTTGCTGGGGTTGATGTACTGGTTGTTGCGGGGTTTGATGTGCTGATTGTTGCTGGGGTTGATGTGCTGGTTGTTGCTGGGGTCGATGTGCTGGTTGTTGCTGGGGTTGATGTACTGGTTGTTGCTGGGGTTGATGTGCTAGTTGTTGCTGGGTTTGATGTGCTGGTTGTTGCTGGGGTTGATGTACTGGTTGTTGCTGGGGTTGATGTGCTGTTTGCTCTTGGGATCGATGTGCTGTTTGCTGCTGGAGTCAGTGTGCTGGCTCCTGCTGGCGTCGATGTACTGACTGCTGCTGGGGTTGATGTGCTGATTGTTGCTGGTGTTGATTTACTGGTTGCTGCTGGGGTCGATGTACTGGTTGGTGCTGGGGTCGATGTATTGGTTGTTGCTGGGGTTGATGTGCTGGTTGCTGCTGGGGTCGATGTACAGGTTGTTGCTGGGGTCGATGTACTGGTTGTTGCTGGGGTCGATGTACTGGTTGTTGCTGGGTTCGATGTACGGGTTGTTGCTGGGATTGATGTGCTGGTTGCTGCTGGGGTTGATGTGCTTGTTGTGGCTGGGGTTGATGTACTGGTTGTTGCTGGGGTTGATGTGCTGTTTGCTGCTGGGGTTGATGTACTGGTTGTTGCTGGGGTTGATGTACTGGTTGTTGCTGGGGTTGATGTGCTGGTTGTTACTGAGGTTGATGTGCTGGTTGTTGCTGGGGTTGATGTGCTGATTGTTGCTGGGGTCGATGTACTGGTTGTTGCTGGGGTTGATGTCCTGGTTGTTGCTGGTGTTGATGTACTGGTTGTTGCTGGGGTTGATGTCCTGGTTGTTGCGGGTGTTGATGTACTGGTTGTTGCTGGTGTTGATGTACTGGTTGTTGCTGGTGTTGATGTACTGGTTGTTGCTGGGGTTGATGTGCTGGTTGTTGCTGGGGTTGATGTACTGGTTGTTGCTGGGGATGATGTACTGGTTGTTGCTGGGATCTTTGTGCTGGTTGTTGCTGGGGTTGATGTACTAGTTGTTGCTGGGGTTGATGTGCTAGTTGTTGCTGGGTTTGATGTGCTGGTTGTTGCTGGGGTTGATGTACTGGTTGTTGCTGGGGTTGATGTGCTGTTTGCTCTTGGGATCGATGTGCTGTTTGCTGCTGGAGTCAGTGTGCTGGCTCCTGCTGGCGTCGATGTACTGACTGCTGCTGGGGTTGATGTGCTGATTGTTGCTGGTGTTGATTTGCTGGTTGCTGCTGGGGTCGATGTACAGGTTGTTGCTGGGGTCGATGTACTGGTTGGTGCTGGGGTCGATGTACTGGTTGTTGCTGGGGTTGATGTGCTGGTTGCTGCTGGGGTCGATGTACAGGTTGTTGCTGGGGTCGATGTACTGGTTGTTGCTGGGGTCGATGTACTGGTTGTTGCTGGGTTCAATGTACGGGTTGTTGCTGGGATTGATGTGCTGGTTGCTGCTGGGGTTGATGTGCTTGTTGTGGCTGGGGTTGATGTACTGGTTGTTGCTGGGGTTGATGTGCTGTTTGCTGCTGGGGTTGATGTACTGGTTGTTGCTGGGGTTGATGTACTGGTTGTTGCTGGGGTTGATGTGCTGGTTGTTACTGAGGTTGATGTGCTGATTGTTGCTGGGGTTGATGTGCTGGTTGTTGCTGGGGTTGATGTGCTGGTTGTTGCTGGGGTTGATGTACTGGTTGTTGCTGGGGTTGATGTGTTAGTTGTTGCTGGGGTTGATTTGCTGGTTGTTGCTGGGGTCGATGTGCTGGTTGTTGCTGGGGTTGATGTGCTCGTTGTTGCTGGGGTTGATGTGCTCGTTGTTGCTGGCATCAATGTACTGGTTGTTGCTGCAGTTGATGTACTGGTTGTTGCTGGGGTTGATGTGCTGGTTGTTGCTGGGGTTGATGTGCTTGTTGTTGCTGGTGTTGATTTGCTGGTTGTTGCTGGGATCAATGTACTGGTTGTTGCTGGGGTTGATGTGCTGGTTATTGCTGGTGTCGATATACTGGTTGTTGCTGTGATCGATGTACTGGTTGTTGCTGGGGTCGATGTACTGGTTGTTGCTGGGGTTGATGTGCTGGTTGTTGCTGGTGTCGATGTACTGGTTGTTGCTGGGGTTGATGTGCTGGTGGTTGCTGGGGTCGATGTGCTGGTGGTTGCTGGGGTTGATGTGCTTGTTGTTGCTGGGGTTGATGTACTGGTTGTTGCTGGGGTTGATGTACTGGTTGCTGCGGTCGGTGAGCTGGTTGTTGCTGGGGTTGATGTACTGGTTGTTGCTGGGGGCGATGTGCTGGTTGTTCCTGTGGTTGATGTACTGGTTGTTGCTGGGGGTGATGTACTGGTTGTTGCTGGGTTTGATGTGCTGGTTGTTACTGGGGGTGATGTACTGGTTGCTGCTGGGGTTGATGTACTGGTTGCTGCTGCGGTTGATGTGCTGGTTGTTGCTGGGGTTGATGTAATTGTTGTTGCTGGGATCGATGTACTGGTTGTTGATGTGGATGATGTACTGGTTGTTGCTGGGGTCGATGTACTGGTTGTTGCTGGGGTTGATGTGCTGGTTGTTGCTGGGCTTGATGTACTGGTTGCTGCTGGGGTTGATGTGCTGGTTGTTGCTGGGGTTGATGTAATTGTTGTTGCTGGGATCGATGTACTGGTTGTTGATGTGGATGATGTACTGGTTGTTGCTGGGGTCGATGTACTGGTTGTTGCTGGGGTTGATGTGCTGGTTGTTGCTGGGGTTGATGTACTGGTTGTTGCTGGGGTCTATGTGCTGGTTGCTGCTGGGATCGATGTACTGGTTGTTGCTGTGGATGATGTACTGGTTGTTGTTGGGGGTGATGTACAGGTTGTTGCTGGGGGTGATGTAGTGGTTGTTGCTGGTGTCGATGTCATGGTTGTTGCTGGGGTCGATGTGCTGATTATTGCTGGGGTCGATGTACTGGTTGCTGCTGGTGTCGATGTGCTGGTTGCTGCTGGGGTCGATGTGCTGATTGTTGCTGGGGTCGATGTACTGGTTGTTGCTTGATTTGATGCACTGGTTGTTGCTGGTGTTGATGTGCTGGTTGTTGCTGGGCTTGATGTACTGGTTGCTGCTGGGGTTGATGTGCTGGTTGTTGCTGGGGTTGATGTAATTGTTGTTGCTGGGATCGATGTACTGGTTGTTGATGTGGATGATGTACTGGTTGTTGCTGGGGTCGATGTACTGGTTGTTGCTGGGGTTGATGTGCTGGTTGTTGCTGGGGTTGATGTACTGTTTGTTGCTGGGTTTGATGTGCTGATTGTTGCTGGGGTTGATGTGCTGGTTGTTGCTGGTGTTGACATCCTGGTTTTTGCTCGGGTTGATGTGCTGGTTGTTACTGAGGTTGATGTGCTGGTTGTTGCTGGGGTTGATGTGCTGGTTGTTACTGGGGGTGATGTACTGGTTGTTGCTGGGGTTGATGTACTGGTTGTTGCTGGGGTTGATGTGCTGGTTGCTGCTGGGGTTGATATGCTGGTCGCTGCTGGAGTTGATTTGCTGGTTGTTGCTGGGGTTGATGTACTGGTTGTTGCTGGTGTCGATGTGCTGATTGTTGCTGGGTTCGATGTACTGGTTGTTGCTTGATTTGATGCACTGGTTGTTGGTGGTGTTGATGTCCTGGTTGTTGCTGGGGTTGATGTGCTGGTTGCTGCTGGGGTTGATATGCTGATTGCTGCTGGGGTCGATGTACTGGTTGTTGCTGGGGATGATGTACTGGTTGTAGCTGGGTTTGATGTACTGGTCGTTGTTTGGATCGATGTACTGGTTGTTGCTGGGGTTGATGTACTGGTTGTTGCTGGGGTAGATGTACTGGTTGTTGCTGGCGTTGATATGCTGGTTGTTGCTGTGGTTGATGTACTGGTTGTTGCTGGGGGTGATGTACTGGTTGTTCCTGGGGGTGATGTCCTGGTTGTTGCTGGGATCGATGTACTGGTTGTTGCTGGAGTTGATTTACTGGTTGTTGCTGGGATTGATGTACTTGTTGTTGCTGGGATCGATGTGCTGGTTGTTGCTGGGGTCGATGTACTAGTTGTTGCTGGGGTTGATGTGCTGGTTGTTGCTGGGGTTGATGTACTGGTTGTTGCGGGGTTTGATGTGCTGATTGTTGCTGGGGTTGATGTGCTGGTTGTTGCTGGGGTCGATGTGCTGGTTGTTGCTGGGGTTGATGTACTGGTTGTTGCTGGGGTTGATGTGCTAGTTGTTGCTGGGTTTGATGTGCTGGTTGTTGCTGGGGTTGATGTACTGGTTGTTGCTGGGGTTGATGTGCTGTTTGCTCTTGGGATCGATGTGCTGTTTGCTGCTGGAGTCAGTGTGCTGGCTCCTGCTGGCGTCGATGTACTGACTGCTGCTGGGGTTGATGTGCTGATTGTTGCTGGTGTTGATTTGCTGGTTGCTGCTGGGGTCGATGTACAGGTTGTTGCTGGGGTCGATGTACTGGTTGTTGCTGGGGTTGATGTACTGGTTGTTGCTGGGGTAGATGTACTGGTTGTTGCTGGCGTTGATATGCTGGTTGTTGCTGTGGTTGATGTACTGGTTGTTCCTGGGGGTGATGTCCTGGTTGTTGCTGGGATCGATGTACTGGTTGTTGCTGGAGTTGATTTACTGGTTGTTGCTGGGATTGATGTACTTGTTGTTGCTGGGATCGATGTGCTGGTTGTTGCTGGGGTCGATGTACTAGTTGTTGCTGGGGTTGATGTGCTGGTTGTTGCTGGGGTTGATGTACTGGTTGTTGCGGGGTTTGATGTGCTGATTGTTGCTGGGGTTGATGTGCTGGTTGTTGCTGGGGTCGATGTGCTGGTTGTTGCTGGGGTTGATGTACTGGTTGTTGCTGGGGTTGATGTGCTAGTTGTTGCTGGGTTTGATGGGCTGGTTGTTGCTGGGGTTGATGTACTGGTTGTTGCTGGGGTTGATGTGCTAGTTGTTGCTGGGTTTGATGTGCTGGTTGTTGCTGGGGTTGATGTACTGGTTGTTGCTGGGGTTGATGTGCTGTTTGCTCTTGGGATCGATGTGCTGTTTGCTGCTGGAGTCAGTGTGCTGGCTCCTGCTGGCGTCGATGTACTGACTGCTGCTGGGGTTGATGTGCTGATTGTTGCTGGTGTTGATTTGCTGGTTGCTGCTGGGGTCGATGTACAGGTTGTTGCTGGGGTCGATGTACTGGTTGTTGCTGGGGTTGATGTACTGGTTGTTGCTGGGGTAGATGTACTGGTTGTTGCTGGCGTTGATATGCTGGTTGTTGCTGTGGTTGATGTACTGGTTGTTGCTGGGGGTGATGTACTGGTTGTTCCTGGGGGTGATGTCCTGGTTGTTGCTGGGATCGATGTACTGGTTGTTGCTGGAGTTGATTTACTGGTTGTTGCTGGGATTGATGTACTTGTTGTTGCTGGGATCGATGTGCTGGTTGTTGCTGGGGTCGATGTACTAGTTGTTGCTGGGGTTGATGTGCTGGTTGTTGCTGGGGTTGATGTACTGGTTGTTGCGGGGTTTGATGTGCTGATTGTTGCTGGGGTTGATGTGCTGGTTGTTGCTGGGGTCGATGTGCTGGTTGTTGCTGGGGTTGATGTACTGGTTGTTGCTGGGGTTGATGTGCTAGTTGTTGCTGGGTTTGATGTGCTGGTTGTTGCTGGGGTTGATGTACTGGTTGTTGCTGGGGTTGATGTGCTGTTTGCTCTTGGGATCGATGTGCTGTTTGCTGCTGGAGTCAGTGTGCTGGCTCCTGCTGGCGTCGATGTACTGACTGCTGCTGGGGTTGATGTGCTGATTGTTGCTGGTGTTGATTTACTGGTTGCTGCTGGGGTCGATGTACTGGTTGGTGCTGGGGTCGATGTATTGGTTGTTGCTGGGGTTGATGTGCTGGTTGCTGCTGGGGTCGATGTACAGGTTGTTGCTGGGGTCGATGTACTGGTTGTTGCTGGGGTCGATGTACTGGTTGTTGCTGGGTTCGATGTACGGGTTGTTGCTGGGATTGATGTGCTGGTTGCTGCTGGGGTTGATGTGCTTGTTGTGGCTGGGGTTGATGTACTGGTTGTTGCTGGGGTTGATGTGCTGTTTGCTGCTGGGGTTGATGTACTGGTTGTTGCTGGGGTTGATGTACTGGTTGTTGCTGGGGTTGATGTGCTGGTTGTTACTGAGGTTGATGTGCTGGTTGTTGCTGGGGTTGATGTGCTGATTGTTGCTGGGGTCGATGTACTGGTTGTTGCTGGGGTTGATGTCCTGGTTGTTGCTGGTGTTGATGTACTGGTTGTTGCTGGGGTTGATGTCCTGGTTGTTGCGGGTGTTGATGTACTGGTTGTTGCTGGTGTTGATGTACTGGTTGTTGCTGGTGTTGATGTACTGGTTGTTGCTGGGGTTGATGTGCTGGTTGTTGCTGGGGTTGATGTACTGGTTGTTGCTGGGGATGATGTACTGGTTGTTGCTGGGATCTTTGTGCTGGTTGTTGCTGGGGTTGATGTACTAGTTGTTGCTGGGGTTGATGTGCTAGTTGTTGCTGGGTTTGATGTGCTGGTTGTTGCTGGGGTTGATGTACTGGTTGTTGCTGGGGTTGATGTGCTGTTTGCTCTTGGGATCGATGTGCTGTTTGCTGCTGGAGTCAGTGTGCTGGCTCCTGCTGGCGTCGATGTACTGACTGCTGCTGGGGTTGATGTGCTGATTGTTGCTGGTGTTGATTTGCTGGTTGCTGCTGGGGTCGATGTACAGGTTGTTGCTGGGGTCGATGTACTGGTTGGTGCTGGGGTCGATGTACTGGTTGTTGCTGGGGTTGATGTGCTGGTTGCTGCTGGGGTCGATGTACAGGTTGTTGCTGGGGTCGATGTACTGGTTGTTGCTGGGGTCGATGTACTGGTTGTTGCTGGGTTCGATGTACGGGTTGTTGCTGGGATTGATGTGCTGGTTGCTGCTGGGGTTGATGTGCTTGTTGTGGCTGGGGTTGATGTACTGGTTGTTGCTGGGGTTGATGTGCTGTTTGCTGCTGGGGTTGATGTACTGGTTGTTGCTGGGGTTGATGTACTGGTTGTTGCTGGGGTTGATGTGCTGGTTGTTACTGAGGTTGATGTGCTGATTGTTGCTGGGGTTGATGTGCTGGTTGTTGCTGGGGTTGATGTGCTGGTTGTTGCTGGGGTTGATGTACTGGTTGTTGCTGGGGTTGATGTGTTAGTTGTTGCTGGGGTTGATTTGCTGGTTGTTGCTGGGGTCGATGTGCTGGTTGTTGCTGGGGTTGATGTGCTCGTTGTTGCTGGGGTTGATGTGCTCGTTGTTGCTGGCATCAATGTACTGGTTGTTGCTGCAGTTGATGTACTGGTTGTTGCTGGGGTTGATGTGCTGGTTGTTGCTGGGGTTGATGTGCTTGTTGTTGCTGGTGTTGATTTGCTGGTTGTTGCTGGGATCAATGTACTGGTTGTTGCTGGGGTTGATGTGCTGGTTATTGCTGGTGTCGATATACTGGTTGTTGCTGTGATCGATGTACTGGTTGTTGCTGGGGTCGATGTACTGGTTGTTGCTGGGGTTGATGTGCTGGTTGTTGCTGGGGTTGATGTGCTGGTGGTTGCTGGGGTCGATGTGCTGGTGGTTGCTGGGGTTGATGTGCTTGTTGTTGCTGGGGTTGATGTACTGGTTGTTGCTGGGGTTGATGTACTGGTTGCTGCGGTCGGTGAGCTGGTTGTTGCTGGGGTTGATGTACTGGTTGTTGCTGGGGGCGATGTGCTGGTTGTTCCTGTGGTTGATGTACTGGTTGTTGCTGGGGGTGATGTACTGGTTGTTGCTGGGTTTGATGTGCTGGTTGTTACTGGGGGTGATGTACTGGTTGCTGCTGGGGTTGATGTACTGGTTGCTGCTGCGGTTGATGTGCTGGTTGTTGCTGGGGTTGATGTAATTGTTGTTGCTGGGATCGATGTACTGGTTGTTGATGTGGATGATGTACTGGTTGTTGCTGGGGTCGATGTACTGGTTGTTGCTGGGGTTGATGTGCTGGTTGTTGCTGGGCTTGATGTACTGGTTGCTGCTGGGGTTGATGTGCTGGTTGTTGCTGGGGTTGATGTAATTGTTGTTGCTGGGATCGATGTACTGGTTGTTGATGTGGATGATGTACTGGTTGTTGCTGGGGTCGATGTACTGGTTGTTGCTGGGGTTGATGTGCTGGTTGTTGCTGGGGTTGATGTACTGGTTGTTGCTGGGGTCTATGTGCTGGTTGCTGCTGGGATCGATGTACTGGTTGTTGCTGTGGATGATGTACTGGTTGTTGTTGGGGGTGATGTACAGGTTGTTGCTGGGGGTGATGTAGTGGTTGTTGCTGGTGTCGATGTCATGGTTGTTGCTGGGGTCGATGTGCTGATTATTGCTGGGGTCGATGTACTGGTTGCTGCTGGTGTCGATGTGCTGGTTGCTGCTGGGGTCGATGTGCTGATTGTTGCTGGGGTCGATGTACTGGTTGTTGCTTGATTTGATGCACTGGTTGTTGCTGGTGTTGATGTGCTGGTTGTTGCTGGGCTTGATGTACTGGTTGCTGCTGGGGTTGATGTGCTGGTTGTTGCTGGGGTTGATGTAATTGTTGTTGCTGGGATCGATGTACTGGTTGTTGATGTGGATGATGTACTGGTTGTTGCTGGGGTCGATGTACTGGTTGTTGCTGGGGTTGATGTGCTGGTTGTTGCTGGGGTTGATGTACTGTTTGTTGCTGGGTTTGATGTGCTGATTGTTGCTGGGGTTGATGTGCTGGTTGTTGCTGGTGTTGACATCCTGGTTTTTGCTCGGGTTGATGTGCTGGTTGTTACTGAGGTTGATGTGCTGGTTGTTGCTGGGGTTGATGTGCTGGTTGTTACTGGGGGTGATGTACTGGTTGTTGCTGGGGTTGATGTACTGGTTGTTGCTGGGGTTGATGTGCTGGTTGCTGCTGGGGTTGATATGCTGGTCGCTGCTGGAGTTGATTTGCTGGTTGTTGCTGGGGTTGATGTACTGGTTGTTGCTGGTGTCGATGTGCTGATTGTTGCTGGGTTCGATGTACTGGTTGTTGCTTGATTTGATGCACTGGTTGTTGGTGGTGTTGATGTCCTGGTTGTTGCTGGGGTTGATGTGCTGGTTGCTGCTGGGGTTGATATGCTGATTGCTGCTGGGGTCGATGTACTGGTTGTTGCTGGGGATGATGTACTGGTTGTAGCTGGGTTTGATGTACTGGTCGTTGTTTGGATCGATGTACTGGTTGTTGCTGGGGTTGATGTACTGGTTGTTGCTGGGGTAGATGTACTGGTTGTTGCTGGCGTTGATATGCTGGTTGTTGCTGTGGTTGATGTACTGGTTGTTGCTGGGGGTGATGTACTGGTTGTTCCTGGGGGTGATGTCCTGGTTGTTGCTGGGATCGATGTACTGGTTGTTGCTGGAGTTGATTTACTGGTTGTTGCTGGGATTGATGTACTTGTTGTTGCTGGGATCGATGTGCTGGTTGTTGCTGGGGTCGATGTACTAGTTGTTGCTGGGGTTGATGTGCTGGTTGTTGCTGGGGTTGATGTACTGGTTGTTGCGGGGTTTGATGTGCTGATTGTTGCTGGGGTTGATGTGCTGGTTGTTGCTGGGGTCGATGTGCTGGTTGTTGCTGGGGTTGATGTACTGGTTGTTGCTGGGGTTGATGTGCTAGTTGTTGCTGGGTTTGATGTGCTGGTTGTTGCTGGGGTTGATGTACTGGTTGTTGCTGGGGTTGATGTGCTGTTTGCTCTTGGGATCGATGTGCTGTTTGCTGCTGGAGTCAGTGTGCTGGCTCCTGCTGGCGTCGATGTACTGACTGCTGCTGGGGTTGATGTGCTGATTGTTGCTGGTGTTGATTTGCTGGTTGCTGCTGGGGTCGATGTACAGGTTGTTGCTGGGGTCGATGTACTGGTTGTTGCTGGGGTTGATGTACTGGTTGTTGCTGGGGTCGATGTGCTGGTTGTTGCTGGGGTTGATGTACTGGTTGTTGCTGGGGTTGATGTGCTGGTTGTTGCTGGGGTCGATGTGCTGGTTGTTGCTGGGGTTGATGTACTGGTTGTTGCTGGGGTTGATGTGCTAGTTGTTGCTGGGTTTGATGTGCTGGTTGTTGCTGGGGTTGATGTACTGGTTGTTGCTGGGGTTGATGTGCTGTTTGCTCTTGGGATCGATGTGCTGTTTGCTGCTGGAGTCAGTGTGCTGGCTCCTGCTGGCGTCGATGTACTGACTGCTGCTGGGGTTGATGTGCTGATTGTTGCTGGTGTTGATTTACTGGTTGCTGCTGGGGTCGATGTACTGGTTGGTGCTGGGGTCGATGTATTGGTTGTTGCTGGGGTTGATGTGCTGGTTGCTGCTGGGGTCGATGTACAGGTTGTTGCTGGGGTCGATGTACTGGTTGTTGCTGGGGTCGATGTACTGGTTGTTGCTGGGTTCGATGTACGGGTTGTTGCTGGGATTGATGTGCTGGTTGCTGCTGGGGTTGATGTGCTTGTTGTGGCTGGGGTTGATGTACTGGTTGTTGCTGGGGTTGATGTGCTGTTTGCTGCTGGGGTTGATGTACTGGTTGTTGCTGGGGTTGATGTACTGGTTGTTGCTGGGGTTGATGTGCTGGTTGTTACTGAGGTTGATGTGCTGGTTGTTGCTGGGGTTGATGTGCTGATTGTTGCTGGGGTCGATGTACTGGTTGTTGCTGGGGTTGATGTCCTGGTTGTTGCTGGTGTTGATGTACTGGTTGTTGCTGGGGTTGATGTCCTGGTTGTTGCGGGTGTTGATGTACTGGTTGTTGCTGGTGTTGATGTACTGGTTGTTGCTGGTGTTGATGTACTGGTTGTTGCTGGGGTTGATGTGCTGGTTGTTGCTGGGGTTGATGTACTGGTTGTTGCTGGGGATGATGTACTGGTTGTTGCTGGGATCTTTGTGCTGGTTGTTGCTGGGGTTGATGTACTAGTTGTTGCTGGGGTTGATGTGCTAGTTGTTGCTGGGTTTGATGTGCTGGTTGTTGCTGGGGTTGATGTACTGGTTGTTGCTGGGGTTGATGTGCTGTTTGCTCTTGGGATCGATGTGCTGTTTGCTGCTGGAGTCAGTGTGCTGGCTCCTGCTGGCGTCGATGTACTGACTGCTGCTGGGGTTGATGTGCTGATTGTTGCTGGTGTTGATTTGCTGGTTGCTGCTGGGGTCGATGTACAGGTTGTTGCTGGGGTCGATGTACTGGTTGGTGCTGGGGTCGATGTACTGGTTGTTGCTGGGGTTGATGTGCTGGTTGCTGCTGGGGTCGATGTACAGGTTGTTGCTGGGGTCGATGTACTGGTTGTTGCTGGGGTCGATGTACTGGTTGTTGCTGGGTTCAATGTACGGGTTGTTGCTGGGATTGATGTGCTGGTTGCTGCTGGGGTTGATGTGCTTGTTGTGGCTGGGGTTGATGTACTGGTTGTTGCTGGGGTTGATGTGCTGTTTGCTGCTGGGGTTGATGTACTGGTTGTTGCTGGGGTTGATGTACTGGTTGTTGCTGGGGTTGATGTGCTGGTTGTTACTGAGGTTGATGTGCTGATTGTTGCTGGGGTTGATGTGCTGGTTGTTGCTGGGGTTGATGTGCTGGTTGTTGCTGGGGTTGATGTACTGGTTGTTGCTGGGGTTGATGTGTTAGTTGTTGCTGGGGTTGATTTGCTGGTTGTTGCTGGGGTCGATGTGCTGGTTGTTGCTGGGGTTGATGTGCTCGTTGTTGCTGGGGTTGATGTGCTCGTTGTTGCTGGCATCAATGTACTGGTTGTTGCTGCAGTTGATGTACTGGTTGTTGCTGGGGTTGATGTGCTGGTTGTTGCTGGGGTTGATGTGCTTGTTGTTGCTGGTGTTGATTTGCTGGTTGTTGCTGGGATCAATGTACTGGTTGTTGCTGGGGTTGATGTGCTGGTTATTGCTGGTGTCGATATACTGGTTGTTGCTGTGATCGATGTACTGGTTGTTGCTGGGGTCGATGTACTGGTTGTTGCTGGGGTTGATGTGCTGGTTGTTGCTGGTGTCGATGTACTGGTTGTTGCTGGGGTTGATGTGCTGGTGGTTGCTGGGGTCGATGTGCTGGTGGTTGCTGGGGTTGATGTGCTTGTTGTTGCTGGGGTTGATGTACTGGTTGTTGCTGGGGTTGATGTACTGGTTGCTGCGGTCGGTGAGCTGGTTGTTGCTGGGGTTGATGTACTGGTTGTTGCTGGGGGCGATGTGCTGGTTGTTCCTGTGGTTGATGTACTGGTTGTTGCTGGGGGTGATGTACTGGTTGTTGCTGGGTTTGATGTGCTGGTTGTTACTGGGGGTGATGTACTGGTTGCTGCTGGGGTTGATGTACTGGTTGCTGCTGCGGTTGATGTGCTGGTTGTTGCTGGGGTTGATGTAATTGTTGTTGCTGGGATCGATGTACTGGTTGTTGATGTGGATGATGTACTGGTTGTTGCTGGGGTCGATGTACTGGTTGTTGCTGGGGTTGATGTGCTGGTTGTTGCTGGGCTTGATGTACTGGTTGCTGCTGGGGTTGATGTGCTGGTTGTTGCTGGGGTTGATGTAATTGTTGTTGCTGGGATCGATGTACTGGTTGTTGATGTGGATGATGTACTGGTTGTTGCTGGGGTCGATGTACTGGTTGTTGCTGGGGTTGATGTGCTGGTTGTTGCTGGGGTTGATGTACTGGTTGTTGCTGGGGTCTATGTGCTGGTTGCTGCTGGGATCGATGTACTGGTTGTTGCTGTGGATGATGTACTGGTTGTTGTTGGGGGTGATGTACAGGTTGTTGCTGGGGGTGATGTAGTGGTTGTTGCTGGTGTCGATGTCATGGTTGTTGCTGGGGTCGATGTGCTGATTATTGCTGGGGTCGATGTACTGGTTGCTGCTGGTGTCGATGTGCTGGTTGCTGCTGGGGTCGATGTGCTGATTGTTGCTGGGGTCGATGTACTGGTTGTTGCTTGATTTGATGCACTGGTTGTTGCTGGTGTTGATGTGCTGGTTGTTGCTGGGCTTGATGTACTGGTTGCTGCTGGGGTTGATGTGCTGGTTGTTGCTGGGGTTGATGTAATTGTTGTTGCTGGGATCGATGTACTGGTTGTTGATGTGGATGATGTACTGGTTGTTGCTGGGGTCGATGTACTGGTTGTTGCTGGGGTTGATGTGCTGGTTGTTGCTGGGGTTGATGTACTGTTTGTTGCTGGGTTTGATGTGCTGATTGTTGCTGGGGTTGATGTGCTGGTTGTTGCTGGTGTTGACATCCTGGTTTTTGCTCGGGTTGATGTGCTGGTTGTTACTGAGGTTGATGTGCTGGTTGTTGCTGGGGTTGATGTGCTGGTTGTTACTGGGGGTGATGTACTGGTTGTTGCTGGGGTTGATGTACTGGTTGTTGCTGGGGTTGATGTGCTGGTTGCTGCTGGGGTTGATATGCTGGTCGCTGCTGGAGTTGATTTGCTGGTTGTTGCTGGGGTTGATGTACTGGTTGTTGCTGGTGTCGATGTGCTGATTGTTGCTGGGTTCGATGTACTGGTTGTTGCTTGATTTGATGCACTGGTTGTTGGTGGTGTTGATGTCCTGGTTGTTGCTGGGGTTGATGTGCTGGTTGCTGCTGGGGTTGATATGCTGATTGCTGCTGGGGTCGATGTACTGGTTGTTGCTGGGGATGATGTACTGGTTGTAGCTGGGTTTGATGTACTGGTCGTTGTTTGGATCGATGTACTGGTTGTTGCTGGGGTTGATGTACTGGTTGTTGCTGGGGTAGATGTACTGGTTGTTGCTGGCGTTGATATGCTGGTTGTTGCTGTGGTTGATGTACTGGTTGTTGCTGGGGGTGATGTACTGGTTGTTCCTGGGGGTGATGTCCTGGTTGTTGCTGGGATCGATGTACTGGTTGTTGCTGGAGTTGATTTACTGGTTGTTGCTGGGATTGATGTACTTGTTGTTGCTGGGATCGATGTGCTGGTTGTTGCTGGGGTCGATGTACTAGTTGTTGCTGGGGTTGATGTGCTGGTTGTTGCTGGGGTTGATGTACTGGTTGTTGCGGGGTTTGATGTGCTGATTGTTGCTGGGGTTGATGTGCTGGTTGTTGCTGGGGTCGATGTGCTGGTTGTTGCTGGGGTTGATGTACTGGTTGTTGCTGGGGTTGATGTGCTAGTTGTTGCTGGGTTTGATGTGCTGGTTGTTGCTGGGGTTGATGTACTGGTTGTTGCTGGGGTTGATGTGCTGTTTGCTCTTGGGATCGATGTGCTGTTTGCTGCTGGAGTCAGTGTGCTGGCTCCTGCTGGCGTCGATGTACTGACTGCTGCTGGGGTTGATGTGCTGATTGTTGCTGGTGTTGATTTGCTGGTTGCTGCTGGGGTCGATGTACAGGTTGTTGCTGGGGTCGATGTACTGGTTGTTGCTGGGGTTGATGTACTGGTTGTTGCTGGGGTAGATGTACTGGTTGTTGCTGGCGTTGATATGCTGGTTGTTGCTGTGGTTGATGTACTGGTTGTTCCTGGGGGTGATGTCCTGGTTGTTGCTGGGATCGATGTACTGGTTGTTGCTGGAGTTGATTTACTGGTTGTTGCTGGGATTGATGTACTTGTTGTTGCTGGGATCGATGTGCTGGTTGTTGCTGGGGTCGATGTACTAGTTGTTGCTGGGGTTGATGTGCTGGTTGTTGCTGGGGTTGATGTACTGGTTGTTGCGGGGTTTGATGTGCTGATTGTTGCTGGGGTTGATGTGCTGGTTGTTGCTGGGGTCGATGTGCTGGTTGTTGCTGGGGTTGATGTACTGGTTGTTGCTGGGGTTGATGTGCTAGTTGTTGCTGGGTTTGATGTGCTGGTTGTTGCTGGGGTTGATGTACTGGTTGTTGCTGGGGTTGATGTGCTAGTTGTTGCTGGGTTTGATGTGCTGGTTGTTGCTGGGGTTGATGTACTGGTTGTTGCTGGGGTTGATGTGCTGTTTGCTCTTGGGATCGATGTGCTGTTTGCTGCTGGAGTCAGTGTGCTGGCTCCTGCTGGCGTCGATGTACTGACTGCTGCTGGGGTTGATGTGCTGATTGTTGCTGGTGTTGATTTGCTGGTTGCTGCTGGGGTCGATGTACAGGTTGTTGCTGGGGTCGATGTACTGGTTGTTGCTGGGGTTGATGTACTGGTTGTTGCTGGGGTAGATGTACTGGTTGTTGCTGGCGTTGATATGCTGGTTGTTGCTGTGGTTGATGTACTGGTTGTTGCTGGGGGTGATGTACTGGTTGTTCCTGGGGGTGATGTCCTGGTTGTTGCTGGGATCGATGTACTGGTTGTTGCTGGAGTTGATTTACTGGTTGTTGCTGGGATTGATGTACTTGTTGTTGCTGGGATCGATGTGCTGGTTGTTGCTGGGGTCGATGTACTAGTTGTTGCTGGGGTTGATGTGCTGGTTGTTGCTGGGGTTGATGTACTGGTTGTTGCGGGGTTTGATGTGCTGATTGTTGCTGGGGTTGATGTGCTGGTTGTTGCTGGGGTCGATGTGCTGGTTGTTGCTGGGGTTGATGTACTGGTTGTTGCTGGGGTTGATGTGCTAGTTGTTGCTGGGTTTGATGTGCTGGTTGTTGCTGGGGTTGATGTACTGGTTGTTGCTGGGGTTGATGTGCTGTTTGCTCTTGGGATCGATGTGCTGTTTGCTGCTGGAGTCAGTGTGCTGGCTCCTGCTGGCGTCGATGTACTGACTGCTGCTGGGGTTGATGTGCTGATTGTTGCTGGTGTTGATTTACTGGTTGCTGCTGGGGTCGATGTACTGGTTGGTGCTGGGGTCGATGTATTGGTTGTTGCTGGGGTTGATGTGCTGGTTGCTGCTGGGGTCGATGTACAGGTTGTTGCTGGGGTCGATGTACTGGTTGTTGCTGGGGTCGATGTACTGGTTGTTGCTGGGTTCGATGTACGGGTTGTTGCTGGGATTGATGTGCTGGTTGCTGCTGGGGTTGATGTGCTTGTTGTGGCTGGGGTTGATGTACTGGTTGTTGCTGGGGTTGATGTGCTGTTTGCTGCTGGGGTTGATGTACTGGTTGTTGCTGGGGTTGATGTACTGGTTGTTGCTGGGGTTGATGTGCTGGTTGTTACTGAGGTTGATGTGCTGGTTGTTGCTGGGGTTGATGTGCTGATTGTTGCTGGGGTCGATGTACTGGTTGTTGCTGGGGTTGATGTCCTGGTTGTTGCTGGTGTTGATGTACTGGTTGTTGCTGGGGTTGATGTCCTGGTTGTTGCGGGTGTTGATGTACTGGTTGTTGCTGGTGTTGATGTACTGGTTGTTGCTGGTGTTGATGTACTGGTTGTTGCTGGGGTTGATGTGCTGGTTGTTGCTGGGGTTGATGTACTGGTTGTTGCTGGGGATGATGTACTGGTTGTTGCTGGGATCTTTGTGCTGGTTGTTGCTGGGGTTGATGTACTAGTTGTTGCTGGGGTTGATGTGCTAGTTGTTGCTGGGTTTGATGTGCTGGTTGTTGCTGGGGTTGATGTACTGGTTGTTGCTGGGGTTGATGTGCTGTTTGCTCTTGGGATCGATGTGCTGTTTGCTGCTGGAGTCAGTGTGCTGGCTCCTGCTGGCGTCGATGTACTGACTGCTGCTGGGGTTGATGTGCTGATTGTTGCTGGTGTTGATTTGCTGGTTGCTGCTGGGGTCGATGTACAGGTTGTTGCTGGGGTCGATGTACTGGTTGGTGCTGGGGTCGATGTACTGGTTGTTGCTGGGGTTGATGTGCTGGTTGCTGCTGGGGTCGATGTACAGGTTGTTGCTGGGGTCGATGTACTGGTTGTTGCTGGGGTCGATGTACTGGTTGTTGCTGGGTTCGATGTACGGGTTGTTGCTGGGATTGATGTGCTGGTTGCTGCTGGGGTTGATGTGCTTGTTGTGGCTGGGGTTGATGTACTGGTTGTTGCTGGGGTTGATGTGCTGTTTGCTGCTGGGGTTGATGTACTGGTTGTTGCTGGGGTTGATGTACTGGTTGTTGCTGGGGTTGATGTGCTGGTTGTTACTGAGGTTGATGTGCTGATTGTTGCTGGGGTTGATGTGCTGGTTGTTGCTGGGGTTGATGTGCTGGTTGTTGCTGGGGTTGATGTACTGGTTGTTGCTGGGGTTGATGTGTTAGTTGTTGCTGGGGTTGATTTGCTGGTTGTTGCTGGGGTCGATGTGCTGGTTGTTGCTGGGGTTGATGTGCTCGTTGTTGCTGGGGTTGATGTGCTCGTTGTTGCTGGCATCAATGTACTGGTTGTTGCTGCAGTTGATGTACTGGTTGTTGCTGGGGTTGATGTGCTGGTTGTTGCTGGGGTTGATGTGCTTGTTGTTGCTGGTGTTGATTTGCTGGTTGTTGCTGGGATCAATGTACTGGTTGTTGCTGGGGTTGATGTGCTGGTTATTGCTGGTGTCGATATACTGGTTGTTGCTGTGATCGATGTACTGGTTGTTGCTGGGGTCGATGTACTGGTTGTTGCTGGGGTTGATGTGCTGGTTGTTGCTGGTGTCGATGTACTGGTTGTTGCTGGGGTTGATGTGCTGGTGGTTGCTGGGGTCGATGTGCTGGTGGTTGCTGGGGTTGATGTGCTTGTTGTTGCTGGGGTTGATGTACTGGTTGTTGCTGGGGTTGATGTACTGGTTGCTGCGGTCGGTGAGCTGGTTGTTGCTGGGGTTGATGTACTGGTTGTTGCTGGGGGCGATGTGCTGGTTGTTCCTGTGGTTGATGTACTGGTTGTTGCTGGGGGTGATGTACTGGTTGTTGCTGGGTTTGATGTGCTGGTTGTTACTGGGGGTGATGTACTGGTTGCTGCTGGGGTTGATGTACTGGTTGCTGCTGCGGTTGATGTGCTGGTTGTTGCTGGGGTTGATGTAATTGTTGTTGCTGGGATCGATGTACTGGTTGTTGATGTGGATGATGTACTGGTTGTTGCTGGGGTCGATGTACTGGTTGTTGCTGGGGTTGATGTGCTGGTTGTTGCTGGGCTTGATGTACTGGTTGCTGCTGGGGTTGATGTGCTGGTTGTTGCTGGGGTTGATGTAATTGTTGTTGCTGGGATCGATGTACTGGTTGTTGATGTGGATGATGTACTGGTTGTTGCTGGGGTCGATGTACTGGTTGTTGCTGGGGTTGATGTGCTGGTTGTTGCTGGGGTTGATGTACTGGTTGTTGCTGGGGTCTATGTGCTGGTTGCTGCTGGGATCGATGTACTGGTTGTTGCTGTGGATGATGTACTGGTTGTTGTTGGGGGTGATGTACAGGTTGTTGCTGGGGGTGATGTAGTGGTTGTTGCTGGTGTCGATGTCATGGTTGTTGCTGGGGTCGATGTGCTGATTATTGCTGGGGTCGATGTACTGGTTGCTGCTGGTGTCGATGTGCTGGTTGCTGCTGGGGTCGATGTGCTGATTGTTGCTGGGGTCGATGTACTGGTTGTTGCTTGATTTGATGCACTGGTTGTTGCTGGTGTTGATGTGCTGGTTGTTGCTGGGCTTGATGTACTGGTTGCTGCTGGGGTTGATGTGCTGGTTGTTGCTGGGGTTGATGTAATTGTTGTTGCTGGGATCGATGTACTGGTTGTTGATGTGGATGATGTACTGGTTGTTGCTGGGGTCGATGTACTGGTTGTTGCTGGGGTTGATGTGCTGGTTGTTGCTGGGGTTGATGTACTGTTTGTTGCTGGGTTTGATGTGCTGATTGTTGCTGGGGTTGATGTGCTGGTTGTTGCTGGTGTTGACATCCTGGTTTTTGCTCGGGTTGATGTGCTGGTTGTTACTGAGGTTGATGTGCTGGTTGTTGCTGGGGTTGATGTGCTGGTTGTTACTGGGGGTGATGTACTGGTTGTTGCTGGGGTTGATGTACTGGTTGTTGCTGGGGTTGATGTGCTGGTTGCTGCTGGGGTTGATATGCTGGTCGCTGCTGGAGTTGATTTGCTGGTTGTTGCTGGGGTTGATGTACTGGTTGTTGCTGGTGTCGATGTGCTGATTGTTGCTGGGTTCGATGTACTGGTTGTTGCTTGATTTGATGCACTGGTTGTTGGTGGTGTTGATGTCCTGGTTGTTGCTGGGGTTGATGTGCTGGTTGCTGCTGGGGTTGATATGCTGATTGCTGCTGGGGTCGATGTACTGGTTGTTGCTGGGGATGATGTACTGGTTGTAGCTGGGTTTGATGTACTGGTCGTTGTTTGGATCGATGTACTGGTTGTTGCTGGGGTTGATGTACTGGTTGTTGCTGGGGTAGATGTACTGGTTGTTGCTGGCGTTGATATGCTGGTTGTTGCTGTGGTTGATGTACTGGTTGTTGCTGGGGGTGATGTACTGGTTGTTCCTGGGGGTGATGTCCTGGTTGTTGCTGGGATCGATGTACTGGTTGTTGCTGGAGTTGATTTACTGGTTGTTGCTGGGATTGATGTACTTGTTGTTGCTGGGATCGATGTGCTGGTTGTTGCTGGGGTCGATGTACTAGTTGTTGCTGGGGTTGATGTGCTGGTTGTTGCTGGGGTTGATGTACTGGTTGTTGCGGGGTTTGATGTGCTGATTGTTGCTGGGGTTGATGTGCTGGTTGTTGCTGGGGTCGATGTGCTGGTTGTTGCTGGGGTTGATGTACTGGTTGTTGCTGGGGTTGATGTGCTAGTTGTTGCTGGGTTTGATGTGCTGGTTGTTGCTGGGGTTGATGTACTGGTTGTTGCTGGGGTTGATGTGCTGTTTGCTCTTGGGATCGATGTGCTGTTTGCTGCTGGAGTCAGTGTGCTGGCTCCTGCTGGCGTCGATGTACTGACTGCTGCTGGGGTTGATGTGCTGATTGTTGCTGGTGTTGATTTGCTGGTTGCTGCTGGGGTCGATGTACAGGTTGTTGCTGGGGTCGATGTACTGGTTGTTGCTGGGGTTGATGTACTGGTTGTTGCTGGGGTAGATGTACTGGTTGTTGCTGGCGTTGATATGCTGGTTGTTGCTGTGGTTGATGTACTGGTTGTTCCTGGGGGTGATGTCCTGGTTGTTGCTGGGATCGATGTACTGGTTGTTGCTGGAGTTGATTTACTGGTTGTTGCTGGGATTGATGTACTTGTTGTTGCTGGGATCGATGTGCTGGTTGTTGCTGGGGTCGATGTACTAGTTGTTGCTGGGGTTGATGTGCTGGTTGTTGCTGGGGTTGATGTACTGGTTGTTGCGGGGTTTGATGTGCTGATTGTTGCTGGGGTTGATGTGCTGGTTGTTGCTGGGGTCGATGTGCTGGTTGTTGCTGGGGTTGATGTACTGGTTGTTGCTGGGGTTGATGTGCTAGTTGTTGCTGGGTTTGATGTGCTGGTTGTTGCTGGGGTTGATGTACTGGTTGTTGCTGGGGTTGATGTGCTAGTTGTTGCTGGGTTTGATGTGCTGGTTGTTGCTGGGGTTGATGTACTGGTTGTTGCTGGGGTTGATGTGCTGTTTGCTCTTGGGATCGATGTGCTGTTTGCTGCTGGAGTCAGTGTGCTGGCTCCTGCTGGCGTCGATGTACTGACTGCTGCTGGGGTTGATGTGCTGATTGTTGCTGGTGTTGATTTGCTGGTTGCTGCTGGGGTCGATGTACAGGTTGTTGCTGGGGTCGATGTACTGGTTGTTGCTGGGGTTGATGTACTGGTTGTTGCTGGGGTAGATGTACTGGTTGTTGCTGGCGTTGATATGCTGGTTGTTGCTGTGGTTGATGTACTGGTTGTTGCTGGGGGTGATGTACTGGTTGTTCCTGGGGGTGATGTCCTGGTTGTTGCTGGGATCGATGTACTGGTTGTTGCTGGAGTTGATTTACTGGTTGTTGCTGGGATTGATGTACTTGTTGTTGCTGGGATCGATGTGCTGGTTGTTGCTGGGGTCGATGTACTAGTTGTTGCTGGGGTTGATGTGCTGGTTGTTGCTGGGGTTGATGTACTGGTTGTTGCGGGGTTTGATGTGCTGATTGTTGCTGGGGTTGATGTGCTGGTTGTTGCTGGGGTCGATGTGCTGGTTGTTGCTGGGGTTGAATTACTGGTTGTTGCTGGGGTTGATGTGCTAGTTGTTGCTGGGTTTGATGTGCTGGTTGTTGCTGGGGTTGATGTACTGGTTGTTGCTGGGGTTGATGTGCTGTTTGCTCTTGGGATCGATGTGCTGTTTGCTGCTGGAGTCAGTGTGCTGGCTCCTGCTGGCGTCGATGTACTGACTGCTGCTGGGGTTGATGTGCTGATTGTTGCTGGTGTTGATTTGCTGGTTGCTGCTGGGGTCGATGTACAGGTTGTTGCTGGGGTCGATGTACTGGTTGGTGCTGGGGTCGATGTACTGGTTGTTGCTGGGGTTGATGTGCTGGTTGCTGCTGGGGTCGATGTACAGGTTGTTGCTGGGGTCGATGTACTGGTTGTTGCTGGGTTCGATGTACTGGTTGTTGCTGGGTTCGATGTACGGGTTGTTGCTGGGATTGATGTGCTGGTTGCTGCTGGGGTTGATGTGCTTGTTGTGGCTGGGGTTGATGTACTGGTTGTTGCTGGGGTTGATGTGCTGTTTGCTGCTGGGGTTGATGTACTGGTTGTTGCTGGGGTTGATGTACTGGTTGTTGCTGGGGTTGATGTGCTGGTTGTTACTGAGGTTGATGTGCTGATTGTTGCTGGGGTTGATGTGCTGGTTGTTACTGGGGATGATGTACTGGTTGTTGCTGGGGTTGATGTACTGGTTGTTGCTGGGGTTGATGTACTGGTTGTTACTGGAGGTGATGTCCTTGTTGTTGCTGGGGTTGATGTGCTGGTTGTTGCTGGTGTTGACATCCTGGTTGTTGCTAGGGTTGATGTGCTGGTTGTTACTGAGGTTGATGTGCTGGTTATTGCTGGGGTTGATGTGCTCCATGTTGCTGGGGTTGATGTACTGGTTGCTGCGGTCGATGTGCTGGTTGTTGCTGGGGTCGATGTACTGGTTGTTGCTGGGGTCGATGTGCTGGTTGCTGCTGGGATCGATGTACTGGTTGTTCCTGTGGTTGATGTACTGGTTGTTGCTGGGGGTGATGTACTGGTTGTTGCTGGGTTTGATGTGCTGATTGTTGCTGGGGTTGATGTGCTGGTTGTTACTGGGGGTGATGTACTGGTTGTTGCTGGGGTTGATGTACTGGTTGTTACTGGGGGTGATGTACTTGTTGTTGCTGGGGTTGATCTGCTGGTTGTTGCTGGTGTTGACATCCTGGTTGTTGCTGGGGTTGATGTGCTGATTGTTACTGAGGTTGATGTGCTGGTTGTTGCTGGGGTTGATGTACTGTTTGTTGCTGGGTTTGATGTGCTGATTGTTGCTGGGGTTGATGTGCTGGTTGTTGCTGGTGTTGACATCCTGGTTTTTGCTCGGGTTGATGTGCTGGTTGTTACTGAGGTTGATGTGCTGGTTGTTGCTGGGGTTGATGTGCTGGTTGTTACTGGGGGTGATGTACTGGTTGTTGCTGGGGTTGATGTACTGGTTGTTGCTGGTGTTGATGTGCTGGTTGCTGCTGGGGTTGATATGCTGGTCGCTGCTGGAGTTGATTTGCTGGTTGTTGCTGGGGTTGATGTACTGGTTGTTGCTTGATTTGATGCACTGGTTGTTGGTGGTGTTGATGTCCTGGTTGTTGCTGGGGTTGATGTGCTGGTTGCTGTTGGGGTTGATGTGCTGATTGCTGCTGGGGTCGATGTACTGGTTGTTGCTGGGGATGATGTACTGGTTGTAGCTGGATTTGATGTACTGGTCGTTGTTTGGATCGATGTACTGGTTGTTGCTTGATTTGATGCACTGGTTGTTGGTGGTGTTGATGTCCTGGTTGTTGCTGGGGTTGATGTGCTGGTTGCTGTTGGGGTTGATGTGCTGATTGCTGCTGGGGTCGATGTACTGGTTGTTGCTGGGGATGATGTACTGGTTGTAGCTGGATTTGATGTACTGGTCGTTGTTTGGATCGATGTACTGGTTGTTGCTGGGGTTGATGTACTGGTTGTTGCTGGCGTTGATGTGCTGGTTGTTGCTGGGGTTGATGTACTGGTCGTTGTTTGGATCGATGTACTGGTTGTTGCTGGGGTTGATGTGCTGGTTGTTGCTGGGGTTGATGTGCTGGTTGTTGCTGGGGTTGATGTGCTGGTTGTTACTGGGGTTGATGTACTAGTTGTTGCTGGGGTTGATGTACTGGTTGTTGCTGGGGTCGATGTGCTGGTTGCTGCTGGGATGGATGTGCTGGTTGTTGCTGTGGTTGATGTTCTGGTTGTTGCTGGGGTTGATGTACTGGTTGTTGCTGGGGATGATGTACTGGTTGTTGCTGGGATCGATGTACTGGTTGTTGCTGGGGTTGATATGCTGGTTGTTGCTGGGGTTGATGTACTGGTTGTTGCTGGGGTCGAAGTACTGGTTGTTGCTGGATTTGATGCACTGGTTGTTGCTGGGATCGATGTACTCGTTGTTGCTGGGGTCGATGTGCTTGTTGCTGCTGGGATGGATGTGCTGGTTGTTGCTGTGGTTGATGTTCTGGTTGTTGCTGTGGGTGATGTACTGGTTGTTGCTGGGGATGATGGACTGGTTGTTGCTGGGATCGATGTACTGGTTGTTGCTGGGGTTGATCTGCTGGTTGTTGCTGGGGTTGATGTACTGGTTGTTGCTGGGATCGATGTACTGGTTGTTGCTGGGGTCGATGTGCTTATTGTTGCTGGATTTGATGCACTGGTTGTTGCTGGGATCGATGTACTCGTTGTTGCTGGGGTCGATGTGCTTGTTGTTGCTGGGATCGATGTATTCGTTGTTGCTGGGGTCGATGTGCTGGTGGTTGCTGGGGTCGATGTGCTGGTGGTTGCTGGGGTCGATGTACTGGTTGTTGCTGGGATCGATGTATTCGTTGTTGCTGGGGTCGATGTGCTGGTTGCTGCTGGGGTCGATGTGCTGGTTGCTGCTGGGGTCGATGTGCTGGTGGTTGCTGGGGTTGATGTGCTGGTGGTTGCTGGGGTCGATGTACTGGTTGCTGCTGGGGCCGATGTACTGGTTGTTGCTGGGTTCGATGTACTGGTTGCTGCTGGGGTTGATGTCCTGGTGGTTGCTGGGGTCGATGTACTGGTTGCTGCTGGGGTCGATGTACTGGTTGTTGCTGCGCTCGATGTGCTGGTGGCTGCCCGGGTCGATGTGCTGGTTGCTGCTGGGGTTGACACGTTTGAACCTAAAAGCAGGTCAGACAGACACACTGAGTGAAGAGAATGCTGGGAAATAATTAATCTTAAGTCCCACATGTATCGAGGAGCCAAGACATTGATGAGCCAGATTGAGCAGGAAATTTCCGATGGGTTTGTAATGGCTGTCTAATTCAGCTCCTGAGGTCTCTCAAGTTTGTGCTGAGGATTCAGGAATCGATAAAACTGTCAGTTTAACACTTTAGAGCCATAGTGTCACAGAAATATACAGCACAAAAACAAACCCTTCAGTCCAACTTGTCCATATCGATTAGATATCTGAACCAAATCCACTCCCATTTGCCAGTACTGGGCCCATATACCACTGAACCCTTCCTGTTCATATACCCATCCAGATGCCTTTTAAATGCTGGAACTGTACCAGCCTCCACCACATCCTCTGGCAGCTCATTCCATACACGTACCAACCTCTTCGTGAAAAAGTTTCCCCTTAGGTCTCTTTTATATCTTTCCCCTCTCACCCTAAATCTATGCCCCCTAGTTCTGGACTCCCCCACCCCAGGGAAAAGACCCTGTCTAGTTACCCAATCCATGTTTCTCATGATTTAATAAACCTCTATAAGATCACCCCTCAGCCTCTGACGCTCCAGGCAAAACAGCCCCAGCCTGTTCAGCCTCTCCCTGTAGCTCAGATCCTCCAACCCTGGCAACATCCTTGTAAATGTTTTCTGAACCCTTTCAGGTTTCTCAACATCTTTCTGATAGGAAGGAGACCAGAATTTATCTCAATTAAACTCCATCTGCCATTCCTCAGCCCATTGGCCCATCTGATCAAGATCCTGTTGTAATCTGAGGTAACCTTCTTCGATGTCCACGACACCTCCAATTTTGGTGTCATCTGCAAACTTACTAAATATACCTCGTACATTCAGAGAAATCAGTAAATCCCTGAATGCATCGATCGAGAGATGTGGAATATATACACTCCGATAGGAGAGAGCTGGGAATGGGTGTAATGTGGTCAGTTTAATTATTAATTCATGCCCTCTTTAATAAAGCGACAGAGATGGGCAATGACCTGCCCACTGATCTCAGTTCATTCCAAAACACCAATTGGAAATCTTCATCACCAGATGTTCTCCGTGAACAGGAGAAGGATTGGACTGGGCAGGATCCGGAAGATGATGCTTCCTGAGAGGAAGGGTGAGGGATTTGGGGATAAGGGGGTTGGGGGGGGTTAGTGTTGAGATTTCCACTGGACCTGCCCCTACACTCCAGGCTGTGAATGATCTCTCCCCAGGTCACACTGGGTTAGCGGGAGCTACAAGTTGTGGAGACTGCTCTCATCAGGCAGAGTCGGAGACTGAAGGATTGAGGGAATGGGCTATTGTGGGATGAGTGAGATTCAATGAGGGGAGATTGTGGGAATTGGAGAGATCAATCCTTTCACATGGAGAAAGGGGAACCAGTTGCTAGGCAGTCCCCCGGGGATTGTGAACGGGCTCCATTTGCAAGTTGGCCTGGACTCAAGTCAATAGACAATAGACAATAGATGCAGGAGTAGGCCATTCTGCCCTTCGAGCCTGCACCGCCATTCAATATGATCATGGCTGATCATTCCCAATCAGTATCCAGTTCCAGCCTTATCTCCATAACCCTTGACTCCACTATCTTTAAGAGCTCTATCCAATTCTTTCTTAAATGAATCCAGAGACTGGGCCTCCACTGCCCTCTGGGGCAGAGCATTCCACACAGCCACCACTCTCTGGGTGAAGTAGTTTCTCCTCATCTCTGTCCTAAATGGTCTACCCCGTATTTTTAAGTTGTGTCCTCTGGTTCGGCACTCACCCATCAGCGGAAATATGTTTCCTCCTGCCAGAGTGTCCAATCCTTTCATAATCCTATACGTTTCAATCAGATCCCCTCTCAGTCTTCTAAACTCAAGGGTATACAAGCCCAGTCGCTCTAGTCTTTCCGTGTAAGGTAATCCTGCCATTCCAGGAATTGACCTCGTGAACCTACGCTGCACTCCCTCAATAGCCAGAATGTCTTTCCTCAAATTTGGAGACCAGAACTGTACACAGTACTCCAGGTGTGGTCTCACCAGGGCCCTGTACAGCTGCAGAAGCACCTCTTTGCTTCTATACTCAATCCCTCTTGTTATGAAGGCCAGCATGCTATTAGCCTTCTTCACGACCTGCTGTACCTGCATGCTTGCCTTCATTGACTGGTGGACAAGAACACCCAGATCTCTCTGAACAGCCCCTTTACCTAATTTGATACCATTGAGGTAGTAATCTGCCTTCCTGTTCTTGCCACCAAAGTGGATAACCATACATTTATCCACATTAAACTGCATCTGCCATGCATCTGCCCACTCACCTAACTTGTCCAGGTCACCCTGTAATCTCGTAACATCCTCATCACATTTCACCCTACCACCCAGCTTTGTATCATCAGCAAATTTGCTAATGTTATTGCTGATACCATCTTCTATATCATTTACATATATTGTAAAAAGCTGCGGTCCCAGCACGGATCCCTGCGGTACCCCCCTGGTCACTGCCTGCCATTCCGAAATGGAGCCGTTAATCACTACCCTTTGTTTCCTATTAGCCAACCAATTCTCTATCCAATCTAGTACTTTGCCCCCAATACCGTGCGCCCTAATTTTACTCACTAACCTCTTGTGTGGGACTTTATCAAAAGCTTTCTGAAAGTCCAGGTACACTACATCCACTGGATCTCCCTCGTCCATCTTCTGAGTTACATCCTCAAAAAATTCAAGAAGATTAGTCAAGCATGATTTCCCCTTCATAAATCCATGCTGACTCTGTCCTATCCTGTTACTATTATCCAGATGTGCCATAATTTCATCCTTTACAATAGACTCCAGCATCTTTCCCACCACTGAGGTCAGACTAACTGGTCGAAAATTTCCTGCTTTCTCCCTCCCACCCTTCTTAAAAAGTGGCACAACATTAGCCGCCCTCCAATCCTCAGGAACCGACCCCGATTCTATTGAACTCTGGAAAATAATCACCAGCGCATCTACGATTTCCCGAGCCACCTCCTTCAGTACCCTGGGATGCAGGCCATCAGGTCCCGGAGACTTATCAACCTTCAGACCTAACAGTCTCTCCAACACCAAATCCTGGCAAATATAAATTCCCTTAAGTTCAGGTCCTTCAGCCACTGTTACCTCAGGGAGATTGCTTGTGTCTTCCCCAGTGAACACAGATCTGAAGTACCCATTTAATTCCTCTGCCATTTCTTCGTTCCCAGTAATATATTCCCCTGTTTCTGTCTTCAAGGGCCCAATTTTTGTCCTAACCATTTTTTTGCCTTGGACATACCTAAAAAAGCTTTTACTATCCTCCTTTATATTCTTGGCCAGTTTACCTTCGTACCTCATTTTTTCTCTGCGTATTTCCTTCTTACTAATCCTCTGTTGTTCTTTAAAAGCTTCCCAGTCCTCAGTTTTCCCACTTATCTTCGCTAAGTTATACTTTTTCTCTTTTAACTTTATATGTTTCTTTACTTTTCAACGATGGAGTATTTTCTCTGGTGGGTGTTGAGTTTCTTTGTAAAGTCACCAATTTGTAAAGTCGTTCAATTCCACCATCATCCTCCTGTAGTAGAACAGCTCCAACTCCGATATCGCGAGCATCGATGGCAACTTTGAAGGGTTTCAAACCATTTCGTGTCTCTAAACCTGGTGTGGTGGTTAATCCTGTGGGAAAACTGTCAGGTACCTCCTGGCATTGTTCTGTCCACCAACATGTTGGGTTCCTCTTCACTAACTCTGTTCACGGTGCCACTACGCTGCTGAGGTTGGGAATAAATTTCCGGAAGATTCTGTTTAGTCCCAAAAATCAGAGCACCTCTTTCTTCGAAGTTGGTCATGGAAATTCCTCGATGGCCTCGTCTTTGCGTTCCTTGGGGTCAACCTTCCATGACCGACGTTATGTCCCAAGAATGTCCCCCCACCTTCGCAAATTCTGCTTTCTTTAAGTTTATTACCAGTTTGGCTTTCCATAATTGTTCAAAGAGCCCTGCCAACTGGACCATGTGGTCTTTCCATCACTCACTAAAGATCACTCCATCATCCAGAGAGACTGTACAGTTTGTTAACCCAGCTACAAGTCTGTTCGTGAGTCTTTGGAATGTGGCTGGTGCGCTCTTCATTCCAAAGGGCATCACTTTGAATTGATATCACCCATTTGGGGTTACAAACACAGAAACATCTTTCACTTTCTCTGATAAAGGTACCTGCGAGTAACCAGGCAGTCAGTCCAACCTGGTGATGTAACTGGCTTGTCCAACTATCTCTATACAGCCCTCCAGACTTGGGATTGGGTCTGAGTCTGATTTTGTTCTGGCATTGACCTTCCGATAGTCCACACAAAATGGCCGAGCCCTGTCAGGTTTGGGAACGCACACGATCGGTGAACCCCACTCACTCTGACGCAGTTCGATGGTATCTTCATTGAGCATCATATCCACTTCCTTCTGGACCTGTGTGGCTTTGAGAGGATTAAGTCTGTAGGGGTGTTGTTTTATTGGAACAGCACTCCCTCCTTCCAGCTCATGCACAATAGTATTAGTCCTCCCCATCTTATTCCTGCATATGTCCTCATACTGCTGTAACAAACCTTTCAGCTGGGTTCTTTGCTCCTGAGACAGATAGCTCACTAACCTACCCCACTCCTCAAGGATTTCCTCATTGTTTAACATATTTTGAGACACATCAAACTCCACGAAATCTAGATTTGATTCAGCACTCTGTGGGGCAGTAACAAAAACCTGTTTCTCCAGTTCCAGAGATTAGATTAGGTTCCCTACAGTATGGAAACAGGCCCTTCAGCCCAACAAGTTCATACCAACCCTCTGAAGAGTAACCCACCCAGACCCATTCTCCTAACCTATATTTACCCCTGACTAATGCACCTAACACTATGGGACAATTTAGCATGGCCAATTTACCTGACCTGCTCATCTTTGGACTGTGGGAGGAAACTGGAGTACCCGGAGGAAACCCACGCAGTCACAGGCAGAATGTGCAAACTCCACACAGACAGTCGCCCGAGGCGGGAATCGAACCCTTGCCCCTGGCGCTGTGAGGCAGCCGTGCTAACCACTGAGCCACCGTGCCGCCCCCAGTCTCTATTATAGTCATATTCACACAATATCCCCGACACTGTTATTTTTCTATCTGGCATCTTTACCAGAGAGTTTTCCTTACTCAACGTTTTCTCAAAATGCGAGGGACCACTAAACCAGGCTTTGAAGGGATCTCCTACCCCTGGGAACAACACTAATATGTCACCCTCCCTCTCGGGAAAACGCCTGAGTCTTGAGAGTTCTTATCTGCCACCTGCTTCATTCTATGCTGTGTCCCTTCACTGTCTCGCTAACTCACCGACCCGATATAATCTCTCCCTGACCTCAGATACATCATCCAAATGGGAGCTCTCTGACTTTGGGCCAGTTCATTTCTCTTTAATTCATTCCAAAGGGCCTCTCCCTTCATGCCTGAATATTATCTCAAAGGGAATGAACTGAGTCGATTCATTTGGGGCATCTCTAATGGCAAACAATACGAATGGGAAACCTTTATCCCAATCATTCGGGTCATCCTAACAGGACGTTCTTAACATGGTCTTCAGGGTCTGATCTCACCTTTCTAAAACTCCCTGGGATTCAGGATGGTACCCACTGGATTTAAAGAGCTGGATGGCTAAACTATCCGGGACGTTCTTAAACAGCCGAGCGGGAAAATTAGACCCTTGCTCTGACTGAATCTTTCTGGGTAGCCCATACCGTGGGAGGAAAGTTACGAACTCCTCTCCCACCCTATTTGCCTTGGTACTCCGTCATGGAATTGCCTCTGGAGATCCGGGAGACACATCCATTATAGTTAACAAGTCCTGGTTCCCACTTTTAGTTTGAGGGAGGGGAGCTACACAATCAATCAGAACCCACATGGAAGGTTCTTCAAGTGGGGGAATTGACAACAAAAGGGCTGGTCAGATTGCCGCCTTGGCGTACCTACCATTTGGCATGTAGGACACGTACGGCAAAAGTTAACCACGCCCTTGTGCATTCCAGGGGGATACCAATGGCTTTGTACCTTCGACTTGAGTCTTCCTGGCACCTGGGTGACCTCCTACAGGTAGGCCATGTTCTCCCCGTAACCCGTCCTGTCTGTACGCTACCAGCAACACAATCTGGGGCACTTCGGCCCATCTCTCCCTGTACTAACCTGCCGTGATCTCCGTTATCGTCTTAGGATTCTGCCTTTAAGATCATAACCCTCAGGAATAAATCCGACTCCTGTTCAGAGTATGCATCTATAAATAGATATCTTTTATCATCTTGTCTTTCTGCTGTCCATCCCTTAGCCTGTCAGGTCTAACCCCTTTCTATCTGGCCCTCTGCCTGTTCAGGTTTTTCCTGCAGCATTCCATCAAGCTGGCATGTCCGCAAACTGAACCACAACTCCTGTATCTTTCTCTTTGGTATTTGCTCTGTGCTGTGACTTGTGATAGTGGGATCGTGTTACTGCACAGTCTGGAATAATTCCAGGGTATTTTTTCTTTTAACTCCTCAGTTCCCTGAACTTCTTTGGGCTTCTCCAAAACAAGGGGTGCCATTCCCACCCCGGATCCTGCTAAATGGTTCCCAAGAGCAAACTGTATTCCTTGGAATGGACACTCTGTCAATCACTCCCACTGTTCCTTCCCCAGTCTCGAGTTGGCACTCCAACCTGATCTTACAAACGGGAACATGAAATTTCTGTCCATCCAGCCCACAGATTAACGCTCTCCCAGGTAACAGATCAGAAACAGAGCATATTCACATATCTCTTACGATTAGAGACTGGTTAGATCCGTATCTCTCAAAATTATAACTTCTTTCCCTTCTACTCCTGTTCTTTCTGAGTAAACTTTACCCACAGGGATGAATGCTTTATACAGATTAGGCACTAACTCCGTCCCCAGTCCCTGCCTGGGCTGTGTACTCTCCTGCAGCTCCTCGGCTCTTCTTGGGGTCTCCTTTAGTACTTTCACTAATGTCACTGGCTTCGCTTCTTTTCCCACACCTTTTCCCACAATGCCTTTCTTTAACGGCCAGCACTGGGACTTTATGTGTCCCACTTTACCGCAGTGGAAACACCTGGGGCCTGTCACCTCCTTCGCATCCTCTCAGCCTTCTTTTTGATCCCAAATATTAATCCCAATACTAACACTAACCCTAAACCTAACCCTAACCTAATACAGAACTCAACAGTAAGCCAATTTAACATGAATACTTTAAACTAAATTGACCACTCTTTCTGGGTTTGCATATGAACCCAACCCTAACCCGAACACAAACTCTAACCCTAACGCTAAACCTAACAATAACTCGAACCCTGAACCTAACCCAAACCGTAACACTAACCCAAACCTAGGCACAACCCTAACCCTGTCCCTAACATTAACACTAACCCTAACCCTAAGCCTAACTCGAAATGTATCCATAAACCTAACACAAACCTAAATGCTAACACTAACCCTATCCCTAACCCTAACCCTAACACTTGGCGAAACTCAAACCTAAACCCTAGCCCCCACCCTAACCCTAATCCTAACTCTAAACTGAACCCTAACCCTAGGCCGAACCCAAACCAAACTTTAACCCTAACCCTAACCCTAACTTTAAGGCTTGTCCTAACCCAAACCGAAACCCTAACCATAACCCTAACTCTAATCCTAACACTAACCTAAACCCTGAACCGAAACCTAACAAAACCCTAACCCTAACCCGAACTCTAATTGTACCTCCAGCCCAGACCCTAACCCAAACCCTAACCATATCTCAAACCTGAACTCTAACACTGACCCAAACCCTAACATTACCCCAAACTGTAAACCAACCTGAACCCTTACCCTAACTCTAACTCTAACCTGAACTCTAACCCTTACCCAAACCTGAACATTACCCCAATCTTTAAGCTTAATCTGAACTCTAACCCGAACCTATACACTAACTGTAACCTGAACCCTAACGCTAACCCTAAGTCTGATCAGAACGCTAACACTAAACCTGAAGCTAACACTAACCCAAACCCTAACCCTAACCCTCAACCTAACCCTAACCCTGATCCTCCCATGGCCCTAGGAGTGAAAGTGAGGACTACAGCTGCTGGAGATCAGAGCTGAAAATGTATTGCTGGAAAAGCGCAGCAGGTCAGGCAGCATCTAGGGAACAGGAGAATTGACGTTTCGGGCATAAGCCCTTCTTCAGGTTAACCTTAACCCTAACTCTAACCCTAACCCAAACCCTAACATTACCTCAAACTGTAAACCTAACCTGAACCTTAACCTTTACCCTAATCTGAACTCTAACCCTTAACCAAACCCTAACATTACCACAAACTATAAACCTAACCTGAACCTTAACTTTAACCCTAACTCTATCCTGAACTTTAACCCTAATCCAAATTCTAACATTAGCCCAAAATGTGTCCCTAACCCTATCTGAATCCGAACACGAACTCAAACACTAACCATAACCCTAACCTTAATCCTAAACCTAAACCTAACCCTAATGCTAACACTAACCCTATCCGGAACTCTAAACCGAACCCTAAACCTTGGCCCAACCCAAACCTAAATCCTAACCCTATCCCTAATCCTAACACTAATCATAACTTTAACCCAAACCCTAACTCTAACCCGAACAAAGCTCGAACACTAACCATAACCTTAACCAAACATCTAATCTTAACTCTAACCCGAACCCTAAGGCAAATCCTAACCATTTCTCAAACTTGAACTCTAACCCTTACCATAACCCTAACATCATCCCAACTGGTAACCATAACCTGAATCCTAACCTGAACCTTAACACTAACCCTAACCCACATGCGAACCCTGACCCAAACCCTAACCCTAACCCTGAATGTAACACTAAGCCTGTTTAACAGAAACACTACAACCTAACCCCAACCCCAATCCTAACACTTAATAAAACGCTAACGCTAACCCCAACCCTATTCCTAACCCTACCAACCCATCCTAACGCTAACCCTAACCCTTGTCCTAACCTCAACCCTAAACCTAACCCTCCTACTAATTCTCACCCTAATCCTAACCCTAACCCAATCCCTCCCACCTGTGTTCCTCATTTGTACCTCTCCGAGATCAGTCTCCAGTTTTGCTCTTTCTATCCTATTTGATTCTGTCTCTTGGCTGTTTATATTTCCGCCTGGTTTTCTGCGTGTTGTGAAACTTGAAATGATGCAGAAAAGATTGACAAGAATGTTGTTGGGATGGGAGGGTTTGAGCGACAGGAAGAGACTGAAAAGGCTGGGCTTATTATCTGGAACGTCGGAGGATGATGGGTGACCCGATAGAGGGTTATAAAACCATGAGGAGTGTGGATAGGGTAAATAAACAAGGTCTTTTTTCCCTGGGGTGGGGGGAGCCCAGAACTAGAGGGGCATAGGTTTAAGGTGAGAGGGGAAAGATATAAAAGAGACCCTAAGGGGCACCTTTTTCACACAGAGGATGGTACGTGTGTGGAACGAGCTGCCAGAGGAAGTGGTGGAGGTTGGTACAATTACAACATTCAAAAGGCATCGGAAGGGGTACGTGAAAAGGAATTGTTTTGATGAATATGAGCCAAGTGCTGACAGATGGGACTACGTCAGTTTCGGATATCTGATCGGTATGGACGGGTTGGACCAATGGGTCTGTTTACCTGATGTATGATTCTGTGATTCCGTGACTCGACAAAAATTCACAACATAAGGTCATCGATATAAAGTAAGAAACACGGGTGTGGTCTGTGTTATTATAAACATCAGGTAACAAACTTTTTTTAACGATTCCTGGAACTACCAAATCAACAGGGAAATCAACAACAATTACTCTGTACGGAATAACCTGTTAAAGAACAAAGACGTGCTGTTGAGCAGAGACTGAAAGCAATTAGCCAGCTCTTGGACTGGAGGGAGTCGAGGTCACACTTTCAAAACTGCTTGGACACCTGCTTGAGAAAGTGGATGCTTTATCACCACAGAAGACAAGGGTTGCCCTGCTGAAGAATTGAAGGAGTTAATCGCAGGAAAACTGTGTGTTCCAACTGCCAGGTAAGGCCAAAGGTAACAAGGAATACAGCTGTTCCTGTTGAAGAGGAAGCCAGCTGCAGTCTCAAGGGCTGAGGAGCGGTGGATGGAGTTTCATTCAGATCAAAGTGAGGGGCTGCATTTTGGAAAGGCAAACCAGGGCAGGGCTTCGAGACTTAACGGGGGGACCCTGGGAGTGCTCCTGAGCAAGGGCACCTTGGAGTTCAGGTTCAAAGCTCCTTGAAAGTGGAGTCACAGGTAGAGAGGATAGCGAAGAAGGCACTTGGTATGCTGTCCTTTATTGGTCAGTGTGTTGAGTACAGGAGTTGGGAGGTCAGGTTGTGGCTGTACAGGACATTGGTTAGGCCACTTTTAAAATATTGTGTGCAATTCTGGTCTCCCTGCTGGAGGAAGGATATTGTTAAACTCGGATGGGTTCAGTAAACATTTAGGGGACGCTACCGGGACTGGAGGGTTTGCGCGACAGGGAGAGGCTGAATAAGCTGGGGTATACTGTACCCTGGAGTTTCAGAGGCTGAGGGGGTGACCTGACAGAGGTTTGTAATATCATAAAAAAGACAGACATTGCTGGAAAATCTCAGTTCTGAGGAAGGCTCCCTTAATCCAAAATGTTCATTCGGATTTCTCTCCACAGGCACTGTCAGACCTGCTGAGCTTTTCCAGCAATTTCTGTTTTCATTTCTGATCTCCTGTACCTGCGGTTCTTTCAGTTTATCAAGTCGTGAGGGGCATGGATAGAGTGAATAGACAAGGTCTTTTTCCTTGGAGTGGGGGAGTCCAGAGTTCGAGGGCATTGGTTTGAGGAGGGAAGGGGAAAGATTTAAAAGGGACTAAAGGGGCAACTTCCTCACACAGAGGGTGGTCCGTGTTTGGAATGAGCTGCCAGAGGAAGTGGTGGAGGCTGGTACAATTACAGCATTTAAAAGGCATCTGGATAGGTATATGAACAGGAAGGATTTCGAGGAATATGGGCCAAATGCTGGCGAATGGGAGTAGATTGGGATATCTGGTCATCATGGACGGGTTAGACCGAAGGGTCAGTTTCCATGCTGTATGACTTCATGACGCCAGGAGGATGATCAACATTTTGGATGAAAGGGACTTTAAGGATCATCAACATATAACCTCAAAGGCCCGAAGGATGTTATCTTGTGCGAGAATCGAACACCTTTAGCAGGACTCCGGAGATCAGCTTGGCATCAGGATGGAACGCTGGAGCCCTCCAAAGACGGACCACCATTGGTGGGATTATTGCCTCGTTCCACCCTTAATCAGGCCATAGTCAGGTCGGGTTGTGAGGTTTAACTCACTTTGTTGACGGGCTGATTTGGGTTGCTGCATGCAAGAAGGATAAAATCATTCTTTCAGCCTTTGATTGTCCCTGAGGTTTCTCAGTAAGGAATTGAATGAATGTGGAGGGATTTCCCCAAGACAGGTGAGGCCTTGTTAACTCAGTGAGTGTTTCAACATCGAATCAGAAAGCACAAAAGAGCTCTCTTGGCCCATTGGCCGGTTAGGGTCCGGAATGTTCTGGCTGGAAATATGGGGGAGGCGGGTACAATGGAAGAGGGCCATTGGATGGTGAGGGGGGGGAATGAACATAACACAACGTGCAAAGCTGTGGGGAGAAAGCAGGAGGTTGGCACGAGGTAGTGGCACTAGGTGTAACGGGCTGGTACAGGCAGGGAAGGCCGAATGGCCTCCTTCTGTGGTGAACCATGTCCCTGGTGCTGTGTGAGTGGGTCAGCCCTGTGCCCTGTACAGGGTGCTCTCCCCCAGCCCCTGAGGTATTTGTAAGGCACGTTCCCACCCTGTTCCTGGGAAAGCTGCAGCAGGGTCACAGGGAGTCCATGAGCTGTCGATCCTTTCCCTTGTGGTCAGGCAGGAATGGTCACAGAGTTTCTAAAGCATAAGGTACACTGTCTGTCCCTGACCCGACACGGCACAGACTGTGGGAGGGGAATGGGGTGGGGTAAAGCCTGTACTGTGTGGCTGCTGGCAGAGGGCTCGGTCCAACATCTCTAATGGTGTTTTCTGATTTCAGAACAGAAAGAGAGCAGTTTGTGAACACAGACACAGCTCACCATCATCCCAGACACATCGACTCTGCAGGGGAAAACATGAAGGTGTTCTTCAGCATTGTCCTGGTCTGTGCTGGGATCACAGCAGGTAAGGAATGATCTGTTTGTGTCACTGATCGGGTTGGGTGATCCTGACGCTATCATTGATGTCCCACTCTCTGGGATTGCCCCTCAAGGTGCTGAGTTACAGTCAGACAGCACAGGAACAGACCCAACCCGTCCAATCCGAACATATTCCCAAATCTAGCTCATCCCACTTGCCTACGTTCGGCCCCTATCCCTCCAAACATTTCTTATTCACTGACTTGTCCAAATGTCTGTTAAACAGAGTAACTGTGTCCACACTCACTACTTCCTCTGGAAGGTCATGGCACACACAAACCACACTCTGTGGATAAAACTTACCCCTCATTCTTTTTAAATCTTTCTCCTCTCACATTAAAAATATCCATTGTAGTCTTGAAATCCCCCACGCGAGGGAAAAAAACAACTGCGTTTCACCTTACCTGAACCCCTCATGACACAGTATTGGATAGGTATATGGAGGATAGTGGGTTAGTGTCGGTTAGGTGGGCTTGGATCGGCGCAACATCGAGGGCCGAAGGGCCTGTACTGCGCTGTATTCTTCTATGTTCTATATGTAGTATTCCAGACGAGGAATCACCAATCTCAACTTGACGTCCCAACTCTGATACTCAAAGCTCTGAGCAATGATGGTGAGCATGATAAACCCCTTCTTATCCCCCCTGTCCATCTGTGACACAAACCTCAAAGACTTACTGACTGAGTGTGAGTTGTGTTCAGCACAGAGCGGGAAAAGGCTCCCTTCCAGGAATTATCTTCGAATTCAGCTTCTCAGAAAGGAGTTCCCCTCAGTTCATAACTGTCATCTTTCCAATTCCAGTTTCCTTATCTCCCACCCAGTCGAATCACCCTATACCCCCCTCGCTCCCCACACCCTTTAATATCCCACCCAGTCTAATCCCACTCTCCCCCTCACTCCCCACACCCTTTAATATCCCACCCAGTCTAATCCCACTCTCCCCCTCACTCCCCACACCTTTTAATATCCCATCCAATCTAATCCCACTCTCCCCCTCACTCCCCACACCCTTTAATATCCCACCCAGTCTAATCCCACTCTCCCCCTCACTCCCCACACCTTTTAATATCCCATCCAATCTAATCCCACTCTCCACCTCACTCCACACACCCATTAATATCCCACCCAGTCTAATCTCACTCTCCCTCTTCACTCCCCACACCCTTTGATATCCCTCGCAGTGTGTGTGAAGTGTTTGAGGTTGTGATCGGAATGAGGGGGTGTAATTTGAAAGCACAGTCATGGTCCCTGAGTGAAAATTCCCCTCAAACTGAAACTCCGAGTCTCACTGAATTCTCTGCAATCTCTCCCTTCACAGGACGATCTCTTCAATGTTTCACATGTTCAGCCTCCTCCGGTTCCTGCTCACTGAGAGAGAACACTTGCCTGATTGGCATCACCAACTGCCAGACTGTGTCATCCCACACCATCATCGGTAATCCTGCCTTTCTGTTGAAAGCGACTCTTCCCAGATTGGAGGTAAAGGGACCAGGTGGAGTGAAGGGAAGTTCCTTTCCACCTTTGCTGAGTGCAGACGTGTCTTCCCTCTTCCTCAGGGTCAGGCCCATTGTCGGTGTTTGTAGGGACTGGGAGTGGGGATTGACCTGCTCCCGTGATGCAGTGGGGCGTCCACCTCAGCACTGAGACAGGAACAGTGGCAATGTCTCCCTGCCCCCCTCCTGCCCCTCAAGTGGTATAGGGTCATATTCTCCAAAACACCATGGCTCCAAAAATATCTCCATGTTGATGTGGTGTTGATTATTGTGACATGCACCGAGATACAGTGAAAAGTATAATTCTGTATGATATCCAGACAAATCACACCTTACAGAAGTACATCAGGGTAATGGAACAGAATGCAGAATATAGTGTTCCAGCCACAGGGAAGGTGCAGAGAGACATCAACTCTAACATAGGTACGGTTGGGTCATTAGTCTGATAACAGCGGGGAAGAAGCTGTGCTCGAATCTGTTGGTACATGTTTTCAAACCTTTGTATCTTCTGCCCGATGGAAGAGGGTGGGAGAAAGTATTCCCGGGCTGGGAAGGCGCTTTAATGATGTTAGTTACTTGCCCGAGGCAGTGGGAAGTGTAGATGGAGATAACGGGGGGGAAGGCTGCTTTGTGTGATGGACTGCGCTGTGTTCACATCTCTCTGTAATTTGTTGTGCTCCATACCAAGCTGGGATGCATCCAGATAGGATGCTTTCTGTGGGGCATTGACAGAAATTGTTGCAGACGGGGTGAAGCTAAACAAATGATGTGGTGAAGTTCTAACTCCAGCCTGTTTACCGTAGACAGTGGGACTGAGACACTCAGACGCATTGAACAACGCTGTGAGAGTCCCTCCGAAGATGTTTCGTTGAGCACTGGAAGAGTGTTTATCTCCCGGAGCAGCCGTCTCTGTGGCTCAGACCGATGTAATGACCAGACAGTAGCAGGTGAGGATCACAGTGAGGTCTGTCAGGATTCAGACCCACATGAAAACCCTGGGGGGAGGGGAGGTGGGGAGGTGATGAACGTCAGGTTTGGGGAGTTGTGTTAGGGGGAGGGGATGTGACGATTTGAGGGGAGGATGGTTTTGCCCTTGAATCAAAGAGAAGGCATCTTCTCTTCTTCCCTTTGTGATTTCAGAGCCTGCCAACACCACCCTGAACGGACTGCAATGTTTCGGATGCTACAGTCCATCCATGGCCTCCTGCCTGGCCAATCTACAGAAGGTGGAGTGTGTGGGTCTGGAGAATCGCTGTGTGAATGGAACAGGCCAACAGAGATTGTGTACGTAGATACACTGCATCCTCCACTGCTCTCTCCCAACCTCGGTCACGGAGCTTCAAGGTCAATATCGAACTCACTCCCAGCTTTGGGAGATTGAAGGGAGCCATTGTTCAGGAGAATGGAATGATGGGATAGCACAGCACAGGATGAGGCCATTCAGCCCATTCTTGTCCACCAGGATGCAGTACTGACTGGGTTCCCTCTTTGACCCAGTTGTCAGTCCACAGTCTGTATGCAGAGGGAGAGGTGGGTCACTGGCTGGTGCTGAATGGGAACATCCTTCAGCCCCAATCTCACCTGGGCCTGGGCCTGGGGTATGGGCCTGGGCCTGGGTTGATACTCTCCGTGGGCCTCAGCACTTGGCTCGGGACCATCCCCTGACAGGGAGTTGCTGACAGGGAATGTGCCTGATTCTGGGCCCCTTCCCCAATCCAGCGCTCACCCCCTGAGCAGCTTTCACCCCACCCCCAGGGAGGGTAGGGGTCTGGGGGAGGGAGTTTTTGGGCCCCTGGTTGGCTCTCAGCCTCATTTTTTTTTTATTTCTAAAACATATTTTATTTATAAAATAATTTGATGGTCTGTACAGTTGGTCATGCCAAACATATGTAAACATTTACATACAGAGATCAGAATTTATCATTTTTTAGACAGGTTTGTACGTTTATCAATCATATGTCCATATATTTAACTGAGGCGTCAGCCAAGCCCAAATGACTGCGCGGGCCCCCTGTTCTTCTTTATGCAGGCAGATGTTACACGGTGGTCTTTCCCCACCGCGCCTTGGCGGCAGCTGCCCCAAGCTTCAGCGCGTCCCTCAACACGTAGTCTTGGACCTTGCAATGTGCCAGTCTGCAACACTCAGTCGGGGTCAACTCCTTCAGCTGGAAGATCAACAGGTTTCGGACCACCCAGAATCGGTCCTTCCCCGAGTTGATGATCCTCCAGGCGCAGTTAATGTTCGTCTCGGTGTGAGTCCCGGGGAACAGGCCGTAGAGCACGGAGTCCCGCGTCACGGCGCTGCTCGGGACGAACCTCGACAAGCACCACTGCATTCCTCTCCAGACTTCCTCTGCATAGGCACATTCCAGAAGGAGGTGTGTGATAGTCTCGTCCCCCCCGCAGCCACTTCGAGGGCAGCGTGCGGTGCGGCAGAGAGTCCGGGCGTGCATAAAGGATCTCACAGGCAGAGCCCTTCTCACCACCAGCCAAGCCACGTCTTGGTGCTTGTTGGAAAGTTCTGGCGATGAGGCATTCTGCCAAATGGCTTTGACAGTCTGCTCAGGGAACCGCTCGACAGGATCCGCCCTCTCCTTTTCCCGAAGGGTCTCAAGGACACCACGGGCTGACCACTACATGCTAATCCGAGGCGAGCGCGAGGCCATGCTCTTTGGGAACTGGGCCGACCAATCCTCGATCCCCTTCACCGTCAGGACTGACCACCTGAAGGTGCTGGGTATTTGGTTAGGGGGGGAGCTGGGATGTGCGCCAAGTCTTGGGAGGAGGGTATCAGCAAAGTGAGGCAGAAACTGGGCAGATGGAAGCTACGGTCGCTCTCCATCGCGGGAAAAAACCTGGTCATCAGGTGTGAGGCACTGTCATTGCTATTATACGTGGCACAGGTCTGGCCTATTCCCAGAACCTGTGCCGCTGAAGTCACCCAGGCCATCTTCCAGTTTATATGGAGGTCAAAGATGGACCAGGTCCGAAGGGACTCGCTGTACAAAGATCTGGGCAACGGGGGAAAAAACACGCCCAATGCCACCCTCACCCTGATGGCCACCTTTGTGTGTGGCTGCATCAAGCTGTGCGTGGATCCCCGGTACGCAAACACCAAGTGTCACTACGTACTGAGGTTCTACCTGTCCCCGGTGTTGCGAAGGATGGGCCTGGCCTCGCTGCCACGGAACGCTCCGATTAGTTGGACCGTTCCGTATCACCTGTCCTTCGTGGAGAACTTTATGAAGAAAAACACCTTTGACCACAAGTCCATCAGGAAGTGGTCAGCACGTAGTGTCCTTGAGACCCTTCGGGAAAAGGAGAGAGCAGGCAGTACACATCCACTGCTTCAAACCCACACCACTCCCAAAACCCCCTCCGATTGACTGGTGTGTGCTCCTCCACCTTCTTCACAGTTACCCTGACTGTGTTGCGAATGCCCTGGCCAGGGCTGTGAGCAGCTGCTGAGGCCATAGCTCTGAGGTTGGCTGGTACCTGAATTGGCATTAGGCCGAAGCCAGCATAAAGATCTACCAAGAGCAGGTCAGCATAACCAAACGATCCTCCAATGTACAATCACGATCCAGCGATGGTCTCCAGCAGCTCCGACGACTCGCACCACGAACCCCATGGTTTCTCCACCGCCAGCACACGTCCGCTGCGTCGAACCTGCAGCACTCGAGCAGAATCTCTTCCTCTGACTCTCAGCCTCACAGCCCTCACCCAGACATTGCTCAGAATGTAACATCCTACAGGTATCCCCTGCTTTTGGAAAGTTCACTTTCCCCCACCTGCCTTTTCACAAAGACCTACATTAGTATCTGTTTTCACTCACTGAAAGAAATCCAAAGAGGATTTTCACTTTTACCAGAAAGGGAACTGATTCTTCACTTTGTGCCATTTCGGCTTCTGAAAGGTTTCATCGGAACGCTCTACTTTCCGGATTGCGGAGGAAAGCTGTACCTCTCCCCAGGAACCCACCAACCCCAGCCCAGATCAGTGATCCTCCAATCACAGGCTCCCGCTATCGCTGATCCTCCAATCACAGCCCAGTACACCGATCCTCCAATCAAAGCTTCCCACTCTCACTGCACATCCAATCACAGCCTCACGCTCTCACTGATCCTCCAATCACAGCCTCACGCTCTCACTGACCCTCCAATCACAGCCTCCCTCTCCCACTGATCTTCCAATCACAGCTGCCCGCTCTCACTGATCCTCCAATCCCAGCCTCCCTCTGTCACTGATCCTCCAATCAGGACAGTGACCCTGTTTCCTGTCAGGGATCCACTCTGTTGCGATGTGATCTGTTCTCTGATCTGCCCCACAGTGTCAGATGTTGGCCGAGATGTCGTTTTTAAAGGATGTGCTTCGGCGAATCAGTGCGGAGCGCGGGTGGATTTGCGAGCGTTGGGTTTGTTCCTAAGCGACGTGTCCTGCTGTGAAGGCTCATTGTGTAATGGAGACCCAGGGATCACCACCACAGTGGATCCAGGTAAAGGTGACACAGACTCGGTGGGAGACACCCAGTGACCATCCCCCCTTCAGATCCCCACTGTCCCCAGGGGATAATGGCGTCTAGATCCTCCACCAGATCCCCTCGGATCGTGCTGCTTCAGTTGGATCCCCTCACTTTAAGCTCATTGACTGATCCCTCTGCTCCGTTCCCCCTCAGTCCCTGTTCCCCTTAGATTCATTGAGCTAGCCATCCTAACCACTGCCTGTGGTCAGGAGTTCAACTCCCCACAGAGGGACATTTCTTCCCTGTTCCTCACTGGATGCAGGAGAGACTATCGTGTGTCCCAATCCCCCAGACTCCTTCAGGATGTTTTATTCAGGTACGCAACCTTCCTCATATCTCCTGGCATTTTGGGGTGTGGGGGAGGTGGTAGTGTGCTGGTTGCTGCTGGGGTAGGTGGGGAGGGCTCGCTGCATTTTGGAAAAATAAGTTTCCTGGTCCTCAGTCTGAGTGCTGTTTACACAGCTGCTGCTTCAAGCCAGTGGGAAGAGATGGGGGTTGTATGTGTGTTTACATGTGTTGTGTGTGTGTGATTGTCTCTCTGTCTGTGCCTGTGTGTGTGTGTGTGTGTGTGTGTGTGTGTGTGTGTGTGTCTGTGTGTGTGTGTGTGTGTTTGTGTGTGTGTGTGTGTGTGTCTGTGCCTGTGTGTGTCTGTGTGTGCCTGTGTGTGTGTGTGTCTGTGTGTGTGTTGTGGGGGGAGCGGGTGGGTGGTCAGTCCAGTTTGAAACCAGCTCAGTCCCAGCAGACACACCCAGAGCAGGAGCTGATTGGTCTTTGGTTGGTGACAGAACCGAAACCTTCTGTTCCGAGCAATTCCTTCCTGAGGTCAGTAATATTCCTTGCTCAGAAACCTGGTCTGTGCTTCCCACTGACCTCAGGCTAAACGGCCAGTTCATTTGGGAACTTACATTCTCCGATAATATTTTTAGCCGTTGTGGTGACTCTGGGAATAGGAGTCACAATAGTCGGGAATAATCCCAGGAAGGAATCCGGGAGGAATTTCTCTCCTTAGGGAGTGAGACTCATTCTCCTGGACAGCATTGCAGATGGTCAGATCCCTCAATGTTGATTTGTCAATGAAAAATTCAACTTCTGCATCAGAATGAAGCTGCCGATGAATGCGGTTCCAAAGTGCCCACATGATGGACTGGTCATGATGTTCCTCACCCCCACAGTTTCTAACTCCATCCCATTTCGAAAATACAGCAGAGGGGCGGGGGGTTTCCTGATTTACAACCATCCGCCTTACAGACAATCCGAACAAAGATGATCCCATCCTGGGCTGTAATTATAACCATCCAATGCTCTAATGGTTCCTGTATTTACAAACAGCTGCTTTACATTGCTGGGGGATGAGATTCCGACTTGAGTCCAGGCCAACTTGCAAATGGAGCCTGTTCACAATCCCCGGGGGACTGCCTGGGAACTGGTTCCCCTTTCTCCATCTGAAGGGATTGAACTCTCCAATTCCCACCATCTCCCCTCATTGAATCTCACTCATCCCACAATAGCCCATTCCCTCAATCCTTCAGTCTCCGACTCTGCCTGACAAGAGCAGTCTCCACAACTTGTAGCTCCCGCTAACCCAGTGTGAGCTGGGGAGAGATCATTCACAGCCTGGAGTGTAGGGGCAGGTCCAGTGGAAATCTCAACACTAACCCCCCCAACCCCCTTATCCCCGAATCCCTCACCCTTCCTCCCAAACCTCTCAGGAAGCATCATCTTCCGGATCCTGCCCAGTCCAATCCTTCTCCTGTTCACGGAGAACATCTGGTGATGAAGATTTCCAATTGGTGTTTTGGAATGAACTGAGATCAGTGGGCAGGTCATTGCCCATCTCTGTCGCTTTATTAAAGAGGGCATGAATTAATAATTAAATTGGCCACATTACACTGTGTTAAATTGCCTGTCATGTTCAGGGATGTGTAGGCTAGGTGCATTGCTCAGGGATAAATACAGGATAATAGGGTCGGAATGGGAGTATTTGGCGCGGATCATTTGGCCCCGCCATTTTGTCTCTAAAGTGTTTTAGTGCTCATTACTTTGGCGCTGAGCTGTTTTGGCGCCAATTCAGAATAAAAAAAATAGTCTTGTAGAGCCCATAAGAAATTTGTTTTTATTGCATTGTAAGAAATAAATCTAATACTTTTTTATTCATTATTTTTAACCTATTCATTATCAAAACAAATTTCTACATTTTGCTACATTTATTAAATACGTATAGATAACCACCATGTGAAAATGTTGGTTTGTCTCTCTTGCCTAGAATGTTTTCAGCTATTTCTGGTGTCGGCTCCACAAGAAAATAGAAATAAAATTGTATTACAGCTTTCCAATGTAAAGACAGAAGGGCTTAAATATCATTAAGGCAGTAGATGATTATTAATAATAGTCAAATGAGAAAATGATTACAAAACGGGATTTGAATCTACAGCGGGTCTTTACAGCTTTGACTATCGACTCTTGCTAGTTGAGAAAATTAGATCGTGTCGTCAGTCATCCTCTCATCTTTAACCAAACAAGACTTTTTTTAAATTCTGAATTGGCGCCAAAACAACTCAGCGCCAAAATAGTTTCGACCCAAAACGGCGTGGTCAAATGGTCGGCGCCAAAAGGGTGGTGCCAAAACGTACCCGACCCTAATAGGGTTTGGGTGGGTGAATGTTCAAAGGGTCGGTGTGGACCTGTTGGGCTGAAGGGCCTGTTTCCAGACTGTAGGGATTCTATGATAATTCTCCGTCCTTATGGAGTGTAGTTGTTCCAAATCTCCGGCATCTCTTGCCAGGTTCAGGATTTTCCTGATTTCTCAGCTACTGGGGATAAACTGACAGTTTTATCGATTCCTGAATCCTCAGCACCAACTTGAGAGACCTCAGGAGCTGAATTAGACAGCCATTACAAACCCATCGGAAATTTCCTGCTCAATCTGGCTCATCAATGTCTTGGCTCCTCGATACATGTGGGTCATAAGATTAATTATTTCCCAGCCTTCTCTCCACTCAGTGTGTCTGTCTGAACTGCTTTTAGGTTCAAGAACGTCGACCCCAGCAGCAACCAGCACACTGACTCCAGCAGCAACCAGCACATCAACTCCAGCAGCAACCAGCACATCAACTCCAGCAGCAACCAGCACATTAATCCCAGCAGCAACCAGCACATCAGACCCACCAGCAACCAGCACATCAGACCCACCAGCAACAAGCACATCAATCCCAGCAGCAACCAGCACATTGATCCCAGCAGCAACCAGCATATCAATCCCAGCAGCAACAAGCATATCGATCCCAGCAACAACCAACACATCAGACCAAGCAGCAACCAGCACATCAGGCCCAGCAGCAACCAGCACATCAGATCCAGCAGAAACCAGCACATCAGACCCAGCAGAAACTAGCACATTGATCCCAACAACAACCAGCACATCGATCCCAACGACAACCAGCACATCGATCCCAGCAGCAACCAGCACATCAGACTATGCAGCAACCAGCACATCGAATGCAGCAACAACCATCATATCAGACCCAGTAGCAACCAGCACATCGACACCAGCAGCAACCAGCATATCAGACCCAGTAGCAACCAGCACATCAGACCCAGCAGCAACCAATTCATTAGACACAACAGCAACCAGCACATCAGACTCAGCAGCATCCAGCATGTTGATCCCAGCAGCAACCAGCAGATCTGACCCAGTAGCAACCAGCACATCAATCCAAACAACCAGTACATCAGGCCCAATAGCAAGCAGCACCTTGATCCCAGCAGGAACCAACACATCAATGCCAGCAGCATCCAGCACATCAGACCCTGCAGCAACCAGCATATCAGACCCAGTAGCAACCAACACATGGATCCCAGCAGCAACCAGCCCATCTGACCCAGTAGCAACCAGCACATCGATCCTAACAACCAGCACATCAGATCCAGCAGGATCCAGCACATCAGACCATGCAGCAACCAGCACATTGATCCCAGCAGCAACCAGCACATCAGACCCAGTAGCAACCATCACATCAGACCCAGTAGCAACCAGCACATCGATCCTAACAACCAGCACATCAGATCCAGCAGGATCCAGCACATCAGACCCAGTAGCAACCAGCACATCGATCCCAACAACAACCAGCATATCAGACCCAGTAGCAACCAGCACATCGATCTCAGCAGCAACCCGCACATCAAACCCAGTAGCAACCATCACATCAGACCCAGTAGCAACCAGCACATCGACCCCAGCAACAACCAGCACATCAGACCCAGCAGCAACCAACACATCAATCCCAGCAGCAACCAGCACATCAATCCCAACAACAACCAGCACATCAGACCCTGCAATCAGTTCTTCAATCCCAGTAGCAACCAGCACTCCATTCCCAACAAGAGCCAGCACATCAGAACCATTAGCAACCAGCACATCAATCTCAGAAGCAACAAGCACATCAGACACTGCAGCAACCAGCACATTGATCCCAGCAGCATCCAGCATATCTGACCCAGCAGCAACCAGCACATCAATCCCAGCAGCAACCAGCACATCAGACCCAACAGCAACCAGCACATCTGACCCAGCAGCAACCAGCACATCAGACCCAGCAGCAACCAACACATCAATCCCAGCAGCAACCAGCACATCTGACCCAGCAGCAACCAGCGCATCGATCCCAGCAGGAACCAGCACATCAGACCCAGCAGCAACCAGCACATTGATCCCAGCAGGAACCAGCACATCAGACCCAGCATTAACTAGCACATCGATTCCAGCAGCAACCAGCACATCAGACCCACCAGCAGCCAGCACATCGATCCCAGCAGCAACCAGCACATCGATCCCAGCAGCAACTAGCACATCAATCTCAGAAGCAACAAGCACATCAGACACTGCAGCAACCAGCACATTGATCCCAGCAGCAACTAGCATATCTGACCCAGCAGCAACCAGCACATCGATCCCAGCAGCAACCAGCACATCAGACCCAGCAGCAACCAGCACATCGATCCCAGCAACAACCAGCACATCGATCCCAGCAGCAACTAGCACATCAATCTCAGAAGCAACAAGCACATCAGACACTGCAGCAACCAGCACATTGATCCCAGCAGCAACTAGCATATCTGACCCAGCAGCAACCAGCACATCGATCCCAGCAGCAACCAGCACATCAGACCCAGCAGCAACCAGCACATCGATCCCAGCAGCAACCAGCACATCTGACCCAGCAGCAACCAGCACATCGATCCCAGCAGCAACCAGCATATCAATCCCAGCAGCAACAAGCATATCGATCCCAGCAACAACCAGCACACCAGACCAAGCAGCAACCAGCACATCAGACCCAGCAGCAACCAGCACATCAGATCCAGCAGAAACCAGCACATCAGACCCAGCAGAAACTAGTACATTGATCCCAACAACAATCAGCACCTCGATCCCAACAACAACCAGCACATCGATCCCAGCAGCAACCAGCACATCAGACTATGCAGCAACCAGCACATCGAATGCAGCAACAACCATCATATCAGACCCAGTAGCAACCAACACATCGATACCAGCAGCAACCAGCATATCAGACCCAATAGCAACCAGCACATCAGACCCAGCAGCAACCAGCACATCAATCCCAGCAGCAACCAGCACATCAGACCCAACAGCAACCAACGCATCGATCCCAACAACCAGCATATCAGACCCAGTAGCAACCAGCACATCAGACCCAGTAGCAACCATCACATCAGACCCAGTAGCAACCAGCACATCGATCCCAGCAGCAACCAGCACATCAGACCCAACAGCAACCAGCACATCGATCCCAGCAGCAACCAGCACATCAGACCCTGCAGCAACCAGCATATCAGACCCAGTAGCAACCAACACATGGATCCCAGCAGCAACCAGCCCATCTGACCCAGTAGCAACCAGCACATCGATCCTAACAACCAGCACATCAGATCCAGCAGGATCCAGCACATCAGACCATGCAGCAACCAGCACATCGATCCCAGCAGCAACCAGCACATCAGACCCAGTAGCAACCATCACATCAGACCCAGCAGCAACCAGCACATCAATCCCAGCAGCAACCAGCACATCAGACCCAACAGCAACCAGCACATCGATCCCAGCAGCAACCAGCACATCAGACCCAGCAGCAACCAGCACATCTGACCAAGCAGCAACCAGCACATCGATCCCAGCAGGAACCAGCACATCAGACCCAGCAGCAACCAGCACATTGATCCCAGCAGGAACCAGCACATCAGACCCAGCATTAACCAGCACATCGATCCCAGAAGCAAACAACACATCGATCCCAGCAGGAACCAGCACAACAGACCCAGCAGCAACCAGCACATCGATCCCAGCAGCAACCAGCACATCGATCCCAGCAGGAACCAGCACATCAGACCCAGCAGCAACCAGCACATTGATCCCAGCAGGAACCAGCACATCAGACCCAGCATTAACCAGCACATCGATCCCAGCAGCAACCAGCACATCAGACCCAGCAGCAGCCAGCACATCGATCCCAGCAGCAACCTGCACATCGATCCCAACAACAACCAGCACATCGATCCCAGCAGCAACCAGCACATCGATCGCAGCAGCAACCAGCACATTGATCCCAACAACCAGCACATTGATCCCAACAACCAGCACATCAATCCCAGCAGCAACCAGTATATCGATCCCAGCGGCAACCAGCACATCAGAACCATTAGCAACCAGCACATCAATCTCAGAAGCAACAAGCACATCAATCCCAACAACAACCAGCACATCAATCCCAGCAGCAACCAGCATATCGATCCCAGCAGCAACCAGCACATCAGAACCATTAGCAACCAGCACAACAATCTCAGAAGCAACAAGCACATCAATCCCAACAACAACCAGCACATCAATCCCAGCAGCAACCAGCACATCGATCCCAGCAGCAACCAGCACATTGAACCCAACAACCAGCACATCAATTCCAGCAGCAACCAGCACATCGATCCCAGCAGCAACCCACACATCAGATCCAGCAGCAACCAGCACATCGACTTCAGCGACAACCAGCACATCGATCCCAGCAACAACCAGCACATCAGACCCTGCAGCAATCAGCAAATCAATCCCAAAAACAACCAGCACATCAGACCCAGCAGCAACCAGCACATCAATCCCAGCAGCAACCAGCACATCAATCCCAGTAGTAACAAGCACATCAGACCCAGCAGCAACCAGCACATCGATCTCAACAACCAGCACATCAGACCCAGTGGCAACCAACACATCGATTCCAGCAGCAACCCGCACATCAGACGCATTAGCAGCCAGCACATCAGACCCAGCAGCAACCAGCACATCAGACCCAGCAGCAACCAGCACATTGATCCCAGCAACAACCAGCACATCAGACCCAGCAGCAACCAGCACATCAGACCCAGCAGCAACCAGCAAATCAATCCCGACAACCAGCACATCAAGCCCAATAGAAACCAGCACATCAACTCAAGCAGAAACCAGCTGTGCGTTGATCCCAGCAGCAACCAGCACATCAGACCCTGCAGCAACCAGTACATCGATCCCAGCAGCAACCCGCACATCAGACGCATTAGCAGCCAGCACATCAGACCCAGCAGCAACCAGCACATCAGACCCAGCAGCAACCAGCACATTGATCCCAGCAGCAACCAGCACATCAGACCCTGCAGCAACCAGTACATCGATCCCAGCAGAAACCAGCACATCAACCCCAGCAGAAACAAACACATCAATCCCAGCAGGAACCGGCATATCAGACCCTGCAGCAATCAACACATCGATCCCAACAACCACCAGCAAATCTACTCCAGCAGGAACCAGCACATCGGCCCCAGCAGAAACTAGCACATCAATCCCAGCAGAAACCAGCGCATCGACCCCAGCAGAAACTAGCACATCAATCCCAGCAGGAACCAGCATGTCAGTCCCAGCAGGATCCAGCACATTAGACCCAGCAGCAACCAGCATATCGATCCCTACAACAACCAGCTCATTGACCCCAACAACAACCAGCACATCAACCCCAGTAGAAACCTACAGATCAACGGAAGCAAAAACCAGCACATCAGTCCCAGCAGAAACCAGCACATCAGTCCCAGCAGGAAACAGGACATCAAACTATGAGACTGTGTCATCCCACACCATCATCGGTAATCCTGCCTTTCTGTTGAAAGCGACTCTTCCCAGATTGGAGGGAATGGGGCCAGGTGGAGTGAAGGGAAGTTCCTTTCCACCTTTGCTGAGTGCAGACGTGTCTTCCCTCTTCCTCAGGGTCAGGCCCATTGTCGGTGTTTGTAGGGACTGGGAGTGGGGATTGACCTGCTCCCGTGATGCAGTGGGGCGTCCACCTCAGCACTGAGACAGGAACAGTGGCAATGTCTCCCTGACCCCTTCCTGCCCCTCAAGTGGTGTAGGGTCATATTCTCCAAAACACAAAGTCATAGAGTCATAGAGATGTACAGCACGGAAACTCACCGTTCAGTCCAACCCGTCCATGCCGACCAGATATCCCAACCCAATCTAGTCCCACCTGCCAGCACCTGGCCCGTATCCCTCCAAACTCTCCTTATTCATATACCCATCCAAATGCCTCTTAAATGTTCTGGACTTCCCGATCCCAGGGAAAAGACTTTGTCTATTTATCCTATCCAAGCCCCTCATGATTTTGTAAACCTCTATAAGGTCACCCCTCAGCCTCCGACGCTCCAGGGAAAACAGCCCCAGCCTGTTCAGCTTCTCCCTATAGCTCAAATCCTCCAACCCTGGTAACATCCCTGTAAATCTTTTCTGAGCCCTTTCAAGTTTCACAACATCTTTCCAATAGGAAGGAGACCAGAATTGCACGCAATATTCCAACAGTGGCCTAACCAATGTCCTGTACAGTCGCAACATGACCTCCCAACTCCTGTACTCAATACTCTGACCAATAAAGGAAAGCATACCAAACGCCTTCTTCACTATCCTATCTACCTGCGACTCCACTTTCAAGGAGCTATGAACCTGCACTCCAAGGTCTCTTTGTTCAGCAACACTCCCTAGGACCTTACCATTAAGTGTATAAGTCCTGCTAAGATTTGCTTTCCCAAAATGCAGCACCTCGCATTTATCTGAATTAAACTCTATCTGCCACTTCTCAGCCCATTGGCCCATTTGGTGCAGATCATGTTGTAATCTGAGGTAACCCTCTTCGCTGTCCACTACACCCTCCAATTTTGGTTTCATCTGCAAACTTACTAACTGTACCTCTTAAGCTCACATCCAAATCATTTATGTAAATGACAAAAAGTAGTGGACCCAGCACCGATCCTTGTGGCACTCCACTGGTCACAGGCCTCCAGTCTGAAAAACAACCCTCCACCACCACCCTCTGTCTTCTACCTTTGAGCCAGTTCTGTATCCAAATGGCTAGTTCTCCCTGTATTCTGTGAGATCTAATCAGTCTCCCATGGGGAACCTTGTCGAACGCCTTACTGAAGTCCATATAGATCACATCTACTGCTCTGCCCTCATCAATCCTCTTTGTTACTTCTTCAAAAAACTCAATCAAGTTTGTGAGACATGATTTCACACACACAAAGCCATGTTGACTATCCCTAATCAGTCCTTGCCTTTCCAAATACATGTCCTGTCCCTCAGGATTCCCTCCAACAACTTGCCCACCACCGAGGTCAGGCTCACTGGTCTATAGTTCCCTGGCTTGTCTTTACTGCCCTTCTTAAACAGTGGCACCACGTTTGCCAACCTCCAGTCTTCCCGCACCTCACCTGTGACTATCGATGATACAAATATCTCAGCAAGAGGCCCAGCAATCACTTCTCTAGCTTCGCACAGTGTTCTCGGGTACACCTGATCAGGTCCTGGGGATTTATCCACCTTTATCTGTTTCAAGACATCCAGCACTTCCTCCTCTGTAATCTGGGAATTTTTCAAGATGTCACCATCTATTTCCCTACATTCTATATCTTCCGTATCCTTTTCCACAGTAAATACTGATGCAAAATACTCGTTTAGTATCTCCCCAATTTTCTGCGGCTCCACAAAAAGGCCGCCTTGCTGATCTTTGAGGGGCCCTATTCTCTCCCTCGTTACCCTTTTGTTCTTAATGTATTTGTAAAACCCCTTTGGATTCTCCTTAATTCTATTTGCCAAAGCTATCTCATGTCCCCTTTTTGCCCTCCTGATTTCCCTCTTAAGTATACTCCTACTTCCTTTATACTCTTCTAAGGATTCACTCGATCTATTCTCTCTATACCTGACATATGCTTCCTTCTTTTTCTCAAACAAACACTCAATTTCTTTAGTCATCCAGCATTCCCTACACCTACCAGCCTTCCCTTTCACCCTGACAGGAATATACTTTCTCTGGATTCTTGTTATCTCATTTCTGAAGGCTTCCCATTTTCCAGCCGTCCCTTTACCTGCAAACATCTGCGCCCAATCAGCTTTCGAAAGTCCTTGCCTAATACCGTCAAAATTGGCCTTTCTCCAATTTAGAACTTCAACTTTTAGATCTGCTCTATCCTTTTCCATCACTATTTTAAATCTAATAGAATTATGGTCACTGGCCTCAAAGTGCTCCCCCAATAACACCTCAGTCACCTGCCCTGTCTTATTTCCCAAGAGTAGGTCAGGTTTTGCACCTTCTGTACTTGGTGTATCCACATACTGAACCAGAAAATTGTCTTGTACACACTTAACAAATTCCTCTCCATCTAAACCTTGGACACTATGGCAGTCCCAGTCTATGTTTGGAAAGTTAAAATCCGCTATCATAGGTTCAGAGGTTCTGAAAATATCTCATTGTGATACTGGGTTTATTATTGTCACATGCACCGAGATACAGTGAAAAGTATTGTTCTGTACGATATCCAGACAAATCACACCTTACAGAAGTACATCAGGGTAATGGAACAGAATGCAGAATATAGTGTTCCAGCCACAGGGAAGGTGCAGAGAAACATCAACTCTAACATAGGTACGGTTGGGTCATTAGTCTGATAACAGCGGGGAAGAAGCTGTGCTCGAATCTGTTGGTACATGTTTTCAAACCTTTGTATCTTCTGCCCGATGGAAGAGGGTGGGAGAAAGTATTCCCGGGCTGGGAAGGCGCTTTAATGATGTTAGTTACTTGCCCGAGGCAGTGGGAAGTGTAGATGGAGATAACGGGGGGAAGGCTGCTTTGTGTGATGGACTGCGCTGTGTTCACATCTCTCTGTAATTTGTTGTGCTCCATACCAAGCTGGGATGCATCCAGATAGGATGCTTTCTGTGGGGCATCGACAGAAATTGTTGCAGACGGGGTGAAGCTAAACAAATGATGTGGTGAAGTTCTAACTCCAGCCTGTTTACCGTAGACAGTGGGACTGAGACACTCAGACACATTGAACAACGCTGTGAGAGTCCCTCCGAAGATGTTTCGTTGAGCACTGGAAGGGTGTTTATCTCCCGGAGCAGCCGTCTCTGTGGCTCAGACCGATGTAATGACCAGACAGTAGCAGGTGAAGATCACAGTGAGGTCTGTCAGGATTCAGACCCACATGAAAACCCTGGGGGGGAGGGGTGATGAACGTCAGGTTTGGGGAGTTGTGTTAGGGGGAGGGGATGTGACGATTTGAGGGGAGGATGGTTTTGCCCTTGAATCAAAGAGAAGGCATCTTCTCTTCTTCCCTTTGTGATTTCAGAGCCTGCCAACACCACCCTGAACGGACTGCAATGTTTCGGATGCTACAGTCCATCCATGGCCTCCTGCCTGGCCAATCTACAGAAGGTGGAGTGTGTGGGTCTGGAGAATTGCTGTGTGAATGGAACAGGCCAACAGAGATTGTGTACGTAGATACACTGCATCGTCCACTGCTCTCTCCCAACCTCAGTCACTGAGCTTCAAGGTCAATGTCGAACTCACTCCCAGCTTTGGGAGATTGAAGGGAGCCATTGTTCAGGAGAATGGAATGCTGGGATAGCACAGCACAGGATAGGATGAGGCCATTCAGCCCATTCTTGTCCACCAGGATGCAGTACTGACTGGGTTCCCTCTTTGACCCAGTTGTCAGTCCACAGTCTATATGCAGAGGGAGAGGTGGGTCACTGGCTGGTGCTGAATGGGAACATCCTTCAGCCCCAATCTCACCTGGGCCTGGGACTGGGCCTGGGCCTGGGCCTGGGTTGATACTCTCTGTGGGCTTCAGCACTTGGCTCGGGACCATCCCCTGACAGGGAGCCGCTGACAGGGAATGTGCCTGATTCTGGGCCCCTTCCCCAATCCAGCTCTCACCCCCTGAGCAGGTTTCACCCCCCCACACCCTCCAGGAGGGTAGGTGTCTGGGGGAGGGAGTTTTTGGGCCCCTGGTCTGGCTCTCAGCCTCACAGCCCTCACCCAGACATTGCTCAGAATGTAACATCCTACGGGTATCCCCTGCTTTTGGAAAGTTCACTTTCCCCCACCTGCCTTTTCACAAAGACCTACATTAGTACCTGTTTTCACTCACTGAAAGAAATCCAAAGAGGATTTTCACTTTTACCAGAAAAGGAACTGATTCTTCACTTTGTGCCATTTCGGCTTCTGAAAGGTTTTATCGGAACGCTCTACTTTCCGGATCGCGGAGGAAAGCTGTACCTCTCCCCAGGAACCCACCAACCCCAGCCCAGCTCAGTGATCCTCCAATCACAGGCTCCCGCTATCACTGATCCTCCAATCACAGCCCAGTACACCGATCCTCCAATCGAAGCCTCCGGCTCTCACTGACTCTCCAATCACAGGATCCCGCTCTTGCTGATCCTCCAATCACAGCCTCACACTCTCAGTGATCCTCCAATCACAGGCTCTCGCTCTCGCTGATCCTCCAATCACAGGCTCCCGCTCTTGCTGATCCTCCAATCACAGCCTCCCGCTCTCACTGACCCTCCAAACACAGGATCCCGCTCTCACTGATCCTCCAACCACAGCCTCCCGCTCTTACTATCCTCCAATCACAGCCTCCTGCTCTCACTGATCCACCGATCACAGCCGCCCGCTCTCACTGATCTTCCAATCACAGCCTCCCCCTCTGTGATCCTCCAATCACCGCCTCCCTCTCCCACTGATCCTTCAATCACAGGCTCCCTCTCCCACTGATCCTCCAATCGCCGCCTCCCTCTCCCACTGATCCTCCAATCACAACCGCCCGCTCTCACTGACCCTCCAATCACAGCCTCCATCTCTCACTGAGCCTCCAATCACAGCCTCCCTCTCTCACTATCCTCCAATCACAGCCTCCCTCTCCCACTGATCCTCCAATCACAGGCTCCCTCTCCCACTGATCTTCCAATCACAGCCTCCCTCTCCCACTGATCCTCCAATCACATCCTCTCTCTCCCACTGACCCTCCAATCACAGCCTCCATCTCTCACTGATCCTCCAATCACAGCCTCCATCTCTCACTGAACCTCCAATCACGGCCTCCCTCTCCCACTGATCTTCCAATCACAGCCTCCCTCTCCCACTGATCCTCCAATCACAGGCTCCCTCTCCCATTGATCCTCCAATCACAGCCTCCCTCTCCCACTGATCCTCCAATCACAGCTGCCCGCTCTGACTGATCCTCCAATCACAGCCTCCCTCTGTCACTGATGCTCCAATCACAGCCTCCCGCTCTCACTGACCCTCCAATCACAGCCTCCATCTCTCACTGATTCTCCAATCACAGCCTCCCTCTGTCACTGATCCTCCAATCACAAGCTCCTGCTCTCACTAACTCTCCAATCATACTGTCCCTCTATCTCTGATCCTCCAATTACAGCCTCCCGCTCTCATTGACTCGCTAATCACAGCCTCCCTCTCCCACTGATCCTCCAATCACAAGCTTCCTCTCCCACGGATCCTCCAATCACAGCTGCCCGCTCCCACTGATCCTCCAATCACAGCCTCCTTCTCCCACTGATCCTCTAATCACAGGCTCCCTCTCCCACTGATCCTCCAATCACAGCTGCCTGCTCTCACTGATCCTCCAATCACAGCCTCCTTCTCCCACTGATCCTCCAATCACAGGCTCCCTCTCCCACTGATCCTCCAATCACAGCCTCCCTCTCTCACTGACCCTCCAATCACAAGTTCCCTCTCCCACTGATCCTCCAATCACAGCCTCCCTCTCCCACTGATCCTCCAATCACAGCCTCCCTCTCCCACTGATCCTCCAATCACAAGCTTCCTCTCCCACTGATCCTCCAATCACAGCTGCCCGCTCTCACTGATCCTCCAATCACAGGCTCCCTCTCCCACTGATCCTCCAATCACAGCCTCCCTCTCCCACTGATCCTCCAATCACAGCTGCCCGCTCTCACTGATCCTCCAATCCCAGCCTCCCTCTGTTACTGATCCTCCAATCAGGACAGTGACCCTGTTTCCTGTCTGGGATCCACTCTGTTGCGATGTGATCTGTTCTCTGTTCTGCCCCACAGTGTCAGATGTTGGCCGAGATGTCGTTTTTAAAGGATGTGCTTCAGCGAATCAGTGCGGAGCGCGGATGGATTTGCGAGCGTTGGGTTTGTTGCTAAGCGACGTGTCCTGCTGTGAAGGCTCTTTGTGTAATGGAGACCCAGGGATCACCACCACAGTGGATCCAGGTAAAGGTGACACAGACTCGGTGGGAGACACCCAGTGACCATCCCCCCTTCAGATCCCCACTGTCCCCAGGCAATAATGGTGTCTAGATCCTGCACCAGATCCCCTCGGATCGTGCTGCTTCAGTTGGATCCCCTCACTTTAAGCTCATTGACTGATCCCTCTGCTCCATTCCATCTCAGTCCCTGTTCCCCTTAGATTCATTGAGCTAGCCATCCTAACCACTGCCTGTGGTCAGGAGTTCAACTCCCCACGGAGAGACATTTCTTCCCTGTTCCTCACTGGATGCAGGAGAGACGATCGTGTGTCCCAATCCCCCAGACTCCTTCAGGATGTTTTATTCAGGTATGCAACCTTCCTCAAATCTCCTGGCATTTTGGGGTGTGGGGGGAAGGGGGTCAGTGTGATGGTTACTGCTGGGGAAGGTGGGAAGGGCTCGCTGTGCTCCCTTTAATATCCCACTCAGTTTAATCCCACTCTCCCTCTCACTCCCCACACCCTTTAATATACCACACAGTCTAATCCCACTCTCCTCCCTCACTCCCCACACCCATTAATATCCCACTCAGTTTAATCCCACTCTCTCCCTCACTCCCCACACCCTTTAATATCCCACCCACTCTAATCCCATTCTCCCCCTCAGTCCCCACACCCTTTAATATTCCTACCCAGTCTAATCCCAATCTCCCCCACATTCACCACCCCCTTTAATATCCCACCCAGTCGAATACCACACTCCCCTACGCGACCACACCCTTTAAAAGCAAACCCAGACAAGTCCCATGCTCCCCCTCACTCCCCACACCCTTTAATATCCCACCCAGTCTAATCCCACTCTCCCTCTCACTCCCCACACCCTTAAATATCCCATCTAGTCGAATCCCACTCTCCCCCTCACTCCCCACATCCTTTAATATCCCACCCAGTCTAAGATCACTCTCCCCCCTCAAACCCCACTCCCTTTAATATCCCACACAGTCTAATCCCACTTTCCTCCCACACCCCTTACACTTTTATATCCCACCCAGTCTCATCCCACTCTCCCCATACACCCCACACACTTTAATATCCCACCCAGACTAATCCCACTCTCCCCATCACTCCCCACACCCTTTAATATACCACCCAGACTAATCCCACTGTCCCCCTCACTCCCCACACCCTGAAATATCCCACCCAGTCTAATTCCACTCTCCCCTCACTCTCCACACCCTTTAGTATTCCACCAAGTCTAATCCCATTCTCTCCCTCACAGACCACATCCTTTAATATTCCAGCGAGTCTAATCCCAGGGTCCCCCTCACTCCCCACACGTTTTCATATCCCACCCAGTCTAATCCCACTCTCCCCCTCACTCCCCACACCCCTTAAATTCTCACCCAGTCTAATCCCACTCTCCCCCTCACTGCCCACACCCTTTGATACCCCACCCAGTCTAATCCTACTCACCCCATTACTCCCCACACCGTTTAATATCCACCGAGTCTAATCCCACTCTCCCCCTCACTTCCCACACCCTTTAATACCCCACCCAGTCTAATCCCACTCTCCCCATCACCCCCCCACACCTTTTAATACCCCACCCAGTCTAATCCCACTCTCCCCTTCACTCCCCACACCCTTTAATACCCCACCCAGTCTAATCCCACTCTCCCCATCACCCCCCCACACCTTTTAATACCCCACCCAGTCTAATCCCACTCTCCCCCTCACTCCCCACATCCTTTAATATGCCACCCAGTCTAATCCCACTCTCCCCCTCACTTCCCACACCCTTTAACACTCCACCCAGTCTTATCCCACTCTCCCCATCACTCGCCCACACCTTTTAATACCCTGCCCAGTCTAATCCCTGTCTCCCCCTCACTCCCCACAACGTTTAATATCCCACCCAGTCTCATCCCACTCTCCCCCTCACACCCCACTCCCTTTAATATCCCACCCAGTCTAATCCCACTCTCCCCCTCACTCCCCACACCCTTTAGTATCTCACACAATCTAATCCCACTCTCCCCCTCACTCCTCACACCCATTAATATCCCACCCAGTCTAATCCCACTGTCCCCATCACTCCCCACACCCTTTAATATCCCACCCAGTCTAATCTCACTCTCCCTCTCACTCCCCACACACTTTAATATCCCACCCAGTCTAATCCCACTCTCCCCCTCACTCCGAACACCCTTTAATATCCCACGCAGTCTAATCCCACTCTCCCCACGCACCCCACACCCTTTAATATCCCACCCAGACTAATCCCACTTCTGCCTGACTCCCCATATTCTTTAATATCCAACCCGGTCTAATCCCACTCTCCCCCTCACTCCAAACACCCTTTAATATCCCACAAAGTCTAATCCCACTTGCCCCTCACTCCCCACACCCTTTCATATCCCACCCAGTCGAATCCCACTCCCCCCTCACTCCCCACACCCTTTAATATCCCACACAATCTTATCACACTCTCCCCACACACCGCACACCCTTTAATATCCCAGCCAGACTAATCCCACTCTCCCCCTCACTCCGATCACCCTTTAATATCCCACTCAGTCTAATCCCACTCTCCCCCTCATCCGAACACCCTTTAATATCCCACTCAGACGAATCCCACTCTCCCCCTCACTCCCCACACCCTTTAATATCCCACCCAGTCTCATCTCACTCCCCACCCCCTTTAATATCCCACCCAGTCTCATCCCACTCTCCCGCTCACTCCACACACCCTTTAATGTCTCACACAATCTCATCCCACTCTCCCCCTCACTCCCCACACCCATTAATATCCCACCCAGTCTAATCCCACTCTCCCCCTCACTCCCCACACCCTTAAATATCCCACCCAGTCTAATTCCACTCTCCCCTCACTCTCCACACCCTTTAATATTCCACCAAGTCTAATCCCGTTCTCTCCCTCTCTGACCACATCCTTTAATATTTCAGCCAGTCTAATCCCACTCTCCCCCTCACTCCCCACCCCCTTTAATATCCCACCCAGTCTAATCCCACTCTCCCCCTCACTCCCCACACCCTTTAATATTTCAGGCAGTCTAATCCCAGTCTCCCCCTCATTCCCCACCCCCTTTAATATCCCACCAAGTCTAATCCCTCTCTCCCCCTCATTCCCCACACCCTTAAATATCCCACCCAGTCTAATTCCACTCTCCCCTCACTCTCCACACCCTTTAATATCCCACCAAGTCTAATCCCACTCTCCCCCTTACTCCCCACATCCTTTAATATCCCACCCAGTCTAATCCCACTCTCCCCCATTCCCCACCCCTTTTAATATCACACCCAGTCTAATCCCTCTCTCCCCCTCACTCCACACACCCTTTAATAACCCACCCAGTCTAATCCCACTCTCCCCCTCACTCCCCACACCCTTAAATATCCCACCCAGTCTAATTCCACTCTCCCCTCACTCTCCACACCCTTTAATATCCCACCAAGTCTAATCCCACTCTCCCCCTTACTCTCTACATCCTTTAATATCCCACCCAGTCTAATCCCACTCTCCCCATTACTCCCCACACCGTTTAATATCCCACCCAGTCTAATCCCACTCTCCCCCTCACTCCCCACACCCTTTAATATCCCACCCAGTCTAATCCCACTCTCCCCATTACTCCCCACACCGTTTAATATCCCACCCAGTCTAATCCCACTATCACCCTCACTCCCCACACCCTTTAATATCCCACCCAGTCTCATCCCACTCTCCCCCTCACACCCCACCCCCTTTAAAATCCCACCCAGTCTCAACCCACTCTCCCCCTCATTCCCCACCCCTTTTAATATCCCACCCAGTCTAATCCCACTGTCCCCCTCATTCCCCACTCCCTTAAATATCCCACCCAGTCTAATCCCACTGTCCCCATCACTCGCCACACCCTTTAATATTCCTCCCAGTCTAATCCCACTCTCCCTCTCACTCCCCACACCCTTTAATATCCCACCCAGTCTAATCCCACTCTCCCCCTCACTCCCCACACCCTTAAATATCCCACCCAGTCTAATCCCACTCTCCCTCTCACTCCCCACACCCTTTAATATCCCACCCAGTCTAATCCCACTCTCCCCCTCACTCCGAACACCCTTTAATATCCCACGCAGTCTAATCCCACTCTCCCCACGCACCCCACACCCTTTAATATCCCACCCAGACTAATCCCACTTCTGCCTGACTCCCCATATTCTTTAATATCCAACCCGGTCTAATCCCACTCTCCCCCTCACTCCAAACACCCTTTAATATCCCACAAAGTCTAATCCCACTTGCCCCTCACTCCCCACACCCTTTAATATCCCACACAATCTTATCACACTCTCCCCACACACCGCACACCCTTTAATATCCCAGCCAGACTAATCCCACTCTCCCCCTCACTCCGATCACCCTTTAATATCCCACTCAGTCTAATCCCACTCTCCCCCTCACTCCGAACACCCTTAAATATCCCACTCAGACGAATCCCACTCTCCCCCTCACTCCCCACACCCTTTAATATCCCACCCAGTCTCATCCCACTCTCCCGCTCACTCCACACACCCTTTAATGTCTCACACAATCTCATCCCACTCTCCCCCTCACTCCCCACACCCATTAATATCCCACCCAGTCTAATCCCACTCTCCCCCTCACTCCCCACACCCTTAAATATCCCACCCAGTCTAATTCCACTCTCCCCTCACTCTCCACACCCTTTAATATTCCACCAAGTCTAATCCCGTTCTCTCCCTCTCTGACCACATCCTTTAATATTTCAGCCAGTCTAATCCCACTCTCCCCCTCACTCCCCACACCCTTTAATATCCCACCCAGTCTAATCCCACTCTCCCCCTCACTCCCCACCCCCTTTAATATCCCACCCAGTCTAATCCCACTCTCCCCCTCACTCCCCACACCCTTTAATATTTCAGCCAGTCTAATCCCAGTCTCCCCCTCATTCCCCACCCCCTTTAATATCCCACCAAGTCTAATCCCACACTCCCCCTCACTCCCCACATCCTTTAATATCCCACCCAGTCTAATCCCACTCTCCCCCTCACTCACCACACCCTTTAATATCCCACCGAGTCTAATCCCTCTCTCCCCCTCATTCCCCACACCCTTAAATATCCCACCCAGTCTAATTCCACTCTCCCCTCACTCTCCACACCCTTTAATATCCCACCAAGTCTAATCCCACTCTCCCCCTTACTCCCCACATCCTTTAATATCCCACCCAGTCTAATCCCACTCTCCCCCATTCCCCACCCCTTTTAATATCACACCCAGTCTAATCCCACTCTCCCCCATTCCCCACCCCTTTTAATATCACACCCAGTCTAATCCCACTCTCCCCCTCACTCCCCACACCCTTAAATATCCCACCCAGTCTAATCCCACTCTCCCCTCACTCTCCACACCCTTTAATATCCCACCCAGTCTAATCCCACTCTCCCCCTCACTCCCCACACCCTTTAATATCCCACCCAGTCTAATCCCACTCTCTCCCCTCACTCCCCACACCCTTTAATATCCCACCCAGTCTCATCCCACTCTCCCCCTCACTCCCCACACCCTTTAATATCCCACCCAGTCTCATCCCACTCTCCCCCTCACAATCCACCCCCTTTCAAATCCCACCCAGTCTCAACCCACTCTCCCCCTCATTCCCCACCCCTTTTAATATCCCTCCCAGTCTAATCCCACTGTCCCCCTCATTCCCCACTCCCTTAAATATCCCACCCAGTCTCATCCCACTCTCCCCCTCACTCCCCACACCCTTTAATATCCCACCCAGTCTCATCCCACTCTCCCCCTCACAATCCACCCCCTTTCAAATCCCACCCAGTCTCAACCCACTCTCCCCCTCATTCCCCACCCCTTTTAATATCCCACCCAGTCTAATCCCACTCTCCCCCTCATTCCCCACTCCCTTAAATATCCCACCCAGTCTAATCCCACTCTCCCCCTCACTCCCCACACCCTTTAATATCCCACCCAGTCTAATCCCACTCTCCCCCTCACTCCCCACCCCCTTTCATATTCCACCAAGTCGAATCCCATTCTCTCCCTCACAGACCACATCCTTTAATATTTCACGCAGTCTAATCCCACTCTCCCCCTCACTCCCCACCCCCTTTAATATCCCACCCAGTCTCATCCCACTCTCCCCCTCACTCCCCACCCCCTTTAATATCCCACCAAGTCTAATCCCACTCTCCCCCTCACTCCCCACACCACTTAATATCTCACCTAGTCTAATCCCACCCTCCCCATCAGTCCCCACACCTTTTAATACCCCACCCAGTCTAATCCCACACTCCCCCACACTCCCCACACCGTTTAATATCCCACCGAGTCTAATCCCACTCTCCCCCTCACTTCCCACACCCTTTAATATCCCACCCAGTCTAATCCCACTCTCCCCCTCACTCCTCACCCCCTTTAAAATCCCACCCAGTCTCAACCCACTCTCCCCCTCATTCCCCACCCCTTTTAATATCCCACCCAGTCTCATCCCACTCTCCCCCTCATTCCCCACCCCTTTTAATATCCCACCCAGTCTCATCCCACTCTCCCCCTCACTCCCCACACACCCCACACCCTTTAATATCCCACCCAGTCTAATCCCACTGTCCCCCTCACTACCCACACCCTTAAATATCCCACCCAGTCTAATTCCACTCTCCCCTCACTCTCCACACCCTTTAATATTCCACCAAGTCGTATCCCATTCTCTCCCTCATTCCCCACCCCTTTTAATATCCCACCCAGTCTCATCCCACTCTCCCCCTCACTCCCCACACACCCCACACCCTTTAATATCCCACCCAGTCTAATCCCACTGTCCCCCTCACTACCCACACCCTTTAATATCCCACCCAGTCTAATCCCACTCTCCCCCTCACTCCCCACACCCTTTAATATCCCACCCAGTCTAATCCCACTCTCCCCCTCACTCCACACACCCTTTAATATCTCACACAATCTAATCCCTGTCTCCCCCTCACTCCCCACAACGTTTAATATCCCACGCAGTCTCATCCCACTCTCCCCCTCACTCCCCACCCCCTTTAATATCCCACCCAGTCTAATCCCATTGGCCCTCTCACACCCCTCACCCTTTAATAACCACCCAGTCAAATCCCACTCTCTCCCTCATTCCCCTCACCCTTTAGTATCCCACCCAGTCTAATCCCACTTCTGCCTCGCTCCCCATACTCTTTAATATCCCACCCAGTCTAATCCCACTCTCTCCCTCACTCCCCTCACCCTTTAATATCCCACCCAGTCTAATCTCACTCTCCCCCTCAATACCCATAACCTTTCAAACCCACCCAGTCTAATCCCACTTTCCTCCCACACCCCTTACACTTTAGTATCCCACCCAGTCTAATCCCACTTCTGCCTCATTTCCCATACTCTTTAATATCCAACCCAGTCTAATCCCACTCTCCCCACACACCCCACACCCTTTAATGTCCCACCCAGACTAATCCCACTCTCCACCTCACTCCCCACCCCCTTTAATTACCCACCCAGTCTCAACACACTTTCCCCCTCACTCCCCAAACCCTTTCATATCCCACCCAGTCAAATCCCACTCTCCCCCTCACTCCCCACCCCGTTTAATATCCCACCAAGTCTCAACCCACTCTCCCCCTCACTCCCCACACCCTTTAATATCCCACCCAGTCTAATTCCACTCTACCCCTCAATTCCCATAAGCTTCCAAACCCACCCAGTCTAATCCCACTTTCCTCCCACACCCCTTACACTTTAATATCCCACCCAGTCTAATCCCACTTCTGCCTGACTCCCCATACTCTTTAATATCCCACCCAGTCTAATCCCACTCTCCCCACACACCCCTCACCCTTTAATATCATACCCAGACTAATCCCACTCTCTCCCCAACACTCCCCACACCCTTTAATATCCCACCCAGTCTCATCCCACTCTCCCCATCACTCCCCACACACTTTAATATCCCACCCAGTCTAATCCCACTCTCCCCACACACCCCACACCCTTTAATACCCCACCCAGTCTAATCCCACTCTCCCCACACACCCCACACCCTTTAATATCCCACCCAGACTAATCCCACTCTCCCCCTCACTCCCCACACCATTTAATATACCACCCTGTCTAATCCCACAGGACCTCTCACACCCCTCACCCTTTAATATCCCACCCTGTCTAATCCCACTCTCCCCATCACTCCCCTCAATTTTTAATATCCCACCCAGTCGAATCCCACTCTCCCTCTCAATCACCACATCCTTTAATATCCCACCGAGTCTAATCCCACTCTCCCCCTTACGTCCTACACCCTTTAATATCCCACCCAGTCTCATCCCATTTTCCCTCACTCCCCACACCCATTCATGTGCCACCCAGTCTCATCCCACTCTCCCCTTCACTCCCCACCCCCTTTAACATCCCACCCAGTCTAATCCCACTCTCCCCCTCACTCCACACACCCTTTAATATCTCATACAACCTTATCCCACTCTCCCCCTCACTCCCCACACCCTTTAATATCCCACCCAGTCTAATCCCACTCTCCCCATCACTCCCCCCACCCTTTAATATCCCACCCAGTCTAATCTCACTCTCCCCCTCACTCCCCACACCCTTGAATATCCCACCCAGTCTAATCCCACTCTCCCCCTCACTCCCCACACCCTTTAATATCCCACCCAGTCTAATCCCACTCTCCCCATCACTCCCCCCACCCTTTAATATCCCACCCAGTCTAATCCCACTCTCCCCCTCACTCCCCACACCCTTGAATATCCCACCCAGTCTAATCCCACTCTCCCCCTCACTCCCCACACCGTTGAATATCCCACCCAGTCTAATCCCACTGTCCCCATCACTACCCTCAACCTTTATATCCCACCCAGTCTAATCCCACTCTCCCCCTCACTCCCCACCCCCTTTAATATCCAACCCGGTCTAATCCCACACTCCCCCTCACACCCCACCCCCTTTAATATCCCACCCAGTCTCAACCCACTCTCCCCCTCACTCCCCACCCCCTTTAATATCCCACCCATTCTCAACCCACTCTCCCCCTCACTCCCCACCCCCTTTAAAGTCCCAACCAGTCTCAACCCACTCTCCCCCTCGCTCCCCACACCCTTTCAAACCCACCCAGTCGAATCCCACTTTCCTCCCACACCCCTTACACGTTACTATCCCACCCAGTCTATTCCCCCTTCTGCCTCGCTCCCCATACTCTTTAATATCCCACCCAGTCTAATCCCACTCTCCCCACACACCCCTCACCCTTTAATATCCACCCAGTCTAATCCCATCTCTCCCCAACACTCCCCTCTCCCTTTAATATCCCACCCAGTCTAATCCCACTCTCCCGCTCACTCCCCACACCCTTTAATATCTCACACAATCTAATCCCACTCTCCCCTTACTCACCACACCCTTTAATATACCACCCTGTCTAATCCCACTCTCCCTCTCACTCACCACATCCTTCAATATCCCACCGAGTCTAATCCCACTCTCCCCCTTACGTCCTACACCCTTTAATATCCCACCCAGTCTCATCCCATTTTCCCTCACTCCCCACACCCATTAATGTGCCACCCAGTCTAATCCCACTCTCCCCCTCACTCCCCACACCCTTTAATATCCCACCCAGTCTAATCCCACTCTCCCCCTCACTCCCCACATGCTTTAATATCCCATCCAGTCTAATCTCACTCTCCCCCTCACTCCACACACCCTTTAATATCCCACCCAGTCTAATCCCACTCTCCCCCTCACTCCCCACACCCTTTAATATCCCACCCAGTCTAATCCCACTCTCCCCCTCACTCCCCACATTCTTTACTATCCCACCCAGTCTAAACTCACTCTCCCCACGCAAACCCCACTCCCTTTAATATCCCACAAAGTCTAATCTGCCTCATTCCCCATACTCTTTAATATCATACCCAGACTAATCCCACTCTCCACCTCACTCCGAACACTATTTAATATCCCACCCAGTCTAATCCCACTGTCCCCCTCACTCCCCACACCCTTTTATATCCCACCCAGTCTAATCCCACTCTACCCCACACACCCCACACCCTTTAATATAACACCAAGTCTAATCCCACTCTCCCCCTCACTCCCCACCCCCTTTAATATCCCACCCAGTCTCAACCCACTCTCCCCCTCACTCCCCATACCCTTTAATATCCCACGCAGTCTAATCCTACCCTCCCCCTCACTCCCCACCCCCTTTAATATCCCACCCAGTCTCATCCCACTCTCCCCCTCACTCCCCACCCCTTTTCATATCCCACCCAGTCTCATCCCACTCTCCCCCTCACTCCCCACCCCTTTTCATATCCCACCCAGTCTCATCCCACTCTCCCCCTCACTCCCCACATCCTTTAATATTCCACCCAGTCTCATCTCACTCTCCCCCTCACTCCCCACACCCTTTAATATCCCACCCAGTCGAATCCCACTCTCCCCCTCACACCCCACATTCTTTAATATCCCACCCAGTCTAAACTCACTCTCCCCACTCAAACCCCACTCCCTTTAATATCCCACAAAGTCTAATCCCACTGGCCCCTCACACCCCTCACCCTTTAATATCCACCCAGTCTAATCCCACTCTCTCCCTCACTCCCCTCACCCTTTAATATCCCACCCAGTCTAATTCCATTCTCCCCCTCAATTCCCATAACCTTTCAAACCCACCCAGTCTAATCCCACACCCCAAACCCTTTAATATCCCACCCAGACTAATCCCACTGTCCCCCTCACTCCTCACACTCTTTAATATAACACCAAGTCTAATCCCACACTCCCCCTCACTCCCCACACCCTTTAATATCCCACCCAGTCTAATCCCACTCTCCCCCTCACTCCCCACATTCTTTAATATCCCACCAAGTCTAATCCCACACTCCCCCTCACTCCCCACACCCTTTAATATCCCACCCAGTCTAATCCCACTCTCCCCCTCACTCCCCACATTCTTTAATATCCCACCCAGTCTAAACTCACTCTCCCCACGCAAACCCCACTCCCTTTAATATTCCACAAATTCTAATCTGCCTCATTCCCCATACTCTTTAATATCATACCCAGACTAATCCCACTCTCCACCTCACTCCGAACACTATTTAATATCCCACCCAGTCTAATCCCACTGTCCCCCTCACTCCCCACACCCTTTTATATCCCACCCAGTCTAATCCCACTCTACCCCACACACCCCACACCCTTTAATATAACACCAAGTCTAATCCCACTCTCCCCCTCACTCCCCACCCCCTTTAATATCCCACCCAGTCGAATCCCACTCTCCCCCTCACACCCCACATTCTTTAATATCCCACCCAGTCTAATCCCACTCTCCCCTCACTCCCCACACCCTTTAATATTCCACCCAGTCTCATCCCACTCTCCCCCTCACTCCCCACACCCTTTACTATCTCACACAATCTAATCCTACTCTCCCCCTCACTCCCCACACCCTTTCATATCCCACCCGGTCTAATCCCACACTCCCCCTCACTCCCCACCCCCTTTAATATACCACCCAGTCTCATCCCACTCTCCCCCACACACCCCACACCCTTTAATATAACACCAAGTCTAATCCCACTCTCCCCCTCACTCCCCACACCCTTTAATACCCCACCCAGTCGATTCCCACTCTCCCTCTCACTCACCACATCCTTTAATATCCCACCCAGTCGAAACTCACTCTCCCCCCTCACACCCCACTCCCTTTAATATCCCACCTAGTCTAATCCCACTGGCCCCCTCACACCCCTCACCCTTTAATATCCACCCAGTCTAATCCCACTCTCTCCCTCACACCCCTCACCCTTTAATATCCCACCCAGTCTAATCCCACTCTCCCCCTCACTCCCCACACCCTTTAATATCCCACCCAGTCTAATCCCACTCTCCCCATCACTCCCCCCACCCTTTAATATCCCACCCAGTCTAATCTCACTCTCCCCCTCACTCCCCACACCCTTGAATATCCCACCCAGTCTAATCCCACTCTCCCCCTCACTCCCCACACCCTTTAATATCCCACCCAGTCTAATTCCACTCTCCCCCTCACTCCCCACACCATTTAATGTGCCACCCAGTCTCATCTCACTCTCCCCCTCACTCCCCACACCATTTAATATCCCACCCAGTCTAATCCCATTCGCCCCCTCACTCCTCACACCCATTAATATCCCACCGAGTCTAATGCCACTCTCCCCCTCACTCCCCACATCCTTTAATATCCCACCCAGTCTAATCCCACTCTCCTCCCTCACTCCCCACCCCCTTTAATATCCCACCCAGTCTCAACCCACTCTCCCCCTCACTCCCCACCCCCATTAATATCCCACCCAGTCTCAACCCACTCTCCCCCTCACTCCCCACACCCTTTCAAACCCACCCAGTCTAATCCCACTTTCCTCCAACACCCCTTACACGTTAGTATCCCACCCAGTCTATTCCCCCTTCTGCCTCGCTCCCCATACTCTTTAATATCCCACCCAGTCTAATCCCACTCTCCCCACACACCCCTCACCATTTAATATCCACCGAGTCTAATCCCACTCTCCCCCTCACTTCCCACACCCTTTAATATCCCACCCAGTCTAATCCTACTCTCCCCCTCACTCCACACACCCTTTAATATCCCACCCAGTCTAATCCCACTCTCCCCCTCACTCCCCACACCCTTTAATATCCCACCCAGTCTAATCACACTCTCCCCATCACTCCCCACACACTTTAATATCCCACCCAGTCTAATCCCACTCTCCCCACACACCCCACACCCTTTAATATCCCACCCAGACTAATCCCACTCTCCCGCTCACTCCGAACACCCTTTAATATCCCACCCAGTCTAATCCCACTCTCCCACTCACTCAACACACCCTTTAATATCTCACACAATCTCATCCCACTCTCCCCCTCACTCCCCACACCCATTAATATCCCACTCAGTCTAATCCCACTCTCCCCCTCACCCACCACACCCTTTAATATACCACCCTGTCTAATCCCACAGGACCCCTCACACCCCTCACCCTTTAATATCCCACCTGGTCTAATCCCACTCTCCCCATCACACCCCTCAACCTTTAATATCCCACCGAGTCTAATCCCACTCTCCCCCTTACGTCCTACACCCTTTAATATCCCACTCACTCTAATCCCACTCTCCCGCTCACTCCACACACCCTTTAATATCTCGCACAATCTCATCCCACTCTCCCCCTCACTCACCGCACCCATTAATATCCCACCCAGTCTAATCCCACTGTCCCCCTCACTCCCCACACCCTTAAATATCCCATCCAGTCTAAGTCCACTCTCCCCTCACTCTCCACACCCTTTCATATTCCACCAAGACTAATCCCATTCTCACCCTCACAGACCACATCCTTTAATAATTCAGCCAGTCTAATCCCATTCGCCCCCTCACTCCTCACACCCATTAATATCCCACCCAGTCTAATCCCACTCTCCCTCTCACTCCCCACACCCTTTAATATCCCACCCAGTCTAATCCCACTCTCCCCCTCACTCCCCACATCCTTTAATATTCCACCCAGTTTAATCCCACTCTCCCTCTCAATCCTCACACCCTTTAATATCCCACCCAGTCTAATCCCACTCTCCCACTCACTCCCCACATCCTTTAATATCCCACCCAGTTTAATCCCACTCTCCCTCTCAATCCTCACACCCATTAATATCACACCCAGTCGAATCCCACTCTCCCCATCACTCCCCTCAACCTTTAATATCCCACCCAGTCTAATCCCACTCTCCCCCTCACTCCCCACACCCTTTAATATCCCACCCAGTCTAATCCCATTCGCCCCCTCACTCCTCACACCCATTAATATCCCACCCAGTCTAATCCCACTCTCCCCCTCACTCCCCACACCCTTTAATATACCACCCAATCTAATCCCACTCTCCCCCTCACTCCCCACCCCCTTTAATATCCCACCCAGTCTCAACCCACTCTCCCCCTCACTCCCCACCCCCATTAATATCCCACCCAGTCTCAACCCACTCTCCCCCTCACTCCCCACACCCTTTCAAACCCACCCAGTCTAATCCCACTTTCCACCCACACCCCTTACACGTTAGTATCCCACCCAGTCTAATCCCACACTCCCCCTCACACCCCACTCCCTTTAATATCCCACCCAGTCTAATCCCACTCTCCCCCACACACCCCACACCCTTTAATATCCCACCCAGTCTAATCCCACTCTCCCCACACACCCCACACCCTTTAATATCCCACCCAGACTAATCCCACTCTCCCGCTCACTCCGAACACCCTTTAATATCCCACCCAGTCTAATCCCACTCTCCCACTCACTCCACACAACCTTTAATATCTCACACAATCTCATCCCACTCTCCCCCTCAATCCCCACACCCATTAATATCCCACCTGGTCTAATCCCACTCTCCCCTCACTCCCCTCAACCTTTAATATCCCACCGAGTCTAATCCCACTCTCCCCCTTACGTCCTACACCCTTTAACATCCCACCCAGTCTCAATTCACTCTCCCCCTCACTCCCCACACCCTTTAATATCCCACTCACTCTAATCCCACTCTCCCGCTCACTCCACACATCCTTTAATATCTCACACAATCTCATCCCACTCTCCCCCTCACTCACCGCACCCATTAATATCCCACCCAGTCTAATCCCACTGTCCCCCTCACTCCCCACACCCTTAAATATCCCATACAGTCTAAGTCCACTCTCCCCTCACTCTCCACACCCTTTCATATTCCACCAAGACTAATCCCATTCTCTGCCTCACAGACCACATCCTTTAATAATTCAGCCAGTCTAATCCCAGTCTCCCCCTTACTCCCCACACGTTTTCATATCCCACCCAGTCTAATCCCACTCTCCCCCTCACTCCCAACCCCCTTTCATATCCCACCGAGTCTAATCCCACTCTCCCCCTCACTTCCCACACCCTTTAATATCCCACCCAGTCTAATCCTACTCTCCCCCTCACTCCACACACCCTTTAATATCCCACCCAGTCTAATCCTACTCTCCCCCTCACTCCACACACCCTTTAATATCCCACCCAGTCTAATCCTACTCTCCCCCTCACTCCCCACACCCTTTAATATCCCACCCAGTCTAATCCCACTCTCCCCTCACTCCCCACACCCATTAATGTGCCACCCAGTCTAATCCCACTCACCCCCTCATTCCCCACACCCTTTAATATCCCACCCAGTCTAATCCTACTCTCCCCCTCACTCCACACACCCTTTAATATCCCACCCAGTCTAATCCTACTCTCCCCCTCACTCCCCACACCCTTTAATATCCCACCCAGTCTAATCCCACTCTCCCCTCACTCCCCACACCCATTAATGTGCCACCCAGTCTAATCCTACTCTCCCCCTCACTCCCCACACCCTTTAATATCCCACCCAGTCTAATCCCACTCTCCCCCTCACACCCCACATGCTTTAATATCCCACCCCGTCTAATCCCACTCTCCCCCTCACTCCACACACCCTTTAATATCGCACCCAGTCTAATCCTACTCTCCCCCTCATTCCCCACTCCCTTTAATATCCCACCGAGTCTAATCCCATTGGCCCCCTCACTCCCCTCACCCTTTAATATCCCACCCAGTCTAATCCCACTCGCTCCCTCACTCCCCTCACCCTTTAATATCCCATCAAGTCTAATCCCACTCTCTCGCTCACTCCCCTCACCCTTTAATATCCCACCCAGTCTAATCTCACCCTCCCCCTCAATACCCATAACCTTTCAAACCCACCCAGTCTAATCCCACTTTCCTCCCACACCCCTCACTCTTTAATATCCCACCCAGTCTAATCCCACTCTCTCCCTCACACCCCTCACCCTTTAATATCCTATCAAGTCTAATCCCACTCTCTCCCTCACTCCCCTCACCCTTTAATATCCCACCCAGTCTAATCTCACTCTCCCCCTCAATACCCATAACCTTTCAAACCCACCCAGTCTAATCCCACTTTCCTCCCACACCCTACACTTTAGTATCCCGCCCAGTCTCATCCCACTTCTGCCTCGTTCCCCATACTATTTAATATCCAACCCAGTCTAATCCCACTCTCCCCACACACCCCACACCCTTTAATATCCCACCCAGACTAATCCCACTCACCCCCTCACTCCCCTCCCCTTTAATTACCCACCCAGTCTTAACACACTCTCCCCCTCGCTCCCCAAACCCTTTCATATCCCACCCAGTCAAAGCCCACTCTCCCCCTCACTCCCCACACCCTTTAATATCCCACCCAGTCTAATTCCACTCTCCCCCTCAATTCCCATAAGCTTCCAAACCCACCCAGTCTAATCCCACTTTCCTCCCACATCCCTTACACTTTAGTAGCCCACCCAGTCTAATCCCACCTCTGCCTCGTTCCCCATAATCTTTAACATCCCACCCAGACTAATCCCACTCTCCCCCTCACTCCCCACACCCTTTAATATTCCACCCAGTCGAATCCCACTCTCCCCCTCACTCCCCACATTCTTTAATATCCCACCCAGTCTAAACTCACTCTCCCCACTCAAACCCCACTCCCTTTAATATCCCACAATGTCTAATCCCACCGGCCCCTCACACCCCTCACCCTTTAATATCCACCCAGTCTAATCCCACTCTCTCCCTCACTCCCCTCACCCTTTAATATCCCACACCGTCTAATCCCACTGGCCCGCTCACACCCCTCACCCTTTATTATCCCACCTGGTCTAATCCCACTCTCTCCCTCACTCCCCACACCCTTTAATATCCCACTCAGTCTAATCCCACTCTCCCCCTCACTCCCCACACCCTTTAATATCCCACCCAGTCTAATCCCACTCTCCCCCTCACTCCAAACACTCTTTAATATCCCACCCAGTCTCATCCCACTCTCCCCATCACTCCCCTCAACCTTTAATATCCCACCCAGTCGAATCCCACTCTCCCCCTATCTCCCCACACCCTTTAATATCCCATCCGGTCTAATCCCACTCTCCCCCTCACTCCCCACCCCATTTAATATCCCACCCAGTCTCAACCCACACTCCCCCTCACTCCCCACCTCTTTTCATATCCCACCCAGTCTCATCCCACTCTCCCCCTCACTCCCCACACCCTTTAATATTCCACCCAGTCGAATCCCACTCTCCCCCTCACTCCCCACATTCTTTAATATCCCACCCAGTCTAAACTCACTCTCCCCACTCAAACCCCACTCCCTTTAATATCCCACAAAGTCTAATCCCACCGGCCCCTCACACCCCTCACCCTTTAATATCCCACCCAGTCTAATCCCACTCTCTCCCTCACTCCCCTCACCCTTTAATATCCCACCCAGTCTAATCCCACTGGCCCGCTCACACCCCTCACCCTTTATTATCCCACCCGGTCTAATCCCACTCTCACCTTCACTACCCTCACCCTTTAATATCCCACCCAGTCTAATCTCATTCGCCCCCTCACTCCTCACACCCATTAATATCCCACCCAGTCTAATCCCACTCTCCCTCTCATTCCCCACACCCTTTAATATCCCACCCAGTCTAATCCCACTCTCCCCCTCACTCCCCACATCCTTTAATATCCCACCCAGTCTAATCCCACTCTCCCTCTCACTCCTCACACCCTTTAATATCCCACCCAGTCTAATCCCACTCTCCCTCTCAATCCTCACCCCCTTTAATATCCCACCCAGACTAATCCCACTCACCCCCTCACTCCCCTCCCCTTTAATTACCCACCCAGTCTTAACACACTCTCCCCCTCGCTCCCCAAACCCTTTCATATCCCACCCAGTCAAAGCCCACTCTCCCCCTCACTCCCCACACCCTTTAATATCCCACCCAGTCTAATTCCACTCTCCCCCTCAATTCCCATAAGCTTCCAAACCCACCCAGTCTAATCCCACTTTCCTCCCACATCCCTTACACTTTAGTAGCCCACCCAGTCTAATCCCACATCTGCCTCGTTCCCCATAATCTTTAACATCCCACCCAGACTAATCCCACTCTCCCCCTCGCTCCCCACACCCTTTTATATCCCACCCAGTCTAATCCCACTCTCCCCCTCACTCCACACACCCTTTAATATCCCACCCAGTCTAATCCCACTCTCCCCCTCACTCCCCACACCCTTAAATATCCCACCCAGTCTAATCCCACTCTCCCCCACACTCCAAACACTCTTCAATATCCCACCCAGTCTCATCCCACTCTCCCCATCACTCCCCTCAACCTTTAATATCCCACCCAGTCGAATCCCACTCTCCCCCTATCTCCCCACACCCTTTAATATCCCATCCGGTCTAATCCCACTCTCCCTGTCACTCCCCACCCCATTTAATATCCCACCCAGTCGAATCCCACTCTCCCGCTCACTCCTCACCCCCTTTAATATCCCACCCAGTCTCAACCCACACTCCCCCTCACTCCCCACCCCTTTTCATATCCCACCCAGTCGAATCCCACTCTCCCCCTCACTCCCCACATTCTTTAATATCCCACCCAGTCTAAACTCACTCTCCCCACTCAAACCCCACTCCCTTTAATATCCCACAAAGTCTAATCCCACCGGCCCCTCACACCCCTCACCCTTTAATATCCACCCAGTCTAATCCCACTCTCTCCCTCACTCCCCTCACCCTTTAATATCCCACACCGTCTAATCCCACTGGCCCGCTCACACCCCTCACCCTTTATTATCCCACCTGGTCTAATCCCACTCTCTCCCTCACTCCCCACACCCTTTAATATCCCACCCAGTCTAATCCCACTCTCCCCCTCACTCCCCACACCCTTTAATATCCCACCCAGTCTAATCCCACTCTCCCCCTCACTCCAAACACTCTTTAATATCCCACCCAGTCTCATCCCACTCTCCCCATCACTCCCCTCAACCTTTAATATCCCACCTAGTCGAATCCCACTCTCCCCCTATCTCCCCACACCCTTTAATATCCCATCCGGTCTAATCCCACTCTCCCTGTCACTCCCCACCCCATTTAATATCCCACCCAGTCGAATCCCACTCTCCCCCTCACTCCCCACATTCTTTAATATCCCACCCAGTCTAATCCCACTCTCCCCCTCACTCCCCACATTCTTTAATATCCCACCCAGTCTAATCCCACTCTCCCCCTCACTCCCCACATTCTTTAATATCCCACCCAGTCTAATCCCACTGGCCCGCTCACACCCCTCACCCTTTATTATCCCACCCGGTCTAATCCCACTCTCACCTTCACTACCCTCACCCTTTAATATCCCACCCAGTCTAATCTCATTCGCCCCCTCACTCCTCACACCCATTAATATCCCACCCAGTCTAATCCCACTCTCCCTCTCATTCCCCACACCCTTTAATATCCCACCCAGTCTAATCCCACTCTCCCCCTCACTCCCCACATCCTTTAATATCCCACCCAGTCTAATCCCACTCTCCCTCTCACTCCTCACACCCTTTAATATCCCACCCAGTCTAATCCCACTCTCCCCCTCACTCCCCACACCCTTTAATATCCCACCCAGTCTAATCCCACTCTCCCTCTCAATCCTCACACCCTTTAATATCCCACCCAGTTTAATCCCACTCTCCCTCTCAATCCTCACACCCATTAATATCACACCCAGTCGAATCCCACTCTCCCCATCACTCCCCTCAACCTTTTATATCCCACCCAGTCTAATCCCACTCTCCCCCTCACTCCCCACACCCTTTAATATACCACCCATTCTCAGCCCACTCTCCCCCTCACTCCCCACCCCCTTTAAAGTCCCACCCAGTCTCAACCCACTCTCCCCCTCACTCCCCACACCCTTTCAAACCCACCCAGTCTAATCCCACTTTCCTCCCACACCCCTTACACGTTAGTATCGCACCCAGTCTATTCCCCCTTCTGCCTCGCTCCCCATACTCTTTAATATCCCACCCAGTCTAATCCTACTCTCCCCACACACCCCTCACCCTTTAATATCCACCCAGTCTAATCGCACTCTCTCCCCAACACTCCCCACACCCTTTAATATCCCACCCAGTCTAATCCCACTCTCCCCATCACTCCCCACACACTTTAATATCCCACCCAGTCTAATCCCACTCACCCCCTCACACCCCACTCCCTTTAATATGCCACCCAGTCGAAACTCACTCTCCCCCCTAACACCCCACTCCCTTTAATATCCCACCGAGTCTAATCCCACTCTCCCCCTCACTCGACACACCCTTTAATATCCCACTCAGTCTTATCCCACTCTCCCCCTCACTCCCCACACCCTTTAATATCCCACCCAGTCTAATCCCACTCTCCCCCCTCACACACCACTCCCTTTAATATCCCACCCAGTCTAATCCCACTCTCCCCCCACACTCCCCACACCCTTTAATATCCCACCCAGTCTAATCCCACTCTCCCCCCTTACACACCACTCCCTTTAATATCCCACCCAGTCTAATCCCACTCTCTCCCTCACTCCCCTCACCCTTTAATATCCCACCCAGTCTAATTCCATTCTCCCCCTCAATTCCCATAAACTTTCAAACCCACCCAGTCTAATCCCACTTTCCTCCCACACCCCTTACACTTTAGTATCCCACCCAGTCTAATCCCACTTCTGCCTCGTTCCCCATACTCGTTAATATCCCACCCAGTCTAATCCCACTCTCTCCCTCACACCCCTCACCCTTTAATATCCCATCAAGTCTAATCCCACTCTCTCCCTCACTCCCCTCACCCTTTAATATCCCACCCAGTCTAATCTCACTCTCCCCCTCAATACCCATAACCTTTCAAACCCACCCAGTCTAATCCCACTTTCCTCCCACACCCTACACTTTAGTATCCCACCCAGTCTCATCCCACTTCTGCCTCGTTCCCCATACTCTTTAATATCCAACCCAGTCTAATCCCACTCTCCCCTCACTCCTCACACCCTTTAATATCCCACCCAGTCTAATCCCACTCTCCCTCTCAATCCTCACACCCATTAATATCACACCCAGTCTAATCCTACTCTCCCCATCACTCCCCTCAACCTTTAATATCCCACCCAGTCTAATCCCACTCTCCCCCTCACTCCCCACACCCTTTAATATACCAGCCATTCTCAGCCCACTCTCCCCCTCACTCCCCACCCCCTTTAAAGTCCCACCCAGTCTCAACCCACTCTCCCCCTCACTCCCCACCCCCATTAATATCCCACCCAGTCTCAACCCACTCTCCCCCTCACTCCCCACACCCTTTCAAACCCACCCAGTCTAATCCCACTTTCCTCCCACACCCCTTACACGTTAGTATCGCACCCAGTCTATTCCCCCTTCTGCCTCGCTCCCCATACTCTTTAATATCCCACCCAGTCTAATCCTACTCTCCCCACACACCCCTCACCCTTTAATATCCACCCAGTCTAATCCCACTCTCTCCCCAACACTCCCCACACCCTTTAATATCCCACCCAGTCTAATCCCACTCTCCCCATCACTCCCCACACACTTTAATATCCCACCCAGTCTAATCCCACTCTCCCCACACACCCCACACCCTTTAATATCCCACCCAGTCTAATCCCACTCTCCCCACACACCCCACACCCTTTAATATCCCACCCAGACTAATCCCACTCTCCCCCTCACTCCGAACACCCTTTAATATCCCACTCAGTCTAATCCCACTCTCCCTCTCACTCACCACATCCTTTAATATCCCACCCAGTCGAAACTCAGTCTCCCCCCTCACACCCCACTCCCTTTAATATCCCACCGAGTCTAATCCCACTCTCCCCCTCACTCGACACACCCTTTAATATCTCACCCAGTCTAATCCCACTCTCCCCCCTCACACACCACTCCCTTTAATATCCCACCCAGTCTAATCCCACTCTCTCCCTCACTCCCCTCACCCTTTAATATCCCACCCAGTCTAATTCCACTCTCCCCCTCAATTCCCATAAACTTTCAAACCCACCCAGTCTAATCCCACTTTCCTCCCACACCCCTTACACTTTAGTATCCCACCCAGTCTAATCCCACTTCTGCCTCGTTCCCCATACTCGTTAATATCCCACCCAGTCTAATCCCACTCTCTCCCTCACACCCCTCACCCTTTAATATCCCATCAAGTCTAATCCCACTCTCTCCCTCACTCCCCTCACCCTTTAATATCCCACCCAGTCTAATCTCACTCTCCCCCTCAATACCCATAACCTTTCCAACCCACCCAGTCTAATCCCACTTTCCTCCCACACCCTACACTTTAGTATCCCACCCAGTCTCATCCCACTTCTGCCTCGTTCCCCATACTCTTTAATATCCAACCCAGTCTAATCCCACTCTCCCCACACACCCCACACCCTTTAATATCCCACCCAGACTAATCCCACTCTCCCCCTCACTCCCCTCCCCTTTAATTACCCACCCAGTCTCAACACACTCTCCCCCTCGCTCCCCAAACCCTTTCATATCCCACCCAGTCAAAGCCCACTCTCCCCCTCACTCCCCACACCCTTTGATATCCCACCCAGTCTAATCCCACTCTCCGCACATACCCCACACCCTTTAATATCATACCCAGACTAATCCCACTCTCCCCCTCACTCCCCACACCCTTTTATATCCCACCCAGTCTAATCCCACTCTCCCCCTCACTCCACACACCCTTTAATATCCCACCCAGTCTAATCCCACTCTCCCCCTCACTCCCCACACCCTTTAATATCCCACCCAGTCTAATCCCACTCTCCCCCTCACTCCAAACACTCTTTAATATCCCACCCAGTCTAATCCTACTCTCCCCCTCACTCCCCACACCCTTTAATTACCATCCAGTCTAATCCCACTCTCCCCTCACTCCCCTCACCCGTTAATGTGCCACCCAGTCTCATCCCACTCTCCCCCTCACTCCCCACACCCATTAATATCCCACCCAGTCTAATCCCACTCTCCCCCTCACTCCACACACCGTTTAATATCCCACCCAGTCTAATCCCACTCTCCCCTCACTCCCCACACCCATTAATGTGCCACCCAGTCTAATCCCACTCTCACCCTCACTCCCCACACCCTTTAATATCCCACCCAGTCTAATCCCACTCTCCCCCTCACACCCCACATGCTTTAATATCCCACCCAGTCTAATCCCACTTCTGCCTCGTTCCCCATACTCTTTAATATCCCACCCAGTCTAATCCCACTCTCTTCCCTCACACCCCTCACCCTTTAATATCCCATCAAGTCTAATCCCACTCTCTCCCTCACTCCCCTCACCCTTTAATATCCCACCCAGTCTAATCTCACTCTCCCCCTCAATACCCATAACCTTTCCAACCCACCCAGTCTAATCCCACTTTCCTCCCACACCCTACACTTTAGTATCCCACCCAGTCTCATCCCACTTCTGCCTCGTTCCCCATACTCTTTAATATCCAACCCAGTCTAATCCCACTCTCCCCACACACCCCACACCCTTTAATATCCCACCCAGACTAATCCCACTCTCCCCCTCACTCCCCTCCCCTTTAATTACCCACCCAGTCTCAACACACTCTCCCCCTCGCTCCCCAAACCCTTTCATATCCCACCCAGTCAAATCCCACTCTCCCCCTCACTCCCCACACCCTTTAATATCCCACCCAGTCTCATTCCACTCTCCCCCTCAATTCTCATAAGCTTCCAAACCCACCCAGTCTAATCCCACTTTCCTCCCACATCCCTTACACTTTAGTAGCCCACCCAGTCTAATCCCACCTCTGCCTAGTTCCCCATAATCTTTAACATCCCACCCAGTCTAATCCCACTCTCCGCACATACCCCACACCCTTTAATATCATACCCAGACTAATCCCACTCTCCCCCTCACTCCCCACACCCTTTAATATCCCACCCAGTCTAATCCCACTCTCCCCCTCACTCCACACACCCTTTAATATCCCACCCAGTCTAATCCCACTCTCCCCCTCACTCCCCACACCCTTTAATATCCCACCCAGTCTAATCCCACTCTCCCCCTCACTCCCCACACCCTTTAATATCCCACCCAGTCTAATCCCACTCTCCCCCTCACTCCACACACCGTTTAATATCCCACCCAGTCGAATCCCACTCTCCCCCTATCTCCCCACACCCTTTAATATCCCATCCGGTCTAATCCCACTCTCCCTGTCACTCCCCACCCCATTTAAGATCCCACCCAGTCTCAACCCACTCTCCCCCTCACTCCTCACCCCCTTTAATATCCCACCCAGTCTCAACCCACACTCCCCCTCACTCCCCACACCCTTTAATATCCCACCCAGTCTAATCCCACTCTCTCCCTCACTCCCCTCACCCTTTAATATTACACCCAGTCGATTCCCACTCTCCCCCTCACACCCCACATTCTTTAATATCCCACCCAGTCTAAACTCACTCTCCCCACTCAAACCCCACTCCCTTTAATATCCCACAAAGTCTAATCCCACCGGCCCCTCACACCCCTCACCCTTTAATATCCACCCAGTCTAATCCCACTCTCTCCCTCACTCCCCTCACCCTTTAATATCCCACACAGTCTAATCCCACTGGCCCGCTCACACCCCTCACCCTTTGTTATCCCACCCAGTCTAATCCCACTCTCACCTTCACTACCCTCACCCTTTAATATCCCACCCAGTCTAATCTCATTCGCCCCCTCACTCCTCACACCCTTTAATATCCCACCCAGTCTAATCCCACTCTCCCTCTCAATCCTCACACCCATTAATATCACACCCAGTCTAATCCTACTCTCCCCATCACTCCCCTCAACCTTTAATATCCCACCCAGTCTAATCCCACTCTCCCCCTCACTCCCCACACCCTTTAATATACCAGCCATTCTCAGCCCACTCTCCCCCTCACTCCCCACCCCCTTTAAAGTCCCACCCAGTCTCAACCCACTCTCCCCCTCACTCCCCACCCCCATTAATATCCCACCCAGTCTCAACCCACTCTCCCCCTCACTCCCCACACCCTTTCAAACCCACCCAGTCTAATCCCACTTTCCTCCCACACCCCTTACACGTTAGTATCGCACCCAGTCTATTCCCCCTTCTGCCTCGCTCCCCATACTCTTTAATATCCCACCCAGTCTAATCCCACTCTCCCCACACACCCCTCACCCTTTAATATCCACCCAGTCTAATCCCACTCTCTCCCCAACACTCCCCACACCCTTTAATATCCCACCCAGTCTAATCCCACTCTCCCCATCACTCCCCACACACTTTAATATCCCACCCAGTCTAATCCCACTCACCCCACACACCCCACACCCTTTAATATCCCACCCAGTCTAATCCTACTCTCCCCACACACCCCACACCCTTTAATATCCCACTCAGTCTAATCCCACTCTCCCCCTCACTCCGAACACCCTTTAATATCCCACTCAGTCTAATCCCACTCTCCCCCTCACTCACCACACCCTTTAATATACCACCCTGTCTAATCCCACAGGACCCCTCACTCCCCTCACCCTTTACTACCCCACCCAGTCGAATCCCACTCTCCCTCTCACTCACCACATCCTTTAATATCCCACCCAGTCTAATCCCATTGGCCCCCTCACTCCCCTCACCCTTTAATATCCCACCCAGTCTAATTCCACTCTCCCCCTCAATTCCCATAATTTTTCAAAGCCACCCAGTCTAATCCCACTTTCCTCCCACACCCCTCACCCTTTAATATCCCACCCAGTCTAATCCCACTCTCCCCCCTCACACACCACTCCCTTTAATATCCCACCCAGTCTAATCCCATTGGCCCCCTCACTCCCCTCACCCTTTAATATCCCACCCAGACTAATCCCACTCTCCCCCTCACTCCCCTCCCCTTTAATTACCCACCCAGTCTCAACACACACTCCCCCTCGCTCCCCAAACCCTTTCATATCCCACCCAGGCAAATCCCACTCTCCTCCTCACTCCCCTCACCCTTTAATATCCCACCCAGTCTAATTCCACTCTCCCCGTCAATTCCCATAAGCTTCCAAACCCACCCAGTCTAATCCCACTTTCCTCCCACATCCCTTACACTTTAGTAGCCCACCCAGTCTAATCCCACCTCTGCCTCGTTCCCCATAATCTTTAACATCCCACCCAGACTAATCCCACTCTCCCCCTCACTCCCCACACCCTTTTATATCCCACCCAGTCTAATCCCACTCTCCCCCTCACTCCACACACCCTTTAATATCCCAACCAGTCTAATCCCACTCTCCCCCTCACTCCCCACACCCTTTAATATCCCACCCAGTCTAATCCCACTCTCCCCCTCACTCCAAACACTCTTTAATATCCCACCCAGTCTAATCCTACTCTCCCCCTCACTCCCCACACCCTTTAATATCCCACCCAGTCTAATCCCACTCTCCCCTCACTCCCCACACCCATTAATGTGCCACCCAGTCTAATCCCACTCTCCCCCTCACTCCCCACACCCTTTAATATCCCACCCAGTCTAATCCCACTCTCCCCCTCACTCCCCACATCCTTTAATATGCCACTCAGTCTAATTTCCCTCTCCCCCTTACACCCCACTCCCTTTAATATCCCACCCAGTCTAATCCCACTCTCCCAACCACTCTCCACACCCTTTAGTATCTCACACAATCTAATCCCACTCTCCCCTTCACTCCCCACACCCTTTAACACTCCACCCAGTCTTATCCCACTCTCCCCATCACTCGCCCACACCTTTTAATACCCCGCCCAGTCTAATCCCTGTCTCCCCCTCACTCCCCACAACGTTTAATATCCCACCCAGTCTCATCCCACTCTCCCCCTCACACCCCACTCCCTTTAATATCCCACCCAGTCTAATCCCACTCTCCCCCTCACTCCACACACCGTTTAATATCCCACCCAGTCTAATCCCACTCTCCCCTCACTCCCCACAACGTTTAATATCCCACCCAGTCTCATCCCACTCTCCCCCTCACACCCCACTCCCTTTAATATCCCACCCAGTCTAATCCCACTCTCCCCTCACTCCCCTCACCCTTTAATATCCCACCCAGTCTAATCCCACTCTCCCCCTCACTCCCCACACCCTTTAATATCCCACCCAGTCTAATCCCACTCTCCCCCTCACACCCCACATGCTTTATTATCCCACCCCGTCTAATCCCACTCTCCCCCTCACTCGACACACCCTTTAATATCCCACCCAGTCTAATCCCACTCTCCCCCTCACTCCCCACTCCCTTTTATATCCCACCCAGTCTAATCCCACTCTCCCCCTTACTCCACACACCCTTTAATATCCCACCCAGTCTAATCCCACTCTCCCCCTCACTCCCCACACCCTTTAATATCCCACCCAGTCTCATCCCACTCTCCCCATCACTCCCCACACCCTTTAATATCCCACCCAGTCGAATCCCACTCTCCCCCTATCTCCCCACACCCTTTAATATCCCACCCAGTCTAATCCCACTCTCCCCCTCACTCCCCACCCCCTTTAATATCCCATCCGGTCTAATCCCACTCTCCCGCTCACTCCCCACCCCATTTAATATCCCACCCAGTCTAATCCCACTCTCCCCCTCACTCCCCACACCTTTTAATATTCCACCCAGTCGAATCCCACTGTCCCCCTCACTCCCCACATTCTTTAATATCCCACCCAGTCTAAACTCACTCTCCCCACTCAAACCCCACTCCCTTTAATATCCCACAAAGTCTAATCCCACCGGCCCCTCACACCCCTCACCCTTTAATATCCACCCAGTCTAATCCCACTCTCTCCCTCACACCCCACTCCCTTTAATATCCCACACAGTCTAATCCCACTGGCCCGCTCACACCCCTCACCCTTTATTATCCCACCCGGTCAAATCCCACTCTCTCCTTCACTACCCTCACCCTTTAATATCCCACCCAGTCTAATCTCATTCGCCCCCTCACTCCTCACACCCATTAATATCCCACCCAGTCTAATCCCACTCTCCCTCTCATTCCCCACACCCTTTAATATCCCACCCAGTCTAATCCCACTCTCCCCCTCACTCCCCACATCCTTTAATATCCCACCCAGTCTAATCCCACTCTCCCTCTCACTCCTCACACCCTTTAATATCCCACCCAGTCTAATCCCACTGTCCCTCTCAATCCTCACACCATTTAATATCCCACCCAGTCTAATCCCACTCTCCCCCTCGCTCCCCACATGCTTTAATATCCCACCCAGTCTAATCCCACTCTCCCCCTCACTCCACACACCGTTTAATATCCCACCCAGTCTAATCCCACTCTCCCCTCACTCCCCACACCCATTAATGTGCCACCCAGACTAATCCCACTCTCCCCCTCACTCCCCACACCCTTTAATATCCCACCCAGTCTAATCCCACTCTCCCCCTCACACCCCACATGCTTTAATATCCCACCCCGTCTAATCCCACTCTCCCCCTCACTCGACACACCCTTTAATATCCCACCCAGTCTAATCCCACTCTCCCCCTCACTCCCCACACCCTTTTATATCCCACCCAGTCTAATCCCACTCTCCCCCTCACTCCACACACCCTTTAATATCCCACCCAGTCTAATCCCACACTCCCCCTCACTCCCCACACCCTTTAATATCCCACCCAGTCTAATCCCACTCTCCCCCTCACTCCAAACACTCTTTAATATCCCACCCAGTCTCATCCCACTCTCCCCATCACTCCCCTCAACCTTTAATATCCCACCCAGTCGAATCCCACTCTCCCCCTATCTCCCCACACCCTTTAATATCCCATCCGGTCTAATCCCACTCTCCCCGTCACTCCCCACCCCATTTAATATCCCACCCAGTCTCAACCCACTCTCCCCCTCACTCCTCACCCCCTTTAATATCCCACCCAGTCTCAACCCACACTCCCCCTCACTCCCCACCCCTTTTCATATCCCACCCAGTCTCATCCCACTCTCCCTCTCACTCCCCACACCCTTTAATATCCCACCCAGTCTAATCCCACTCTCCCCCTCACTCCAAACACTCTTTAATATCCCACCCAGTCTCATCCCACTCTCCCCATCACTCCCCTCAACCTTTAATATCCCACCCAGTCGAATCCCACTCTCCCCCTATCTCCCCACACCCTTTAATATCCCATCCGGTCTAATCCCACTCTCCCCGTCACTCCCCACCCCATTTAATATCCCACCCAGTCTCAACCCACTCTCCCCCTCACTCCTCACCCCCTTTAATATCCCACCCAGTCTCAACCCACACTCCCCCTCACTCCCCACCCCTTTTCATATCCCACCCAGTCTCATCCCACTCTCCCTCTCACTCCCCACACCCTTTAATATCCCACCCAGACTAATCCCACTGTCCCCCTCACTCCCCACATTCTTTAATATCCCACCCAGTCTAAACTCACTCTCCCCACTCAAACCCCACTCCCTTTAATATCCCACAAAGTCTAATCCCACCGGCCCCTCACACCCCTCACCCTTTAATATCCCACCCAGTCTAATCCCACTCTCTCCCTCACTCCCCTCACCCTTTAATATCCCACACAGTCTAATCCCACTGGCCCGCTCACACCCCTCACCCTTTATTATCCCACCCGGTCTAATCCCACTCTCTCCTTCACTACCCTCACCCTTTAATATCCCACCCAGTCTAATCTCATTCGCCCCCTCACTCCTCACACCCATTAATATCCCACCCAGTCTAATCCCACTCTCCCTCTCATTCCCCACACCCTTTAATATCCCACCCAGTCTAATCCCACTCTCCCCCTCACTCCCCATACCCTTTAATATCCCACCCAGTCTAATCCCACTCTCCCTCTCACTCCTCACACCCTTTAATATCCCACCCAGTCTAATCCCACTCTCCCTCTCAATCCTCACACCCTTTAATATCCCACCCAGTCTAATCCCACTCTCCCTCTCACTCCTCACACCCATTAATATCCCACCCAGTCTAATCCCACTCTCCCTCTCAATCCTCACACCCTTTAATATCCCACCCAGTCTAATCCCACTCTCCCTCTCACTCCTCACACCCTTTAATATCCCACCCAGTCTAATCCCACTCTCCCCCTCACTCCCCACATCCTTTAATATCCACCCAGTCTAATCCCACTCTCCCCCTCACTCCCCACATCCTTTAATATCCACCCAGTCGAATCCCACTCTCCCCATCACTCCCCTCAACCTTTAATATCCCACCCAGTCGAATCCCACTCTCCCTCTCACTCACCACATCCTTTAATATCCCACCGAGTCTAATCCCACTCTCCCCCTCACTCGACACACCCTTTAATATACCACCCAGTCTAATCACACTCTCCCCCTCACTCCCCACACCCTTTAATATCCCACCCAGTCTAATCACACTCTCCCCCCTCACACACCACTCCCTTTAATATCCCACCCAGTCTAATCCCATTGGCCCCCTCACTCCCCTCACCCTTTAATATCCCACCCAGTCTAATTCCACTCTCCCCCTCAATTCCCATAAGCTTTCAAAGCCACCCAGTCCAATCCCACTTTCCTCCCACACCCCTTACACTTTAGTATCCCACCCAGTCTAATCCCACTTCTGCCTCGTTCCCCATACTCTTTAATATCCCACCCAGTCTAATCCCACTCTCTCCCTCACACCCCTCACCCTTTAATATCCCATCAGGTCTAATCCCACTCTCTCCCTCACTCCCCTCACCCTTTTAATATCCCACCCAGTCTAATCTCACTCTCCCCCTCAATACCCATAACCTTTCAAACCCACCCAGTCTAATCCCACTTTCCTCCCACACCCTACACTTTAGTATCCCACCCAGTCTCATCCCACTTCTGCCTCGTTCCCCATATTCTTTAATATCCCACCCAGTCTAATCCCACTCTCCCCACACACCCCACACCCTTTAATATCCCACCCAGTCTAATCCCACTCTCTCCCTCACACCCCTCACCCTTTAATATCCCATCAAGTCTAATCCCACTCTCTCCCTGACTCCCCTCACCCTTTAATATCCCACCCAGTCTAATCTCACTCTCCCCCTCAATACCCATGACCTTTCAAACCCACCCAGTCGAATCCCACTTTCCTCCCACACCCCTTACACTTTAGTATCCCACCCAGTCTAATCCCACTTCTGCCTCGTTCCCCATACTCTTTAATATCCAACCCAGTCCAATCCCACTCTCCCCACACACCCCACACCCTTTAATATCCCACCCAGACTAATCCCACTCTCCCCCTCACTCCCCACCCCCTTTAATATCCCACCCAGTCTAATCCCACTCTCCCCCTCACTCCCCACCCCCTTTAATATCCCACCAAATCTCAACCCACTCTCCCCCTCACTCCCCACACCCTTTAATATCCCACCCAGTCTAATTCCACTCTCCCCCTCAATACCCATAACCTTTCAAACCCACCCAGTCTAATCCCACTTTCCTCCCACATCCCTTACACTTTAGTAGCCCACCCAGTCTAATCCCACCTCTGCCTTGTTCCCCATACTCTTTAACATCCCACCCAGACTAATCCCACTCTCCCCCTCACTCCGAACACTATTTAATATCCCACCCAGTCTAATCCCACTGTCCCCCTCACTGCCCACACCCTTTAATATCCCACCCAGTCTAATCCCACTCTCCCCCTCACTCCCCACACCCTTTAATATCTCACACAATCTAATCCCACTCTCCCCACACACCCCACAACCTTTAATATCCCGCCCAGTCTAATCCCACTCTCCCCCTCACTCCAAACACTCTTTAATATCCCACCCAGTCTCATCCCAGTCTCCCCATCACTCCCCTCAACCTTTAATATCCCACCCAGTCAAATCCCACTCTCCCCCTATCTCCCCACACCCTTTAATATCCCACCCGGTCTAATCCCACTCTCCCCCTCACTCCCCACCCCATTTAATATCCCACCCAGTCTCAACCCACTCTCCCCCTCACTCCCCACCCCCTTTAATATCCCACCCAGTCTCATCCCACTCTCCCCCTCACTCCCCACACCCTTTAATATTCCACCCAGTCTCATCTCACTCTCCCCCTCACTCCCCACACCCTTTAATATCCCACCCAGTCTAATCCCACTCTCCCCTCACTCCCCACATTCTTTAATATCCCACCCAGTCTAAACTCACTCTCCCCACTCAAACCCCACTCCCTTTAATATCCACCCAGTCTAATCCCACTCTCTCCCTCACTCCCCTCACCCTTTAATATTCCACCCAGTCTAATCCCACTCTCCCCCTCACTCCCCACATTCTTTAATATCCCACACAGTCTAAACTCACTCTCCCCACTCAAACCCCACTCCCTTTAATATCCACCCAGTCTAATCCCACTCTCTCCCTCACTCCCCTCACCCTTTAATATCCCACACAGTCTAATTCCACTCTCCCCCTCAATTCCCATCATCTTTCAAACCCACCCTGTCTAATCCCACACCCCAAACCCTTTAATATCCCACCCAGACTAATCCCACTCTCCCCCTCACTCCCCTCACCCGATAATATCCCACCCAGTCTAATCCCACTTTCCTCCCACACCCCACACCCTTTAATATCCCACTCAGACTAATCCCACTCTCCCCCTCACTCCCCACACCCTTTAATATCCCACCCAGTCTAATCCCACTGTCCCCCTCACTCCCCACACACTTTAATATCCCACCCAGTCTAATCCCACTCTCCCCACACACCCCACACTCTTTAACATCCCACCCAGACTAATCCCACTCTCCCCCTCACTCCGAACAGTATTTAATATCCCACCCAGTCTAATACCACTGTCCCCCTCACTCCCCACACACTTTAATATCCCACCCAGTCTAATCCCACTCTCCCCCTCACTCCCCACACCCTTTAATATCCCACCCAGTCTAATCCCACTCTCCCCACACACCCCACACTCTTTAACATCCCACCCAGACTAATTCCACTCTCCCCCTCACTTCCCACACCCTTTAATATCCCACCCAGTCTAAACTCACTCTCCCCACTCAAACCCCACTCCCTTTAATATCCCACACAGTCTAATCCCACTGGCCCCTCACACCCCTCACCCTTTAATATCCACCCAGTCTAATCCCACTCTCTCCCTCACTCCCCTCACCCTTTAATATCCCACACAGTCTAATCCCACTGGCCCCTCACTCCCCACACCCTTTAATATCCCACCCAGTCTAATCCCACTCTCCCCCTCACTCCCCACACCCTTTAATATCCCACCCAGTCTAATCCCACTCTCCCCCTCACTCCCCACACCCTTTAATATCCCACCCAGTCTAATCCCACTCTCCCCCCTCACTCCCCACACCCTTTAATATCCCACCCAGTCTTATCCCACTCTCCCCATCACTCCCCCCACCCTTTAATATCCCACCCAGTCTAATCCCACTCTCCCCCTCACTCCCCACACCCTTTAATACCGCACCCAGCCGAATCCCACTCTCGCACTCTCTCACCACATCCTTTAATATCCCACCCAGTCAAATCCCATTGGCCCCATTACACCCCACACCCTTTAATACCCCACCAAGTCTAATCCCACTCTCCCCCTCACTTCCCACACCTTTTAATATCCCACCTGGACTAATCCCACTCTCCCCCTCACTCCACACACCCTTTAATATCTCACTCAATCTGTTCCCACTCTCCCCCTCACTCCACACACCCTTTAATATGCCACCCAGTCTAATCCCACTCTCCCCCTCACTCCACACACCCTTTAATATCCCACCCAGTCTAATCCCACTCTCCCTCTCAATCCTCACACCCATTAATATCACACCCAGTCGAATCCCACTCTCCCCATCACTCCCCTCAACCTTGAATATCCCACCCAGTCTAAACTCACTCTCCCCCTCACACCCCAGTCCCTTTAATATCCCACCCAGTCTAATCCCACTGGCCCCCTCACACCCCTCACCCTTTAATATCCACCCAGTCTAAACCCACTCTCTCCCTCACTCCCCACCCCCTTTAATATCAACCCAGTCTAATCCCACTCTCTCCCTCACTCCCCTTACCCTTTAATATCCCACCCAGTCTAATCCCACTCTCTCCCTCACTCCCCTCACCCTTTAATATCCCACCCAGTCTAATCCCACTCTCCCTACACACCCCACACCCTTTAATATCCCACCCAGTCTAATCCCACTCTCCCCCTCACTCCGAACACCCTTTAATATCCCTCCCAGTCTAATCCCACTGTCCCTCTCACTCCCCACACCCTTTATATCTCACACAATCTAATCCCACTCTCCCCCTCACTCCGATCACCCTTTTATATCCCTCCCAGTCTAATCCCACTGTCCCTCTCACTCCGAACACGCTTTAATATCCCGCCACTCTAATCCCACTCTCCCCAACACACCCCACACCCTTTAATATCCCACCCAGTCTAATCCCACTCTCCCCCCTCACTCCCCACACCCTTTAATACCCCACCCAGTCGAAACTCACTCTCCCCCCTCACATCCCACTCCCTTTAATATCCCACCCAGTCTCAACCCACTCCCCCCTCACTCCCCACACCCTTTAATATCCCACCCAGTCTAATTCCACTCTCCCCCTCACTCCCCACACCCTTTAATATCCCACCTGGTCTAATCCCACTCTCCCCCCTCACTCCCCACACCCTTTAATATCCCACCCAGTCTAATCCCACTCTCCCCCACACACCCCACACCCTTTAATATCCCTCCCAGTCGAATCCCACTGTCCCCCTCACTCCCCACAGACTTTAATATCCCACCCAGTCTAATCCCACTCTCGCCCTCACTCCGAACACCCTTTAATATCCCACTCAGTCTAATTCCACTCTCCCCCTCACTCCGAACACCCTTTAATATCCCGCCACTCTAATCCCACTCTCCCCCTCACTCCCCACACCCTTTAATATAACACCAAGTCTAATCCCACACTCCCCCTCACTCCCCACACCCTTTAATATGCCACCCAGTCTCAACCCACTCTCCCCCTCACTCCCCACCCCTTTTACTATCCCACCCAGTCTCATCCCACTCTCCCCCTCACTCCCCACACCCTTTAATATTCCACCCAGTCTAATCCCACTCTCCCCCTCACTCCCCACACCCTTTAATATTCCACCCAGTCTCATCTCACTCTCCCATCACTCCCCACACCCGTTCATATCCCACCCAGTCTCAACCCACTCTCCCCCTCACTCCCCATACCCTTTTACTATCCCACCCAGTCTCATCCCACTCTCCCCCTCACTCCCCACACCCTTTAATATTCCACCCAGTCTCATCTCACTCTCCCATCACTCCCCACACCCGTTCATATCCCACCCAGTCTCAACCCACTCTCCCCCTCACTCCCCACCCCTTTTACTATCCCACCCAGTCTAATCCCACTCTCCCCCTCACTCCCCACACCCTTTAATATCTCACACAATCTAATCCCATTCGCCCCCTCACTCCCCACACCCATTAATATCCCACCCAGTCTAATCCCATTCTCCCTCTCACTCCCCACACCTTTTAATATCCGACCCAGTCTAATTCCACTCTCCCCCTCACTCCACACACCCTTTAATATCCCACCCAGTCTAATTCCACTCTCCCCCTCACTCCCCACACCCTTTAATATCCCACCCAGTCTAATCCCACTCTCCCTCTCACTCCCCACACCCTTTAATATCCCACCCAGTCTAATCCCACTCTCCCCCTCACTCCCCACACCCTTTAATATTCCACCCAGTCTCATCTCACTCTCCCCCTCACTCCCCTCACCCTTTAATATCTCACCCAGTCGAATCCCACTCTCCCCCTCACTCCCCACATTCTTTAATATCCCACCCAGTATAAACTCACTCTCCCCACTCAAACCCCACTCCCTTTAATATCCCACACAGTCTAATCCCACTGGCCCCTCACACCCCTCACCCTTTAATATCCACCCAGTCTAATCCCACTCTCTCCCTCACTCCCCTCACCCTTTAATATCCCACACAGTCTAATCCCACTGGCCCCTCACTCCCCACACCCTTTAATATCCCACCCAGTCTAATCCCACTCTCTCCTTCACTCCCCTCACCCTTTAATATCCCACCCAGTCTAATTCCACTCTCCCCCTCACTCCCCACACCCTTTAACATCCCACCGAGTCTAATCCCACTCTCCCCCTCACACCCCACCCCCTTTAATATCCCACCCAGTCTAATCCCACTGGCCCCCTCACACCCCTCACCCTTTAATATCCACCCGGCTTAATCCCACTCTCTCCCTCACTCCCCACCCCCTTTAATATCCACCCAGTCTAATCCCACTCTCTCCCTCACTCCCTCACCCTTTAATATCCCACCCAGTCTAATCCCACTCTCTCCCTCACTCCCCTCACCCTTTAATATCCCACCCAGTCTAATCCCACTCTCCCCCTCAATTCCCATAACCTTTCAAACCCACCCACTCTAATCCCACTTTCCTCCCACACCCCTTACACGTTAGTATCCCACCCAGTCTAATCCCACTTCTGCCTGACTCCCCATACTCTTTAATATCCCATCCAGTCTAATCCCACTCTCCCTGCACACCCCACACCCTTTAATATCCCACCTGGTCTAATCCCACTCTCCTCCCTCACTCCCCACACCCTTTCATATCCCACCTGGTCTAATCCCACTCTCCCCCCTTACTCCCCACACCCTTTAATACCCCACCCAGTCGAAACTCACTCTCCCCCCTCACACCCCACCCCCTTTAATATCCCACCCAGTCTAATCCCACTGGCCACCTCACACCCCTCACCCTTTAATATCCACCCAGTCTAATCCCACTCTCCCCTCACCCTTTAATATCCCATCCAATCTAATCCCACTCTCCCCCTCACACCCCTCACCCTTTAATATCCACCCAGTCTAATCCCACTCTCTCCCTCACTCCCCTCACCCTTTAATATCCACCCAGTCGAAACTCACTCTCCCCCCTCACACCCCTCACCCTTTAATATCCCACCCAGTCTCAACCCACTCCCCCCTCACACCCCTCACCCTTTAATATCCCACCCAGTCTCAACCCACTCCCCCCTCACACCCCACTCCCTTTAATATCCCACCCAGTCTCAACCCACTCCCCCCTCACACCCCTCACCCTTTAATATCCCACCCAGTCTCAACCCACTCCCCCCTCACACCCCACTCCCTTTAATATCCCACCCAGTCTAATCCCACTGGCCACCTCACACCCCTCACCCTTTAATATCCCACCCAGCCGAATCCCACTCTCGCTCTCAATTCTCACACCCTTTAATATCCACCCAGTCTAATCCCACTCTCCCCCTCAATTCCCATAACCTACACCCTAAATTCCACTCAGTCTAATCCCACTCTCCCCCTCACCCCCCTCACCCTTTAATATCCCACCCAGTCTAATCTCACTCTCCCCCTCAATACCCATAACCTTTCAAACCCACCCACTCTAATCCCACTTTCCTCCCACACCCCTTACATGTTAGTATCCCACCCAGTCTAATCCCACTCTCCCCCTCACTCCCCACAGCCTTTAATATCCCACCCAGTCTAATCCCACTCTCCCCCTCACTCCCCACACCCTTTAATATCCCACCCAGTCTAATCCCACTCTCCCCCTCACCCCCTTTAATATCCCACCCAGCAACTTCCTTCCCTATTCCTTGATGCAGTCACTGACCTTTTTTGGATTATTTCCCCCCCACAGCTCCACTGAGTCGAGAAGTGATCGTTATCATCGCACTGGTGGTGGTCACGGTGGTCCTCATCACCTTGCTCACAGTGCTGATACTGAGACGCAGAGCGATCAGACAGCGGTATGATGGATTGCCATCCAATCATCTGCTGTCGCCAGGGGGGATACGTGATTCCTCCTTCTTGCCGTGAGCAGTGGAGCCAAACCCAGATGTGATGTCAGCACAGGACGTGCGGAAGCTTGCATGCTGGGAAATGATGCTAACTTGACGTCAACGCTCAACCAACTGACTGTGAAAGGAACAGGCCTCTGTGGTCCCTGCAAGTGCCTGACAAGCCGAGGGTCAGGGGAGCCAAAGGGGATAGAATAAGGAATCATAGAGCCAGATGTTCTCCACTGCCCTTGGAATCTCTTGGAAAGTTCTGATCCACAGGGTCTGGGCAAGAGAAGGGAATGGGACAACTCCAGAGCCCCCCCTCCCGGTGAAGAGCCCCAGAGTTTGGAATTGGCAGGAGAGGACGAGGTGCAGTCCAGTTCAAGCCACAGAGATGGGATTAGAGCTCACATGATAATGGTCACAGAGTAACAGCAACCCAGAGTTGGGCACTGGATATGAAGCTGTTCCGAATTACCGAGATACATGCACGTTGTCAGCCATTTAAATGCAAATACAGATTAAGATTTCCGGCACTCCAGTTTAAGGGTCTCTCTCTGTCACACCATGCCAACCAGGGCGATGGGGTAAATAAGGGGTTTGTATGCACAGAGAACAATGGGGAGGCAGTGTGGATATTGGCAACACCCAGACTGCTGTCCACTTTAACAGTCATTGTCAAATTCACCTTCCTCTCCTCAACTTTATTGAAAGCAACGTTCAACCGGGATCAATGTGAGGGGATGCACTGGGGTGGGGGATGCAAGGCAAGGGAGTAGGTGGTGGGCAGTAGGGCCCTGGGGGTTCCCGAGGGTCAGAGGGAGCTCGGTGGGTGTGTTCCCCGCTCCCGTAAGGTATTGGGACAGGCGGGTAAAGTGGTTAAGGAGGGACACGGGACACTTACCTTTATTAGCCAGGGAGGGGGGAACAGAGTTGAAGAGCAGGGAGGTGAGGCTGGAACTGTCTCAAACGCTGGTTAGGCCCCAGCTACAGTACTGTGTTCAGTTCGGGAATCCACATTATAGGGAGGATGGGATAGCACTGGGAGTGGGGGAGATTTACCGGGGGAGGTGGGGGGGGTCGCCTGGGCTGGAGAGTTTGGTTCTAAAGAGAGATTGGACCAAATGGGATCCCTTTCCTCAGAGCTGGGGGGAGGGGGGTGGTTGCGGGGGTGGAAATTATGACTGAGATGTATATAATGATGATGAACGTAGGCAGGAGAGACAGGAAGAAACATTCCCCCTTGATGGAGTGACCAGCGCAGGGGGCATTGATGTAAGCAAGTGTGGATCAGATATGGTGGGTCATTGGGATACCTTCTGGGGTAGGTGGGACCTGTACAAGGAGGGTGGGTTGTACGTGAACTGGGGGGGGGGAGCTCAATATGCTGGGTAGGAGAAGCTCTTTGTGGGAGGGTTCAAACCAGTTTGGCAGGGCGGGTGGGAACCGGAGCTATGGATCAGAGGATGGGGTAGCTGGTGAACAGGCAGAATTAGTGTGCAGAGAGTCTGTGAGGATGGAGAGACAGTTGATAGAGCAAAGTTGCAGTCAGTGTGATGGGGTGAAGTGCATCTATCTTAACACAACAATTGTCAGGAATAAGGAATAACTTGGAGCATGGATCAGTCCTTGGAGGTACAATGTTGCGGCCATTACGGAGACTGGGATATCACAGGGGCAGGAATGGCTGTTGGATGTTCCAATGTTTAGATGTTTACAAAGGAATAGGGGAGGGAGGTAAAGGAGGTGGGTGGGGGGGGTGTGGCATTGCTAATCAGGGACAGTACTACAGCTGCAGAAAGGGAAGTCATCGAGGAGGGTTTGTCTGCAGAGTCAGTCTGGGTGGAAGTCAGGAACAAGAAAGGAGCAGTCACTTTATTGGGAGGTTTCTACAAGAGCCCCAATAGCAATAGAGACATGATGGAGCAGATTGGGAGGCAGATTTTGGAAAGGTGCAGAAGTAACAAGGTTGTTGTCATGGGTGACTTTAACTTCCCTCATGTTGATTGGAACCTCCTTAGTTAGTTTGGATGGAGTAGTTTTTGTCAGGCCCACATCCTTTTGGTAAAGAGGTGACCATAACTGTACACAGTATTCTAAATGCGACCGAACCAAAGTCTCGTACAATTTTAACACAACCTGCCAGCTCTTATACTCAATACCCCGTCCGATGGAGGCAATCATAACCATATGCCTTCTTGACCTCTCTACCCACCTGTGCAGCCACCTTCAGGGTACAATGGACCTGAATTCCCAGATCTCTCTGCTCAGCAACTTTTCCCAAGGCTCTTCCATTTACAGGATAGTTTGCGTTAGAATTAGACTTCCCAAAATGCATCACCTCACATTTGCCTGGATTGAACTCCATCTGCCACTGCTCCGCCCAACTCTCCAGTCCATCTATATTCTCCTGTATTCTCTGACGAACCCCAATGCTTTCTGCTACTCCACCAATCTTCGTGTCATCTGTAAACTTACTGATCAGACCAACAATGCCCTCTTCCAGATCATTTATGTACATCACTAACAACTGTGACCCCCGCACTGACCCCTGTGGAACACCACTAGTCACCTTTCTCCATTTCGAGAACCTCCCTTCAACTACTACTCTCTGTCTCCTGTTGCTCAACCAGTTCTTTATCCACCGAGCCAGAACGCTCCAGGAAGAAGGAAGCCTACTTAAGGTCGAGGAGGCAAGGATCAGACAGGGCTCTAGAGGGTCACAAGGTAGTCAGGAAGGAACTGAAGAATGGGCTTTGGAGAGTGAGAAGGAGACATGGAAAAGCTTTAGCAGGTAGGGTGAAGGAAAACCCTGAGGCATTCTACATTTACGTGAGGAGAAAGAGGTTGGCTGGAGTGAGGGTAGAGCTGATCGGGGATAGTGGAGGGAACTTGTGCCTGAATTCGGAGGAGTTAATGCTGTGCTTCAGTGTTCACTACTGAGAGGGACCTTGTCGTTTGTGAGGACAGTGTGAAACAGGCTGATACGCTCAAATAGGTTGATGTTACGAAGGAGAATGCACTGGAAATTTTGAAAACCATGAGGATAGATGTGTCCCCTGGGCCAGGAGAAAGTGAGGAACTGCAGATGCTGGAGATCAGAGTGGAAGAGGGTGTTGCTGGAAAAGTAGAGCAGGTCAGGCAGCATCTGAGGAGCAGGAGAGTGGGCGGTTCTCCTTCGAATCCTCCCACAGCCTCCAAACCAAAGGGGTCGCCATGGTGACCCGGGTGGGCCCCAGCTCTGCCTGCCTCTTTGTCGGGCACGTAGTACAGTCCATCCTCCGCAGCTACACCCGCCCCATCCCCCCACCTTTTCCTCCACTGTGACATCAATGGGTGAAAGGACTTGGTGCTGTCAGCACCGTCCCTCTCACATTGCCTCCCCATGGCCACAAGGTGAAATGGAAAACGGGCAGCCCTGATGGGAGAAGGCGCGGGGTGAGGAACGCTTCAGTTGGAAGCAGCTGAGGGAAGGCGGATGGGGAAACGGAGATGAGGGAGGAGAGGGAGGAAGGGTGGAGGGTGCAGGTGGGAAAAGCGGTCTCCAGAAAGGAGCCAGTCTCATTGAGGGTCTCCCCACGCCGGAGGGTAGCTGCCCATCACCGGCATGGGGAACAGAGACTTCCTGAAGGTCCTCCTTTCCCCGGTCAATCTGGTGAGAGCATTCCTCCACCAGTTTCATCACTGACGCTGAGGAAGAGTTAACGGGCAGGTTCCCATCTGAATCCATGGAAGGATTCCCGAAATCCCTTTCCGAGTGACTCGTACGTACTCAGAATTTAATTCAACCTGCATTTCCGGTGTGAAACTCCGTTCCCTCGCACGGTTGTAAATTAACTTGTATTTCAGGTGTGAAATGGGGGCGGTGCAGTGGCTCAGTGGTTAGCACTGCTGCCTCACAGCGCCAGGGACCCGGGTTCGATCCCAGCCTCGGGCGACTGAACATGGGTGAGGTCCTGGAGGACTGGAGAATTGCGAATGGTGTCCCCTTGGTTAAGAAGGGCAGCAGGGATATTCCAGGTAATTATAGACCGGTGAGCCTGACGTCAATGGTAGGGAAGATACTGAGGGATCGGATCGATTTACATTTGGAAGAGGTTGGGCTTGTCAGTGATCGGCAGCAGGGAAGGTCATGTCTTACCAACTTAATAGAATTCTTTGAGGAAGTGACAAAGTTGATTGATGAGGGAAGGGCTGTCGATGTCATATACATGGACTTGAGTAATGGGTTTGATAAGGGTCCCTGTGGTCGGCTGATGGAGAAGGTGAAGTCGCACAGGGTCCAGGGTGTACTAGCGAGATGGACAGAGAACTGGCTGGGCAACAGAGAGTAGTGGTGGAAGGAAGTTTCTCAAAATGGAGAGCTGTGACCAGTGGTGGTCCCTGGGCTGGTCCCACTGTTGTTTATGATATACGGGAATGATCTGGAGGAAGGTATCGGTGGTCTGATTAGCAAGTTTGCAGATAACACTAAGGTTGGGGGAGTAGCAGATGGTGAAGGGGACTGTCAGAGGATACAGCAGAATATAAATAGATTGGAGAGTTGGGCAGGGAAATGGCCGATGGAGTTCACTCCAGGCAAATGTGAGGTGATGCGTTTTGGGAGATCCAATTCAAGAGCGAACTACAGAGTAAATGGAAAAGCCCTGGGGAAAATTGATGGACACAGAGATCTGGGTGTTCAAGTCCATTGTTCCCTGAAGGTGGCACCGCAGCTCAGTGTGGTCCAGAAGGCATACAGCCTGCATTCCTCCATCAGACGGGACATTGAGTGCAAGGGTTGGCAGCTCACGTGACAGTTGTGCAAGCCTTTGGTTCGGCCACATTTGGAAAAATGTGTCCAATTCTGGTCGCCGCGTTACCAAAAGGGTGTGGATGGGTTGGAGAGGGTGCAGAGGAGGTTCACCAGGATGTTGCCCGGTATGGAGGGTGCTCGCTAGGAAGAGAGGTTGAGTCGATTAGGATTATTTTCATTGCAAAGACGGAGGTTGAGGGGGGGGGGGGGGACCTGATTGAGGCCGACAAAATCAGGAGAGATATAGACAGGGTGGATAGCAAGAAGCTTTTTTCCCGGGGGGGGGGGGGCACTCGATTACTCGGGGTCACGAGTTCAAGGTGAGAGGGGTAAAGTTGAGGGGAGGTATGCGTGGAAAGGTGTTTACCCAGAGAGGGTAGTGGGTGCCTGGTACACATTGCCAGTGGAGGTGGGAGGGAGCGATAGCATCATTTACGATGTATCTGGACAGATACACGAATGGACAGGGAGGAGAGGGATACAGATCCTCAGAACAAAGGTAACAGGTTTAGATAAAGGATTGGGATCAGCGCAGGTGAGGAAGGGCCAAAGCACCTGTTCCTGTGCTGGAATTGTAATTGTTCTTTGTTTTTGACTATCTGTGTGGGGTTTATACATTCTCCCCATGCCATAGAATATAGGACATGGAACATTCCAGCACAGTACAGGCCCTTCGGCCCTCAATGTTGTGCTGACCTGTGGAACCAATCTGAAGCCCATCTAACCTACACTATTCCACATCACTGGTAACTAAACTCCAGGATAAATATTTCCCATCAACCACCACCCTCTGCCTTCTTTCAGTGAGCCAATTTCTGATCCAAACCGCTATCTCACCCTCAATCCCACGCCTCTGTATCTTGTGCAATAGCCTATCATGGGGAACCTTATCAAACACCTTACTGAAATCCAAATACACCACATCAACTGCTTTACCCTCATCCACCTGTTTGGTCACCTTCTCAAAGAACTCAATATGACGTGTGAGGCATGACCTACCCTTCACAAAACCAGGTTGACTACCACAAATGATTTATTCCACTCAATATGATTATAAATCCAATCTCTTATCAACTTTTCTAACACTTTACCCACAATTGAAGTAAGGTTCACTGGTCTATAATTACCAGGGCTTTCTCTAATCCCCTTCTTAAACAAGGGGACAACATTTGGTATCCTCCATTCTTCTGGCACTATTCCTGTAGACAGTGACAACATTAAGATCAAAGCCAAAGGCTCGGCAATCTCCTCCCTGGCTTCCCAGAGAATCCGAGGATAAATTCCATCCGGCCCAGGGGATGTATCTATTTTCAAACTTTCCTGAATTTCTAACACCTCCTCCTTGTGAACCTCAATCCTGTCTGGTCCAGTCGCCTGTATCTCAGTATTCTCCTCAACAACATTGTCTTTTGCCAATGTGAATATTGATGAGAAATATTTGTCTAGCGCTTCCCCGGTCTCCTCAGACTCCACACACAACTTCCCACTCCTGTCCTTGATTGGCCCTAATCTTACTCTAGTCATTCTTTTATTCCTGATACACCTGTCGAAAGCTTTAGGGTTTTCCTTGATCCTATCTGCCAATGACTTCTCATGTCCCCTCCTGGCTCTTCTTAGCCCTGTCTTCAGCTCCTTCCTGGCTAACATGTAAGTCTCAAGAGCGCTAACTGAGCCTTCATATCTCATTCTAACATAAGCCTCCATCTTCCTCTTGACAAGAGATTCAACTTCCTTCATAAACCACGGCTCCCTCGCTTGACCACTTCCTCCCTGCCTGACAGGTACATACTTATCAAGGCCACGCAGGAGCTGGTCCTTGAATAACATTCCAATTGTGCCCATCCCCTGCAGTTTCCTTCCCCACCCTATGCATCCTAAATCCTGTCTAACCCCATTATAATTGCCCTTCCCCCAGCTATAACTCTTGACCTGTGGTATTTACCGATCCCTTTCCATCGCTAAAGTAAACATAACCAAATTGTGGTCACTATCACCAAAGTGCTCACCGACCTCCAAATGTAACACCTAATCACCTAAGTAATGATTCATTACCTAATCCAATGTCGGTGCTCCAGTATCCGTCCATAGTTCAAAGATGTGCAGGTTAGGGTGGATTGGCTGTGCTAAATTGTCCCATAGCGCCCAGGGATGTACAGGTTAGGGTGGATTGGCCATGCTAAATTGTCCCATAGTTCCCAGGGGTGTGCAGGTTAGGGTGGATTGGCCATGCTAAATTGTCCCATAGTGCTCAGGGATGTACAGGTTAGGGTGGATTGGCCGTGCTAAATTGTCCCATAGTGCCCACTGGTGTGCAGGTTAGGGTGGATTGGCCGTGCTAAATTGTCCCATAGTGCCCAGGGATGTGCAGGTTAGGGTGGATTGGCCGTGCTAAATTGTCCCATAGTGCCCAGGGATGAGCAGGTTAGGGTGGATTGGCCGTGCTAAATTGTCCCATAGTGCCCAGGGATGTGCAGGTTAGGGTGGATTGGCCGTGCTAAATTGTCCCATAGTGCCCACTGGTGTGCAGGTTAGGGTGGATTGGCCGTGCTAAATTGTCCCATAGTTCCCAGGGATGTGCAGGTTAGGGTGGATTGGCCGTGCTAAATTGTCCCATAGTGCCCAGGGATGTGCAGGTTAGGGTGGATTGGCCGTGCTAAGTTGTCCCATAGTGCCCAGGGATGTGCAGGTTTGGGTGGATTGGCCATGCTAAATTGTCCCATAGTGCCCAGGGATGTGCAGTTTAGGGTGGATTTGCCGTGCTAAATTGTCCCATAGTGCCCAGGGATGTGCAGGTTAGGGTGGATTGGCCGTGCTAATTGTCCCATAGTGCCCAGGGATGTGCAGGTTTGGGTGGATTGGCCGCGCAAAATTGTCCCATAGTGCCCAGGGATGTGCAGGTTAGGGTGGATTGACCACGCTAAATTGTCCCATAGTGCCCAGGGATGTGCAGGTTAGGGTGGATTGGCCGCACTAAATTGTCCCACAGTGCCCAGGGATGTGCAGGTTAGGGTGGATTGACCGTGCTAAATTGTCCCATAGTGCCCAGGGATGTGCAGGTTAGGGTGGATTGGCCACGCTAAATTGTCCCGTAGTTCCCAGGGATGTGTAGGTTAGGGTGGAGTGACCGTGCTAAATTGTCCCATAGTTCCCAGGGGTGTGCAGGTTAGGGTGGATTGGCCGTGCTAAATTGTCCCATAGTGCCCAGGGATGTGCAGGTTAGGGTGTATTGGCCGTGCTAAGTTGTCCCATAGTGCCCAGGGATGTGCAGGTTTGGGTGGATTGGCCGTGCTAAATTGTCCCATAGTGCCCAGGGATGTGCAGTTTAGGGTGGATTGGCCGTGCTAAATTGTCCCATATTGCCCAGGGATGTGCAGGTTAGGGTGGATTGGCCGTGCTAATTGTCCCAAAGTGCCCAGGGATGTGCAGGTTAGGGTGGATTGGCCATGCTAAATTGTCCCATAGTGCCCAGGGATGTGTAGGTTAGGTACATCAGTCAGGGTGAAATATAGGATAATACGGGAGGGGAATGGGTCTGGGTGGGTTACGCATCGGAGGATCAGTATGAACCTGTTGGGCCGAATGGCCTGTTTCCACACCATAGGGATCCCATGATTCTATGAAACGACGTTATCTCACACGGTTGTCGGTTAACTTGCATCTCAGATGCTGACTGTGAGACCAAAGAGGGACACTATGAGGCCATTCATCCTCTCCCATCATGGCTGATATGTTCCTTAATTCCCCCTCTCCCCATCTCCCTTCACTCTCCGTACTGGGAAGATGTCAGTTTGAACATTGTGTGGGAGTCCCAGCTCGAGGCCAGGAGCTCCTCCCACCACCACTTGCTGTCTGAAGGTTGAGAGAGAGAGAGAGAGAGAGACATTTCACGCTGGTCAAAAACAAAACTTCAACAAATTCCGCAGTGGGGTAGTCTCCAACAAATCCCGTGGGTATCAGAGACTCACAGACATGGGACAGAACACCCGACCAGACCAACCAGGTTTGCAAAATTCCAACTGGTCATCCTCCCCCACCCACCCTGCCCACTGGTCTCGAAGGGTCACTGCTGTAACAGTGTGTGCTGCGACTGACCCCTGGCACTGAGGTAACTGTGGCACAGGGTCAGCTGGCAGAGTCGGTGACCCCTACCAATGCCACAGAGTCCACCGCACCCAACCTGCAGGTGCTCACTTTTGGCCAGGCTCAGGGGCCGACCCGCAGCGAGAGCACCTCCCTCACCCCCTTCCCTTCCCCACCCCAGCCCTCCGACTCTGCAAGGGGCAGGACGGTGAGGCTGAAGTGGAACCAACACAGCTCAAAGATTCCATAGTGAAGCAGAATCTGTTTGGAATCACCAGGTCTCCAGAGTGACCCTGTCCGCTCTATCCGGTTCCCAAGAAACTCCGAGCAGGCTTCCGGACCCAACATAATGGACCTTCTATTCCCAAAACAGAACTCGATCCCAATCAGCGAGAAAGCCAGAAGCAACTAAACCATCATTGTACCAAGTGAAACTCCGAAACAATCATAAACCTCGAGGGAGAGAGAGAAAGACAGACACTCCGATCAGAAAGGTTACACGGGGAGGGAGAAAGAGGTTGGAGAAACACTGTTCAATAACTTTTAAAAACAGAGAGAGACACAGCAGCTTCTAAACCAGAGAGAGAGAGAGAGAGAGCAGCTTCTAAAACAGAGAGAGAGAGAGAGACAGCAGCTTCTAAAACAGAGAGAGACAGAGAGAGAGACAGCAGCTTCTAAAACAGAGAGAGAGAGAGAGAGACAGCAGCTTCTAAAACAGAGAGAGAGAGAGAGAGCAGCTCCTAAAACAGAGAGAGACAGAGAGAGACAGCAGCTTCTAAAACAGAGAGAGACAGAGAGAGAGCAGCTCCTAAAACAGAGAGAGAGAGAGAGAGAGCAGCTCCTAAAACAGAGAGAGAGAGAGAGAGACAGCAGCTTCTAAAACAGAGAGAGAGAGAGACAGCAGCTTCTAAAACAGAGAGAGAGAGAGAGACAGCAGCTTCTAAAACAGAGAGAGAGAGAGACAGCAGCTTCTAAAACAGAGAGAGAGAGAGACAGCAGCTTCTAAAACAGAGAGAGAGAGAGAGAGAGCAGCTTCTAAAACAGAGAGAGAGAGAGACAGCAGCTTCTAAAACAGAGAGAGAGAGAGACAGCAGCTTCTAAAACAGAGAGAGAGAGAGACAGCAGCTCCGAAAACAGAGAGAGAGAGAGACAGCAGCTCCGAAAACAGAGAGAGAGAGAGAGAGAGAGCAGCTTCTAAAACAGAGAGAGAGAGAGCAGCTTCTAAAACAGAGAGAGAGAGCAGCTCCTAAAACAGAGAGAGAGAGAGAGAGAGCAGCTTCTAAAACAGAGAGAGAGAGAGAGAGAGCAGCTTCTAAAACAGAGAGAGAGAGAGAGACAGCAGCTTCTAAAACAGAGAGAGAGAAAGAGAGAGAGCAGCTTCTAAAACAGAGAGAGAGAGAGAGAGACAGCAGCTTCTAAAACAGAGAGAGAGAGAGAGAGAGAGCAGCTTCTAAAACAGAGAGAGAGAAAGAGAGAGAGCAGCTCCGAAAACAGAGAGAAAGAAAGAGAGACAGCAGCTTCTAAAACAGAGAGAGAGAGAGCAGCTCCGAAAACAGAGAGAAAGAGAGAGAGACAGCAGCTTCTAAAACAGAGAGAGAGAGAGAGAGACAGCAGCTCCTAAAACAGAGAGAGAGAGAGAGACAGCAGCTCCTAAAACAGAGAGAGAGAGAGACAGCAGCTTCTAAAACAGAGAGAGAGAGAGACAGCAGCTTCTAAAACAGAGAGAGAGAGAGAGACAGCAGCTCCTAAAACAGAGAGAGAGAGAGAGAGCAGCTTCTAAAACAGAGAGAGAGAGAGAGAGAGCAGCTTCTAAAACAGAGAGAGAGAGAGAGAGAGCAGGTTCTAAAACAGAGAGAGAGAGAGAGAGAGAGCAGCTTCTAAAACAGAGAGAGAGAGAGAGAGAGCAGCTTTTAAAACAGAGAGAGAGAGAGAGAGCAGGTTCTAAAACATGACGTGGAGGTGCTGGTGTTGGACTGTGGTGGACAACGCTAAAAATCACACACCAAGTTCTAGTCCAGCAGGTTTAATTAGAAGCACTAGCTATCGGAGCGCTGCTCCTTCATCGGGTGGTTGTGGAGCAGAATCATAAAACACAGTGTTCACAGTAAAAGATTACAGTGTCACACAGCTGAACCGGTCCATTGACCAAAACTAGACCGAGTCTGTCAGGTTTTCCGATGGGTCTGCTGATTTCAGTTCTTTAACATGTCAATCCCAGGAGTTCGTTCAATCACAATCTTGAGGTAAGGTTTTATAACAGAAGGTGCCATCCCAGCTCAGACACTGCATTCATGATGTGAGCTTTGAGTCAGACTGGTTCGATATCTAAAGTGGAATTTACATGATATTGGGTGGAGTGACTATCGAGAGGATGTTGCTGGAAAAGCACAGTCGGTCAGGCAGCATCCCAGGAGCAGGAGAATCAACGTTTCAGGCACTAGTCCTTCTTCAGGATAGACTGCCTACATGGACTGTCTGGAGGTTAGGCATTTTTGAGCAAAGTAGAATGTATCTGTGAATAGAATTCTGCAAACATCAGTTCACCCCATAGACTTATATTTGTGTGCGATGCAGGAGAGAGGTTTTGTGTGTGTGTGTGTACGTGTGTGTGATGGGGTATAAGCCTGTGAGAGGGTGTGTGAGTGTGTGATGGGGTATAAGTCTGTGAGAGGGTGTGTGTGTGTGTGTGTGTGTGATTGAGTGTGATGGGGTATAAGCCTGTGAGAGGGTGTGTGTGTGTGTGTGTGAGTGTGTGATGGGGTATAAGTCTGTGAGAGGGTGTGTGTGTGTGAGTGTGTGATGGGGTATAAGTCTGTGAGAGGGTGTGTGTGAGTGTGTGTGTGTGTATGTGTGTGAGTGTGATTGGGTATATGTCTGTGAGAGGGTGTGTGTGTGTATGTGTGAGTGTGTGTGTGTATGTGTGTGTGATTGAATGTGATGGGGAATAACCCTGTGAGAGGGTGTGTGTGTGTGAGTGTGTGTATGTGTGTGTGTGTATGTGTGTGTGTGATTGAGTGTGATGGGGTATAAGCCTGTGAGAGGGTGTGTGTGTGTGTGTGAGTGTGTGATGGGGTATAAGTCTGTGAGAGGGTGTGTGTGTGTGAGTGTGTGATGGGGTATAAGTCTGTGAGAGGGTGTGTGTGAGTGTGTGTGTGTGAGTGTGTGTGTGTATGTGTGTGTGATTGAGTGTGATGGGGTATAACCCTGTGAGAGGGTGTGTGTGTGTGAGTGTGTGTGTGTGATGGGGTATAAGTCTGTGAGAGGGTGTGTGTGAGTGTGTGTGTGTGTATGTGTGTGAGTGTGATGGGGTATAAGTCTGTGAGAGGGTGTGTGTGTGTGTGTGTGTGAGTGTGTGTGTGTATGTGTGTGTGATTGAGTGTGATGGGGTATAACCCTGTGAGAGGGTGTGTGTGTGTGAGTGTGTGTGTGTGTGTGTGTATGTGTGTGTGTGTGATTGAGTGTGATGGGGTATAACCCTGTGAGAGGGTGTGTGTGTGTGTGTGATTGAGTGTGATGGGGTATAACCCTGTGAGAGGGTGTGTGTGTGTGTGTGAGTGTGTGTGATTGAGTGTGATGGGGTATAACCCTGTGAGAGGGTGTGTGTGTGTGTGTGTGTGATTGAGTGTGATGGGGTATAACCCTGTGAGAGGGTGTGTGTGTGTGTGTGTGTGTGAGTGTGTGTGATTGAGTGTGATGGGGTATAACCCTGTGAGAGGGTGTGTGTGTGTGATTGGGTGTGTGAGTGTGTGTGTGTGATTGAGTGTGATGGGGTATAACCCTGTGAGAGGGTGTGTGTGTGTGATTGGGTGTGTGTATGTGTGTGTGATTGAGTGTGATGGGGTATAACCCTGTGAGAGGGTGTGTGTGTGTGTGTGTGTGATTGAGTGTGATGGGGTATAACCCTGTGAGAGGGTGTGTGTGTGTGTGAGTGTGTGTGATTGAGTGTGATGGGGTATAACCCTGTGAGAGGGTGTGTGTGTGTGATTGGGTGTGTGTGTGTGTGTGTGATTGAGTGTGATGGGGTATAACCCTGTGAGAGGGTGTGTGTGTGTGTGTGTGTGTGTGTGTGTGTGTGTGTGTGTGATTGAGTGTGATGGGGTATAACCCTGTGAGAGGGTGTGTGTGTGTGTGTGATTGAGTGTGATGGGGTATAACCCTGTGAGAGGGTGTGTGTGTGTGTGATTGAGTGTGATGGGGTATAACCCTGTGAGAGGGTGTGTGTGTGTGATTGGGTGTGTGAGTGTGTGTGTGTGATTGAGTGTGATGGGGTATAACCCTGTGAGAGGGTGTGTGTGTGTGTGTGTGTGTGTGTGTGTGTGTGATTGAGTGTGATGGGGTATAACCCTGTGAGAGGGTGTGTGTGTGTGTGTGTGAGTGTGAATCACTCTAATCTTTGCTTTCCCTTGGTTACACTGTGCAAAGTGGCCTTTGTTCCACTAAATTGGGGGGGGGGGGTTGGTGGTTGGAGGAGTTTGGGTTTCAGTTTTTGAAGACACAGAGTACGCTCAGAAGAACTTCTTCCACAGAAACTTGCCCAGTTTGGCAGCGATTGGGATAGCTTTGAAATAGCCGGGAGCTGCGAGAATGGACGTGTCGATAACCATATCCACCCAGGAAGGGGATTCTGCCTCTTTCTTCTTCGCTTTCAAACAGTTGATCTCTTCCTCCAGGCCCTTTGCACGATCCTTGAACCCTTCAATCATCAGCTTGTTGTGCTCCTCCTGCCTCTGCATCAGGACCTTCTCGTGTTCCTGTATCAGTTGGGCCTGTTCCTGCTTGGCCTTCTTTTCCAGCTGAGCCAAATTCACCTCGGCCGCCCTCTTCTCATCGAGCAGGCGTTGCTCGGCCGCACGTCTCTCCTCTTCCTTCACTTTCCGCTGCTGTTCCGCCACTTCCGCCCTCTCCCGTGCAGCTGCTCAGAAGGAATGGACACGGAGAGGGGGGGGGGGGTTAGGTGGCCTCAGGCAGATCACGAATTGGAGGAAGGTTGAGAGTCGGTTCTTTCTACAGAGGGTGGTGGGTGTGTGGAACGCACTACCTGGCAGTGGTAGTCGAGTCAGTGACATTAGGGGCTTTTAAATAACTCTTGGATAGGCACATGGAAGATAATACCATGAAGGGTGTGTCGGTTAGTCTGATCTGAGATTAGGCTAAAAGGCCAGACAACATCGAGGGCCGAAGGGCCTGGACTGTGCTGTACTGTTCTCCATTGTGTGTTCAATGTAACACCCTGGTTGTGGGGTTACTGCAGTCATTACGAACAACCTCTCTTTCCTCACCTCTGTGAATTTGATCTGTTTCTGTGGCTACTACTGCACCGGGTTTTCCAGCGTGTTGCTGGGACCGGACAGTTTGGATGCTGAGGAGAGACTGGATAGGCTGGGACTTCTATTTTACGGGAGCATAGGAGGCCGAGGGGCTGACCAAACACCTAGAATCCACCCGGGGTCAAACAAGTGCCATCCATTTTCAGAGGACATCTTGTCACATTTAGCTTTGATGGTTTATTCCCAGTGCGTGGGTGTCACGGGCTCGGCCAGTATTGACTGCGCAGTAACAATCCATCATGTCACCGAAGGCCACAAGTTATGTGCAGTTCCAATTGAGGTTAGATTCCCTTCTCTAAAGGGCACAAGAGGAGCAGGGTGCTATTATCAACAATCCTTACCATGAGACCAGTTCTCAACTGCGGATTTTATTGAATTCAACTTTTACCATCCGCCATGGTCTGATTTGAACCCAAGTTCAAATGATCCGGATGTGAACACAGGAGGTATAGTTAGTCAGTTTGCAGATGACACCAAAATTGGAGGTGTCGTGGACAGCGAAGAGGGTTACCTCAGATTACAACAGGACCTTGATCAGATGGGCCAATGGGCTGAGGAATGGCAGATGGAGTTTAATTCAGATAAATGTGAGGTGCTGCATTTTGGGAAAGCAAATCTTAGCAGGACTTATACACTTAATGGTAAGGTCCTAGGGAGTGTTGCTGAACAGAGAGACCTTGGAGTGCAGGTTCATAGCTCCTTGAAAGTGGAGTCGCAGGTAGATAGGATAGTGAAGAAGGCGTTTGGTATGCTTTCCTTTATTGGTCAGAGTATTGAGTACAGGAGTTGGGAGGTCATGTTGAAGCTGTACAGGACATTGGTTAGGCCACTGTTGGAATATTGCGTGCAATTCTGGTCTCCTTCCTATCGAAAAGATGTTGTGAAACTTGAAAGGGTTCAGAAAAGATTTACAAGGATGTTGCCAGGGTTGGAGGATCTGAGCTGCAGGGAGAGGCTGAACAGGCTGGGGCTGTTTTCCCTGGAGCGTCGGAGGCTGAGGGGTGACCTTATAGAGGTTTATAAAATCATGAGAAACATGGATTGGGTAACTAGACAGGGTCTTTTCCCTGGGGTGGGGGAGTCCAGAACTAGGGGGCATAGATTTAGGGTGAGAGGAGAAAGATATAAAAGAGACCGAAGGGGCAACGTTTTCACGCAGAGGGTGGTACATGTATGGAACGAGCTGCCAGAGGAAGTGGTGGAGGCTGGTACAGTTACAACATTTAAGAGGCATTTGGATGGGTATATGAATAGGAAGGGTTTGGAGGGATATGGGCCGGGTGCTGGCAGGTGGGACTAGATTAATTTAGGATATCTGGGTCAGCATGGACGGGTTGGACCGAAGGGTCTGTTTCCGTGCTGGATGACTATAACCATCCTGAACTACATTGGATTTTGTTAGATATATTATTGCTCCCCAACCCCATTCCCGCACATGTCCTCTTCCTGTTCAAATCTGTCATTATTTGAAGCATTTTTAAACAGGGATATTCTGGAAAAGTGGCTTATTTCCTGAACAGGGAAATTTCAGGAAGTGCAAAGTGGCCCGGGTTACCATCGCTAAAGGTAAACATTGCAGGGACAGCAGGCGGTGAGGAAGGTGGAAGGTCGAGTGGCCTTCATAGTGAGAGGCTTGGAGTACAGGAGCAGGGAGGTCTTGCTGCAGTTAGACAGGGGGCCTTGGTGAGACCACACTCTGGAGTAGCGTGTGTACAGTCCTGGTCTCCTTCTCTGAGGAGGAATGTCCTGGTGAGGGAGGGAGTGTAATACAGGTTTCCCAGACTGACTCCCGGGATGGCAGGACTGATTGGCCGTGCTAAATTGTCCCATAGTGCCCAGGGATGTGTAGATTAGGTGCGTTAGTCAGGGGTATGTATAGAGTAATCGGCGAGGGGAATGGGTGGGTTACTCTTCGGCTGGTCGGTGTGGGCTTGCGCCGAATGGTCTGTTTCCACACTGTAGGGGTTCTGGTTCCAATTCTAAAAGTCACCCCTCCCCTAGCATTAAAGGACCCCTTCCAGGTAGGGTGGCCTTCATAGTGAGAGGCTTGGAGTACAGGAGCAGGGAGGTCTTGCTGCAGTTAGACAGGGGGCCTTGGTGAGACCACACCCTGGAGTAGCGTGTGTACAGTCCTGGTCTCCTTCTCTGAGGAGGAATGTCCTGGTGAGGGAGGGAGTGTAATACAGGTTTCCCAGACTGACTCCCGGGATGGCAGGACTGATGGATGAAGAGAGACTGAATCGGTTCGGACCACATTCAGTGCAGTTGGGAAGAAATGGAGGGAGGGGTCTCACAGAAACCTGTGAAATTCTAACCGGACCAGGCAGGGGGAAAGGATGTTCCTGACGACTCGGGAGTTCAGATCCAGGGTGGGGGGTCACAGGCTAAGGAGATGGGGTCAGCCACTCCGAACTGAGATGAGGAGATTCACCCAGAGATTGGGGGAGACTGGAACTCTCTGCCATGGGGGGAGTGATCGAGGCTGAAACACTGGAATGTTTGCAAGAAGGAATGGGATAGAGTTCCTTGGATTGAAGGGATCAACAGGGAGAACGTGGGAACAGGGGACTGAGTCAGGTGATCAGCCATGATCGTGTTGGATAGTAGAACAGGCAGGAAGGGCTGAATGGCCTCTGCTTCGATGGGAGGTCAGTGCTGCTGTCCCATGGGGTAATAGGAATAATCCAAGAAAGTGTGGGGCAGGGGAGAATGGGATTGCACAGAGTTAACACAGGAATGATGGGCTGAAGGGCCTACACTTGGATTGTCCCAAAGGTGGAAAGAATCCCAGGCTCTTGTTGGGATTCTGATTCCATTGGGAAATCCGAGCATCCCCCTCCTGCAGGGTGTAACCTCGGGAGTTGAGGAGAACAGTACCTTCGGTCTCCTTCTGTAAGTTGGTCATACTCTGATCGGCCTGTCGAATGGAGTCTGACAGCTGCTGCTTCTTTGCCAGGAAGTCCTGAAGAACTTGCTGAGCCTGAGGACACCAAGGGGTCAGCCTCTTGTCGAGACAATCGTTATTTACCACAACCGCGAGGGAAACCCACTGAGGGAGCAGGAGGTGGGACAGCACATGGACTTTATATCGAGGGGCATGGACACACCCACCCGCCCAACACACACACACACACACACACACACACACACCCAACACACACTCACACCCAACACACACACACACCCACCCGCCCAACACACACACACACACACACCCACCCGCCCAACACACACACACACACACACACACACACACCCAACACACACTCACACCCAACACACACACACACACACACACCCAACACACACACACACACACACACACCCAACACACACACACACACTCACACACCCA